>NC_086326.1:95373016-95998244 GCF_036172605.1 Pelobates fuscus
AGGCATTGCTGTATGTGTTGTTGGCTGGCCTGGCTGATGCCAGCTTTTTCCCTTCATCTGTTTGTATTTTCATTCAGTCAGCCATTGCGGGCAGCAGTGAGTCATGGGAAAATCTTGGAATGCAGGGAAACAGAGGAAAAGGCATACA
Organism: Pelobates fuscus; assembly: GCF_036172605.1. NCBI lineage: Eukaryota > Metazoa > Chordata > Amphibia > Anura > Pelobatidae > Pelobates > Pelobates fuscus. The sequence continues at coordinate 95,373,165 of NC_086326.1, forward strand.
GCTGTGGCTGATAACACTGTGAGAAGGCAACCAGAACCAGTGCATCTGATGGGAATCCGGTAGGCAGGGTAAGCTGAATAAAATAAGAGGACTTAGAGAAACAAAGTAGAGGAGGGATGATAGAAGTATGTGGGGCTGAAACCGTAAAACAGGCTAAGAAATGGAAGAGGGGTAAGAAAAAGAGATATAAAGGTTCTGAGACATGCAATAATAGAAAAGACAGTGTCGACAGTACAACAGGCAAAATACATTGAAAGTGAGTGCAGAATTTGATAGAGAAAGATAATTAAAGCTGACATCGAAAGAGATAGTATGTGAGATATTGAGAAACACACGGAGCTTGTACACACCATAAATACTCCATTCAGACAGACACAATGTATAAATACTACCTGCAAACACACACTGACTTTTCACTCATTTAGATCACTGCAGTCACAAACAAGCACACAAACCCACATGCTGACCTTTCACACAAACACTGACACACCATACAAATACATTCTGAACTCACACACATTGGACAAATTTAACCCTGTATGCAAATATACTTACACGCCACTCAAATGCAACCCTGTGTGAATGCGCAGTAACACTTCATACAATTACCACCCTGCATGCACACAATTCACAAACCAGCACCTGCAATCTGTACAAATATAACAGTATTTATGCAATACCGTAACAAAATTTTTAAAGGATTTATGAACCATTATGTATCTAAGACCCCAAGTACCTTAAATTGTACTCCTTCATGGCAAGATGGCAATTATATTAAAAACATAGGTAGACTAAAAATTTTATTGGTTTTCACACTCAAACCCCATTGGCTAAATGTCGATTTCGATTTATTTAATAATTTTTTTATAAAATCTTTTTATTATGTGTATCCCTTTTATGTCCTCTTCATGCAAAATATGAATGTAGTTTACTATATTGACCTTATACCATTTTCCTGTCTTATTTCCCATATTTTGCAATGCTTTGCTTTTTGTGGATTTATTCATTTATAGTCATTTTTATAATTTGGTTTGCATTTCCTTTATATATATTTTTATTATACCCCTTACATTATGCCCTCTTATATATATTTTTTAAATTTTCCCATAGAACTTTGAGACTATGCATATATTATTTGTATTTATGTTGGGCTCCACCACCATTTTGTTGGAGCTTAAAGCTATTTTTAGAAGCTCTGGCCCTCTCTCTAAAGCCTTGTTTCCCTATTTCTCATATAGCCCCAGGTTAGACCACCTCTGGGATATTTTTTCCTGTATTTGTAATTAAATTTGATTACTTGCCATCTTGGTTTCTTTAAAGGCGCATCCATCTTGTTGCTATCTGCTTCAAGCTGTTCTCAGCTCACAATGCAATTTTTAAAAATCCCTCTCCCTTCATTACAGCCCCATAGCCCGGTGGTGTATTTGGCTTTGTGCTGCCCTAGGCATGACTAAACCTGGGCATTCCCTAATCTAAATTTGCCTCTTTAGACTCCACATTTTCCTACTCCTTTTAAAGGGATACTATAGTGCCAAAAAGCTTTCCTGGCACCATAATTCCCTATAGTGCCCCCCACCCTCTATTCGCTCACCCCTCCCCCACTCATCACTGAAGGGGTTAAAACTCCTTCAGTCACTTACCTGAATCCAGCGCTGATGTCCATCAGCGTTGGGTCAGGCTCCTCCTCTGCGCTTACATGAGGACGTCAAGCATCAACTTTTGGTAGCCTAACCCCCCCGAAAGAATTAAGTCCTCAAGGTAATTATTTCAATTTCTGAGAAACTGCAATCATTAAACTTGCAGGGTTAAAGGGACACTATAGTCACCAAAACAACTTTAGCTTAATGAAACTGTTTTGGTGTATAGATCATGCCCCTGCAGTCTCAATGCTCAATTATCTACCATTTAGGAGTTAAATCACTTTGTTTATTAACCCTAGTCCCACCTCCCTGCATGTGACTTGCACAGCCTTCCTAAACACTTCCTGTAAAGAGATCTCTAATGTTTATCCTTCCCTTATTGCAAGTTCTATTGCAACCTGTCGTTGCGGGTCCAGTGGGGCAGCTGTGAGAGCTGTGTGTGCAGCTCTGTTAGAATCAAAGGCGGCGAGGGAGCTGTGATCCCCATGCTCTGCTCCCTTGTGCCTAGCAGGCCTTCTACTGATGCCTGGAGCCGGAATGACGTCATATTCCAGCTCACGCTGCATCAGCAAATGGCGCGCGAGGGAGCAAAGCAGGGAGATCACAGCTCCCTCGCAGCCTTTGATTCTAACATAGCTGCACGCCGGGGGGTCCAAAAGACCGAGGAAACACCGGGCACACCCAAGTGGGCGTTTGGGGCGGCTATTTTTGAGGCCCCCTGGTTAGTGCCGCCCAAGGCAAATGCCTAGTTTGCCTTAGGCTAAATACAGCACTGCATAGCCCTCTGAAGCTGCAGAGGCCTTTTATCTTGTATTGTGTAGCCCACCAGAATTTTAACTTTTACATTTGGTTTTACATTATAAGGCTCATTTTTTTATACTGGCACATACACTTTAGGCCCTCAATTTTCCCCATTACTCAGATATCTGTTTTAATGTATGGTACATTGTTTTTAACTTTAATAATGGTCACATGACCTATGACATCACATGCCTGTTTTCTACTAAAAGCTTAGGTTACAGGAAGGTCAAGAGGTAGTAATAGTACATGACGTTGGGACATAATTTCCTTGGTGGGGAATATACCACCTACGCTTTTGGATTGAACATTTTTGCTCTAAATCAAGTGAGTACAGCTATTATTTTGTTTCATCTTTTAACACAGTGTGCACTATTTGTTATTTTTTGTTTTTATATATCACAGTGAAATTTTACCTGTATATATCCAAGAAAGGAAAATGCACGTATATCCTAGAGTGGGGATTATTCCACTGCAAGCCCCTTACGAGGAGCCAGCAGGAGGCTCCACTAAATGTGATTGTGCATATATTTTATCCATTATTCTGGGCATTGGACATACTACACTATATCAGTGTTATACGCTGTATTTCATATACCTGGACTATACCTCATCGGACCAAGACTCACAGGCAACAATTTACCATTCAGGTGCGGCAATTGGAGCCTGTGCATACCTCAATACACTAAGTGCATTTCTTTCCTTTTTTCACATCATAAACATTGACCTACTACACCAAGTATGTCAAACTCACGGCCCACAAGGACCATCTTTGCAGCCCGGCGAGCCTCGAGTACATGCTGGTGTTATAGCAGAGTAGGCACCTGCTTTCCCAACATTGCAGGTGCCTACTCTTCTAAAACTTACCTGGCCGGGGAGGAGGGCCAGCGAGGCAGCTCAGTGTTCCAGTTGAGTGTGTGTGTGTCTGTGAGTGTCTGTGTCAGTGTGTGTGTCTGTCTGTGAGTGAGTATATATGTGTGTATGTATATCTGTCAGTGAGTGTGTGTGTCTGTCAGTGAGTATGTGTATGTCTGTCAGAGTGTGTGTGTGTGTCAGTGTGTGCCTGTGTGTGTGTCTGTCAGTGAGTGTGTGTGTTTCTGTCAGTGAATGTGTGTGTGTCTGTCAGTGTGTGTGTGTGTCTGTCAGTGTGTGTGTGTCTGTGAGTGAGTATATGTGTGTGTATGTATGTGTGTGTCTGTCTGTCAGTGATAATGTCTGTGTGTCAGTGAGTGATAATGTGTGTGTGTCAGTGAGTATGTGTGTGTCTGTCAGTGAGTGTGTCGGTCAGTGTGTGTGTGTGCCTGTGTGTGTCTGTCTGTCAGTGAGTGTGTGTCAGTAAGTGTATATGTGTCTGTCAGTGAGTGTGTGTGTGTGTGTCAGAGAGTATGTGTGTGTGTGTCAGTGAGTATGTGTGTGTGTCTGTCTGTGAGTATGTATGTGTGTCTGTGAGTATGTGTGTGTATGTGTTTGTCAGCGGGAGGATCTGTTTAGTAGAGGGGGGACGTGGTTTAGTAGAGGGGGATGCTGGACTTTTTTATACTGTACTTTTTAAAATAAACCTACGTTTCTATGAAAATGTAAGGTATTTGTTTTTTTGGATCTGAAGACTATCAAGGTGCTGCTCTAGTTTATTTCTACATGGAATATCCATTGTGTTTTGTGCATTTGTATCCATTTATTCTACAATATTCTTACAACCATTAGTATATCTATTGTACCTACTTCTTACATTTGTATATACATTACTTATTTTTAGGGAGATAGACTTGGTTTGTCAAAATGTTATAGCTTTAACCAAACGCTAACTAAGCTCATTCCCCTCTCCACCGCAACCCCCACCGACTGCTTCTCCCTACCTCTTCACAGAAAAGCCTATAGCTTGCTTCTGAAAATTCATTTAATTTTCTTCTATCTACCGATCACCCTGCACCCTGACTTTCCTCTGCTACTAAGATTTAGTTTTTTTCTCTCAAAATGGGACCTGTCATACTCCAAACAACTTATGCTCACTAGATTGAGCATAAGAGTCTTTCTTTACTGTCACAATACCTGTCACTCACAGAACCATGTGATCATGGAAGTGATGTATCTTCTGTGTTCTGATGCTCACCCACTCATCGCTAGCTTCCTGGTGCCTCATTATGACATCATATATGACATGGAACCATCCCATTGGTCTCCTTTTATAATGTCAGTCTTTGTGGTGCTTTTTGATGATGTGTGCACACTTGTAACATCATGGCCCTCTGTAAACAATCTATAGGCGTGCGCAGCCTATTGTATAAGGGTGTGCACCCTAAAGCACAAACACACACACCGCATATTAGGGTTGAAACGTCGATCGATTTCTATATGCATCGTATTGATTAATAAAGCACCATTTTCACTATTTGTAAGACCTGTGAGTGCATCCCGTTTTTTTATCTATTCTACATATTTGACGATTGTGGATACAGCACCCAGGCAAGATTTTTCTTATTTTATATTGAAAGGAGAGTGCCAAGCTTCTATTGCCATTATATATATATATATATATATATATATATATATATATATATATATATATATATACACACACACACACATACACACACAGAAACATAGAAACATAGAAAAATAGAATGTGACGGCAGATAAGAACCATTCGGCCCATCTAGTCTGCCCAATGCTGTGTGTGTGTATGTTGGTGCTGTGTGTAGGTGCTGTGTGTGTGTGTAGGTGCTGTGTGTTAAGGCACTGTGTGTGTGCAGTCGCTGTGTGTGTGAAAGCGCTGTGTGTGTGTAAGGGCGATGCGTGTGTAAGGGTGCTGTTAGTGTGTGCTGTGTGTGTGTATGTGTAAGGGTGCTGTGTGTAAGGGTGCTGATAGTGTGTGTAAGGGTGCTGTTAGTGTGTGCTGTGTGTGTGTAAGGGTGCTGTGTGTGTGAGGGTGCCGTGTGTAAGGGTGCTGTTAGTGTGTGTATGTGTAAGGGTGCTGTGTGTGTAAGGTGCTGTTAGTGTGTGCTGTGTGTGTGTATGTGTGAGGGTGCTGTGTGTGTAAGGGTGTTGTTAGTGTGAGAGTGCTGTTAGTGTGAGGGTGTGTGTGTGGGTGCTGTGTGTGTAAGGGTGATGTATGTGTGTGTGTGCTGTTTGTGTGTAATGTGTGGGGGCTGTTAATATCCCCCTGCCTGTCTTACCTTATGTAGGAAGGGGGGACCGTGCTGCTGCCATCCCTGGTGGTCCAGTGGAGAGTGAACTCTAGCCCCACAGGGAGCTAGAGTTCACTCTCGCGAGATCTGAGCGTTTCCTAGGTAACCGCGGCAACGCTATGACCTAGCGAGAGGAACCTGGCGGAGCTGCTGGCAAGAGCTCCCCGGGTCCTCTCCTGCCTCCCTCCATGCCTGTGGTTAGGTGAGGGAGATTTTTGATCTCCCTCACCTGCCCACGGAGGGAGGCACATAGCGCGTGCCGCGGGATTACGGTGTGCCCAGGCACACCAGGCACACCCCGTGCGCACACCTATGAACCAATCACAACCCAGTGTAGGGTATATATACTTCCTGGTTGTCCTTGTTTCCTTGCCCTGTTGTGGTTTCTGTTTACTTGAGAGTGCGTTATATATTACTTATTATTCCTTTTTATGACCTTGGCTTGTCTAACCATTCTTGATCTCTGTAATCCTGATCTTAGCTTGTTTCTCGTTTCTGTGTACCTCTGTTATCCCTAGGCTTATTAATGTTTATTCTGTGTCTGCTTGCAGACTTTCTGACTATAATCTCAGTGCTAGCCTGGTCACTCTAACGACCCCTAACACAGCTCAAGGTCTGGGCCCCAGGGTGCCCGCCTCCAAGCCCTGCCTCCAAATCCAGCCCACAGGAATACACACACACACAGACACAAAAGGACACAGACACACACACAGAAAGATACACACATACTAACAGACACAAATAATGAAACAGACATACACAAATAACTATGCCTGTTACTGCTATTGTGGCACCACAGGCCTGTTTGTAAATCATTATGGCACAGTAAAAATAAAGAATTACAAAAAAATAATTCTCAATTACCTTTAGAGTGTAAGTTCACAATTTTTCTTGCTAAGCACTATAAAAGTCCTATATTTGCTCCATTATATCAGCATGTGTTTATTATTTGGGTGTAGTCACTCTATTGTACAGCAATGTGGAATTGGCGCTATATAAATACCAAATAATAATATTCACACATGCACTACACTAACAGACACCCTTGCTTTCACAAGAATTTTCTATATTCACTGCATATAAAAAAAGCTCACACAGGGGGCGGAGCTTGGCAGCCGATCCGAACGGACGCAGGGTAGATGGGCTCCGTGCCTATCCGAAGCAAACTGACTATTTTCAGCCACATTAAAACTGATACTAACACCCAAACAACCCAGAACGAAAATGGGAAGGAAAAACAAGAAACAAAAACCGGACCGACCCAACCAAGGGCCCAGTATACGGGATCTCTTCAACCAGGCGCACGGCGCATATGGCCCCAAGATGGCCACCGACCTCGGGGACTTCTCTGACTCCTCGGGGGATTTCTACCCTGAGGAAGATACTACCTTACCTCCAGCGAGATCCCAACAACCAGCGCCAAGCACGACGGCTACAGAACAGGTGACAGCGACGTTGCTGAAGACTCTCCTGGGGGACCTACAGAAAACCCTCCAGGCGGACGTCGCTCAGCTACGTGCAGACCTCGCGGGCCTGGTAGGCCGCACTGAGGCGGTCGAGGTCGCCTCTACGAGACAGGCACAAGAAATAACAGAGCTCAGGCAGGAACTACAGGCACTGCGGCAAAGGCAGGCCAAAACTGATCAACGCTTCGCGGCACTGGAGGATGACAGACGCCGCAACAATTTAAAGATACGCGGGATTCGGGAGGACATACCCACTGAGGAAATCCCACATCTACTAAGAAGGCTCTCAGGAGCCCTATTGACACCTAAGCAAGCCAGGAACATCGGCTTTGAAGCGGCCTTCCGGGTCCCAAAACCCCGGAGAGCCCCTGAAACGGCCCCCCGTGACCTGGTGGTGAAATACAGAAGCGCGGCGGACAAACTAGCGGTACTTACGGCCCTGAAGGGAGCTGCCACCTACAGCTTTGAATCAATGACCCTATCCTTCTTTGCTGACCTATCGGGGGAAACTCTGCAATGGCGCAGGCCCCTGCTACCCGTTACCAAACTGCTCCGAGAAAAGCAGATTACCTACCGCTGGCGCATGCCACGCACCCTACACGTACTACACGACAACAAGGCTCACTCCATTTCGGACATCCAAGAGGCTCCGGCCTTGCTGAGGTCACTGGGCCTGCCTCTGGAGGGGCTACCGCCCATCACAGCACGGAAAACAACAACAGTAGCAGCTCCGAGATGGGATCCAGCGAAGACGATCCCCTTCATCCTGCGAGGAACAGGGAAACCTGAGAAAGTAGCAGCGACCACATGAAGGCCCAGCACCTGCAACGGGACGTCCTCCATCATACTTGGAGGAAGCTTTACGGGACTGACACCCTGACTGTATAGTCCAGTACACCTCTAATCTCGTGAAGAGGCGCTGAAAACACAACCAATCGGCTTTCCGCTGGTTTTATTTTACTGTATTTCTTGTTTCTATGTTTTTTATGATTAGCATGGCTTTTTTTTTTTTTTTTTTTCTTTCTCGTTATAACCTTTCCGATATGCCTATGGATCTAACTTCATTACTGCCCTAGACACTCCATGATAGGCCCTAAAGGGACGTACTCGTCACACTACTAAGCCCACTAAGCGGTCAAACTGCTTTATTAACCCCCGCACCCACATAGCTCGCCAACAGAGACCAGGCCACATGGAAGAGGTTCACCCCTTGGCCCCTACGCTGCACCCCCCCCCTCACCCCAGGGTTACAGGGGACATTAACCTGTCTGACAGACCGCAAGCCTATCGAACCCCCCCCCCAAGAAACGCTCCACGTAAGTTACCCAGGTAGACCCCACACACCAGATAAGCGGACTACCGTGCACTCTATATAGGCGACTAGACAAGGCATACGCAAGCAGCAGGTCATACCGACACGATACTACTCAGACAAATTATTGTTTGCTGCATATATTATATCGCCACTGTAAGGGCACGCACATCGACTCCAATGCACACCTGTAGAACTACCGTGTTACTCTATTGTCATATTATTCAGTTTATGTTTTCTTTAAAAAAAAAAAAAAAAATGTGCATACTACGTATTACCATGTACTTGACCAATATTGAAAGTTATCAATGCATTTGTTACAACTAACATGGCATTTTACAGCATGTACGATATACCATGCACACGAAAAATAAAGAATTTAAAAAAAAAAAAAAAAAAGCTCACACAACTGACAGAACATATGAATGCACACTTTAGTTCACTAAACAATAAATTGTGGCAAATTGAAAACCATATTTCAAAAACTTGGCTAAAAAAGACTGAAAAACTGTTCTAGGAGTAAATTTGTTTTGCAATTAACCACTATTCTTGGTTTAGAGAAAATCCTGCTGGTTCTGTCCCATCCCCCCTTGAACCGGCAGGGGTCATCAAGGCCCCCACTGGAGGGATCAGAAGATGCTCAGTGAGTGATACTCAGCTGACCCTGCTCAGAGTGCTTCTGCGACTTGACTCTAAGATTCTCACCCTTCTTAATAAGGACACTATGGAGGTATCGACTTGTACGAATATATAATGGCAACTTCACAAAAGTAAGAATTTAAAGTGAATTTCAAATTTAAGGTCAACATATACAAAATGGAAAAAATCTCAGCTTAAATTTAAACTCCAGTTTGAATTCTATGAACAATGAGTTCCTGAGACTATCTTTACTGGAGACCCAGACCCGTGGATGATAAGGTGAATTATAGGTGAACCAATAACAGACAATAAGAACACGGACATATACCAGATAGGGCTTGAATATATAGGTCTTGCTGGGCAAGAAACTAAGAACTGACACACTGGTCTCGGGTTTCTTCATTTATCACTGCTGAAGGTGGGTAGAAACTTGGGAAAAAAATCACACAGAACTAAAGGACAGCTTCACCATAAATCTCACGGGGGCTACAGAAAGAACTGCCTATGTTTGTGTTTTGATTACCCACATTTTTGCAGTCACTCCACAGCACATGGAAGCATAAGAGAGAAGCCTCTAGTAGCGAGAGAAGGCGGCTGGGAGGTTGTCATAAAGGTAACCAGCCGCCTTCCATATTAATAGTCAGGGTTTAAGTCTGACATAATGCTAAAAGCTAACACAGCTGCAGTGAGATCAGAAGCAGTCAGCGGGAGACCAGCTCACACAAGGAGAAAATCCACACTGCAAAGAAAAGAAACCACATTAAAACCACAATGAAAGGCTTCTATCATGTTCCTTTTTAAAGCCACACTTCATTTTCGGAGATAGAAAGACAGGCTCATTTATTCCTTTCTCTGTTCCTTAGCCTGATGTTCCAAGAATTGCTATTATGTAATATTTAACTGAATCACGAAGAGAAAGCATTTGTCTTCATACCTTTGGGCTGCGCTAATTGCCTCTACTCACAGCACACTTGAAAAAAAAGAAAAAAAAAAAAAGAATATTTCAATTGAGATTAAATTCTCACATCAAAATGTCTCTGCCACCTAAACCGTATTAACAGTGTGAATGCGATGATAAAAACATTAGACATTGTGCTTGAGTAATTGCAATTAAGTGTTTAAATCATGATGAATTCACTAAACAGTGATGTAGACAGGGGCGGGCTGGGCCGGGGGGCAGGGAGGCAATTGCCCCCCAGGCCGCCCTAAATCCCATTAAGACCGGCCGTGGCGGGCCGGCCCTTTAAATGCTGCAGCCGCCTGAGCGCTCTGTAAAGAGCGCTCAGGCGGCTGCATAACAGATTCTCCCCTCCCTTGTAGCGTGGCCGAGCCGGTCCGCGGTCCCGGCCAGAGTGATGGGAAGGTGCACGCTCAGTGTGCACCTTCCTTTCAGTCCGGCCGGTTACAGGAAACAGAAACTCCTGTTCCGCGCAGAGTTTCTGTTTCCTGTAACCGGCCGGACTGACAGGAAGTGCACACTGAGCGTGCACCTTCCCATCACTCCGGCCGGGACCGGAGAGCAGCTCGGCCACACTACAGGGGAGGGGGTAAGAAGAAGAGGGGAGGGAGGGGGGAAGTAATAAGAGGGGAGGGAGGGGGGAAGTAATAAGAGGGGAGGGAGGGGGGAAGTAAGAAGAGGGGAAGGAGGGGGGAAGTAAGAAGAGGGGAAGGAGGGGGGAAGTAAGAAGAGGGGAAGGAGGGGGGAAGTAAGAAGAGGGGAGGGGGGAAGTAAGAAGAGGGGAGGGGGGAAGTAAGAAGAGGGGAGGGGGGACAGTAAGAAGGGGGGGAGAGTAAGAAGGGGAGGGGAGAGTAAGAAGAGGGGGGGAGTAAGAAGAGGAGGGGGGGTAAGAAGAGGGGGGGGGAGTAAGAAGAGGGGGGGAGTAAGAAGAGGGGAGGGGGGAGTAGGAAGAAGGGAGGGTGGTAAGAAGAGGCGAGGGGGAGTAAGAGGGGAGAGGGGAGTAAGAATAGGGGGGAGTAAGAGGGGAGAAGAGAGTAAGAAGAGGGGAGAGGGGAGTAAGAAGGGGGGAGTAAGAGGGGAGAGGGGAGTAAGGTGAGGGGGGGAGTAAGAAGAGGGGAGGGGGGAGTAAGACGAGGGGAGGGGGGAGTAAGAAGAGGGGGGTAAGAAGAGGGGAGGGGGAGAGTAAGAAGAGGGGAGGGGGGGAGAGTAAGAATAGGGGAGGGGGGGAGAGTAAGAAGAGGGGAGGGGGGAGTAAGAAGAGGGGGGAGTAAGAGGGGAGGGGGGAGTAAGTGGAGGGGGAGTAAGAGGGGAGGGGGGAGTAAGTGGAGGGGGGAGTAAGAAGAGGCGAGGAAGGAGAGTAAGAAGAAGGGGGGAGTAAGAAGAGGGGATGGGGATAATAAGAGGGGGGTGTAAGAGGGGAGGGGGGAGTAAGAAGAGGGGAGGGGGGAGTGTAAGAAGGAGGGGAGACAAGAAAAAGAGGGGGGAAGAAGAGGGGAGGGGAGTAAGAAGAGGGGGGAGTAAGAAGGAGGGGAGATGAGAAAAAGAGGGGAGTTAGAAGAAGAAGGGGGAGTAAGAAAAAGAGTGGGGAGTAAGAAGAACAAGAGTGGGAAGTAATTAGAAGAAGGGGGGTAAGAAGAAGAAGGGGGAGTAAGAAGAAGAGGGGGGAGTAAGAAGAAGTAGGAGGGTTAAGAAGAAGAAGGGGGAGTAAGAAGAAGAAGAAGGGGGGAGTAAGAAGAAGAAGAAGGGGGGAGTAAGAAGAAGGGGGAGTAATAAGAAGAAGGGGGTAAGAAGAACAAGGGGGGAGTAAGAAGAACAAGGGGGGAAGTAAGAAGAACACAGGGAGGAGGGGGGTGAGAAGAACACGGGGGGTGAGGAGAACACACAGAGGGAGGAGTGAGACGAACACAGGGAGGGTGGAGAGGGGATGAGAAGAGCACAGGGAGGGTGAGTGAGTGTGAGAAGAGACCGCTAGGGGAGGGTGGGGGAGAGGAGAGACCACTAAGGGGCAGGGGAGAGCTCTAAGGGACAGCTCTATAGGACAGGGGGCAAGACAGGGAGCTCTTTCACACTACGCACACACACACACACACTGCATCCCTATACATACACAGAAACACACAATGCATCCCTATACATACACAGAAACACAACATGCTTCCCTTACACACAGAGAAACACACAATGCATCCATTACACACACACACACACACACAATGCAACCCTTACACACAAAGACAATGCATCATTTGCACACATACACAGAAACATACAATGCAAACCCTTACACACACATGCAAACACACACACTGTTTTTCTTACATGCACACAGAAACACAATGCATCTCTTACACTCAATGCACACACATACAGACACACACCTTGCATCCCTTATGCATACAAACACAGATTCACACAATGCATCCCTTACACACAACCAGAAACACATAATACATCCCTTATACACAAATACACGCTGCATCACCTGCACAAACTGGTATCCCTATACACTACATACCATAAGCACACATATTAGATCCTCTACTATAACACATAACACATCCCCTACACACTCCACTCCCTGTGAGCGAACTCATGGGTGGGTGGAACATATAAGTGGACTTATGAGTGGGCCTTATGGGCATACTCACCGTCAGGCACTGGGGCCCAGACCTTGAGCTGTGTAAGAGGCCCCCAAAAAATGGAGCTGCTTCCAATTCTCCCAGAACATTGAATTTTGTGACCACAGTTGCAAACAGCCTCCAGAGATCCTGTTCTACACCAGACCAGTGGAGCCAAACTGCAGCCCATCATCATCCTCATCTAATTGTAAGTAGGCAATCTAGTATATTATTAGTGACACTAATCTATAATTTACCTCACATTTAAGGGACACTATAGCTTAATGAAGTGGTTCTGGTGTCTATAGCTGGTCCCTGCAGGCTTTTTAATGTAAACACACACTGTGTGCAGCACTGGCGTTAGTTCATATGGCAGATCATATGGGTGGGGCATTGTGATGTCACATGGGGGGGCGGCAAATTTATATTTTGTCTAGGGCGGCAAAAACCTTGCACCGGCTCTGATCCTGGGCAGGTGCACCAGTGTACTGGTGACCCACAGGAGGGGAGTGCACTGATTGCACTGCACTCTCCTTCTGCCCAGACCCGTCTTGACCGCAGTGCAAGTGCCCTCTGCCCCTAATTTACAGTGGCTCACACTCACAACAAGCAGTGCCTGGAGCCCTTTGCAGAGACGGAAACAAAGAGGTTCTGCGGCAGCTAGCCGTCCTGCAAGCATTACATTAAACAGCTGTTCCCCATGCAGCCACAGGTGGCGTTGTGCTGGGAGACTGTGATTACTCTTCACTTCCTCCCAGCCTACAGAGCAGCGCATGGGGGAGAGAGAGGAGGAGGCATGATTTAATCTTGAATAAATCCTCTAAGCAAACCTTTATAAATTTGGGGGGGATCAGCTCTGTTTCCACAGTTTATTGGTGTTTACTCTGATGTCTGTATTAATATTGAGGGATGTCTAAGTAGTAATGTCAGTGTGTGTCAGCAGGGTGGGCAAGCTGTGCGGTCACGCAGGGTGCCATGACAACAGAGGCACCCGGCGGCCAACACAGCTCACAAGTTGGGTACACCAGCATATTTAATTTAAACGATTCGCTGGTGGTCCACTGGTGCGCACCAGCAGTAGGTGCAGTCAGATCATATCCTCTCCCTCGTGGTTCCGGCGCTCAGTTAGTGAGTCAGAGCACAGGCTCAGAGATTCTCAGCCTGTGCTCTGACAACATTGAAAGTCAGAGCCGTGAAGGAGCGGGTATGGCAAAGAGCTACTGATTAGCATAACATCAATATCCGTTATAAAACCAGGAAAAGGTGGGCATGGATGGTGAACTGATTTGGTGGCGCAATGGGCCACTTGACTGGTTTTGCCCCCCAGGCCTAAGGCTGCCAGCCCTCCCCTGGATGTAGAGAGTAATAAAAATCGAATTGCAGTATTTTGGCCAAAACACATGAGCTTTTTCCTCTCTCTCCAAACATCTACTCATCATTGCCGTAGGTGATGGTGAAGGTGACAATAATTATATAAAGGTATATCCTGAGAGAGAAAACAGATAGGTTGCACTCATCCGAGCATTCATACTTTATAATGACACTCAGAACAGCCCCACCTCTGGCCACACTACTAATCATACCCCTAAAATAAAAGTGTCCTTTGTTCATTTGGAATGTTGGGATATATGCTACTGGGTAAAGTTGGGGGCATATGTGTGGCTCTGTGTGTGTTTGTCAATGCACCTCTGTACATGTGGCATGTGTGTATCCATTTGTCTTTGTACATGCATAGTTCTGTATGTTTTTCTAGGTCAGCGATTCCCAAACTGTGTGCCGCGACGCCCCAGGGCACACAGGGGCCCCGCAAGATATTTTCCCAGTGCTATCATCAAGTGATCATAGCACCAGGAATTGTGCCTCGCTCTCCCCTGACAGCTCTGCAGGAATGCCCGCTAGCAGTGTAATGCTGGAAGAGGAGGGAGAGAGAGGACCTGGGGAGCTCTAACCTGCAGCTCCTACAGGTTGCGAACTCGGAGCAGTGCCGCAGTTATTGTGGCAACGCTCCGAATCTCGCGAGAGTCAACTCTAACCTAAACTAGAGTTCACTCTCACCACTTGGACCACCAGGAATTGTCTTGCACTGTCCCCCCTCCCAGGCAAAGGTAATCAGGGAGGGGGGATATGAAAAAAATTATCTTTAATTAAAAAACAAACAAAAATTATATCTTTATTTATTTGCCCTCCTATCCCTACAGAGACACAATAACTTCCCCATACACACACACACACTGCCCCCATACATACACACACTTCCCCCCCTTACACACACACGCTGCCCCCCGTACAGACACACTGCCGCCATACACACACACTGCCCCCCATATACAGTTGCAAGAAAAAGTATGTGAACCCTTTGGAATGATATGGATTTCTGCACAAATTGTTCATAAAATGTGATCTGATCGGGGGGGCAGAGCCGGCGCCCAAACGAGCTGGACGCATCTCGGAGCTGCTCTGCTACTCAGCCCGAGAAAAGGTCAGCAAAGCCCGAGAATCCTTCGCAACCAGACCTCCACTGGCAGCTGCTTGAGCCCCCCGACGGTATGGGGAAAAAAAACAAGAAGCTAAATCCGGACCCGGGCTCGGGTTCGCAAGATATCGGCTCTTACATGCGGAATGCAGCGAGGCCGACACACACCAAGATGGCGCCCGCGGAGGCTTACCCGCATCTGTCCTCGGACGAGGATAGCAGTACAGCCGACCTCTCCCCTCCACCGAGGCGACGAACGGAGCCACTGGCGACCACAGCGCTTGGGGACTCGGGCCCCCGCAACGAGGGCAGATATTAAAGCCCTGGTAGCTGAGATTCAAGCCATGTTCAAGGCTGATTTGGGGCCAATACGGGAGGAGGTATCCGCGCTCAATACCCACATGCACACAATGGAGTAAGGTATGGCAGGCCACAAGCTCGCCCAGACAGCCACAGATACCGCCATAGGAGCGCTGCAGAAACAATGTGCAGATCAACAAGCTCAACTAGCTAACTTGGAAGACAAAGCCAGGGCACGCAACCTACGAATAAAAGGCATCCCGGATACAATAACCGACACAGAACTCCCCCACTACTGCAGGAGGCTCCTTGCCACCCTTCTAATGCCCAAGCACTCCAAACAGATAGTGGTGGACTCCTGCTACAGGCTTAATAAAACAACTACAGCAACCCAGGAGGCGCCTAAGGAAGTTCTGCTCAAACTGGTACGTGACGCTGACCGTGGCATTATTATGGGGGCAGTAAGGGGTACTCCCACGGTGCCCTTTGAAGGTGACCAGCTTGCATTTTATCGAGACTTTTCCAGATATACTCTGTCCTGGCGGCGCTCTCTCAAGCCCATAACCCAAATGCTTCAGGAGCAGTCCATTACCTACAAGTGGGGCCCCCGCAGACTACTCACCAATAAGGCAGGGAAAATACAAGCTATCTCGCACCCTGCTGAAGCCTCAACCTTCCTGCAAGCCCTCGGCCTACCGACAGCACAACCACAGATTACAGCCCACCCAACCTGGAATGTAGCAGACGTCACCCCATTCGTGCCAAGAGGAAACGCACCCATGACAGCGGCACAGCCACCCTGAACTTTGGGACTAAGTTTTGCATGTGCACTGCCATACGCACGCACACAAACCCTATAACTGTTGCCTTTTCCCTTTTTATTTTACTTAAAAGGGATCGAAAGTGGACCATGTTTATATGTTTCTATATTTTATTTTATTTCCGTTATGTTATGTTGCCGACTCCGTAAGCCTTAGACCTAGCGCAGCACCAAAGCACCCCCCCAAGCACTACCAAGCGACACGCCAGCAAAAAAATAGCAGCCCTCCGGGTGCCCAAAGCATAACCCCCGCCTTCAGTTACAGCATAACAAAACGGGAACTCACACCCGGCTTCGAGGGCACCCATACCCAACAATACCATAAATACGTGCCTCACTATAGCATAGTTATCAGGGCGTCCTTTACACTGGCCACAAGGCACATACGGCCCAAGTTTACCGCCCTACCCAGTCTCAAGCTCGAGGACCACCGACAGGGAAACCTGGGTAAACCCGCATATACTAAAAATAAAATTGAAGACTAAGCTAGGTGGCGAAAGTATCCATGTACTGTAAAAATGTTTTACCTGCTGATCACGAATTCTGTTATATTGTTTGCCAATACTCGCAAAAATAAAGAATTTAAAAAAAATAAAAACAAATGTGATCTGATCATCATCTAAGTCACAACAATAGACAATCACAGTCTGTTTAAACTAATGACACACAAAGAATGAAATGTTGCCATGTTTTTATTGAACACACCATGTTAACATTCACAGTGCAGGTGGGAAAGGTATGTGAACCCCTAGACTAATGACATCTCCAAGAGCTAATTGGAGTGTCAGCCAACTGGAGTCCAATCAATGAGATGGGAGGTGTTGGTTACAGCTGCACCTTCCCTATAAAAAACACACACCAGTTCTGGGTTTGCTTTTCACAAGAAGCATTGCCTGATGTGAATGATGCCTCGCACAAAAGAGCTCTCAGAAGACCTACGATTAAGAATTGTTGATTTGCATAAAGCTGGAAAGGGTTATAAAAGTATCTCCAAAGGCCTTGCTGTTCATCAGTCCACGGTAAGACAAATTGTCTATAAATGGAGAAAGTTCAGCACTGCTGCTACTCTCCCTAGGAGTGGCCGTCCTGTAAAGATGACTGCAAGAGCACAGCGCAGACTGCTCAATGAGGTGAAGAAGAATCCTAGAGTGTCAGCTAAATACTTACAAAAGTCACTGGCAAATGCTAACATCCCTGTTAGTGAATCTACAATACGTAAAACACTAAACAAAAATGTATTTCATGTGAGGATACCACAGAGGAAGCCACTGCTGTCCAAACAAAACATTGCTGCACGTTTACAGTTTGCACAAGAGCACCTGGGTGTTTCACAGCAGTACTGGCAAAATATTCTGTGGACAGATGAAACCAAAGTTGAGTTGTTTGGAAGAAACACACACTATGTGTGGCGAAAAAGAGGCACAGCACACCAACATCAAAACCTCATCCCAACTGTGAAGTATGGTGGTGGGGGCATCATGGTTTGGGGCTGCTTTGCTGCGTCAGGGCCTGGACGGATTGCTATCATCAAAGGAAAAATTAATTCCCAAGGTTTTTAAGACATTTTGCAGGAGAACTTAAGGCCATCTGTCTACCAGCTGAAGCTCAACAGAAGATGGGTGTTGCAACAGGACAATGACCCAAAGCATAGAAGTAACTCAACAACTGAAGTGGCCCAGTCAGAGTCCTGACCTCAACCCGATTGAGATGCTGTGGCATGACTTCAAGAAAGCGATTCACACCAGACATCCCAAGAATATTGCTGAACTGAAACAGTTCTGTAAAGAGGAATGGTCAATAATTACTCCTGACCGTTGTGCACGTCTGATTTGCAACTACAGGAAACGTTTGGTTGAAGTTATTGCTGCTAAAGGAGGTTCAACCAGTTATTAAATCCAAGGGTTCACATACTTTTTCCACCTGCACTGTGAATGTTTACATGGTGTGTTCAATAAAAACATGGCAACATTTCATTCTTTGTGTGTTATTAGTTTAAGCAGATTGTGATTGTCTATTGTTGTGACTTAGATGATGATCAGATCACATTTTATGAACAATTTGTGCAGAAATCCATATTTCCTAGCCAGGATGGCCCGAGAACACCTCCAGGTGGCCCAGGGCCGTCAGAAACATTGGTACGATCGGGGCGTCAGAGAACATTTCAAGTGGGCCAGAAGGTTCTGGTGCTTAGACCTGTCAAAGGGAATAAGCTCCAGACCTCCTGGCAGGGCCCTTACAAAGTAGTAGCACAGGTCTGCGAAACTACATATGTAATTGCCAGCAGCAAAGACGAGAGGATCCAGAAATCCTTTCATGTAAACCTATTAAAGGAGTATCAGGAAAGACCAGAGGATGTGGCGGCCATATGTATCCCGGCCACTGAAGACCCTGACAGCCTACCTATTCCCGATCTGTTAGCCGACCCGGAGCCTAAAACTCTGCTCAATACATTTACTAACATTTACATTTACTAACCGACAATTACTAACTGAGAAAGGGTTGACGTTTTCCCAGGAGCCAGGGTACACTCCCTTAGCGACTCTCAGACAGACTCCCTACAGAATCCCTGAAGCGGTAAAAGAGGAGATGAAGAAGGAGATCCAAGAGATGTTAAGACTGGGGGTTATAGAGCCGTCCGACAGCCCTTGGGCCTCGCCCATTGTCCTAGTCCCCAAAAAGGACGGAACGACCCGGTTCTGTGTCGATTACTGACGCCTCAATGACAGAACCGTGACAGATGCATACCCCATGCCCCGAGTGGATGAACTATCAGATCGTATTGCCAGGGGACGCTATCTGACCACCATTGATCTATGCAAGGGGTACTGGCAGATTCCCCTGGCCAAGGAGGCTATCCCCAAGTCGGCGTTCATCACCCCTTTTGGCTTGTACCAATTTAAGGTCATGCCATTCGGGATGAAAAATGCCCCAGCTACATTTCAGCGCTTGGTAGATAGGCTCCTTGATGGCTTCCAGGATTTGGCTTGCGCGTACCTGGACGACATTGCGATCTATAGCGAAACTTGGGGAGAACACCTTAGGCATGTAGAGGCCATACTGGATCAGATTCGGGCAGCAGGTCTGACTCTGAAACCAGAAAAGTGTAACTTCAGTATGGCCGAAGTCCAGTACTTGGGGCACAGGGTAGGGTGTGGGAAGCAGCGCCCAGAACCAGCTAAGGTTGAGGCTGTAGCCAACTGGCCCACACCCCACACCAATACTCAAGTATTGGCATTCTTGGGGACAGCAGGATACTACAGGAAGTTTGTCCCTGACCCTGACTATAGCGCCATCGCCAAACCCCTGACAGACCTAACTAAAAAGAACTTGCCTAGAATAGTCCTGTGGTCTCCCGCCTGTGAAACAGCCTTTCAAGCCTTGAAAAATGCTCGGATCCACGCACCTGTTCTATCTGCCCCCGTCCCTAACAAAAGATTTGTCGTCCATACAGATGCCTCCATGTACGGACTGGGGGCAGTTCTGAGCCAGATAGGAGAAGATGGGGGAGAACACCCTGTCGCGTATCTCAGTAGAAAATTGTTACCCAGATAAGTGAGTTACGCGGCAGTGGAAAAAGAGTGTTTAGCCCTGGTCTGGGCTCTAAAGAAACTGACCCCATATTTGTATGGTCAGGAATTTACCCTGATTACAGACCATAATCCCCTGGTATGGTTGAACAGGGTGGCAGGAGATAATGGACGTTTACTGAGATGGAGTCTAGCACTTCAACCATACAATTTCTCCATCCAATACCGCCCTGGCAAGCTTAATGGGAACGTAGATGGACTGTCCAGGCAAACAGAACTTCTACCCTGACAGTCGGTCGGACAGCCCCAAGTTGACCCGAAAAAGATCAATCCGGGTCTGCCGGAGTGTTCCACAAAAGGGGAGCAGTGTAACGGAACCTTACAATATCTGTTGCCAAATCCAACTACCGAACACTGGACCACCCGGCTGTTAATTATGTGATATTTTGCCTCCCAAGTCGACATTTGCCATTCGTATCCAAACGCACGAATTCCTTGTCTCCGACTAGGTGGCCGCCATTTCGGACTTTTACACGTGGCCGCGGCCATCTTAGTGCCGATCAGCGGCGATTTGCCGTCAAGCGTCTGGAACCAAAATCGGACCTCCATAACACCGGGAATTCATGCCCAAACTACCGAACACCCTGCTGTTCGGTAGAAAGACTTAATAAACTATGGGGATGCTAGCGACCATTAAGAAACGAATGGATGGCAAGATTTTCGTGCCTTTTTACCGCATGAAAGAGAACCAACCGCAAGGCCAAATCTTATGGAACTATTTTCGGCTAGTGTGTCTGTGCGGTCGGTCAAAACTTTGAAGCTCCATAAATCCCGAACCTTTTATCCGAGTGGGCTGATTTTTAAATATGTGGTTCCCCTACCCATCCAAAACTCGGGTAAAAATGTGTGTATGATAATTATGTTAACTGTTTATCTGAGGGGAGGGAATGTGTGGGTTGTACTGTTATTTGATTGGCTATTTTATACCTCCCCATAGGTGTGTTCTGTATGTGCACAACTGTAATAAAAACCAGGCTGGGTGTACCAACTCTCAGTTCTGCTTGACCTTTCAAAACGTAGCCTCGTCTCGTTCTTGGAGGGGATTTATTGTACCTTTACTCTGTTCCAGTTTACAGCTATGCCTGACTCTACCCTTGGATTGCGTGGATGGGATTGAGAGCTCCATTACTACACAGCAGCTTGCCAGGAAAAGGACGTCTCCAACGGCTGATACCCACTTACTACCTGGGTAGCCGTTACACCAACTAATCCTAAGAAAGCTTTAACCTGCTTCTTTCTTAGAGGGCGTGGCCAATTTTCAATTGCCTCAACCTTAGTCATTTGCGGCTTTACCAGTCCCCTCCCTACAGTATAGCCAAGATATTTGGCTTCCATACAACCAATGGAACATTTGGAGGGATTAGCAGTAAGACCAGCTTTCCTTATGCTGTTTAATACTGCTTCTATCTTTTCCAAATGGGAGACCCAGTCTTGGCTATAGATGACTACATCATCTAAGTATGCTGAAGCATACCTAGAGTGAGGTCTTAGCAGTTTGTTCATTAACCTCTGAAAGGTTGCTGGGGCTCCATGAAGCCCAAATGGTAAGACTGTACAGACCCTCAGGGGTCACAAACGCAGTCTTCTCTTTAGCTGATTTTGTCAGCGGGATCTGCCAATATCCTTTTGTTAGGTCTAGAACACTTAGAAACCTGGCCTGTGCCAGTTTCTCAATACGTTCGTCCACTCGGGGCATAGGATAGGCATCAAATTTAGAGTGTTCAAGTTTTCTAAAATCATTACAAAAACGTACTGACCCACCTGGCTTAGGTACTAAAACTATGGGGCTAGACCACTGGCTATGTGACTCCTCAATAACTCCTAGTTCAAGCATTTTTGCTACTTCCGTTTGTATCGCCCCCCTTGTTGCCTCAGGAATTCTATAGGGCTTTAATTTTACTGTACTTCCTGGTTCTGTGATAATGTCATGGCAGATTTTGCTAGTTCTGCCAGGAATGCTAGAAAATACATCTTTATTTCTGGATATCATTTATTTGGCTTCCATCTGCTGTTCAGGGGTGAGATCAGCGCATATACTAACGTCAACAATCGGGGATTCGTCTACAGCAATCATACAGCTTTCCCTATCCTTCAAGGGCTTTAATACGTTTATATGGTAAACTTGTTCAACTTTCCTATGATTAGGCTGTCTAATTTTATAGTTTACTGGCCCTAGTTTTCCAATAACCTCGTACGGGCCTTGCCAATGAGACAGGAGTTTGCTCTCAGCTGTGGGAACAAGTACCATCACTCGGTCTCAAGGTTGGAAGGACCTTACTACTGCCTGACTGTTGTAGATAACCTGTTGGCTCCTTTGAGCTTCTTCCAGGTATTGCCTGACTATTGGATAAATTTGTGTAATGCGCTCTTTGAGTTGATCTACATAGTGAATCACATTCTTTCCAGGTACGGTTTGTTCTTCCCATTCTTCCTTTGCTATATCTAATAGACCCCTTGGGTGTCTACCATAAAGGAGCTCAAAAGGGGAAAACCCTACAGAAGATTGGGGAACCTCCTGAATAGCAAACAGCAAGTATGGTAAGAGAGTGTCCCAATTTTTCCCATCTCGACCTACAACCTTGGGCAACATGTGTTTTAGGGTTCTATTGAATCTTTCTACTAAGCCATCGGTTTGAGGATGGTACACAGATGTCCTTAAGGCTATTTGCAATAATTGGCAAAGCTCTTTCATTAGTCGGGACATAAAAGGGGTACCTTGGTCAGTTAAAATCTCTTTTGGTAACCCTACCCGAGAAAATACCTGGAGCAATTCCTTTGCTATGGTTTTGGAAGCAGTATTGCGAAACGGAATAGCTTCTGGATAGCGTGTGGCATAATCCAATACAACCAGGATGTACTGATTACCCTTAGCTGACTTTTCCAATGGTCCCACCAAATCCATAGCAATTCTCTCAAAAGGGGTTTCAATTATAGGCAATGGGATTAGGGGTGCTCTTAAGTGAGGTTTTGGGGCTGCTAGTTGGCAGTCTGGGCATGAGTACCTCTTGACCTCTTCATATACACCAGGCGAGAAAAATCTCCTTAGAATCCTTTCCTGAGTTTAAGTGAGAATGAGCATGATCTAACGCATTCCTTCTGAAAGATCTGGGTACCAAAAGCTGTTCAATCTCTAGCCCCTCATCTTTGATCACTCTATAAAGCAAGTCATTTCTAAGAATGAAATGGGGATACATCTCTCTGGATTTCCCATCAACCATAGTACCATTCGTTTCTATAACTTGGTTGCAATGTTACGTCATTAACTTGTTCCCTTCCAAATTGACTTGAACCAATGCCCAAGTCCTCCATATTAACCTGTTGTAGGGTTTGGACATGGGGTTCAATCAATATTTCAGTTGAAGGTGTGGAATTAGTACTTGGGCTAGGTAAGACCACACCTTCATTACTCTCAGCTTCATTAATCAAAGCCATTTGTAAATTCATAGTTCCCCTATGCTTATCTTCCCTTCGTTCACGCCTTGACTTGCGCCTTTTACATTGATCATAAAACAAGTCAGGGTGTGTAAATGGAAAAATACATAAAGGGCTCTCACTTATGGATTCACACTGGGTCTGAATAAGGCTTTCAAAGCCTGGGAAATTTCACCCGAGAATAAGAGCATGTGGCAATTTAGGCACAACTGCTGCCAATACTGGGTATGCCTAGACATAGACAGCCTATTTTTATAGAGGTAGTAGGGTATGATGCAGTACAGCCATGCACACAAAGTACCTTAACCTTCTTTTCTGGGATCAATTGAGAAGGCTGAATCAAACTGCTTGTCACTAGGGTAATGTCACTACCTGAATCCACAAGAGCCATGGTTGCCTTCCCATTTAACAAAACAGTTTTATAATATATGCATGTTTCAGTAGGTTTCCCCACCAAACAGATCAGTCCACAAAAGTCCTTATTTACAGAATTATACCCACATTCCATAGGTTCTTGCAAATGTGGACACAGAGCCTTTATGTGTCCTAGCTCCCCACACTCAAAGCAGGTAACTGGGGTTCTCCTGGTCTGTATCAAAGGCTTTTGAATTGTGCCATAGTTCAAGGTCTTTGAGCCTGGAATCAGTCCTTAGTTCTGTTGTACTGTATGTGGTGCTGTAGATTTTAACTCTCTCACTGCTGTATATCTTTCAACCAGCGCCACCATTGAATCATAAGTGGTAGGGCTACCCTGTCCTGCCCACTGTCGCAGACCTTGGGGTAATCCTCGCAAGAACCGATAAAAAACTAATGTCTCAATTATTTGTGCAGGTGTTGAACTCTCTGGTTTTAACCATCTCCTTGCCAGATGAATCAAGTCAAACATTTGTGACCTGGGTGCCTTCTGTTCCTGGAATTTCCAATTGTAGAACCTTTGGGCCCAGATCACTGGAGTCACGCCAGTCCTTGCAAGAATCTCTGCTTTAAGAACCTCATAGCTTGCAGCCGCCTCTTCCTCTAGGTCAAAGTAAGCTTTTTGAGCATCACCAAGCAGAAAAGGTGCAACTATGCCAGCCCATTGATCACGAGGCCATTGCTCTCTGATAGCAGTTTGCTCAAAAGCAATGAGATATGCTCCCACATCATCTTGCGGCGTCATCTTTTACAGATACTGATTTGCACATATTGGCTTTGAACCGCTGCTTTGCTCCTCTCTGGTAGTTTTTGAGAGTTGCTGCACAATTTCCTTCAGGACCGTCCTGTCCTCTTGCTGTGCCTGCAACACAGCCCCCATTTGAGCAGTTATCAGCCGGTTAGCTTCCTGTTGCACTGTGGTAGCATGCAGCAAGGCCTTTAACACATCCTCCATGTTAATACAGGGTTCAAACAGCGTATCCCACTTCTCACACCACTTGTGGCAGGATGGCCAGGCTCTTCACAATAAACTTCAAATGCAACAGTCAGGATAAAATAGTACTGCAGTTTATTGTCACTTTCCACAATATATACAAGGTTGTGCTCTCCCACAAAATAAAACTAAAATAAAATAAATCCTACTCCAACTTGGAGACTTCCTAAACAACAGTATTACTAACTATCCAACTGGCCAGCTAATCTGGTTCCCAGGTTTAAACAAAATTAAATACAGCACTTTAAGCAGGTTTCACACAGTACCTTTGTCTCAGAGTCTCAGCCTTAACTACCTCCTCTCTCCCAGCTGTTAGACTCCATGATGTCTTCAGATGCTAACCTTTTAAAACCCTAGTGCTGGTTAATTACATTCACCTGGTTGATAACATCCAATTAACCCCATCATGCTGGGAATAGAGAGCGCTCCAATCTATTACTAACATAGAAAGCCTCTCTGACCTTGCCACAATGCATAAACACACACACACATATTGTCAGGATTACTGTTTGATCCAGCACGTAGAACTGTATAGCACGGATGACAAATAAGTAACGTATTACCGGTCCTTAGAATGCCCGGATTTAATGTACATAGAATAGTCAAAATACTAGCCGAGGTCAGGGACGCAGCGATGAGGAAAGCCAGGAGTCAGGATACCAGAATATAGAGAAGTCAATAAACAAAGCCAAAGTCAAAAACCAGGTAGAAAACTAATAACAGGAACGCGCTCTCAGACAACCACAAGGGAAACCACGACAGGGCACTGAGCAGGATGAGAACTGGGCCTAAATACCCCTCCTCTGGATCTGATAGGCTGTAACCGGCCTTTGACCCCAAAGTCAGTTACCAGGTTTCATTTGCATAATTGCTGCTCAGCATTAACCCTTCTGTGGATTAGGTTGCTGCTCGGCACAACTTTTCCTGTGTGTACAGTAAATGTCATTAACCACATTTCTATAAGCGGATGAATAAGTGACATTACCCCCCACCTGAAGAACGCCCACCGGGCGGGCAGGACCAGGCTTGAGAGGAAATTTAGAGTGAAAAGCGCGGATCTAACGGCCTGCATGCAGGTCAGGAGCCGAAACCCAAGAACGATCAGCAGGACCATAACCTTTCCAAACAACCAAGTACTGTAAAGTGCCCCGAGAAAACCTAGAATCCACGATAGAAGATACCTCATACTCCTCCTGACCACCCACCACCACCGGAGGGGGAGGAACACAAGAAACGGTATATCTTTTGCAGACAAGAGGTTTGAGTAAGGACACATGAAAAGTGTTGGGAATCCCTAAAGATGCAGGAAGAGCCAGAGAGTAAGACACTGGATTGATCCTACAAAGCACTTTATAGGGACCAAGGAATCTGGGGGCAAACTTCATGCTAGGGACCTTAAGCTTGATGTTGCAAGATGACAACCAAACCCGGTCCCCCACTTGGTACACCGGGTTGGCACTCCTACGCTGATCAGCAAAATGTTTGAAGCGTTCAGCAGCAGCCCCTAGAGCAGTTTGAACCTTAACCCAGGCATCCCGAATGGAGGCCAGACGCTCATCCAGAGCAGGAATGGCAGTATCAGAAAATACCGCAGGGAGAACCGTAGGATGCCTACCATTATTGACAAAAAAATGGACTGTGCCCAGAGGAGTCATGAACAGCATTGTTTCTAGTGAAATCGGCCCACAATAGTAGTTCGGGCCAATTGTCCTGTGTGCTATTAATAAAACAACGCAAATAAACTTCTAATGACTGGTTAGCCCTCTCAGCTGTACCATTGGTCTATGGATGGTAGGAGGAGGAGAAGGAGAGATCAATACCCATTTGTTTACTGAACGCCCTCCAGAACCTGGACACAAACTGAGAGCCCCTATCAGACATAATATTGTGAGGGATGCCATGCAAACGAACAATTTCACGTATGAAAATTAGGACCAATTCTTGCGAAGATGGCAACTTCTTGAGAGGAATGAAGTGAGCCATCTTAGAAAATCTGTCTACAACCATGAGAATAGTAGTGAACCCAGCAGAGCTAGGAAGCTCAACAATAAAGTCCATGGATAAGTGGGACCATGGAACCTGAGGAACAGGAAGAGGCTGCAACAGGCCACAAGGAAGTGCATGAGTCACCTTAGAAACCGCACACACAGAACATGCCTGCACATACTCCTTTACATCTTTCCTGAGTGAATCCCACCAAAATGATCTAGTGATCGCAGCAGAGGACTTATTGATGCCCGGGTGTCCAGCAGTTATATTGTCATGGAACACTTTCATGATATTAACCCTTTCACATAGGCGCCTGAGGCTGGGCCTCCAGTATGGTGGAGAAGACAGTGAGAGGACAGTAGAAGACAGTGAGAGGACAGTATTCCACACTCTGGTGGAATAATAGGAGATGTCACCTGTTCCGGAGCTGACTCATTATCAAATTGCCTGGACAAGGCATCAGCCTTGGTATTTTTAGAACCAGGTCTATAAGTAATGAGGAAGTTAAAACGTGAAAGGAACAGTGACCATCTAGCCTGTCTGGAAGACAAAGGTTTAGCATCCCCTATATATGCCAGGTTTTTGTGGTCAGTTATGATCAACAGGGGGTCCTTGGAACTCTTCAAAAGATTTTGCCACTCCTTGGAGGGCAAGAATAATGGCCAACAGTTCTCTATTGCCAATATCGTAGTTGCGCTCAGCAGGAGACATCTTTCTGGAGAA
Organism: Pelobates fuscus; assembly: GCF_036172605.1. Classification (NCBI taxonomy): domain Eukaryota; kingdom Metazoa; phylum Chordata; class Amphibia; order Anura; family Pelobatidae; genus Pelobates; species Pelobates fuscus. The sequence goes on from NC_086326.1 coordinate 95,400,513, forward strand.
GTAGCCACAAGGATGCAATGGTGTTCCCTGGCTTTCTCTCTGAGAGAAAAGCCCCTACCCCTGTTTCGGATGCATCAACCTCCAATATAAAAGGTTTACTGGTGTCGGGATGTTTTAGTATGTCCGCAGAGGAAAATCTTTGTTTAAGAGTCTCAAAAGCATTCACAGCCTCTTTGGACCATACCGTGCTACTAACCCCTTTTCGAGTCATATTAGTGATTGGGGCTATTAAAGAAGAAAATCCCTTGATGAATCTTCTGTAATAGTTGGCAAAACCAATAAACCTTTGAATGGCTTTTAAACCAGAGGGTAATGGCCAGTGTTGTACAGCCTCTAGTTTTTTAGGATCCATTTGAAATCCCGATGCAGAGATGTTGTAACCCAAAAAGTGGACTTCAGGCTGGTCAAATATGCACTTTTCGAATTTACAATAAAGTTTATTTTTCAACAACGTCTGCAGAATCTGTTTCACATGGGAGTGGTGAGTTTGAAGATCAGGGGAATACACCAAAATATCGTCCAAATAAACCAAGACAAATGAGTAAATGAATTTCCTGAGTACATCATTTATAAAGTCTTGGAATACGGCCGGGGCGTTGCATAACCCAAATGGCATTACCAGATATTCATAGTGTCCACTACGGGTATTAAAAGCCGTCTTCCACTCATGATTCTCTTTAATCCTAACCAAATTGTAAGCGCTCCTAAGGTCAAGCTTAGTAAATACTTTAGCTCCCTGAAGTCTAGCGAACAATTTGGAAATGAGTGGGATAGGGTATGCATTTTTTACAGTGATTTTATTAAGTGCCCTGTAGTCTATGCAAGGGCGTAACTCACCACCCTTTTTCTCAACAAAAAAGAATCCTGCACCAGCTGGTGAGGATGACTTTCTTATGTGCCCTTTGCTCATGGATTCTTTGATGTATTCCTCCATTATTTTACTCTCCTGCCCATTCTAATATCTCCCCATTAGCCCAGTCAATATAGGGATTGTGCTTACTCAGCCACGGAAACCCTAATATGATAGGACATGATGGAGAAGTAATAACCTGAAATGGCATCTCCTCCTTATGGGAGGCCCCAATGGAGATCATAATAGGGACAGTTTGTGGGTTATAAGTGGTTGTGTGAGTGGTCTACCATCAATAGCCTCTACAGCTAGCGGCGTAGGTCTCTCCCTGACCGGTATCTCATTACCCCTAATAAACTGGACATCAATAAAATTTCCAGCAGCACCTAAGGGCACTGCAAGAAAACTTCTTGTTATCAAGGGAAATAGATACCTCAAGGAGGAATCTACCTTTTTTTTGTTAGAGGACAACTCCATCACACCTAAGATCTGTCCCCTTAAGGTTCTTAGGTGCGGAAGTTTTCCAGACGCACTGGACAATTAGTTATCATATGTCCCTTTCTACCGCAATATAGGCATAGCCCCTCCCTTCTCCTATACTGTTTTTCGGCCTCCGACAGTCTAGTGACCCCCAACTGCATAGGTTCGGGTTCGAACTGTACAGGGAGGTTAGACAAAACAGGTTTAGAGAATTGAGGTGCTAGGGACATAGCCGTACGTCTGGTCTTGCTTCTGGTGACTTCTCTGAGTCTTAACCTATTATCAATATGCATGACAAATGTAATAAATTTGTTAAGACTCTTAGGTAATTCTAGCGGCTATCTCATCTAGTATAGTCTCTGAGAGACCCTTTCTGAATGCTGAGATTAACCCATTGTTAGTCAAGTCTACCTCGGAAGCTAAGGTATGGAATTCAATAGCATAATCCGAGATAGACTGGTTACCTTGTCTGATGTGCATTAGGGCAGTGGAGGCGTCATCCTCTCTACCCAATGGCTCAAACGTGAGCTTGAATTCGGCAAGGAATTCCTGGTAATTATGAGCTATGCTCCGATTACTCTCCCACAACGGATTAGCCCAGGCAAGGGCCTTGCCCTTTAATTGATTCATTAGATAACCAATTTTTGCGCTGTCCATGGGGAACGACCCTGGTGAGGCCTCAAAATGGTACTCCACCTGATTAAGAAAACACCTGCATTCCTGGATATTGCCATCAAACTGTAGGGATGGCGATAAGGAGATGCTAGGAGTCCTATTAACAGTGGGTGGAGGTACACAGGGTAGAGGTGCTATAGGAGGAGACACTGCAGGCTGCAGATGCGCCGTTCTAGCGAGAAGCGTACTGAAAGCCTGAGCGAATTGATCCATGCGGTGATAATTCTCCTCTAATTTCCTCTCGCAAGCAGCTATGCACTGACACAGTTCTACAGGATCTATGGCCATGTCGTAATGTCAGGATTACTGTTTGATCCAGCACGTAGAACTGTATAGCATGGATGACAAATAAGTAACGTATTACCGGTCCTTAGAATGGCCGGATTTAACGTACATAGAAGGTCAGGGGACACAGAAAGGGACGCAGCGATGAGGAAAGTCAGGATACCAGAATATAGAGAAATCAATAAACAAAGCCAAAGTCAAAAACCAGGTAGAAAACTAATAACAGGAACGCGCTCTCGGACAACCACAATGGAAACCACGACAGGGCACTGAGCAGGATGAGAACTGGGCCTAAATACCCCTCCTTTAGTTCTGATAGGCTGTAACCGGCCTTTGACCCCAAAGTCAGTTACCAGGTTTTATTTGCATAATTGCTGCTCAGCATTAACCCTTCGTCGGATTAGGTTGCTTCTCGGCACAACTTTTCCTGTGTGTAAAGTAAATGTCATTAACCACATTTCTATAAGCGGATGAATACGTGACACGTATATAGAAACATAGAATGTGATGGCAGATAAGAACCATTCGGCCCATCTAGTCTGCTTGATTTTCTAAATACTTTTAATTAGTCCATGGCCTTATCTTAAGTCTAGGATAGCCCTATGCCTATCCCACGCATGCTTAAACTCCCTCACTGTGTTAACCTCTACCACTTCAGCTGGAAGGCTATTCCATGCGTCCACTACCCTCTCTGTAAAGTAATACTTCCTGAAATTAGTTTTAAATCTTTGCCCCTCTAACCTTTCCTTGTAAGTTTTATCCTGCAATCCATGAACCAGTTCAGTAGCCCTTCTCTGAAGTTTCTCCAAAGTATCAATATCCTTCTGGAGATACAGTCTCCAGTACTGAGTGCAATACTCCAAGTGAGGTCTCACCAGTGTTCTGTACAATAGCATGAGCACTTCCCTCTTTCTACTGCTAATGCCTCTCCCTATACAACCAAGCATTCTGCTAGTATTTCCTGCTGCTATAATACATTGTCTGCCTACCTTTAAGTCGTCAGAAATAATCACCCCTAAATCCCTTTCCTCAGATGTTGAGGTTAGTAGGGTATCAAATATTCTTTCAGATGTTTTTTATTATAAAAAGTTATTAAATAACTATAATGACAATAACACTGTATGAATTACGGTACAAATTAACTTAACAAAAAATGTTAAAAAGAATATATATATATATAACTGGGGAATACAATGAGTAAATGTTTCCAGTATTAATTGCAAAAGTAGATGAAATTACGTTATAAACATTATGGCAATTATGTATTATATCAAACAATAAAAAGATCTCAGATCTGCTGTATCTTGTTTTGTTTTTGTTTAAAAAAAATAAAAAAAAAAATATTTATAGTGGATATCTTTCTGTGTTGGTATTTGGTCAAGTGAGGTAAGTATTAAAGTGAATACCTTTTTCTGACGTCCTGCTCCCAGAGTCCCCATTCATACCTTAGGGTTTCCAGAGTGTATGAAGGTGCTCTGAAGGACAATTCACACCTCTTGATATCTACTATATTGTTTAACACCTCAGCCATAGAAGGAATAGTGTCCGATTTCCAGTATCGAGGTATGGCTGAGGTTGCTGAGATCAGGCTATGACGTATTATAATTTGGTGGGTTGGGATTCTGTTCGTCCCAGTCCGAGTGAAAAGATAAATCCCAGGGTGGGAGTGTGCAATGAGTGCTGCAAAACCGTCCAAACAAGGGCTCATTAGCCTACACTATGTACAACAGGGGAATCCAAGTGTGGATAACAATGCCATCACTGAGGTCCGTGGGCAGACGTGGAGCTGGTGGAAGGCTCAGGAGAAGCTCTGTCGCAATCCGGCAGTGCATCTCGTAGAAATTCAGAGGCTTCAGTCACTGAAGTTGTGTTGAGTTTTCTATCACCAACTTGGTAGTGTTGCAGGGTAGAGAAGAGCAAAGCATATGCCCTTCTTGTGCAGGGCTGAACAGTGTGAATGCCTTGCGTCATTGAGTAACCAGTGCGGAATAATCTTTGAAAATCAGGATTCTGTTTCCTTGTTATGTAGGTGGGTCTAGGTTTTTGTAAGCAGTGAGAATTCATATTGTATCATGGAAATTTAAAAATTTAGCTATGATAGTCCTTGGTCATGCTCTGTTGCTTGAGTTTTCTGGGCCCAGTCTGTGAGCACGTTCGATGATGGGGGGAGCATCAGAGGTGGTTGCAAGTTGCAAAGTGTCCAAAGGCCAGGACTGGAGAGTGGGAATGATATTTCCAGACTTTACGGATTCTGGGAAGCCAACAAATCTGAGATTGTTCCGTCTGATGCGATTTTCTAGGTCATCCAACTTGTCTTGTAGAGAGGTCAGAGTATTATGCTGTTGACGAATCATTGTTTGTAACTGGTGCACCTCATCCTACGTGGCACCCTGCAAGGCGAGTGTGCTTGGAGAAGATGCACTGCACCATCTATTGATTCTTAAAATGTCCCTAAATTGGGATTCAAATATTGGTTTAAGGAGGTTGGAAACCTCCCGATCTGTTTCTGAGGCTTGTTGTGAAATTTGGTTAATAGTGGGGCTCATGTGATTGGGTCCCTCGTCTGCGTCCGACCCGGTCGTTGAGTGATAAGGAGTAGAGGTTGGTGTAGGATCTTTGAGGTGTATCTTTTTGGTTGGTCTTTGAGATTTTCCTTGCAGTCTCTTGGATGGAGTTTTGTCAATGAACTTATCCATGGTGGTGGAGTATGGATAAGGAGGGAAAGAGCAAGGTGGTAGGAGAGAAGGACTTGATGTTAAGAGCAAATGTGATATTTGGGAAGCTAAGGTTAGTGGGTAGAGAGAAGAAGAGACGGTGTCAAGCCTACCTTGTTGTGGTATTGTCAATGGTGGACGACTATGGTGATTATACGTGTTGTGTGATGAGGTAAGAATGGCCTAATGAGGACAGGCAGGAAGCATGGGGAAAGCCAAGAGTGAAAAGGGGGGTGAGAGAGAACCACTAGGCAAAGTCCCTGAAGTTGTGGTGGGTAGGTGAACCGCTGTCAGCCAGTCAGGATTTGATAGAAACTTTAGACAACATGTTGGATATTGCGATGTAAGCACGTAAATCAGTCTGTGTTAGGGCAAGAGTATGGTGCAGACAGAACGAAAGCTCAGCAAGAACAGTCTAAGTATATACAGAGAGGTTGTCTGGCAAGCGTAGGGCTCTTGTCATGCGTGCCGCTACAGAGGGATGGAATCCAAGAGGTGAGCTGCAGTACATCAGGAGCCCAGCCACCATAGGGTTAGGAAGCAGGTTGAGTGGGAGGGCGAGAGCGATAGATGCATAAGCAGTGGCAGGCAGTCCCTTGAGGTGGCACGGGGTGATGTGAGCAGAGAGACAGTCTAGTAGCAAGATCACCAGTTTAGTAGTAACCCCAACCAGTAGTAAGGGGCTATGGAAAGCAGTAGATATGGGTATATAAAACAAAGCAAGGTAAGCACAGTGAGTCCCATAGACAGTGCTAGCTTCTGTGTGACAGCCTGGTATCTGAGTAAGTGCCATCTGGTTAAATTCCTGAGCTGTGAGTTCACAGGCAGCCCCAGCTTGTCAGTGTGTTTCCTCTCCGAGGCAATGTGTGTGACTGTGTCCCAGCTAGCTGTGTGTGGTCTAGAGAGGCTGCACAGAGAGGTAAGTGCAAACAGGATACCTGCCGCGGTATCCACAGCGAGTATTCTGCGTCCCCTGGCTTCCAGGATCTCTGGTAAGTATTAGCCTCGCCAGTCTCTGAGCTGCAGGGTCCTCTGCTGTTGCTGTCGGGTGGCCTATCCCAAAGGCCTTGACTTCCGGCCCTCGCTGTCGACAGTTGGAGCAGCGAGCAGACCTCCAAAGGGGTCCGGTCGGTCGGGGAGGATATGAGGAGGCAAGCCAGTGCTTGGAGCTCCTCTACCCAGCAACCCGGCGTCAGATGGAGTCGGATATTTTTTTCCCGCGAGGAGGTAGGTAAAAACGCGGCCAGCTAAGATGACGGCAGAACTGGAAGCCTGCCCTTGGGTTTTTACACACCAGATGTATTATCTTGCACTTATCCACATTACATGTCAGTTGCCACAGCTCTGACCATTTTTCTAATTTACCTAAATCATTTGCCATTTGGCTTATCCCTCCTGGAACATCAACCCTGTTGCAAATATATATTGTTTGTATATTGTATTTTTTGTAATATTGTACTGTAACAATGCAATGTTTTGAGGACTCAGGACACTTGAAAACGAGAGAAATCTCAATATCCTGTATCCTTCCTGGTAAAATATTTTATAAATAAATATGTCGCTGTGTGTGATTATGTCTGTATGCATGGGTGCATTAATGTTTCTGTTTTGCTTAAGTTTTGTGTCAGCGTATAAGTGATTCTGTGTGACAAATGATTAATGCTTTTGCATGACCATCTTTGTGTGTGTTTCTTATACACTAATCAGCCAGAACAATAAAACCACTTGTCTAATATTGTGTAGGCCCCCCTTGTGGTGCCAGAATAGCTCTGATGTGTGATTAATCAGACCAGGCAACCTTCTTCTTGGGTTTGCTGGGCCTATGTTGCCTTTGAGATCGTATTGCAGCTCAGGAATTAAAATGACCCCAATCAAAGCACACCATTTGCAAAAGTCGACAACCCAGAGTATTCAGAATTAGGTATGTCTAGTCTTTTTTAGTAGCCATTTAGTCACAAACCCTGGCCAAAGTTAGTGTTCATATTTGTTTTTTTGCGTTTTTCACACAAAATTACCCTTTCCAAGATAATATCATGATCACTCAGCCCTTCATCCTTCCGAGCTAGATAAAATGAGTACCATTAAATTGGGTAATAGTAACAACCCCTGGACTTGAAAACCAGAGTAATCTGAATGTGCCTTTCCTGGTTAAATACTTTTATATTATTATTATCATTATTATCAAGTTGTACTGCTCTAAAGCACTTAGATTTGTGTTCAGCGATGTCTCATGGGGTTTTAGAAAGTTTCAGGTTCAAATATAGGGCTTGCAAACTAAACTCGCTGGACTTTCTGCCTGGGATAAATATACATATAGAATTACATTACAACGCACTCACTCATTCACTAAAGAACAATTTCTAAGCTCAAAGAATGTAGTAGATCTTTTTTTTTAAAAAAAAACTACCCTAGGCAAAAATAATGGGGGTTTAGCTACAGTATATGATGGCCTGCCACAACGCCAATGAACCACAACATTTTTTATATATATTCAAGTGTATATTTATGTATTATGTGATTTTATGAATTATATGTTGGGGGATCTGCCAATCTTTCAATCACACCAGTCAGAGTCATGAGATCATGGTGTCATCGCGATAACTCAGATCTGCGGATTTGGATGCCTCAGTTGTCAGGCAGTCCCCCGATCAGATCGGGCGAGGAGGGTTAGTATACAGCCTGAAGGAAGAGCCCAAACGACGTAGCATGCCCTAATGTTGTTAAACCCTCCTTTTGTATGAAGGCATAGCAAGCCCTAGTGTCAGGAAAGGGTTAATGTTGTGGCTGATCGAATACACTCAGTAAAGTATATATTAACACATGTTACTATATATGCATATATTATATGTAATATAGGATCTCCCAAAAGCTTGTCATTTCAAAGTTCTGTTAGTCCAATAAAATAGGTATCATGAGATACTAATTCCAGCTTTTGTTTTACATCTGCATTATTGGACTAATACGTCTACAGTCACTACCCCAAAACAATATAGAAAGAGATAGAAACAGGTTTATTATTATTATTATTATTTATATAGCGCCATCACATTCCGTAGCGCTGTACAATGGGGTTTATGCAATCTTTAATCAATACACTAGCACTTGCTTTTGAAATATGTTTATTTTTTATTCTCTGCATATCAAGGTCATTGTTGCGGACGTGCTCGTTCCTCTTGTGAGTCAGTGAGTTATTTTAGGGAGCTATCAAAGGAGATAACTCCGAGCATAGATTACAAAGGGATGTTTCACATTCTGACCCTGGAGCATCATTTTTCTCCCTATTTTCCAGTGTCAGGTGGGGAGGGGTGCAATAATCCTAGTGAACATACTGCTATTCATGTGTGAGAGACTAGATTACCAGACCTCTATGGTGTGACGCATATGCTTGCACAATTAGATTTGTTTTGTGGTTTGATGTATTACATTGTCACACCTCTTCCTTTCCCCTTAGGTTTTTGTCTCTCTCTGTTTCTGTACACTGTTCATGTCTTTATCTCTAACTCTCTTCGCATTTCATTCAGTCATCTATGGGTTCTTTTTCATGCACTCTCACTGTTACTCTATGTTCTATTTTCACTCCTGTGCTTTTTTTAATTTTACCATGCCTTTTCTTTCCTTTGCACTCCTTGTTGCTCCATTTTTCATTCCTTTCCTTTCCTGCTCTTTAGCTTTCATTAATTCTCCCTCCCACACACCTTTTCTTAAAGGGTTATTCATAAACCTGAAACGGTTAGAAATGTAGCAAGTTATTACAAGCTTCCATCCAAAATTACAAAATTACAATCCAGCTTTGGTGACATTCAATAATGTTTCTGGCATTAAAAGAGATCACAATCCAAAATTCATGAATCATTTTACTGAAGGTAAAGTCAGAAAATGTTATCAACCTCAAAACAGCCCCGGTTTGTGATATACTTGTTCATTTTTTATGTCAAGCTCGATATGCCAATATCACAAGATTAACAATAAAAAATAAAAAGGCACAGTGGCAAACTTTTCTACTACATCACAATTTGAAGGTTACAGACAACAAAGTGCTACTGTTATACAGGTGATGATGATAAAAGGTGACAGGTGTGTCATTGACCAATTATTTTCTGTATGTGTTTTTACTTCTTCAATAATACCTCTAAATTGACTTTTCAGGAATTGTGCATACATGTGATGCAGACAGTTGCGTACATACCAGGGTCGCAGGGGTTGCGGCTGCGACCGGGCCCGGCCCACCAGGGGGCCGGCCGCCCCTGCGACCCGGTATGTACGCTCTGGGCCAGCCTCTTCTCCTGGGGGGCCCAGGAGCCGGCCACCTCCGGGCCCCCCGAGGCTGGCCCTGCTTACACCCGGTGGGCAGTCAGGCTGGCGGGCGCGCGAGGGAGCACTCTCCACTGAGTGCTTCCTCTTCAGCTCCCTCGCGCACCGCACTGATACCGGAGCCGGAAGATGACGACATCTTCCGGCGCCGGCATCCCTACGCGGCGCGCGAGGGAGCTGAAGAGGAAGCACTCAGGGGAGAGTGCTCCCTCGCGCGCCCGCCAGCCTGACTGCCCGCCGGGTGACCGGCCCCCCAGGAGCACAGCAGCACCACTGGACCCCAGGGAATCCCCTCAGCACTCCAAAAGGTAAGGAGGCTGGGGGAATTAAATTTAAAAAAATGTGTTAGTGTGTGTGTGTTAGTGTTACTGTGAGTGTTAGTGTGTGTGTGTTAGTGTTACTGTGAGTGTTAGTGTGTGTGTGTTAGTGTTACTGTGTGTGTTAGTGTTACTGTGAGTGTTACTGTGTGTGTTAGTGTTACTGTGAGTGTTAGTGTGTGTGTTAGTGTTACTCTGAGTGTTAGTGTGTGTGTGTGTTAGTGTTACTGTGTGTGTTAGTGTTACTCTGAGTGTTAGTATTACTGTGAGTGTTAGTGTGTGTGTTAGTGTTACTGTGTGTGTTAGTGTTACTGTGAGTGTTAGCGTTACTGTGAGTGTTAGTGTGTGTGTTAGTGTTACTGTGTGTGTTACTGTTACTGTGAGTGTTAGTGTGTGTGTTAGTGTGAGTGTCAGTGAGTGTGTGTCTGCTAGTGAGTGTCAGTGAGTGTTACTGTGTGTGTCTGTTACTGAGTGTGTTTGTGTTAGTGAGTCTGTTTGATGTCTGTTAGTGAGTGTGTGTTTGTCAGTGAGAGTGTATGTTTTGTAAGTGAGTGTGTATGTATGTCTGTCGCTGAGTGTGTCTCTGTCAGTAAATGTGTGTGTGTCTGTTAGCTAGTGTGTATGCGTCTGTTCTTGAGAGTGTGTGTGTCTTCAGCACTTACCTTTCTCCAGCGCCGGACTCCCTTGGCGCTGGGGATCCCTCTGCCGCTCAGCTCCGAATGCGCATGCACGGCAAGAGCCGTGCGCGCATTCAAACCGCCCATAGGAAAGCATTACTCAATGCTTTCCTATGGACGTTTAGTGTCTTAGAATCGCGGAAGCTCCTCTAGCGGCTGTCAGTGAGACAGCCGCTAGAGGCTGGATTAACCCTCAGTGAAACATAGCAGTTTCTCTGAAACTGCTATGCTTTTAGCTGCAGGGTTAAAACTAGAGGGACCTGACACCCTGACCACTTCATTGAGCTGATGTGATCTGGGTGTCTGTAGTGGTCCTTTAAGTGTGTGTGCATCTGCATGCACTGGTGTACATACCGCGGTCGCAGGGGTCGCAACCCTGCAACCCCTGCGACCAGGTGCCCGCCGCCATGTGTTGCGGCCCCGGCCTGCGCAGAGTAAGCGTGCAGGGGGGGGGGGGGGGGCCCACGGATCAATTTTCGCACCGGGGCCCCATAGGTCATGTGTACGCCACTGGATGCAGACAATGTTATAGAGCTGCAGGAAAGGTTTAAAAATAATATCAGGAAGTATTACTTTACTGAGAGGGTAGTGGATGCATGGAATAGCCTTCCAGCTGAAGTGGTAGAGGTTAACACAGTAAAGGAGTTTAAGCATGCGTGGGATAGGCATAAGGCTATCCTATCTATAAGATAAGGCCAGGGACTAATGAAAGTATTTAGAAAATTGGGCAGACTAGATGGGCCGAATGGTTCTTATCTGGCATCACATTCTATGTTTCTGCGCATGCACTCTATCTTGGAGTATTGGTTAATTGGTTACAAAACTTTTCAGTAACTTTCAAAGTCATTTCAGCTGCTGGATTTAAGTCTGAAGGGTATGTAATGTATTGATAAATCTTCAGAAAGAAGACAAATTACTCCAATTCGACTGTTTGATATAAGATATAAAGGCGTTTTTCACAGAGCTAATGGTTTCAGGAAGTTTCTGAATGTGGAGATTGAGATTGCATCAACATCGTCTTATTTTTTTCTAATTCATCTATTTGGCCTAAAACATGAAATCAACCATACACTTCCTGACAATTCACACTATGGTAAATAACTACCTCCAAGATCCCATATTGTTTTCATCACCATTTCGTGTCTCTACAAATCCTACTTTTCCATAGTTCACTTTCTCATTTCCTAATTGATGATGTCTTATTCTCTCATTCTGTCTTTTTCTACAATTACCATGCTTGACTTTCTCATCCTTTTATATTTTATTTCTAGTGCTCTCTGTGATTCTTTAATTACTACTCCTTATCTCCCACATTTCTCTAGTCAATGTGACTCTATTAATCCTGCCGACATCCCTAACTACCAATGTTTTCTTCTGGTTTTCTTTGCACATACATTTTCTTAAAGCATTGTTCCTTCCCTCGTCATTGTCTGCTTACTTCTCTACCTTCATTCCATCTTTATTCCCACCTCCCTTTTTTACTAATACTTTCCCCGTTCTCCTTTTCTGCCTCTCCTCACTATGGTTCCCATTTTCTCTCCCTATATGTTATTCTCCCTCCCTCCCTCGTTCTATCGTTGCTTGTCTCATATCCAGCCTTCCTCTCACAATATTTACTGAGGCTGTCAGTTCTGGCTCAGCAGGGAGTGCTTTACATCTCCTAACTGCCTTTAGGGTAAAGAAATCTTTTCCTAAGAGAAAGAGATGAAGCCTATTATCTGTAGTCTGGATGCAGCTGCCGATTATAGTATTATCAGCTCCTTACTGTAGATTTTATGAGGCTGCAGAGGCCAGCCCAATAGCATAGGTTATTGATGAATGACCTTGGTACTGCAGTTGTTGGCTGACCAAGTATCATTGCAAATATAGTTCACACACACACACACACACATCTGTGGTCCAAGGTTTGCCATTGTTGGCTTTGGCGATGAGTAAAAATCATGTTTATCTCACAAAACCCATTGATGAGAATTTAACAATGAACTATGCTGAAGTTCTGTTCTAATAAAAGAATGTAAACTTCTACAGAATCTTAATTCCGAGCTGCTCAGTGGTATTTGTTTGTGCAACCTGGGACTGTTCATCATTTTCTCTTAAAACTTGCTATATATATATATATATATATATTAAAACAATAAACTGTGATATGAAACGCCCCTGTGTATACGACACACAGAGATATGAAGAAATGCAAACTTACTCTCTGGGACTATTGTTTACAGAATAATTCTACTTATATATGTGGATACATATAAATGATTGGAAATATAAAAACTGTAGATAAAAGATGCTGTCACTTAGTACTAAAGCTATAGAGATGCTAAGTACATGGCTGGCCATAGGTTCACATTGCAACGATGTGCCACCAAAACTCAATAGAAGAAGGCTTGTCCTTATCAAAAGGCAATGGAACGGTCACAAAGGGATTTATGAGAAGCAGGAGAGGTGACCTCTTACTTTTCCTAAATATTCACCTCAATGTTACATAGCACAGAGTAGTATGTAGGCAAACACTGACCAAAGGAGAAAAGGGACTGGCAGCTGTATGCCACTTGCTTTTCCAGTCACTAGAACACCAGGGACCCAGGAACCTGCCTCAGTCTAGAGGAAATGTAAAACGACCACTATTTGAATGTATAAGAATGGCTGTAGATACTGGTAGGGCTATAAATGGGTAGAAAGGGCTATAAATCAGAAACGTTTATACTGAAATTACTCACAATAGCCACTGGCTATACATACACTAACATTACATAACTGGATACAGAAAACAATCACACATATAATGACAGCACACACACAAATGTTGTAACAAACACATAATTACATTTCACACACAGAACCCATCGCAAGCATACTGACGTACTGACATTAACAAACACATATACTGAAATTACACATCCATAGACACGTGACATATGTTGATATTGCACACATAGAAATTATCACAAACACACAAATTTCTGACATTGCACACACAGTAAAATATTGTTAAACATGCATGCTGATATTGGATACATGGAAACATTGACAAACACACATGCAGATATATCACGCACAGAAACACTCACAAATATGCATATTGACAAACACACACTGATTGTGAACACACAAGCACGTACTCCAGAATATACACAAACAGACATTGTACAAATGAATAAACACAGACATTCAAGGACAGTGCATACAAACTATTATACACATTGTCACTGCACACAAACACAAGAGGTTTTACAAGGGGAGCCTAAAGTCCAGCCCCGACTAAGTATCATTGAGAGAGCATGACATTCATCATTATAATAGAGGTTATTTTGTCGAACTTATTTTCTGAGCTAAGAATATTTTCCATAAATATCCTAGATTTCAAATACATTTTGCATTATATGGGGCTTTAATAACCTCTATGAATGCAAAGTACATTGAAGGCTGTGAGCTCACTACTGCATCAGTGTGAATCCACCTTGATGAACCACTGACAGTCCAGCATTGCAGAGAATGCAGGAGCCACACATTCAGCCTTTTGCCCAAGTGATTAGCATAGTTCAGTATGTATTAGATTGTAGGCTTGCTTTATAGTGCATGCATGTATGGAAGGCTGGCTCCATTAACCTATTGCTTTTTGCTATTACACCTTTTCCTCAAGGTATTGACCCCTGTAGGAAAATGCAAAGATTACATTTGTCACTGAGGTCTTTTCGCCATTGTTTGGTATCTCATAATTTATCTATTCCACGGTGTCATGGAAAGGGTTACTTAACATCAATATATTTTTTTTAAAGTCTTGCGGAAGAGCATGACATCACTCCTGTATAGAACATCAGGTTCTAGTGCTGCCGAGATGCACCCAGCTCTGTGCTTTCACATTTCCTCCTCTTTATTAACCAGACTTTATAATATGCTAATCTGTGCATATTTTGTTTGTTAAATCACTGCCTCTCCTGGACGTGTGTGCGGTGCCCTCTCTAAACACTACCAGATGTGTTGAACACAGCCTTTTCAAGCCTGCAATATCAACTCACTATCTAAATACACTAGACAATTTGGGGGGCCAGCATCAAACCATATAGATTGCGTCAAACAGCAGGGACTGTGAAAAAAAAGAAATGATGAGTAGCTTGCAAAGTCTGGGAAGAACCCGTCCTATACAGCTTTTGATATTCTGTTTGAATAGCAAGGGACAATTATGAGTAAAACCGCAAGATTGTTTTCCTGCATGACAAATTGAGCATGTAAACTAAGTGTAACAATGTATATAGTACACTGGATTGCACAAAAACTACTTGTATGTCCCCATGGGAACTTTTCGCTTTCGTTGTCCCACTACGCTGTTTCTTTGCAATCCATGCTACTGTTAAACGGACTATCAGCATGGATTGAAGTGGAATATCACATCATATGCTGTTTTGTTTTTTTAAATCGATAGAACACTTTCCACCAAACAGTGTGCACGTTTATATACTCTTGCATTTTTCTTTTTTGCATTCTTTTACAATTCAAAATTAAATTTGGCCCATAAAGCCATACTTTCCGACCCCTTTTATCTTCCGACCCCTTTTCTACAACACATTGCAGCAACCTTTGTAGGTTACACTTTGTGGTGGTATTGTAACAGCCAAAAAAAAGTGAAAAAGGAAAAAAAGTGGAACACTGAGTACACTGCACTTATTATTTGAAGAGTTAGACCTGTACAGTACAGTTCATGGTCTGGACAGAGGAAATACATGGATTCCGCCTACCATGTGAAATATATTTTTTTAATTATTCAATGTTCATGTTTGATAACGCATCTTGTGATTCACCTTTTGGCCAACATACACCTGGACTGAGCAGGATAGGGCCATAGTAATCTACAACAGATGTAGATATAACAGATAGCAAAACCCTTTCAGTGCTGCAGAACTAAAGAGTAAAAAATAAAAAGCTTAACAATCCATAAATCTCTTGAGAAGAAATGGAAGGGCCGATCTGAATTCAGTGGCCATTGAGTTACACCTGTATCTTAACGCAAATATGTAATCAGCCAATTATGTGGAAGCATATCAAAACCCAACGCATGCAGACATGGTTAACAGCAGGGCTGGTCAGGGACGAAAATTCAGCCCAGGTAGTATAATCAGAGAAGCCCAAAAGTAGTGGTGGCACCAGAGAGCAGGTGTTCTATGTCATTACCAATGACACTAACCAAAAGTTATTTCAATGCTCTTCCAGAGCAGGCAGTGAGCAGAATAGCTCTCACTATGAGAAATTGACCTGTGTTTGTTAAAGGACCACTATAGGCACCCAGACCACTTCAGGTTAATTAAGTGGTCTGGGTGCCAGGTCCAGCTAGGATTAACCCTTTCTTCTATAAACATAGCAGTTTCAGAGAAACTGCTATGTTTATAATAGGGTTAATCCAGCCTCTAGTGGCTGTCTCATTGACAGCCGCTAGAGGCGCTTTCGCGCTTCTCACTGTGATTTCCACAGTGAGAAGACGCCAGCGTCCATAGGAAAGCATTGAGAATGCTTTCCTATGGACTGGCTGAATGCGCGCGCGTGCTCATTCAGCCGATGATGACGAGGAGGAGGAGGAGAGGAGGAGGAGGAGAGTCCCCCGCCCAGCACTGGAAAAATAGGTAAATTTAACCCCTTCCATCCCCTAGAGCCCAGAGGGTGGGGGGGACCTAGAAAACGAGTATGTTTTCCTGGCACTATAGTGGTCCTTTAAGCACAGTGCAAGCAAATTTAATGACAAGCTTGCTCTGCAGTTGCTGGTGACCTGCTCCTGGGGTGTCAATAAGTGAGACACCAGAGAACATCATGGGAGAGGGTGTTACATATGTGGAGGCTGCCTGTAGTGTTGTGTATGTGGGCAAAAGTCAAAAACTCAAAACATATGCAATCCAAAATAAAGTGTTGATGTTAACCGATAAAATGTTTTTGTTCCTCAAGTGATGTGTGGCGGTTATATATTATATAGATTGCGTATTAGGGATAATGTGGGTTGTAGTGAAGAAGACAGAGAATGTAGTGTGCGGGGTACAGAGGCTGTAGTATATGTGCTTGTGTGAGGAGCATAGGTTCTGTAGCGTGGGAGGGGGGTATGGATTGTAGTGGCTGTAGGGGTTGATTGGGGCTGAAGTGTGTGTGGCAGGATAGGGGCTGAAATATGTTCAGGATGGGTTAGGGTTTGCAGAGTGTGGTGAGTAATAGGGTCTGGGCTAAAGTGTGTGGGGCTGTAAGTGTTGGTTTAAAGAGTTATAATAAGCCTTGATATGGATGGAAAGCATGTTTTGCAATATAAGTGTCACTATGTATGCAGATCACTGAGAAAGACCAATAATTCATGGCATTTCCTTAGCTGCTTGGTCAGTGGTAATATGCAGACCTGTCAGCAGATGACACTGGAGGATAGAGATGGGGCGAGTCAGGTGACTCCACTGTGACATCATGAAGGCCTCTCTGACCAACCTACCTAGCCTTGCAGCCCATGCATGAATAAAATTGAGGACTACGAAAGAAGGTAGCTCTTTGAGAAAGTATCAGAGCGCAGCTGCTGTAACTAAGGACAATGAGGTGATACACTTGCAGCCACGCAGACCATATGCTCCTCGCGCTCCAACGTCTTAGGGTGCGTAGGCCATCAGGGGATTCCTTTGATCTTCCCTGTCGGCATCAGCCTTTGACCATTGCGGCCCACCTAATTTTATCCTAGCGATTTTACAGTAATAGCCCATCAATCATATGGTGTCGAAATTAAAGGGACACAATAGTCATCAGAACCACTACAGCTTAAGTGTCTGTAGCATATCTCTGCAGGCTTTTCAATGTAAACACTGCCTTTTTAGACAAAAGGCAGTGTTTACATTGGTGACAAGTAACAGCTCTAGTAGTAGTAGAGGTGCTTCCTAGTCCAGTGCTGCAAAGTGTATGCAAGCTCTGGCATTTAGTGTCTCCATACTTTGCATGGAGAAACTGAACGTTGCCCATAGAGATGCATTGAATTGATGCATCTCTATAATGAGATGCTGATTGGCACAGCACAGTGTTTCCTAAGGGAAAGCATTGGATTGGCTGAGACCATCAAGATTGACGATCTAAGCCATGGAGGCAGAGCCATGCGAGGCTAGCCATGGTGTGGGAGAAAAGGTGAGTACAATCACCTTTTCAGCACAATCGGAGCGGGACTGGTGACCTAAAATATCACATCAATACTATAGTGTCCTCCCTACATTGTTTGCCACCTCCATATCATATAGTTTTGAGGGCTATAGTGATTAAACAAACAAACAAAAGTGATTAAACTCCTAAATAGTAGAGAATTGGGATATTAAACAGTAGGAGCATGTTCTATACACCAAAACTGATTAATTAACCTAAAGTTGTTTTAGTGGTTAGAAGATCCTTAAAATATTTAACTAATGTTCACCATACTCTATTCTACTGCCGTTATATTTTACCCCCAAATAACAGTTTACATCATGTTTCTTATCGACATAGATAACAAATGTGACGAAGTGCCCTTCGCCACTTTGTCCTGGAGAGGCCTGCTTGCCTGCCTCCTCCCCTGCGACTATGGTCCTGGACTATATTGCACTGTAAACCCTGTATTCAGGCATATGGACTTGTATTAGACTGTCTTTTTCCCTTTATCTATGCTGTAGGTTTGGACTGCTAATATAACCTAACAGCCAGGGGATTTAGGCGAATATATGGCATGAGAATGCCATTACTGGAGAATACAGCCGTTCGTATGATTTCATGCGAATTCTTTGTGCTCTGAATAGGTGGCCGCCATTTCGGGACTTTTCCACGTGTTCGCGGCCATCTTGCGTGCGAACAGCGGTGTTTGCCTGTGAACGCATGGAACTGAAATCGGAAGCACAAACAGGCGAATACCGCTAAGACCTCCAGACATCCAGAACTACGCACGGAAACTACCGAACGACCGGCCGTTCGGTAGTTATACTTAACTTAGTATGGGGATTCTAGCGACCACAAAGATGCGAATGGATGGCAAGAATTTCGTCTATTTTACCGTGCGAACGGAGACCGACCGCAAGGCCAAAACTCATGGAACTATTTTCGGCTAGTTAGTCTGTGCGGTCGGTCAAAACTTTGGAGCCCTGTATCTCCCGAACCATCCATCCGAATGGGCTGATTTTTGGACAGACTGTTCCCCTGAACAAGGGCTATTTGGGGATACCAGATTTAAAGCTGTACCCCCTGTTTTTGGGGTACATCCAGAACTTGGGTAAAATAATGTATGTTTTAATTGGGTTATGTGTTTATCTGAGGGGAGGAGACGTGGGGGTGTTACCATGCATGTGATTGGTCAATTTCATCCTCCCCCTGGGAGTGTCCTGTATGTACCTGATCCTAATAAAAAGCAGGCTGGGTGTTCCAGTCCTCAGACCTCTTCTGACCCTCAATACGTAGCCGTGTCTCGTTATTGGAGGGAACTGCTATATCACACTGGGGATTGCTATGCGCTGCATATTCCCCTGAGCTCTTAATCACTTAGCTCTTTTAAGAGCTTGTTCCAGATACGCTCTCCAGGAGGAGAGATCTTCCCCACACGTTCCTGAATGCTGAAGGTTCATTCCAGGGTGGACGGAAGACGGCGCGGCTCCAGTTAAGCTACGGCGGTTGTGGAGCCTGCGGTGGTTGTGGTGTCGTCTGCAGTGCTTGGAGTCCTCTGAGAGCGCTAGGAGCATCCATCAACGGAGGGTACTCGGTCGGGGTACACGGAGCTCCGTTACATTGGTGGCAAGCGGTGGGATGGCGTCCTAGTGCGAGGAGAAGCAGCTCAGAGACACGGGTAACGTTTGGAGTTACAATTGAGGGCAACGCTAGCCATTGGGCAGCGCCCCTGGCTACAACAGGATGGCTTCCCTAGGGCGAGGAACAGCATCCTGGGAACACCCAGCAAAACTGGACTATTGGTATAGTCACGTACAGTTTGACGCTATGCTGAAGCGGCGGTTGGCTATCTACGGGCCCCTTCTAACCGAGGAAATGATACCAAGAATGAGGAGAGAACTGGCGGAGTATCTGCAGATGGAAGCAGAATATCGGGCAGTGAGGGCAAAGTATTCCGTCCCTGCGCCCCAACAACAGCGTGAGTTACAGGGGGCCGAAGGGGCCGTCCTTCCCCCCCAGCAGCCGTGTGTCCTACAGAGAGCAGAGACAGTTGGTCCCTCTCTACAGCAACAGGACCATGGTAAGGGAGTGGAGACAGGCGGTCTCCCTCTCCAGCGGCAGTGTGTACCCCAGGGGGCCGAAGGTGCCGTCCTTCCCCCCCAGCAGCCGTGTGTCCTACAGAGAGCAGAGACAGTTGGTCCCTCTCTACAGCAACAGGACCATGGTAAGGGAGTGGAGACAGGCGGTCTCCCTCTCCAGCGGCAGTGTGTACCCCAGGGGGCCGAAGGTGCCGTCCTTCCCCCCCAGCAGCAGTATGTCCTACAGAGAGCAGAGACAGTTGGTCCCTCTCTACAGCAACAGGACCATGGTAAGGGAGCGGAGACAGGTGGTCTCCCTCTCCAGCGGCAGTGTGTACCCCAGGGGGCCGAAGGTGCCGTTCTTCCCCCCCAGCAGCAGTGTGTCCTACAGAGAGCAGAGACAGTTGGTCCCTCTCTACAGCAACAGGACCATGGTAAGGGAGTGGAGACAGGCGGTCTCCCTCTCCAGCGGCAGCCTGTGTTTCCAGGAGAGGAGCACAGCACCCCCTCTCCCCAGCGGCAGCCTCCCCCAACAAGGGGAGACACCAATCCTCCAGACGGCGCAGATGGGACCGTGGTCTCTGTGCCTGACCTACAGGGATGCTGGACAGCCTTTCCAGATCCCCAACTACCCTCACCGGGACACCCAGAGGAGGGGGTAAGTACAAATTCCCCTCCCCAGCTAACTCCTAGCGTGGCACCAGGGTTAACGGAGGCGATGCTAACCCCTCCTGACGTCCATGTTCCCTTGACTACTGAGCCGGACTATGGTCTCAGTACCCCAGCGGAAGAGCTGGCAGCTGGACAGAGCGCAGTCGGCCTCGGCCCTACCTTTGTCCCTGGTCCAGAGCCTGATGTCCTGCAGGCTACCCCAGCAGAAGAGCTGGCATCTGGGCAGAGTGCAGTTGGCCTCTGCCCTTCAAGTACCCTCGGCATGTGGCCTCATTACCACAGCCAAATACCCAGGTGCAGTGACTGTGTGTTGTGGGTGGGCTGTTCCTGTACTTTGATGTTGTGGGGGGGCTACTCGGACATCTGTTTATTGTGGGTTGGTGGATCGACTAACGGAGGCACTGACCGACAGAAGGTCAGGTGCCTGGTTAGTCTTCCCCCCAAAGGGGAGATGTGTGACGAAGTGCCCTTCGCCACTTTGTCCTGGAGAGGCCTGCTTGCCTGCCTCCTCCCCTGCGACTATGGTCCTGGACTATATTGCACTGTAAACCCTGTATTCAGGCATATGGACTTGTATTAGACTGTCTTTTTCCCTTTATCTATGCTGTAGGTTTGGACTGCTAATATAACCTAACAGCCAGGGGATTTAGGCGAATATATGGCATGAGAATGCCATTACTGGAGAATACAGCCGTTCGTATGATTTCATGCGAATTCTTTGTGCTCTGAATAGGTGGCCGCCATTTCGGGACTTTTCCACGTGTTCGCGGCCATCTTGCGTGCGAACAGCGGTGTTTGCCTGTGAACGCATGGAACTGAAATCGGAAGCACAAACAGGCGAATACCGCTAAGACCTCCAGACATCCAGAACTACGCACGGAAACTACCGAACGACCGGCCGTTCGGTAGTTATACTTAACTTAGTATGGGGATTCTAGCGACCACAAAGATGCGAATGGATGGCAAGAATTTCGTCTATTTTACCGTGCGAACGGAGACCGACCGCAAGGCCAAAACTCATGGAACTATTTTCGGCTAGTTAGTCTGTGCGGTCGGTCAAAACTTTGGAGCCCTGTATCTCCCGAACCATCCATCCGAATGGGCTGATTTTTGGACAGACTGTTCCCCTGAACAAGGGCTATTTGGGGATACCAGATTTAAAGCTGTACCCCCTGTTTTTGGGGTACATCCAGAACTTGGGTAAAATAATGTATGTTTTAATTGGGTTATGTGTTTATCTGAGGGGAGGAGACGTGGGGGTGTTACCATGCATGTGATTGGTCAATTTCATCCTCCCCCTGGGAGTGTCCTGTATGTACCTGATCCTAATAAAAAGCAGGCTGGGTGTTCCAGTCCTCAGACCTCTTCTGACCCTCAATACGTAGCCGTGTCTCGTTATTGGAGGGAACTGCTATATCACACTGGGGATTGCTATGCGCTGCATATTCCCCTGAGCTCTTAATCACTTAGCTCTTTTAAGAGCTTGTTCCAGATACGCTCTCCAGGAGGAGAGATCTTCCCCACACGTTCCTGAATGCTGAAGGTTCATTCCAGGGTGGACGGAAGACGGCGCGGCTCCAGTTAAGCTACGGCGGTTGTGGAGCCTGCGGTGGTTGTGGTGTCGTCTGCAGTGCTTGGAGTCCTCTGAGAGCGCTAGGAGCATCCATCAACGGAGGGTACTCGGTCGGGGTACACGGAGCTCCGTTACAACAAACTACATCAATTTCATCAGTGCCACGACAGTTGATCATTATTATCATTATTATCAGTGAAACATTTATAAAAATAACTGTTCCCCAGATTTGTGGGGGCACCAAATTCTCAATGTCTACCACCACCTATAATTAAGTTGGTTTAGAAAGGGGCAAATCTTGTTACCATAGCTGCCACCTCTCTTGAAGAGAATAAACTATATTTCATCAAAAATTAAGTAAATATGTTCAAACTCAAAACATATACAATCCAAAATAAAGTGTGGATGTTAACAGATTAAATGGTTTTGTTCCCCAAGTGATGTGCTGCTGCTAAACCCATCTAACGATAATTGTGCATAGTGCGTTCACATGTAGGCTAACCTCTTGTCCAATGTATTTCAGAAGTAAGTTATAGAAAATGAGTTGTATCACGAATAATGACCCGTTCTTAGAAATAGTCCATATGAGTGGACAAATTGTTGGTTAATTATCTGACAGAAAGACAAAATTCCTTAGGTGAGTTGTACAGACTCTTGTGAACCATTTGTATGTAATAAAAATAGGTACTACTGATGCCTTAGAGTATAAATGGGAGTGTAAAGTTAAGGGACACTATAGTCACCTGAACAACTTTAGCTTAATGAAGCAGTTTTGGTGTATAGAACATGCCCCTGCAGCCTCACAGCTCAATCCTCTGCCATTTAGGAGTTAAATCCCTTTGTTTATGAACCCTAGTCACACCTCCCTGCATGTGACTTGCACAGCCTTCCATAAACACTTCATGTAAAGAGAGCCCTATTTAGGCTTTCTTTATTGCAAGTTCTGTTTAATTAAGATTTTCTTATCCCCTGTATGTTAATAGCTTGCTAGACCCTGCAAGAGCCTCCTGTATGTGATTAAAGTTTAATTTAGAGATTGAGATACAATTATTTAAGGTAAATTACATCTGTTTGAAACTGAAACCAGGTTTTTTTTTTTTTCATGCAGGCTCTGTCAATCATAGCCAGGGGAGGTGTGGCTAGGGCTGCATAAACAGAAACAAAGTGATTTAACTCCTAGATGACAGTGAATTGAGCAGTGAAATTGCAGGGGAATGATCTATACACTAAAACTGCTTTATTTAGCTAATGTAGCCCCATGTAGCCAAAAGCGCAGCTTAAGCGGAACAGGGCCTTGACAGGGGTTAGGAGGCGGGCCTAGGAGGAACAGACAGGACAGGTGGGTTGTGGGATATGGGGGTTTGGCTATTTAAATGAGGAGCCATTTTGTAATGTTCACTTTTAATTTCCTACCCGGTTTAGTTTGTGTGCGTCTTGTGCTCTCTAAACTTGCTGGGTAGGGCCTTTTTCTCTTTTGTCTCCTCTGCAGGGCCATGGATGTTGTGGAGAAGCTCTTGGAGGGGATCAGAACAGCGGCGCGGCAACAGGGAGCGGAGTGGGTGCAGGCCCAACTGGGCCCGGTCCTTGCTGCAGCGGCTGGACGGGATGCTGGAGGTGCGCGCCCGAGGCGTTTGAGCCCAGGTGGAGAGCCGGAGGTCAGAGGCACAGGCGTGCGGGAGGCGGCTATTGAAGGCCACAGCAGGCCCAGAGGCTGCCTGGTCGAGGCTCTGCCTCCCAGTGTGCGGCCGGGGCTTCGGCGCAGTGAGTCTCGACGGGCGGCTGCCCAGGACATCGCTGGTGCACCCCCTGAGCTGGATGGGGCCGTGCGCGGAGCTGGACCCAAGATGGCGGCGGGACGGCCCGGTGCGGAGCCACGGCCCAGGAGGGCGCCCCCATCGGTCATGGTGGTGGACGGCGGTGCACGGACCAGGGCGGTCCAGGACAGGCCCAGGACACAGCAGGCAAGTGCAGGGGGCCCTTCTGGGGGTCCCCTTGGTGGGGGGGTCAGAGGGGGAGCGCGGTCCAGGTCGGGGGAGCGGGTGGAGAAGGGGGAGGGTAGCCCATGGGGAGCAAGGGTCGGGTGGAGAGGTCCCAGGAAGGGTGCAGGATGCTGCGCATGGGTCTCATGGGGTGCAGAGGGGTCAGGCTTCAGTGGTGGAGGGTCTGGGGTTACCTGGTAGTTCCCAAGAGGTGCAGGGGGGGGCCCTCTGGTCTGGTAGGTGCCGGGGGGGCGTTGGGTGGTAAGGGGAAGGGGATGGCCCCGAGGTCCGGTCGGTCGGGGGTAGCTGCCTCTGGGAGCGGTGTGCCACAGTCCGAGTCTTTAGGGGGTCCCGGGGGCTGCGTCCCTGGTCTGGGTGGCGTGGGGCCGGGGGTAGGTCAGGTTGATGCAGGGGAGGGGCGCGGGGCGCGGGGCGCAAGGGGGGGGGTGGGCCCATTACGGAGTCTGGTAGTGTAAGCCCCTCGCCAGTTAGGGTACCGAGGGCACGCAGAATCCATAGGAGGTCCCGGCGCAGGCACTCAACTTCAGGCAGTTCAGCGGGGTCAGGGTCCCCCAGGCTGCATCGACGGGGGATGGCATATAGGGGTGACGGTAGGAGCCGTAGTCCGCGGGGCAGGGCTCTCCGGGCCTTTGGGGCGCGACAGCGGGGTGACACCCGGCGGGAGGCTTTGGCGGTTGGCAGGCGCTCCCCGGTTCGGGACGGGAAGGTGGTGGGGGAACAGTACGCCTTGCCCAGGACTTCTTCTCCTCTTTCCAGGTCCGGGAGCCGTTCTTCGTCAGTGTTTTCCAGGCACCAGGTGGGCTCCCTGGTTGGCGGGACGTCGGCGGATGTCGCTCATCCTGGACAGGCAATGATGGACAGCGCGCAGCCCCGGGTATCCCCGGCTCGAGGGGCTTGGCCGGTGAGTCTACTGAATCGCTACAGTCCAGTGCATTGGTGCAAACATTGCAATCACTACTCCACTCACTGGGAGCGGGGGGTGGTACACAAGGTAGCGTAGGGCAGGTGTGGGCACAGGGGGCGGTGGAAGCGGAGTCCGGTCTAGGGACCCCAGCGGCGGTTGCGGGCGGAGATGCCATGGCGGCTTCCAGCGTGGGGGAGGCGGGGAGCGAACGGGCGGAGTTGATGGGAGGGGTGCCGGACACGGCGAGGCAGCATGCGTATGTGTCATTCGCGGGCCCGCGAATGACACATACGCATTCTTCCTTCTTCCCTTGGAGGACTTTATTGACCTCAAGGACGAGGACAAGAAGGATGAGAAAACGGAGGAGGAGGAAAAACGGCGGCGGTATCGCAAGATACCGAAGTCTTTTGGTAACTGGCTGAGGGCATTCTGTATCCTGGCCAGCGTGATCGGGGAGAAATCGCCGGGCTCCTGCTCATCCCTGTTTTGCTACTTGGACGGCATATGGGAGGCATACCGCACCTATGGCGGATTGGCATGGTGGCGGTATGATGAGCAGTTCCGGCAGCGATTGGCGGCTAATCCGGGTATGAGGTGGGACCAAATCATGAAGCTCATGATGGCGCAGAAGGTGCAGCCCTTTCAGCACGCAGCTGGCGCTAAGGGTCAGTCCTCCTCGTTGGCCGCCTCGCAGAAGGGCTTATGCTGGCTCTTTAATGAGGGTCAGTGCAAGTGGGGCACAGCCTGCCGCTTTAAGCATGAGTGCTCGGGCTGCGGAGGGGCACAACGATGTTTCAAGAAGGGAAAGTCTGGGGGGGCAGGAGCCTCTGCCGCGGTTGGCGGCGGGGGGTCTCCCGCTACCCCAGGGGCTAACTCCGGTGAAGCTAGACGCGATGGAGCCCTGGCTAAGCCGTTACGGTAACAGGGCGGACGCGGAGCTGCTTCGGGCGGGGTTTGGGCAAGGGTTCGTTATTCCTTTTCGGGAGAGGGGCGGTACGGCGTGCCCTCGTAATCTCAAGTCCGTGGCAGAGTTTCCGGGGGTGGTTCGGGAGAAGCTGGGCAAGGAGGTGCGGTTAGGTAGGATGGCGGGACCGTTCTCAGCCCCGCCGCTGGAGGGCCTCAGGGTTTCCCCTCTCGGGGTGGTCCCCAAGAAGGAAGCAGGGAAGTTTCGGCTCATTCACCATCTTTCCTATCCCAAAGGGGAGTCGGTGAACGACGACATCGATAGGGACTTGTGCTCGGTCTCTTATTGTCACGATTCCGGGAACCCAACACGCTAACAGACACACACACACACAGAAAAGATGCCGTACCGGACCTTAGAGTGGCCGGGCTAAGCACCCACAGAATAGTCAGGAGACAAGCCGAGTCAGGGGAACCAGAAAACAGGATAACGATAAACAAGCCGAGGTCAAAGGGTAGGAGAAAGTCACAGAGTCAGATAAACAAGCCAGAGAGTACGTAACCAGAAATCACAAGTTCAGAATCAATACTATACAGCAAAGACCACAACAGGGCAGGGAGGAACAGGAAAGGTGAGTATAAATACCCTAGGTTAAATTCTGATTGGATAACTTCCAATCAGAATTAACAATCACACGTGGGAGATATCTAAGCCTCCCACTGTGATTGTGGTACTGTTGCTTTAACGCCGGGTCACTCACGTGACCCCGGCGTTTGCATAAATCAACGACCTTCCAGCGTGCAGCGTTATACATGCTGCCGCTGGGAGGCGTGATGGATGCGAGCGGCGAGCGGCGGAGAGGAGACGCCGCTCGCCGACAGGTAGGAGGAGGGGAGACCACGGGCGGCGATGGACTGAGGGTGAGTGCTGCGAGCTGCGAGCAGCCTCCCCTACTAGCCGCCCGCGGACCCCTGACATAACCCCCCCCTCGAGGACCGCCCAACGGGCGGGAAGCCGAAGGCTTCAAAGGAAACCGCGCATGAAAGGAGCGGACCAAAGAGGGCGCGTTCACGTCAGAGGCAGAAACCCATGACCGCTCCTCAGGACCGTATCCCTTCCAGTCAATCAGATACTGCAAGCGACCCCGAGAAAAACGAGAATCAAGCAGGGCAGCCACGTCGTACACGTCACTAGAGGCTGCGCGGAGGGAAACTGGACACCTGAGAGGACCAGAGAATCGATTACAGAGCAGGGGCTTCAAAAGGGAGGTGTGAAAGGTGTTAGGAATACGCATGGAAGGAGGCAAGGCCAGGGAGTAGGACACAGGATTGACCCTACGCAATACCTTGAAGGGGCCAAGGAACCTGGGTGCGAATTTCATAGAGGGGACCCTGAGGCGGAGATTCTTAGAGGACAACCAAACCCTATCACCCGGAACATAAGAAGGAGCAGCACCTCTACGGCGATCAGCAAATCTCTTCTGAGCAACAGCCACTCGAGAAAGAGTAGCATGGACCTGATCCCACATCTTCCGTAAGGAGGTTAGGTGCTCGTCCAAAGCGGGTATTCCCTTGTCGGAGAATACGCCGGGAAGGACAGAGGGTTGGAACCCATAAGCAACCAAAAAAGGACTTAAGCCAGTGGACGAATGAGTCACAGTGTTTCTGGCGAACTCAGCCCAGGGAAGGAGGTGAGACCAGTTGTCCTGGTGTGCATTCGTGAAGCAGCGTAAATACAGCTCCACAGATTGATTCGCCCGTTCGGCAGCTCCATTGGATTGTGGATGATAGGAGGAGGTAAATGACAAGGAAATCCCCATCTCAGCACAAAAGCCCCTCCAAAACCGAGAGACAAACTGAGGACCCCTGTCGGATACGATATCCTGTGGTATACCATGCAAGCGGAAAACCTCATTGGCAAACACCCGAGCCAACTGAACCGCAGAAGGTAGTTTTTTGAGTGGAATAAAGTGTGCCATCTTAGAGAACCTATCAGTCACAGTCAAAATTACTGTCATTCCATCGGATGAAGGAAGATCAACAATAAAGTCCATGGATAGGTGGGTCCATGGTTTCTTGGGTACGGACAAAGGCATCAGGAGACCCTGGGGTTTAACAGTAGGGGACTTACACTGTGCACAAACACGACAAGCCTGCACATAATCCACTACGTCTTTCTTAAGTTAAGGCCACCAGAATTGTTGAAGGAGACCTTTGTATGTTTTGGTAACCCCTGGGTGACAAGCCGTTTTGGCGGTGTGAAATAAAACCAACAATTTCTTTCTCTTTCTTTCACGTATAATCTATCAACAGGTGTCTCAGAGGGTGCTTGGGTTTGGTATGCCTTCATACCATCCAGGAAAAGGGACGAAATAACCAAACGGGTAGCGGCTATTATCTTAGACGTGGGTACAATGGGTTCAGGAGCGGGGGCAATAGACTCCAAAGGTTCGTATTGTCGGGAGATAGCATCAGCCTTGACATTACGGTACCCAGGCCTATATGTGATAATGAACTGAAAGCGTGAAAGAAATAAGGACCATCTGGCTTGACGAGAGGACAATCTTTTAGCATCAGCTATATAGGAGAGATTCTTATGATCAGTGATAACCAGGATTTCGTGTGTGGCTCCTTCTAATAAGTATCTCCACTCTTTAAAAGCCATCACAATAGCTAATAGTTCCCTGTTCCCGACATCATAATTTTTTTTTTTTTGTCAATCTTTCTTTTATTGAGGCATAAAATTGCAAGGATACAGAATGAAGAGAGGGAGATGATACAGTAAATACATGTAGGGGTCATAACAGCTCAGTATAAATCACCTCAGATAGTCTTCTGCCTCTTTTTATATATTAAATAGATGGATCAATGGCTCACACGTGACTGCATAACAATAAAATAGAACAATAGAAACAATACAGATTTTTGTGTAACTAGTAGATACGTAAGGAGGATTAGCCAGGCATCAGGTAGTAAGTAGTTAAGCATTAATCCGAGGTGCTGCACTTTTTATAATTAGTTTACGGGTCTTAGTCCTATGGGCAGAGTGACAGAAAGTTACATGTTTTTAGGTTTAGGACTAGAGATAAACTGTAAAACATTTAGACCACTGGGCCCAAGGACACAACAATAGATCGAACAATAGATCGGCAGATCGGCACCGCCACAGCCGCTGGGGCAGGCAGACACACTGACAGATTTTAACAGTCGTATGGCATAGAAAATCAGTGCACATTTTTAGTATTATTCAGAGTAGGTGACGGGTTGAAAGACGAACAGGCTTATATATTGTCATCGTGCAGTGGATTAACAAGCATAGTTATCGGTACGTCATTATGCATTATAGGGTACAAGTGTTTCACATGAGATCTTAGTAGCATATAGAAGAATAAAACTGCACTTTTTTTTTGAAAAGGTAGCGTACAAGTAGGAACATATTATGTCAGACATTGAGAGGGAAACATGTACACTAGAAAACAAACATATAGTCGGACGATAATTACAACGTGGGAAAAACTGTTTGTCACATGCTAAGGGGTTATATCAATGTTGCTTCTGAAACTTAAGTATAGATTTAAGCATACGATGCTAAGGGTACAATAGTGCCTAGTTTTTGTCATCCAGTGCGACACAAAATCCAGTTGGTTAAAAAAGTAAGTATAGCTCGTGGAGCCTAACTGCTAAGTTGCGTGTTAGTAGGGTCACAGCAGAGTAGGAAAATTAAAATGAGGAAAAATAGAAAAGTAACAATATTATAGCGCTCGCTTAACTCTGGGCTAGGCTATGAATAAACAGACATGAATTTACATGCTATGCTGACCTAGCAGAACTGCCATACTGAGTATATGTATGTGATGCTGCCCGACAGGCTAGATGTACTAAGGATCAACAGTAGTAACATTATACTAGTAGGTTAGTGCAGGCATGGGTGTATAATCCGTGTGGAGCAAGTCTTAGGCTACTGAGAATGGGTATTCAGGCAATATATGGTAGGTCGCAAAATTAGGCGGAACAGTGGACAGATCCTGTCATTAACTTATATTAAGTATGTACCCTTGTTCTGCTTGTTAGGACGGGTGAGGTACCTGTTTAACTCTGGCACAATATAAAACAGTGCATAAAACAACATATGTTCTGTGCTAGGCCGCTCCATTCCTATTATGGTGATTTTTGTTGTGCTTTGCAGGTTCACTGGTTATCAAATACATTGCATAGTGATACATGAGTTATTGTCAATAAGGTCGCTGTCTGTTCTACTGCACTAATTTACAATTATAGTGTAACAACTAGTATTGGCTGGTAGTGAGTATAAGTGTTACAGATGGTTGTTGCTCAGTGTGTGGGAATAATATTAATTAATTAATTAAACAGTACGTTACAAAAACAGATCATAAACTATCTATCTTTCGCTTGTCTCGGGGATGTAGGGCATGAAAAATTAAAAGTAAAATTAAAAATTAAAAACTGGCGGGACATATTCCTCGATGGCTGCAATGATGTGATAGCATGACAGCAGTCCAGGCCGCCGTGCGGCAGGGAGAGTTGGTGAGTGGCGGCCTACACTAATGTTCGGCTCTGGCCGGGCACAGACCGAAAAGTCCCCTGGGGTCTTGGCGTCGCCTAGCATGGTTGCGGTCCTATAAGTAACGGCAGGTGTATGACAGTAAATCCACCCAGTCTATGCTCCGTTATTAGGTATATACAACGTGTGAATTAGGCTGAGGGCAACACAAACTATGCCTACTTGAGAGAGGTAGAGAGAGGAAATAAACATGAGGGAGAAACAAGTTGAGCGCCGTATAGGCATGCAAAATAAGTGGCGGGTTATCTAAGAGTAAGTCTGATACGTGCTTTGAGACGCTATACTAGGGTATAAAGACTCATGGAGGTGCTGAAACGTTTAGCAGTAAGCAGTAAACATTTAAACATTTAGTTGACAGTGTATATTACGTGAATAGTTCAATCTTGTCAGAAAGTCTCTTTTGAAGAGGTTGCAGTGCAGTATGGACAGCGTCCATAGGGAAAGAGGCTTCAAGCTTGTACCCCATTAATGTCCTCTGTTCAGGTGGTGACCGCGGCATATGTGACCGGCGTGAGGTTCCGAGGAACGAACGGAGTGCTGGTTGCCGGGTTCCAGCCGTGAGTCGGAGTGGCAGTGGCTTTGGGGCCCGCCTGGAGGAGTAAGTCGCGTGTTAGGCCCAAAGTCTGTAGCAGGTCAGCAGCATCCTGTGGGTCGTGAATATGGTGGATTGTTTCTCCGCGCTGCACTTGGAGTGAGCTGGGGAACCGCCAGCGGTACGGAATGTTATGTTGCTGGAGTGTGGTAGTGAGGGGTCGGAGTGATCTTCTCCACGCTAGGGTGCCTCCTGACAGGTCCTCGAAGAATGTCAGCTTTGCGCTCTCAAATTGTAAGGGGGTTTTTCCCCGGAGGGCGGTTAGGACCGTAGCCTTGTCTGTTCCGTTTTTAAAGGTAAGTATAGTGTCCCTGGTGGCTGATTTAGGGGCTTTGGCTGGTTTTGGGATCCGGAAGATGTTTGTGGGTTTGGTAGAGGTACGGTTACCTGAAGGGAGTATGCTGGTTAGTAGGCGATCGATTGTACGTGGGACTTCTGTCTCCGGTATCTCGTCCGGTAGCCCTCTGACTTTAACATTGCATCGCCTTTTCGTATCCTCCTGGGCATCCAAGCGCCGTTCCAGCAATGCGTGTTTATGGTGCAGCTCTTTCAGCTCGCCCCGCAACGTGGCAATAGTGCTCTCGTGCTGTTGGGTGGAAGCCTCTAGCACCGTGATACGGCCTGTCAGGCCTTGTAGTTCGCCCCTCAAGGCCGCGGTATCAGTGAGGATATTATGTTGTAGGTCCGCCAGCAGGGTTTTTAGCACCCCAGTGGTCACAAGCTCGGCATCAGGGTCCTTCTTTGCAGGGCTTGGGGTTTGCTTTGGCTTCGGGTCAGGGGTTAGGGGGTAGTCTTCTTCTGCTTCATCGGAATACTCGTCCGAGAAGTCCGTGCAACCTCCGTGTAGCGCCGCCATTTTGGCTTCGCTCGGGCCGCGTGCTCGCCTCCACATTTCCCCGATTGTGAGACCTGGGGCTGTCATTTCTGTCGCCTTTTTTCTGTGTTTGCGACCCATTCGTCGTGTGGGATACCTGCGTGCAGGCTGCGGTCAGCGGTGGTAAGTTTTGACAGTTTAAGTGTGCGTTTTTCTGGTTTCAGCACGGAGCTCCTGTGATGTGCGACTGTTCACTTCGATACGCCAACCGGAAGCTACCGACATCATAATTTTTCTCCGAATCAGATAGTTTTTTAGAAAAGTAGCAACATGGATGGAGGGGTTCGTTATAGGATAGTCTTTGTGACAATACAGCTCCCACACCTGATTCTGAAGCGTCTACTTCCATTACAAAGGGAAGGGAAGGATCGGGATGGTGTAACACAGGGGCAGTGGCAAATGCCTTTTTGAGAGTCTCAAAGGCTTTAATGGCTTCAGGAGTCCAAACCCTGGGGTGCAAACCCTTTTTAGTCAGTTTAGTGATAGGAGCAATGACTGATGAAAAGTTTTTAATAAATCTGCGGTAATAATTGGCAAAGCCTATAAACCGCTGTATTGCTTTAAGGCCTTGAGGAAGAGGCCAAGACAACATGGCTTCTAATTTTGAAGGATCCATGCTGAACCCCTGTTCAGAAATGATGTACCCTAGGAATTGTACTGATTTTTGGTCGAATAAACATTTCTCCAATTTACAATAAAGACCATTTTGTAGCAATCTCTTAAGTACCTTCCTCACATGGGCATGATGAGACTCCAGATCAGACTCCAGATCAGGAGAAAACACAAGTATATCATCGAGATAGACCACGGCACAGACATGTAGTAAATCTCTAAGGACATCATTGATGAGGTCCTGAAAGACAGCAGGAGCATTACACAGTCCGAAAGGCATGACTAGATACTCGTAATGCCCACTGCGTGTATTGAACGCTGTCTTCCATTCATCGTTTTCTTTTATGCGAACCAAGTTATAAGCCCCCCTGAGGTCTAGTTTGGTAAAAAATCTAGAACCTTTGAGAGGGATAGGATAAGCATTTTTAACTGTTATATTATTCAGGCCCCTATAGTCTATACATGGCCTTAAATCGCCCTCTTTCTTGGCAACAAAAAAGAAACCAGCACCAGCCGGAGAGGAGGACCTTCTGATAAAACCTTTACGTAAGGATTCCTGTATGTACTCCTCCATGACCTGGTTTTCTTTCTCAGAAAGCGGGTAGACCTTGCCCCTAGGAGGCATCTTTCCAGGTAACAAGTTTATGGCACAATCATAATCCCGATGTGGGGGTAGTCTATCAGCTTCCCTTTTTTCAAAGACCAATGCGAGGTCTGCATAGACAGGGGGGACAGAAACAGAAAGGGGTTTAGCTGTAGGGACATTGAGTAAACAAACGGGACGTAAACGGACCATACAGTCTCGTTGACAGGATTCCCCCCAGGAGAGTATATCCAAACAACCCCAATCAAGTACCGGGTTATGCTTAACTAACCAGGGGAAGCCCAGTATGATGGAAGCTGTAGGGGAGTCAATTATTTGGAAGGTTATCCTTTCTTTGTGTAAGGCACCCACGGCCATTACCATTTCTTGGGTCTCATGGGTCACCAGGGGTTTCTCAAGTGGTCTACCATCTATGGCCTCAACGGCCAAGGGTGTGGCCTTTTGGATCAGATTCAAGGCTGCGGTTTTAGCAAAGTTCTCATCGATAAAGTTATCTGCAGCACCTGAATCGATCAAGGCTTTAGTTGTAATCGTGGTTTGATTGACCAAAAGAGTAACCGTAATGAATGGTCTGGAGATGGACACATGAGGGGAAAAAACCATAACACCCGAGGCCGACCCCTCTCTAGGCCTTAGGTGCTGTAGTTTCCCTGCAAACTAGGACAGTTACTTCGGAGATGCCCCCTCTTACCACAATAAAGGCACAAACCCTCCCTTCTGCGGTATGTCCTTTCAGCTTCAGATAAGCCTACAGCACCTAATTGCATGGGTTCGGGAGGTGGTTGAGTAGGGGGAGGTAACGCTAGTAGTGCAGTACTGGGTAAAGCAGGTAACCCCTGTGTATTCATTCTTCTTTGACTACGCCTCTCTCTTATACGGTTGTCAATTAGAATGATATAATCTATTAGATCATCCAGAAGAATAGGCAATTCCCTTGATGCTATTTCGTCTAATATGTAAGCGGCCAAACCCTCCTGAAAAGCTGTTACAAGGGAGTCGTTATTCCAAACCACTTCAGCTGCCAGAGTGCGGAATTCAATGGTATAATCCGCTACTGATCTACTGCCCTGTCGGATCCTGAGCAGAGCTTTGCCAGCAGAAGCAACCCGGCCGGGCTGATCAAACGTACGTTTGAAAGCTGTTAGAAAGTCTGCAAAGGACATTGGGGACGTGTTCTCCCACATGGGGTTGGCCCATGCTAGAGCTTTTCCTGACAAATGGTTGATCAGAAAAGCAATTTTGGCTCTGTCAGTGGGGTATGAGCGCGGATTCATCACCAAATGAATATCAATTTGGTTGAGGAAACCACGGCACGATGCTGGATCACCGCTATAGCGCTGAGGTGGCGTCATGTGAACCACGTGAGCAGGAGCGGTTACCGGATCAGGGCTGGGTTCTGGCCCAGCAGCAACAACTTCTTGAACGGCAGGTTGCAAGTGGGCAGTACGAGCCAGTATGGTTTGTAAAGCCTGGGCAAACTGATCCATACGATGGTCTAAACCATCCATTCTAGCCTCCTGATTAACTAGGAGCTGTGGAATGTCAGCAGGTTCCATAATGGCCCTGTTGTAATGTCACGATTCCGGGAACCCAACACGCTAACAGACACACACACACACAGAAAAGATGCCGTACCGGACCTTAGAGTGGCCGGGCTAAGCACCCACAGAATAGTCAGGAGACAAGCCGAGTCAGGGGAACCAGAAAACAGGATAACGATAAACAAGCCGAGGTCAAAGGGTAGGAGAAAGTCACAGAGTCAGATAAACAAGCCAGAGAGTACGTAACCAGAAATCACAAGTTCAGAATCAATACTATACAGCAAAGACCACAACAGGGCAGGGAGGAACAGGAAAAGTGAGCATAAATACCCTAGGTTAAATTCTGATTGGATAACTTCCAATCAGAATTAACAATCACACGTGGGAGATATCTAAGCCTCCCACTGTGATTGTGGTACTGTTGCTTTAACCCCGGGTCACTCACGTGACCCCGGCGTTTGCATAAATCAACGACCTTCCAGCGTGCAGCGTTATACATGCTGCCGCTGGGAGGCGTGACGGATGCGAGCGGCGAGCGGCGGAGAGGAGACGCCGCTCGCCGACAGGTAGGAGGAGGGGAGACCACGGGCGGCGATGGACTGAGGGTGAGTGCTGCGAGCTGCGAGCAGCCTCCCCTACTAGCCGCCCGCGGACCCCTGACACTTATGCATCATTTGACCAGGCGGTCGAGCTGGTGAAGAGAGCCGGGCGTGGTGCCTTGATGGCCAAGGTAGATGTCGAAGCCGCTTTTCGGTTGCTCCCGGTACGCCTGGCATGTCACCACCTGTTGGGGTGCTTCTTCGAAGGGGGCTACTTTGTGGATTTGTGCCTCCCCATGGGGTGTTCCATTTCGTGCTCTTACTTTGAGAAGTTTAGTTAATTTCTCGAGTGGGTGGTGCGGGTTGAGGCGGGTAATAGAGCGGTGGTGCACTACCTGGATGATTTTCTGTGTGTGGGGCCTGCCGGCTCTCCCGCGTGCCAGCACCTGTTGAGGACCATTCAATGGGTGGCGGGCCGATTTGGAGTGCCGCTGGCGGCGGATAAAACGGAGGGCCTGACCGAGTGCCTCAGTTTCTTGGGTCTGGAGATCGATTCAGTGCGGGGGGAATGTCGGCTGCCACTGGCAAAACTGGAGGGGTTGCGCTGCGTGGTGGCCGAGGTGCGGCGGGCGCGGAAAGTAACCCTGCGCCGCCTGCAGTCGCTGATTGGCATGCTCAATTTCGCTTGTAGGGTGATACCCATGGGTAGGGTGTTTAGCCGCAGCTTGTCGGCGGCTACCGCGGGGATTCGTTCCCCTCACCATTTCGTACGGGTATCTTCGTCCATGCGGGCGGACTTGGGGGTGTGGGATACCTTCCTACGGGACTTTAATGGGACAGTGTTCTTTCGGCAAGGGGGCGTGTCGACGGCTGAGCTGGAGCTGTACACCGACGCGTCGGGTAGCGTAGGCTTCGGGGCATACTTCAGCGGGAACTGGTGTGCTGAGAAGTGGCCGGAGGCATGGGGGCAGAGCCCCCTCATGCGTAACCTGGCTTTTCTGAAATTATTCCCGCTGGTGGTGGCATTGGCTCTGTGGGGGGACCGGTTGAGGGACCGGAAGGTAGTTTTCTTCTCGGAGAACATGTCCGTAGTGCACGCGGTAAATAACCAATCAGCGGCATCTAAACCGGTGGTGACACTGCTGCGTCGCTTTGTTTTGTTGTGCATGTCCCTGAATGTGGTCTTTCGCGCGCGTATGTGCCAGGGTATTTGAACGAGGTAGCTGATGCTCTGTCTCGTTTTCAGTGGTCCCGGTTTCGGATGATGGCTCAGGACGTGGGTCAACCGTGCCCGGACGAGATGTGGCAACTAGGAGCGTCCTGCTTGGCGGACTCATGAAGGCTTCGCTGGTGCCGGCCCCATGGGCCGCCTACAGTAAGGTTTGGAGTTCATGGGAACGTTCATGGGGCAGGCTGGGCCGAGGGGTACAGGGGGAACCGCCTCTGGATGCCTTCTTGTGGTTCACCTTTCAATTATTGGCAGGGGGCGCCTCCCCGGCAGTAATTGACAGGAACATGGCAGCAATGGCGTTTTGGTTCAAACTCCATGGGGGAGAGGACCTTACCAAGGCGTTCATTGTCAGGCAAGCGCTCAAAGGGTATCGGAGGGCTCGGAAGGTTCCCGGTGTCGGTGAGGGTGCTGGAAGGGCTTATCCAGGTGCTTCCGGACATTTGTTTCAATGATTTTGAGGTATCCCTATTCCGAGTGGCATTTCTCTTGGCTTTCTTTGGGGCGTTCCGCGTCGGGGAATTGGTGAGCAACACCCGAGCGGCCGCGGGGGGCCTGCAGGTGTCAGGAGTGCGTATACTGGGAGAGAAGCTGGTGGTACACTTGGCCAGGTCCAAGACGGATGTGGAAGGTAAGGGCCGGGACGTTGCGCTGGGTGCCTTGCCGGGTTCGGCACTGTGCCCAGTAGCTGCGGTATCGGAGTATTTGGATCGGAGACCCGCGGTTGGCGGGTCTTTGTTGGTTCACGCGGATGGCTCGTCGCTTTCTCGCTTCCAATTTCAGAAGGTTTTCAGTTTGGGTCTGGGTTGGATGGGACTGGATGCCGGCACCTACGGTACCCATTCCTTTCGTATTGGGACGGCCACGGAGGCCACGCGCCTGGGTTTGGGGGACGAGGTAGTCAAGCGGATTGGGAGATGGGAATCCGCTCGTATGTACGTTTGGGTCTGTTGGATCACTAGGGGGCCTTGGGGCGGCCTTGGGGGTGCGGGTGTGTTTTATCCAGTTTTTTCTTTCTTCCCCAGGCCGGGTCGCATGGATTGTGGGTCATTCCTTCGTTTTTTGGGCCGGAAGGAGGGCTGCAGCTCGAGCTCAAGGCCAACAGCTGGGCTTTCCGGAGGACCAGCTTGTGGTGCGCTGGTGGGGGTATCGGAGTTTCTGCTGGGGGGACGTCTGCGGGGCGATATTCCGAATGGTCGCAGGCGGGGCACGGCCGGACATGCTAGTCTTACATGCGGGCGGTAATGACCTGGGCCTCATCCCGCAGCGGAGGTTGGTAAAATGGATGAAGCAGGATCTTAATAGGTTGGTTGATCTGCTTCCCGGGGTGATGCTGGTATGGTCAGAGATCGTTCCGAGGCGGCGGTGGCGGCACGCACGGGACCCGGTAGCCATTGACAGATGCAGGGGTAAGGTGAACAGCCTAATGGCAAGTTTTGTCAGGAAGCTGGGGGGAGTGGTAGTAAGACATAAGGAATTGGAAGAGGGGTTGGCTGGGTATTACCGCTCGGACGGTGTACACCTTACGGCGGTGGGTTTCGACCTGCTGAACTTGGGTCTGCAGGAGGGGATGCAGAGGGCGTTCTTTCTCTGGGGTGGTGGAGCTCAGACAGCTTAAGGGGTCAAGGTCTGAGCTTGTGGCGGGATAGGGAGCTGAGAGACAGGACATAGGCTCCCTATGAGGAACGTGAGGAACATGGAGAATTATGGTCAATGGTGGTTTCGAGTCCTGGAGGTGGCTCAGAACCTGGTGGGGCAGGGGTATTCCGGTATACCCCTGCCGTGGTTACTTATGGTTGGCACTTGTTCGGTTCAAGTTGGAGAGGTTGGAAACTGTCATTATATATTTGTATTAGTTATGTTGGGGGTCATTGCCCTTTATTAAAAAAGAAGGATACGGATGCGAGGGGCGGAAGGTGGGGGCAATGACCCTTGTTTATATGTTAATTTATTGCTATCATTATTAGGATTGTTATTATTAAAGCAGTATTATCGTTATATATTATATATTTGTTTAATAAAGCTGTGGACAAATTTTCCCATATACCATAGTGTCAGTGTGTTATTGGGTTAGGTATGTGGGTTTTTTTTGTCCAAGGTTCCGACAGCCCATATGGCGACTATACACCGGTCAAGTAATTTAGGTGACTATAGTGTTCCTTTATGTTGTTACACATGTTGGATTATTACTCAGCTGTAAATGCCTCATTAGCATGTATATGATCTCTGTATGTTCTCCCCTGTATCATAGTCACTCCTTCCTTATCGTGTTATTCCTTAGATTATTTCAAGTTTATTTTTCTTGAAATATGAGATTGGGCCTATATTTTGAAGAGTAATTCAGAACCCATAAATATTTTTCATATCAAGTACATTTAATATATTGATATAGTGTTCCTGATAATAAATAGATTGGGGTCTGAAATCGGAGAGAATCTCCTCACATTTTAGATGTTCTTCTGTTTTTGGAGTTTTATTCATCTTCCTCAAGAAATAAATCTAAAATAACTACAGTAACGGTATTTTTCTGCTTATAATATTTTGATATTTTGTGCTGGCATGTCTTTGGAGGGTTAGCTTTTCTAATGAGCTTTGGAACGTCTACAAAAGTAGAAAATTTGCTTGGAGCCTTAGGGTGAACAAACTTAAAGCTTTGTCATAGAGCCAATTTTCCTTCTGTACTGTCACGGGGGTGTACCCCAACAGGAAATGGCAAATCACACAAATTGAGGTTCGAAATAGATGTATGAATGAGGCCTGAGAGTGGTCAGACTTAACTTAATAAAGATAAAGACAAAGTCAGGAATAGCCAAGATCAGGATAATAGAAATATGGAAAGCAAAAAAAAAAAAAACTAGCTGGGTCAGGATTCCAGAAATACAAGCCAAGGTCAAAATCTGAATATCAAGCGAGACTTACTAAAATAACTAAATGTGTATCAAGGCAGAAACCATGATAGAGCAATGAATAAGGGCCCAAATTAGCAATATATAGGCCCAGGTTGTCCAAAAGGCAGACCGCTGTTTGATTTTATGCTGCCCGTCTGTCACGAACGTGGGCTATTGGCCCAGCCGAGACAGTTAGGAAAGACACCAGCTGATTAAGGAAACATTTAATCTGACAAAAGGGATTCACAGTGCTGTGTACAAAAATACAGAAATAAATGACATACAGAAACAAAGATAAAATTGCAAAACAGTCCATAAAATAAAATAGGAGAAAACACAAGAAATCCTTTTATATATTTACCCCTTATATATAATTATTGTGGGATGTTTAGATGTTACAGGTTTCCAAGTAGTTGTTGAAAAAATAAATCTCTCCCCCGGGATAGTCCAACACCCTTAATATATACCTTAAAACTAGTTGTTTCCAAGTGGGCAGACCCCTGGGTGGATCAGAGGGGTTTGGCCTGGCAGTTTATTGCCCACTACTTATTTTCTTAAATTATGTTTTCCTTTGAAGAACCCAAAGTCAGAGCATATGCACCAATACCTTTTACGATGCCCTATGTCCAACTCTGGTGATGGTTATCTAGTAGTTTTATGGCTTAGATCTGGTTCAAGATCAAAGCCTACAATTAAGGTTATCCCAACATGTACAAAAATAACTCAAAGCTTTCAATAAATGTTATCCCAACGTTTATAAAAACAACTCATAACATATATCAAATGCCAACTCATGCTATGGGTTTCGAATCGGGGAGAGATGGGCAACGCACGCAAGCTGAAGGGGCCCATCATGTGGCCTATGCACTTAGAGCCACCCGATGGCTGTTTTTAACCAGGGACCTGGTCAGGCATTGCAGCCCTTTAACAGCGTGACCGGGCCCCCTGCTCTGTGTAAAGGTAAGCTGGGAGGAAGGGAGTACAATGCACTTCCTCACAGCTTACTAATGAGCCGTGCAGGATAGAGGGATAGAGGGGAGGACCAGAGAGGAGGGAAAGCCTGAATATTTGACCTGACTCCTATCAGACCCAGCCAGACCCCAGTAATGCCAACTCCCTTTACCAAAAAGTTATGGAAAGAGGGAGTGGGTAAAAATCTCTCAATTGTGATCTTTGCGGGTATGAGTTAACCGAGTGATCTGTCATTAATGTTAATATGTGTCATCTGCCTGTGTATGCATTAGTGTGTGTGTGTCAGTGTGTATCGTTCTGTGTTTTTGAGTCTGTGTGTGTATGTATTACCTACGGTTGGAAAGCCCTGATATATAGAAGATACACACACAGGTCATATTAACAATTAGTGTTGTTGCGAACCCGAAATTTTCGGTTCGCGAACGCGAACTTCCGCAAATGTTCGCGAACCGGCGAACCGCGCGAACCGCCATTGACTTCAATGGGCAGGCAAATTTTAAAACCAACAGGGACTCTTTCTGGCAACAAAAGTGATGGAAAAGTTGTTTCAAGGGGACTAACACCTGGACTGTGGCATGCCGGAGGGGGATCCATGGCAAAACTCCCATGGAAAATTGCACAGTTGATGCAGAGTCTGCTTTTAATCCATAAAGGGCAGAAATCACCTAACATTGACACCTGTCCTCAAAGCCCTGCCCTGATACACACTGACACAGAGCAGAATAGAGACTGTCCCCCGTCCTCAGAGACCATGATACACACTGACACAGAGCAGAATAGAGACTGTTACCCCTATATAGGGTCACTTGGCAGATATGGCGGGGTCGTGGGAGGGGGAGGATGACTTTCACCTCTTCCCCTGTTAGATTCCCGTTGTGCTGTGACATCACCCTTATACGCTGTGTAAAGCATACTATTTAATTTGATCAGCATGGCCACTTGAGTTTTTATAGTTTTCACGCTGCTTGTAGTTTATATATGGTTCACAAAAATCAAACATATAAAAATCAAACGATAAAGTAAACGTGTAAGGATTCAGAATATTCTTTCAAACCCTTACACATTGTGTGTACGTATTTTTTGTCTTAAGTTTGTGGCTTTAAAGAGGTTCACGTTGTTTCTATGATGTGCATAACATGTTCTTGTAAATGTTTGTTAAATTTTTCCTGGAATTGTAATTTTTGAATCTGAATAAAGATAGTCAAATCCCTGATACACACTGACACAGAGCAGAATAGGGACTGTTCCCCCTACATAGGGTCACTTGGCAGATATGGATTGACACCTATCCTAATGATCCCTGATACACACTGGCACAGAGCAGAATAGGGACTGTTCCCCCTACATAGGGTCACTTGGCAGATATGGATTGACACCTGTCCTCAAAACCCCTGATACACACTAACACAGAGCAGAATAGGGACTGTTCCCCCTACATAGGGTCACTTGGCAGATATGGATTGACACCTATCCTAATGATCCCTGATACACACTGACACAGAGCAGAATAGAGACTGTTCCCCCTACATAGGGTCACTTGGCAGATATGGATTGACACCTGTCCTCAAAACCCCTGATACACACTGACACAGAGCAGAATAGGGACTGTTCCCCCTACATAGGGTCACTTGGCAGATATGGATTGACACCTATCCTAATGATCCCTGATACACACTGACACAGAGCAGAATAGAGACTGTTCCCCCTACATAGGGTCACTTGGCAGATATAGATTGACACCTGTCCTCAAAACCCCTGATACACACTGACACAGAGCAGAATAGAGACTGTTCCCTGTCCACAGAGACCATGATACACACTGACACAGAGCAGAATAGGGACTGTTCCCCCTACATAGGGTCACTTGGCAGATATGGATTGACACCTGTCCTCAAAACCCCTGATACACACTGACACAGAGCAGAATAGAGACTGTTCCCTGTCCACAGAGACCATGATACACACTGACACAGAGCAGAATAGAGACTGTTCACCGTCCACAGAGACCATGATACACACTGACACAGAGCAGAATAGGGACTGTTCCCCCTACATAGGGTCACTTGGCAGATATGGATTGACACCTGTCCTCAAAACCCCTGATACACACTGACACAGAGCAGAATAGAGACTGTTCCCTGTCCACAGAGACCATGATACACACTGACACAGAGCAGAATAGAGACTGTTCACCGTCCACAGAGACCATGATACACACTGACACAGAGCAGAATAGGGACTGTTCCCCCTACATAGGGTCACTTGGCAGATATGGATTGACACCTGTCCTCAAAACCCCTGATACACACTGACACAGAGCAGAATAGCGACTGTTCCTCCTACATAGGGTCACTTGGCAGATATGGATTGACACCTGTCCTCAAAACCCCTGATACACACTGGCACAGAGCAGAATAGGGACTGTTCCCCCTACATAGGGTCACTTGGCAGATATGGATTGACACCTGTCCTCAAAACCCCTGATACACACTGACACAGAGCAGAATAGAGACTGTTCCCTGTCCACAGAGACCATGATACACACTGACACAGAGCAGAATAGGGACTGTTCCCCCTACATAGGGTCACTTGGCAGATATGGATTGACACCTGTCCTCAAAACCCCTGATACACACTGACACAGAGCAGAATAGAGACTGTTCCCTGTCCACAGAGACCATGATACACACTGACACAGAGCAGAATAGGGACTGTTCCCCCTACATAGGGTCACTTGGCAGATATGGATTGACACCTATCCTAATGATCCCTGATACACACTGACACAGAGCAGAATAGAGACTGTTCCCCCTACATAGGGTCACTTGGCAGATATGGATTGACACCTGTCCTCAAAACCCCTGATACACACTGACACAGAGCAGAATAGGGACTG
This sequence comes from Pelobates fuscus, assembly GCF_036172605.1. Taxonomy (NCBI): domain Eukaryota; kingdom Metazoa; phylum Chordata; class Amphibia; order Anura; family Pelobatidae; genus Pelobates; species Pelobates fuscus. The sequence continues at coordinate 95,443,402 of NC_086326.1, forward strand.
TTCCCCCTACATAGGGTCACTTGGCAGATATGGATTGACACCTATCCTAATGATCCCTGATACACACTGACACAGAGCAGAATAGAGACTGTTCCCCCTACATAGGGTCACTTGGCAGATATAGATTGACACCTGTCCTCAAAACCCCTGATACACACTGACACAGAGCAGAATAGAGACTGTTCCCTGTCCACAGAGACCATGATACACACTGACACAGAGCAGAATAGAGACTGTTCACCGTCCACAGAGACCATGATACACACTGACACAGAGCAGAATAGGGACTGTTCCCCCTACATAGGGTCACTTGGCAGATATGGATTGACACCTGTCCTCAAAACCCCTGATACACACTGACACAGAGCAGAATAGAGACTGTTCCCTGTCCACAGAGACCATGATACACACTGACACAGAGCAGAATAGAGACTGTTCACCGTCCACAGAGACCATGATACACACTGACACAGAGCAGAATAGGGACTGTTCCCCCTACATAGGGTCACTTGGCAGATATGGATTGACACCTGTCCTCAAAACCCCTGATACACACTGACACAGAGCAGAATAGGGACTGTTCCTCCTACATAGGGTCACTTGGCAGATATGGATTGACACCTGTCCTCAAAACCCCTGATACACACTGGCACAGAGCAGAATAGGGACTGTTCCCCCTACATAGGGTCACTTGGCAGATATGGATTGACACCTGTCCTCAAAACCCCTGATACACACTGACACAGAGCAGAATAGAGACTGTTCCCTGTCCACAGAGACCATGATACACACTGACACAGAGCAGAATAGGGACTGTTCCCCCTACATAGGAACAATTGGCAGATATGGATTGACACCTGTCCTCAAAACCCCTGATACACACTGACACAGAGCAGAATAGAGACTGTTCCCCGTCCACAGAGACCATGATACACACTGACACAGAGCAGAATAGGGACTGTTACCCCTACATAGGGTCACTTGGCAGATATGGATTGACACCTGTCCTCAAAACCCCTGATACACACTGACACAGAGCAGAATAGAGACTGTTCCCTGTCCACAGAGACCATGATACACACTGACACAGAGCAGAATAGAGACTGTTCACCGTCCACAGAGACCATGATACACACTGACACAGAGCAGAATAGGGACTGTTCCCCCTACATAGGGTCACTTGGCAGATATGGATTGACACCTGTCCTCAAAACCCCTGATACACACTGACACAGAGCAGAATAGGGACTGTTCCCCCTACATAGGGTCACTTGGCAGATATGGATTGACACCTGTCCTCAAAACCCCTGATACACACTGACACAGAGCAGAATAGAGACTGTTCCCTGTCCACAGAGACCATGATACACACTGACACAGAGCAGAATAGAGACTGTTCACCGTCCACAGAGACCATGATACACACTGACACAGAGCAGAATAGGGACTGTTCCCCCTACATAGGGTCACTTGGCAGATATGGATTGACACCTGTCCTCAAAACCCCTGATACACACTGACACAGAGCAGAATAGAGACTGTTCCCTGTCCACAGAGACCATGATACACACTGACACAGAGCCGAATAGGGACTGTTCCCCCTACATAGGGTCACTTGGCAGATATGGATTGACACCTGTCCTCAAAACCCCTGATACACACTGACACAGAGCAGAATAGAGACTGTTCCCTGTCCACAGAGTCTATGATACACACTGACACAGAACAGAATAGAGACTGTTCCCCGTCCACAGAGACCATGATACACACTGACACAGAGCAGAATAGGGACTGTTACCCCTACATAGGGTCACTTGGCAGGTATGGATTGACACCTGTCCTCAAAGCCCATGATACACACTGGGGGGAGCTACTGTCCTCCCTAACCCCTGCGCGGTGGGTGGGGGCCATAAATCACAATGGGGGACCTACTGTCCTCCCCCCCTCGGCCCCCACCCCTGCGCGGTGGGTGGGGGCCATAAATCATAATGGGGGGCCTACTTTCCTCCCCCCGGCCCCCATCCCTGCGCGGTGGGTGGGGGGCATAAATCACAATGGGACGGACCTACTGATAGGAGTGGAGTATTGTTCATATCAGTTTAATACCTTCCGCGTCTACTATCAGTGGACGTGTAAATGGCAGAGATTTTTAATTGTTGAATCACCTCCCCTTTTTAGGCCAAGGTGGGAAGATGCTTAGACCACTGGTATATTGGTGCCATCTTGGAGGATTTTTTTTTGGTTTGGTTTTTGAAGCCACAGTGCTGCACCAGTGGGCCTAAAAATTAGGCATGTACACATGCCTGAAAAATTTGGTATTGTTGCAGCAGCTGCTGTAGCAGCGGCCAGAAAAATTGATGTTTGTTTCACAGGCAGAAAGTGCCCTAAAACATGGCGGCTTGAACCCTAGTTGGTGGCGGATAAGTCACGCAAGTCAAACGTCATTATGAGCTAAAATACAGCAGCGTGTGGACCATTTTTAGCCCAAGGCAGCTCATCTCATCAGGCCTTTTTTAAGCGAATGTATCGCCCAGTGTCAGTCCCTTCGGGATCCATCCCTCATTAATCTTAATAAAGGTGAGGTAATCTAGACTTTTTTGACCTAGGCGACTTCTCTTCTCAGTGACAATACCTCCTGCTGCACTGAAGGTCCTTTCTGACAGGACACTTGAAGCGGGGCAGGCCAGAAGTTCTATCGCAAATTGGGATAGCTCAGGCCACAGGTCAAGCCTGCACACCCAGTAGTCAAGTGGTTCATCGCTCCTCAGAGTGTCGATATCTGCAGTTAAGGCGAGGTAGTCTGCTACCTGTCGGTCGAGTCGCTCTCTGAGGGTGGATCCCGAAGGGCTGTGGCGATGCATAGGACTTAAAAAGGTCTGCATGTCCTCCATCAACAACAAGTCTTTAAAGCGTCCTGTCCTTGCCGGCGGTCGTGGGAGGAGGAGGATGACTTCCACCTCTCCCCCTGTTAGATTCCCGTTGTGCTGTGACATCACCCTTATACGCTGTGTAAAGCATACTTTTTAATTTATTTTGCAAATGCTGCATCCTTTCCGACTTGTTGTAATTCGGTAACATTTCCGCCACTTTCTGCTTATACCGGGGGTCTAGTAGCGTGGACACCCAGTACAGGTCATTCTCCTTCAGCCTTTTTATACGAGGGTCCCTCAACAGGCAGGACAGCATGAAAGACCCCATTTGCACAAGGTTGGATGCCGAGCTACTCATTTCCCGTTCCTCCTCCTCACTGATGTCATTGAAGGTATGTTCTTCCCCCCAGCCACGTACAACACCACGGGTACCAGATAGGTGACAACGAGCACCCTGGGATGCCTGTTGTGTTTGGTCTTGCTCCTCCTCCTCCTCCTCAAAGCTACAATCCTCCTCTGACTCCTCTTCCTCACAATCCTCCTCCAGCGTTGCCGCAGGTCCAGCAAGCGATGCTGATAAGGCTGTTTCTGGTGGTGATGGTGACCACAACTCTTCCTCTTCCTCTTCACGCTCATCTACAGCCTGATCCAGCACTCTTCGCAGGGCACGCTCCAGGAAGAAAACAAATGGTATGATGTCGCTGATGGTGCCTTCGTTGCGACTGACTAGGTTTGTCACCTCCTCAAAAGGACGCATGAGCCTACAGGCATTGCGCATGAGCGTCCAGTAATGTGGCAAAAAAATTCCCAGCTCCCCAGAGGCTGTCCTAGCACCCCGGTCATACAAATATTCATTAACAGCTTTTTCTTGTTGGAGCAGGCGGTCGAACATTAGGAGTGTTGAATTCCAACGTGTAGGGCTGTCGCAAATCAAGCGCCTCACTGGCATGTTGTTTCGCCGCTGGATATCGGCAAAGTGAGCCATGGCCGTGTAGGAACGCCTGAAATGGCCACACACCTTCCTGGCCTGCTTCAGGACGTCCTGTAAGCCTGTGTACTTATGCACAAAGCGTTGTACGATCAGATTACACACATGTGCCATGCACGGCACATGTGTCAGCTTGCCCAACTTCAATGCCGCTATCAAATTTTTTCCGTTGTCACACACCACTTTGCCGATATCCAGTTGCTGCGGAGTCAGCCACTTTTCCACCTGTGCGTTCAGGGCGGACAGGAGTGCTTGTCCGGTGTGACTCTCTGCTTTCAAGCAAGTCAAACCCAAGACGGCGTGACACTGCCGTATCTGGGATGTGGAATAGTACCTGGGGAGCTGGGGGGGGTGCCGTTGATGTGGAGCAAGAAGCAGCGGCACAAGAGGACTCAGCCGAGGAGGTTATGGAAGAGGATGGAGTAGGAGGAGTAGAGGAGGTGGCAGCAGGACTGCCTGCAATTCGTGGCGGTGTCACCAACTCCTCTGCAATGCCACGCATTCCTGCTTGTCAGCCGTCAGCAGGTTTACCCAATGCGCAGTGTAGGTGATATACCTGCCCTGACCATGCTTTGCAGACCAGGTATCAGTGGTCAGATGGACCCTTGCCCCAACACTGTGTGCCAGACATGCCATGACTTCCTTTTGCACAATCGAGTACAAGTTGGGGATTGCCTTTTGTGAAAAGAAATTCCGGCCGGGTACCTTCCACTGCGGTGTCCCAATAGCTACAAATTTTTTGAACGCCTCAGACTCAACCAGATTGTATGGTAAAAGCTGGCGGGCTAATAGTTCGGACAAGCCAGCTGTCAGACGCTGGACAAGGGGGTGACTTGGTGACATTGGCTTCTTACGCTCAAACATGTCCTTGACAGACACATGACTGTGGGCAGATGAGCGGGAACTGCTCAAGGCGGGAGACGGAGTGGCGGATGGTTGAGAGGGGGCAAGAAGGACAGCAGTGGTTGACGTGGCTGAAGATGCTGGACCAGGAGGAGGATGGCGGCTTAGAATAGGCGTGCTGCTTGTACTCATGTGTTGATCCCATAGGCGTTTGTGATGTGAGATCATGTGCCTACGCAAAGCAGTTGTACCTAGGTGGGTGTTGGACCTCCCACGACTCAGTTTCCTTTGGCACAGGTTGCAAATGGCATCGCTGTTGTCAGAGGCAGACACACAAAAAAAATGCCACACTGCTGAGCTCTGCAATGACGGCATTCTGGTGGTGGACACAGCATGCGTTGATTGGCGTGCTGTCGGGCTGACCCCGGGTGCCGATGCATGCTGTCTGACTGTGCCACTAGCTCCTTGCGACGACCCCCCCCTGCTTCCAACTCGTCTCCTCCTCCTCTCTGTCTCCCCATCTGAACTTTCGCCCTGTTCTTCTTCTTGCCGAGCGGGCACCCACGTGACATTCATGGACGCATCGTCATCATCAACCGCTTCGCTTGTATCTGACAACTCAGAAAAGGAAGCAGCAGCGGGTACAACATCATCATCATCACACCGTACCTCCATGTGTTTAATGCTGCCTGCCTGAGACATATCCCTGTTATCTACATCCTCTAGCAATAATGGTTGCGCATCACTCATTTCTTCAAACGGGTGTGTGAATAACTCCTCTGACATACCAAGTAAAGCGGCTGTGGTGCTAGTTTTGGTGGTGGCGGCAGGCGGGTGAGTGGTATCTTGAGAGGTGCCTGAAGCTAAGCTGGAGGAGGATGGTGCGTCAAGGTTCCGAGCGGAGGCTGTACAAGATTGGGTGTCCTGTGTTAGCCAGTCAACTATGTCCTCAGAACTTTTCAAGTTCAGGGTACGTGGCTTCTGAAAACTGGGCATTATTCTAGGGCAAAAGGGAATCACAGCACCACGACCACGACGGCCCCTGCGGGGTGGCCTGCCTCTGCCTGTCATTTTTTGGGGGATTAGTAGTACTATGCGTGCAAGCTACTGTGAGACCAGATATGGCAATGTGAACTGTAACAGTTCTGCAGAGCACACACTGTAGGCCTGACACACCCGCTTGAAGACAAGTAACTGCTATTCAATCTATAACAGTGAAAAACAAATTTTGGTTTTAAAAGCACGCTATAGAGACACCAGATATGATTGGCAATGTGCACTGGAACAGTTCTGCAGAGCACACGCTGAAGGAAGGACTGACAGAGCCGCTTGAAGACAAGTAACTGCTATTCAATCTATAACAGTGAAAAATAAATTTTGGTTTTAAAAGCACGCTATAGAGACACCAGATATGATTGGCAATGTGCACTGGAACAGTTCTGCAGAGCACACACTGTAGGCCTGAGACACCCGCTTGAAGACAAGTAACTGCTATTCAATCTATAACAGTGAAAAATAAATTTTGGTTTTAAAAGCACGCTATAGAGACACCAGATATGATTGGCAATGTGCACTGGAACAGTTCTGCAGAGCACACGCTGAAGGAAAGACTGACAGAGCCGCTTGAAGGACACTGACTGGCTGCTATTAGCTTACACTGGAAACCTTTTTTCTTTGTAAAAGCACGCTAAAGAGACACCAGATATGATTGGCAACTGTCAAAGCACGCTGGCACAGGTCTGCAGAGCACACGCTGAAGTAGGCCTGACACCCAGACGCTTGCAGACAACTAACTGATCTTCTATTACAGTGAAAAAAAATGATTTCTTTACAATCTAAAGCTTAAGCTATTGTTAAAACAGATATGAGTGGTGGCACTGGGCAAGTAGGCACAGTATCCAATGTGAACCTCACACAGAAGCTGGCAGGCAGGCAACTGCTCTTCTATTACAATGAAAACAAATTATTTATTTAAAATCTAAAGCTTAACCAATTGTTAAAACAGATATGAGTGGTGGCACTGACTGTGCAAATGGGCAAGGCATCCAACCTGACACAGAAGCTGGCAGGCAGGCAACTGCTCTTCTATTACAGTGAAAAAAAAATGATTTATTTTAAATCTAAAGCTTAACCAATTGTTAAAACAGATATGAGTGGTGGCACTGGACAAGTAGGCACAGTATCCAATGTGAACCTCACACAGAAGCTGGCAGGCAGGCAACTGCTCTTATATTACAGTGGAAACAAAATTTTGGTTGTAAAAGCACGCTATAGAGACACCAGATATGCGTGGCAACTGTCAAAGTACGCTGGCAGGGTTGTGCAGGGCACACGCTGAAGGAAGGCCTGACAGAGCCGCTTGAAGGACACTGACTGGCTGCTATTAGCTTACACTGGAAACCTTTTTTCTTTGTAAAAGCACGCTAAAGAGACACCAGATATGATTGGCAACTGTCAAAGCACGCTGGCACAGGTCTGCAGAGCACACGCTGAAGTAGGCCTGACACCCAGACGCTTGCAGACAACTAACTGATCTTCTATTACAGTGAAAAAAAATGATTTCTTTAAAATCTAAAGCGTAAGCTATTGTTAAAACAGATATGAGTGGTGGCACTGACTGTGCAAATGGGCAAGGCATCCAACCTGACACAGAAGCTGGCAGGCAGGCAACTGCTCTTCTATTACAGTGAAAAAAAAATGATTTCTTTAAAATCTAATGCTTAAGCTATTGTTAAAACAGATATGAGTGGTGGCACTGACTGTGCAAATGGGCAAGGCATCCAACCTGACACAGAAGCTGGCAGGCAGGCAACTGCTCTTCTATTACAGTGAAAACAAATTATTTATTTAAAATCTAAAGCTTAACCAATTGTTAAAACAGATATGAGTGGTGGCACTGGGCAAGTGGGCACAGTATCCAATGTGAACCTCACACAGAAGCTAGCAGGCAGGCAACTGCTCTTCTATTACAGTGAAAAAAAAATGATTTATTTTAAATCTAAAGCTTAACCAATTGTTAAAACAGATATGAGTGGTGGCACTGGACAAGTAGGCACAGTATCCAATGTGAACCTCACACAGAAGCTGGCAGGCAGGCAACTGCTCTTATATTACAGTGGAAACAAAATTTTGGTTGTAAAAGCACGCTATAGAGACACCAGATATGCGTGGCAACTGTCAAAGTACGCTGGCAGGGTTGTGCAGGGCACACGCTGAAGGAAGGCCTGACAGAGCCGCTTGAAGGACACTGACTGGCTGCTATTAGCTTACACTGGAAACCTTTTTTCTTTGTAAAAGCACGCTAAAGAGACACCAGATATGATTGGCAACTGTCAAAGCACGCTGGCACAGGTCTGCAGAGCACACGCTGAAGTAGGCCTGACACCCAGACGCTTGCAGACAACTAACTGATCTTCTATTACAGTGAAAAAAAATGATTTCTTTAAAATCTAAAGCGTAAGCTATTGTTAAAACAGATATGAGTGGTGGCACTGACTGTGCAAATGGGCAAGGCATCCAACCTGACACAGAAGCTGGCAGGCAGGCAACTGCTCTTCTATTACAGTGAAAAAAAAATGATTTCTTTAAAATCTAATGCTTAAGCTATTGTTAAAACAGATATGAGTGGTGGCACTGACTGTGCAAATGGGCAAGGCATCCAACCTGACACAGAAGCTGGCAGGCAGGCAACTGCTCTTCTATTACAGTGAAAACAAATTATTTATTTAAAATCTAAAGCTTAACCAATTGTTAAAACAGATATGAGTGGTGGCACTGGGCAAGTGGGCACAGTATCCAATGTGAACCTCACACAGAAGCTAGCAGGCAGGCAACTGCTCTTCTATTACAGTGAAAAAAAAATATTTATTTTAAATCTAAAGCTTAACCAATTGTTAAAACAGATATGAGTGGTGGCACTGGGCAAGTGGGCACAGTATCCAATGTGAACCTCACACAGAAGCTGGCAGGCAGGCAACTGCTCTTCTATTACAGTGGGAAAAAAAATGATTTCTTTAAAATCTAATGCTTAAGCTATTGTTAAAACAGATATGAGTGGTGGCACTGACTGTGCAAATGGGCAAGGCATCCAACCTGACACAGAAGCTGGCAGGCAGGCAACTGCTCTTCTATTACAGTGAAAAAAAATGATTTCTTTAAAATCTAAAGCTTAAGCTATTGTTAAAACAGATATGAGGGGTGGCACTGACTGTGCAAATTGGCAAGGCATCCAACCTGACACAGAAGCTGGCAGGCAGGCAACTGCTCTTCTATTACAGTGAAAAAAAATGATTTATTTAAAATATAATGCTTAAGCTATTGTTAAAACAGATATGAGTGGTGGCACTGACTGTGCAAATGGGCAAGGCATCCAACCTGACACAGAAGCTGGCAGGCAGGCAACTGCTCTTCTATTACAGTGAAAAAAAATGATTTCTTTAAAATCTAATGCTTAAGCTATTGTTAAAACAGATATGAGTGGTGGCACTGACTGTGCAAATGGGCAAGGCATCCAACCTGACACAGAAGCTGGCAGGCAGGCAACTGCTCTTCTATTACAGTGAAAACAAATTATTTATTTTAAATCTAAAGCTTAACCAATTGTTAAAACAGATATGAGTGGTGGCACTGGGCAAGTGGGCACAGTATCCAATGTGAACCTCACACAGAAGCTGACAGGCAGGCACCTGCAATTACATTACACAGGAGAAAAAAAAAAAAAAAGCAGCCTGATGTTATAGCCCTAAAAAGGGCTTTTTGGGGTGCTGTCCTTACAGCAGAGATCAGATGAGTCCTTCAGGATTGTAGTGGACACTGAATACCCTAGCCTAGCTATCAATTTCCCTATCTAATCAGCAGCAGCTAAACTTTCCCTCCTCTCACTAAGCATGCAGCTTCAGAATTAATCGAAAATGGATGCTGGGAGGGAGGTTGGAGGGTGTGGAAGGGAGGGAGTGCTGCTGATTGGCTGGAATGTGTCTGCTGACCGAGAGGCACAGGGTCAAAGTTTGCCCAATAATGACGAATAGGGGGCGGATCGAACTGCGCATGTGTCCGCCCGCCGCGGCGAACGCGAACACGCTAAGTTCGCCGGGAACTGTTCGCCGGCGGACAGTTCGGTACATCACTATTAACAATACAAAAAGAAGTGTGTAAGATATAGGCTCTTCTATTACAGTAATATGTGGTATAGCAGCTCGAACACTGTATGGGTGCTCCAAAATCACCCACTAGTCGAAATATAGAATATACACACAGGTCCAAGTGTGGAAATGGATAACCCCTGAACCACCTGGTGATATTAGTGCAGTGCTATATAATTGAAACTCACCCTTCAAAAAAACATTTATGGGGGTAGTTGTAGTCAGGCATATAAAGATAAGGAGAGAAATATAAATATATAGTGCAAAACTGTTGTTATAACGAATAGTGAAAAACAAAGTGAGTGGTAACGAACTCACATGGCCAAGAGCCTTTAAGCATAGGCTCCAAACTTTTAAGCTGATGTGCTTTTAGGTAGCATACGAACCCTTTAAATCTTCTGAACAAATAGTGGTTTCCTCCGTATGTTGTATGTATCGGAAGAAAAGAAGGGTGGGGACAGATATACTAAGTGCAGAAAGTTTACACACTTAATACCATGCAAATAATTTTAGGTGTGCTCACCTGGCATAGAGCCTTCCAGACTGGCTCTAAGTACAAACGCACGTCAGTGCATTTAAAAGAAACGTAGCCAGTTCCAGTGTTGCCGGGTATCTCAGGGAAGCTGTCACCCTCAATTGACACACAAACTTTTGTACTTAGAGCTAGTCTGGAAGGCTCTATGTCAGGTGAGCACACCTAAAATTATTTGCATGGTATTAAGTGTGTAAACTTTCTGCACTTAGTATATCTGTCCCCACCCTGCTTTTCTTCCTATACATACAACATACGGAGGAAACCACTATTTGTTCAGAAGATTTAAAGGGTTCGTATGCTACCTAAAAGCACATCAGCTTGAAAGTTTGGAGCCTGTGTCTAAAGGAGTTTGTTTGTTACCACTCACTTTTTTTTTTCACTATTTATTATAACAACAGTTTTGCACTATATATTTCTATTTATCTCCTTATCTTTATATGCCTGACTACAACTACCCCCAAAAATGTTTTTTTGAAGGGTGAGTTTCAATTTTATTAATGACACGGAGGCTCCTATTATGCTATCTCTTTCTTACTTTATTCCTCAGCAGCAAAGAGAAATATATAACTGAAAGAGAAAAAATGTAAAATATGAACAATATATAACAGATACAACCAGATCTGCCTAGTAACAGGGCAGCCAATCAGTCTCTAGGAACAGTCCATAAGTCTCTATCCGTGTACTTCCACTTCCTCTTTCTTTGCTGCTGTCGTCAGACCAGCTAAGTATTATTTTCTCTCCTGTATATTTGTGATTGCTTTTCTTTGCTAGGGTTATGTACCCTGTTTTTTAGTGAATGATTATTGTTTGTCTTATTCTGTTTCATTTTCTGTATGTTTTGTGTTTTTTATCATCTGGTTTTATTGTATTTTTTGCTATTTGTCTCCCCCTGCGTTTTTCCGCCGCTTCCCCTGTCTGTGTTGCTCTTTTATACACCCAGACAGGGTTCGCGGCTAGCAGGGGAGATTTGCACCGGAGCCTTGTTGCTCCCTGGTTCCCTTCCCTTTCCCCCTCGCGGCCGCACACTTATCTGCCGGCCCGATCGTTATCTCCTCGCACCCGCTGGTGCGAGGGAGTTCCCGGCCGCGTGTGCTTCACGTGCTCCCCGGCCGTTGGCGGGGGAGGAGCTTGGAGGCGGCCGCGGCGGCCATCTTCTGCCTCGGCACAAACGTGGCTGGGTCGGTTCAGCCGGTCGGCTCCCTATACCTCTCCCATATTTGCTGTTTATTGCTGTGCAGGTATTTTTCTTAGTGGGTTACTCAACCCCTTTGCTGTTTAGGTTATTTGGTTCCCTATTTCTTGTTCAGTTTAGATATTTGACATCTGTTACTGCCCTGTACCTGTAATAGATATTTAAAGGTACAGTACTTGGTCTTTTATTTTACTCTGCTCATTATGCAAGCTAGGGGTGAGGGTTCTGTTAGCCCCAGCTACCCCATTATGGACCCCTCTCAGACCCCTATCACTGGGGAGATGGGTCTTACTCCCTCTCAGGAGTTCCAGGCCCTTATTGATTCTACCATGCAGAGGGCTCTGGCTTCGGGCATGTGGACCGTGTCCTCGTCCCTCTCTCACACTATTCAGCAGGCGCTGACACAGCCTTTGGCCCCTACCATGTTGCCTGCTCCCCTGCCTGCACTACAGCCTCAGGCGAGTCGCAAGGCACAGGCAAAATTTAAGCATGTCTCTCCAGATGTGACACAGGTGTTACCTGCCCTGACTGACGTGCCTATGGCCGTCCAAGATGGCGCGTTTCCGCGCAAAAGAGCCGCTGGCCGGGCAAAATCGGCCAGGAAATGGCAACGGACGCGTGCCCGTGATGGTCATGGATCGGATACCGATCAGACTGGAGAGACGGACTCGGATCCCCCTGATTACGCCTCCTATGAGAAAGGGGGCTCCGGCGATGAGGCGGAGTTTGACGCTTCGGCGCTTCCTCCGGGTGAGGGGCAGGACATTTGTGATCCTCAAGGTTAACCTCTGTCCGATCCCGATGACCTTCGCCATCCTCGCTCGGCGGAATGGGATCCGCCCGCGCACATTGCCAGTTATCTGGCACTTTGCATGCGTACCCCTCTTTCCAAAGAAGGGCGCAGTAAATTGAGGGCCGAGTGCCCGAGGCCTTCGGTGCCTGATGCGGCGGGCAAGACGCCAGAGGTTGACCCTCAGATTTCCCAGTTCCTGGCAAAAATGGGTTGGAAACTCCGAAAGGGGCTGGAAGTTTTGCTGCATAATTGCCAGGACAAGATCCTGGACACCCAGGGCCCCGCTGCCAAGCTTTATGAGCTTTTGGAAGCAGCTAAGGCTGGAACAAAACCCATTGACTTCGATGAAGCGATTGGGTGGGTCCAGAGATTGATTTGCTTTCTCGGCAATGGAAATACAGCCATGTCGGTTGAACGCCGCAAGGCGATTCTGCTCAAAATTGAGCCCAAGTTAGTTAACCTTGCAGTGAAGGAACCGGGTGCCTCGGCCAAAGGTATGCTCTTTGGAGAGTGTTTTGTTAAGGATTTGGGCTCCTTTGTACGTACCTTCACCGCTCTCGATAAGGCCCAGTCAAACCTGAAACGGGTTTTTGGCCCTAAGGTTTTCCATGGGGCCGGGAGGTATAGGAGCCGTCCGCCCAGCCGTGGAGCTCGAGGTCCCTCGCGGACTCACAGAGGTTCCTTTTCCGCCCACCGAGCCTACCAGGACTATAAACCAACGGCCTTCTTTCCCTCATGTGGGAGACCGTGGCAAAGTCGAGGAGGTCGTGGACAACCCTCGTACAGACGTCCTTACGGTGAGTACCCCAAAACTTATGTTTTGCAGGACAAGTGTGGGGGGCAGATTAGCACTATTTCTCGGTATGTGGGGTATGATCACCACAGATGTATGGGTTCTGGATACGGTCATGGGGTTTCCACCTAGATTTGTTGTCTCCCCCTGTCCAGACTTTTATTCCACAGGAACTGAAACTGCCGGTAGAGCAGTCCGAATTAATTACCGCGGAGATCGCGGAACTGTCGGTCAAAAGAGCTATTCAGGAAATCCCCTACGACCATCCAGGATTTCTAAGCAACTTGTTTCTCGTCGCCAAGAAAGGCGGAGGTGTTCGACCGGTGATAAACCTCAAACACCTCAATTTTTTCCTCCGTTACCATCACTTCAAGATGGAGGGCGCTTACTGTCTCCGAGACCTGCTCCGTCAGGGGGACTGGATGGTCAAATTGGACCTCAAAGATGCCTACTTGACAATACCCATGGCAGAAGAGCACTGGGACTTATTTCACTTTACGTGGCAAGGTCGTCGATGGCGGTTTACCTGTCTGCCGTTCGGTCTATCTTCGGCTCCGTGGTGTTTCACGAAGGTGATGAAGCCTGTGGTGGCCTTCCTCAGGGCTCGAGGGGTCCGCATGATTATCTACCTGGACAACATACTGATTATAAATACAAAAAGAGAAGTCCTGCGCTTAAGCTGCAAGGACTACAACACACATCAGCCCCAATATATAGTAAAAACCAAAGAAAAGAAAATGTTACTTGCGCTTTTTCCTTAATCCCTATGTATATTTAGACAAATGGAGGTCATTTAGTTGCTCCAATGGCCATTGGAGGGATGCCCGCCTGCCAACGTCAAGGCAGACCCCCCCTAAGCGGGTCCTAACACTGACCCTTCAGCCTGCTTCCTTGAGCTTCTGGCAAAGATATCTCTAATGAGACAGAAAGGGGTATTTTTTATATACACCCCTTTACTTATTAACCCTTAATAGGGAACACATGGGATGGGTAGCAGCATTGTAACCAGGCTGTGTGATACAAAGTAAATACAAATACAAAAAGAGAAGTCCTGCGCTTAAGCTGCAAGGACTACAACACACATCAGCCCCAATATATAGTAAAAACCAAAGAAAAGAAAATGTTACTTGCGCTTTTTCCTTAATCCCTATGTATATTTAGACAAATGGAGGTCATTTAGTTGCTCCAATGGCCATTGGAGGGATGCCCGCCTGCCAACGTCAAGGCAGACCCCCCCTAAGCGGGTCCTAACACTGACCCTTCAGCCTGCTTCCTTGAGCTTCTGGCAAAGATATCTCTAATGAGACAGAAAGGGGTATTTTTTATATACACCCCTTTACTTATTAACCCTTAATAGGGAACACATGGGATGGGTAGCAGCATTGTAACCAGGCTGTGTGATACAAAGTAAATACAAATACAAAAAGAGAAGTCCTGCGCTTAAGCTGCAAGGACTACAACACACATCAGCCCCAATATATAGTAAAAACCAAAGAAAAGAAAATGTTACTTGCGCTTTTTCCTTAATCCCTATGTATATTTAGACAAATGGAGGTCATTTAGTTGCTCCAATGGCCATTGGAGGGATGCCCGCCTGCCAACGTCAAGGCAGACCCCCCCCTAAGCGGGTCCTAACACTGACCCTTCAGCCTGCTTCCTTGAGCTTCTGGCAAAGATATCTCTAATGAGACAGAAAGGGGTATTTTTTATATACACCCCTTTACTTATTAACCCTTAATAGGGAACACATGGGATGGGTAGCAGCATTGTAACCAGGCTGTGTGATACAAAGTAAATACAAATACAAAAAGAGAAGTCCTGCGCTTAAGCTGCAAGGACTACAACACACATCAGCCCCAATATATAGTAAAAACCAAAGAAAAGAAAATGTTACTTGCGCTTTTTCCTTAATCCCTATGTATATTTAGACAAATGGAGGTCATTTAGTTGCTCCAATGGCCATTGGAGGGATGCCCGCCTGCCAACGTCAAGGCAGACCCCCCCCTAAGCGGGTCCTAACACTGACCCTTCAGCCTGCTTCCTTGAGCTTCTGGCAAAGATATCTCTAATGAGACAGAAAGGGGTATTTTTTATATACACCCCTTTACTTATTAACCCTTAATAGGGAACACATGGGATGGGTAGCAGCATTGTAACCAGGCTGTATGATACAAAGTAAATACAAATACAAAAAGAGAAGTCCTGCGCTTAAGCTGCAAGGACTACAACACACATCAGCCCCAATATATAGTAAAAACCAAAGAAAAGAAAATGTTACTTGCGCTTTTTCCTTAATCCCTATGTATATTTAGACAAATGGAGGTCATTTAGTTGCTCCAATGGCCATTGGAGGGATGCCCGCCTGCCAACGTCAAGGCAGACCCCCCCTAAGCGGGCCCTAACACTGACCCTTCAGCCTGCTTCCTTGAGCTTCTGGCAAAGATATCTCTAATGAGACAGAAAGGGGTATTTTTTATATACACCCCTTTACTTATTAACCCTTAATAGGGAACACATGGGATGGGTAGCAGCATTGTAACCAGGCTGTGTGATACAAAGTAAATACAAATACAAAAAGAGAAGTCCTGCGCTTAAGCTGCAAGGACTACAACACACATCAGCCCCAATATATAGTAAAAACCAAAGAAAAGAAAATGTTACTTGCGCTTTTTCCTTAATCCCTATGTATATTTAGACAAATGGAGGTCATTTAGTTGCTCCAATGGCCATTGGAGGGATGCCCGCCTGCCAACGTCAAGGCAGACCCCCCCTAAGCGGGTCCTAACACTGACCCTTCAGCCTGCTTCCTTGAGCTTCTGGCAAAGATATCTCTAATGAGACAGAAAGGGGTATTTTTTATATACACCCCTTTACTTATTAACCCTTAATAGGGAACACATGGGATGGGTAGCAGCATTGTAACCAGGCTGTGTGATACAAAGTAAATACAAATACAAAAAGAGAAGTCCTGCGCTTAAGCTGCAAGGACTACAACACACATCAGCCCCAATATATAGTAAAAACCAAAGAAAAGAAAATGTTACTTGCGCTTTTTCCTTAATCCCTATGTATATTTAGACAAATGGAGGTCATTTAGTTGCTCCAATGGCCATTGGAGGGATGCCCACCTGCCAACGTCAAGGCAGACCCCCCCCTAAGCGGGTCCTAACACTGACCCTTCAGCCTGCTTCCTTGAGCTTCTGGCAAAGATATCTCTAATGAGACAGAAAGGGGTATTTTTTATATACACCCCTTTACTTATTAACCCTTAATAGGGAACACATGGGATGGGTAGCAGCATTGTAACCAGGCTGTGTGATACAAAGTAAATACAAATACAAAAAGAGAAGTCCTGCGCTTAAGCTGCAAGGACTACAACACACATCAGCCCCAATATATAGTAAAAACCAAAGAAAAGAAAATGTTACTTGCGCTTTTTCCTTAATCCCTATGTATATTTAGACAAATGGAGGTCATTTAGTTGCTCCAATGGCCATTGGAGGGATGCCCGCCTGCCAACGTCAAGGCAGACCCCCCCTAAGCGGGCCCTAACACTGACCCTTCAGCCTGCTTCCTTGAGCTTCTGGCAAAGATATCTCTAATGAGACAGAAAGGGGTATTTTTTATATACACCCCTTTACTTATTAACCCTTAATAGGGAACACATGGGATGGGTAGCAGCATTGTAACCAGGCTGTGTGATACAAAGTAAATACAAATACAAAAAGAGAAGTCCTGCGCTTAAGCTGCAAGGACTACAACACACATCAGCCCCAATATATAGTAAAAACCAAAGAAAAGAAAATGTTACTTGCGCTTTTTCCTTAATCCCTATCAGGGCCGCCATCAGGGGGTGACAACCGTGACTGTTGTCACGGGCCCGGCGGCCCTGGGGGGCCCGGACTGCTCTGGCAGTCCCGGGCCCCACTTTCCCTCTCTGCACACATAGATAGCGAATATCGCTATCTATGTGTGCAGCCGCGGGCCCCCGGCTCCCTGTTACCGCAGAGGGGGCCCAGGCCTCCAGCCTCTTCTCTTCTCCTCCCTGCTAATAACTCTCGCGAGACCCGGTTGCCATGGCAACGCTCCGCGGGTCTCGCGAGAGTTATTGGAGGAGAGAAGAGGAGAAGCTGGAGGCCTGGGCCCCCTCTGCGGTAACAGGGAGCCGGGGGGCCCCACCATGCCACCGGACCACCGTGGATGGAATCTCCCCCCTCCCTAGACACAGGTAAGCAGGGAGGGGGGAGAAACAATTTAATTAATTAAATTTTTTTTATTTTTTTTAAATAATGTTAAAATGACCCCCCCTCCCCCTCCTCATTGCAAATTTACACACACACACTACATACACTGACACAACACACACACTACATACACTGACAAAACACACACACTGCATACACTGACACAACACACACACACACACTACATACACTGACAAAACACACACACTGCATACACTGACACAACACACACACACACACTACATACACTGACAAAACACACACACTGCATACACTGACACAACACACACACACTACATACACTGACAAAACACACACACTGCATACACTGACAAAACACACACACTACATACACTGACAAAACACACACACTGCATACACTGACACAACACACACACACTACATACACTGACACGACAACACACACACACTACATACACTGACACAACACACACACTATATACACTAACACAACACACACACACTGACAAAACACACACACTGCATACACTGACACAACACACACACACACTACATACACTAACACAACACACACACACTACATACACTAACACAACACACACACTACATACACTGACAAAACACACACACTGCATACACTGACACAACACACACACACACACTACATACACTGACACAACACACACACACACACACACACACTGCATACACTGACACAACACACACACACTACATACACTGACACAACACACACACACACTGACACAACACACACACACACTACATACACTAACACAACACACACTACATACACTAACACAACACACACTACATACACTGACACAACACACACACTGCATATACCAACACAACACACACTGCATACACTAACACAACACACACTCTGCATACACTGACACAACACACTCTGCATACACTGACACAACACACACTGTATACACTGACACAACACACACTGCATACACTTACACAACCCACACTTTGCATACACTAACACAACACACACTCTGCATACACTGACACAACACACACACCGCATACACTAACACAACACACACACCGTATACACTGACACAACACACACACCGCATACACTAACACAACACACACACACTGCATACACTGACACAACACACTGCATACACTAACACAACACAGTGCATACACTAACACAACACACACTGCATACACTAACACAACACACTCTGCATACACTGACACAACACACACTGCATACACTAATACAACACACACTGCATACACTAACACACACAGTGCATACACTAATACAATACACACTGCATTCACTAATACAACATGCACTCTGCATACACTACACACTAACACACTCACTGCATCCACTATACTGACACACACTCTGCATTCGCTACACATTACCACACTCTGCATTCACTACACTAACACACACTCTGCATCCGCTACACACTAACACACTCTCTGCATTCACTACACTAACACAGACTCTGCATCCGCTACACACTAACACACTCTCTGCATTCACTACACATTAACACACTATCTGCATTCACTACACATTAACACACTCTCTGCATTCACTACACTAACACACTCTCTGCATTCACTACACTAAGACACTCTCTGCATTCACTACACATTAACACACTCTCTGCATTCACTACACATTAACACACTCTCTGCATTCACTACACATTAACACACACACTACATTCATTACACTGACACACTCTGCATTCACTACACCCTAACACACACTCTGCATTTATTACACACTAACACACACTCTGCATTCACTAAACTATGCACACACTCTGGATTCACTATACTGACACACACTCTGGATTCACTACACTAACATACACTCTGCACCAACTGTACACACAGCATCCACTACACAAACATCCTGTATTCACAGTACACACACTACATCCACCACAAATTGAAACATTCTGCATTCACTATACACAGACACTGTGTCTAATACACACACTACATCCACTACAGACACTGCATCCACTAAACACATTTCATCTAGTACATACAAACACTACATCCACTACACAAACACACACTACATCACTGTACACCCACTACATCCACTACTCAAACACTCTCTGCATTCACTACACATTAACACTCTGCATTCACTACACTAACACACACTCTGCATCGGCTACACACTAACACACCCTCTGCATTCACTACACATTAACACACACTCTGCATTCACTACACATTTACAAACACTCTGCTTTCACTGCACTAACACACACACTACATTCATTACACTGACACACTCTGCATTCACTACACACTAACACACACTCTGCATTCATTACACACTAACACACACTCTGCATTCACTAAACTATGCACACACTCTGGATTCACTATACGACACACACTCTGCATTAACTGTACACACAGCATCCACTACACAAACATCCTGTATTCACAGTACACACACTACATCCACCACAAATTGAAACACTCTGCATTCACTATACACAGACACTGCGTCTAATACACACACTACATCAACTACAGACACTGCATCCACTAAACACATTTCATCTAGTAATGTAAACAACAAAAGGTGTGGAAAATGGCGCTTTAGTAAGGGATTTTGTGATGAACGTAGGTTTCAGCTGCTGTGGACACTCTGTGGGTATTCCCAATATCCCACCATAAAACAACACCAAAAACGAAATCTCTTGGGATCCGGTTAGTGTTTCCACTTTCCGGGTCTCAGATTAGAGTGCAGCGCTTAGTAAATAATATGGATAACTCACCCCAAATTGGTTAGCTTGCGGGGGTATACATGAAATATAAAAGAAAACAAGATACAAAATAATAGTGCAATATTGTATGTATATAGTGACTGATCTTAAGTGTGAGTATAATGTTACTCACATTCTTTAGAGCCTTTTTAGTTTTTAGGCTCTAAACTTCCAGGCCTCCGTGTCTTTAAGGTAGACAGCTTAACCCCTCTTTTTCCTTCCGTTCTGAGGAAGCTGTTGCACAGCGAAACGCGTCTTGGCAGAGGAGGACGGAGCTACTACTGCACCTTATACCTATATGGACTACTTTTTTATTTTCTAGCATTGTGATTATTTTATATATATACTTTTTTACCTTAGCTAATAAATTATTTATATTTGACTGCTGCATCCTGCATTTTGTCCGGTACAAAGGGGGAAGTGTCACCCCAATTTGACACCAGGCGTACAAACTTAGAGCCGAGGACAAATAGGCTCTAAATAAGGTGAGCAATTTTCGCTTTCATTGCAATTTACCTATAGGAAATTTTCCTTGAAAATACTACACCCAGAATCCGGTCTCTCTTTTTTCTTATATCCATATGGTGGCAAGACAAAAAGAACGGAAGGAAAAAGAGGGGTTAAGCTGTCTACCTTAAAGACACGGAGGCCTGGAAGTTTAGAGCCTAAAAACTAAAAAGGCTCTAAAGAATGTGAGTAACATTATACTCACACTTAAGATCAGTCACTATATACATACAATATTGCACTATTATTTTGTATCTTGTTTTCTTTTATATTTCATGTATACCCCCGCAAGCTAACCAATTTGGGGTGAGTTATCCATATTATTTACTAAGCGCTGCACTCTAATCTGAGACCCGGAAAGTGGAAACACTAACCGGATCCCAAGAGATTTCGTTTTTGGTGACATTTCATCTAGTACATACAAACACTACATCCACTACACAAACACACTCTGCGTTCACTATACACACTGCATCCGCTACACTAACACACTCTGCATTCACTGCACAAACAGTATCTAATACACACAAACACTACATCCATTACACACATTCTAATTCACTTACACTATACACACCACATT
Organism: Pelobates fuscus; assembly: GCF_036172605.1. NCBI lineage: Eukaryota > Metazoa > Chordata > Amphibia > Anura > Pelobatidae > Pelobates > Pelobates fuscus. The sequence goes on from NC_086326.1 coordinate 95,464,674, forward strand.
CAGTCCCGCATCATTGTCAGCGGACTAGGTAGGGCGTGGGCGGGCCCGGGAGGGAGGGGTCGGGGAGGGGGGGGCCAGACCTTGTGCTTTGTCAGGGGCCCCAAAATTTCTGATGGCAGCCCTGATCCCTATGTATATTTAGACAAATGGAGGTCATTTAGTTGCTCCAATGGCCATTGGAGGGATGCCCGCCTGCCAACGTCAAGGCAGACCCCCCCTAAGCGGGTCCTAACACTGACCCTTTTTGCGCTTTTTCCTTAATCCCTATGTATATTTAGACAAATGGTCTAAATATACATAGGGATTAAGGAAAAAGCGCAAGTAACATTTTCTTTTCTTTGGTTTTTACTATATATTGGGGCTGATGTGTGTTGTAGTCCTTGCAGCTTAAGCGCAGGACTTCTCTTTTTGTATTTGTATTTACTTTGTATCACACAGCCTGGTTACAATGCTGCTACCCATCCCATGTGTTCCCTATTAAGGGTTAATAAGTAAAGGGGTGTATATAAAAAATACCCCTTTCTGTCTCATTAGAGATATCTTTGCCAGAAGCTCAAGGAAGCAGGCTGAAGGGTCAGTGTTAGGACCCGCTTAGGGGGGGTCTGCCTTGACGTTGGCAGGCGGGCATCCCTCCAATGGCCATTGGAGCAACTAAATGACCTCCATTTGTCTAAATATACATAGGGATTAAGGAAAAAGCGCAAGTAACATTTTCTTTTCTTTGGTTTTTACTATATATTGGGGCTGATGTGTGTTGTAGTCCTTGCAGCTTAAGCGCAGGACTTCTCTTTTTGTATTTGTATTTACTTTGTATCACACAGCCTGGTTACAATGCTGCTACCCATCCCATGTGTTCCCTATTAAGGGTTAATAAGTAAAGGGGTGTATATAAAAAATACCCCTTTCTGTCTCATTAGAGATATCTTTGCCAGAAGCTCAAGGAAGCAGGCTGAAGGGTCAGTGTTAGGACCCGCTTAGGGGGGGTCTGCCTTGACGTTGGCAGGCGGGCATCCCTCCAATGGCCATTGGAGCAACTAAATGACCTCCATTTGTCTAAATATACATAGGGATTAAGGAAAAAGCGCAAGTAACATTTTCTTTTCTTTGGTTTTTACTATATATTGGGGCTGATGTGTGTTGTAGTCCTTGCAGCTTAAGCGCAGGACTTCTCTTTTTGTATTTGTATTTACTTTGTATCACACAGCCTGGTTACAATGCTGCTACCCATCCCATGTGTTCCCTATTAAGGGTTAATAAGTAAAGGGGTGTATATAAAAAATACCCCTTTCTGTCTCATTAGAGATATCTTTGCCAGAAGCTCAAGGAAGCAGGCTGAAGGGTCAGTGTTAGGACCCGCTTAGGGGGGGTCTGCCTTGACGTTGGCAGGCGGGCATCCCTCCAATGGCCATTGGAGCAACTAAATGACCTCCATTTGTCTAAATATACATAGGGATTAAGGAAAAAGCGCAAGTAACATTTTCTTTTCTTTGGTTTTTACAACATACTGATTATGTCTTCGTCCCCAGAGCAACTTCTAAGACACCTGAGATGGACGGTGAATCTCCTGGAGGAACTGGTTTGCCTCGTAAATTGGGAAAAATCCATTGTGACCCCGGTACAGAGGATAGAATTCCTGGGCTTCGAGGTTGATTCGGTCACCCAGTTTCTGTTCCTACCGGAGACCAAGCTTTGGTCGATGAAGAAGGAGATATGGCGTGCACTAAGAGCCACCTCTCTCTCCGTCCGGCAACTGGCGAGAGTGATCGGCCTGTTGGCCTCATCAATTCAGGCGATATTTCCAGGCCCATTACACTATCGAGCCCTGCAACGTTTGAAGGGGTCCCATCTTCGGTCGGGGGGCTCGTACGAGAGCGTGTTGACCCTGGACGGAGACTCCAAAGACGAACTACGGTGGTGGTTGGACCACATGGAGGCCTGGAACGGCCGGGCAATCTTCGGCTCCACGCCGGACATGATAATAGAGTCGGACGCAAGCCTGCATGGCTGGGGCGCTCGCTGTGGCAGTGTCGCCACCGGTGGAAGATGGTCAGAAGATGGTCGACTTTGCACATAAATTGCCTGGAACTTCTGGCAGGTTCGTTCGCCATTCAGAGTCTATCTCCAACTCAGGGGAATTGCTGCGTTCTCCTACGCATGGACAATGTGTCCGCGGTCAGGTACATAAACCACCTAGGTGGAACAAAATCGAAACAGTTGGCGAACTTGGCAAAGGATTTCTGGCAGTTTTGCCTCCACAACGCTGTGTCGGTTACGGACGAACACATTCCGGGACTGGACAACGACTGGGCGGATTGGAATTCGCGCTACCTGAAAGCTTCAAGAGATTGGCATTTGCCATCCTCAACCTTTCAAAGGATAGATCGGCTATGGGGTCCACTACACCTGGATTTGTTCACGTCCAGACTGAACTCCCAACTACCCCAGTACTTCAGTTGGAGGCCGGACCCAGCGGCCACTGTGGTGGACGCATTCTTACAGACGTGGCCGCAAGGACGCTATTATGCATTCCCACCATTCAACCTGATATCCCGGACGCTGGCGTACTCGACCGGACAGGATTGCACGTTAGTCGTGGTAGTTCCACTCTGGCAATCTCAACAGTGGTTTCCCCGTCTCCTGGAGATGGCCATGGACTTCCCACGGATGATCGAAATGAGGCCGGATGTGCTTCTGGATCCGGATGGGAAATCGCATGACTTGGTGGACCAGAACTTGCTCCAACTCACGGCTTGGTTGATCTCAGGGGACCCTGGTGTGTCACGGACATTCCGCAGATGACTGCTCGACTCTTGGAGAATGCCTGGGCACCAGGTACCAGAACGGCTTATCCTCATGGCACGTGTGGTCTAGCTGGTGCTTGGGAAGATTGCTGGATCCACTTTCTGCCCCTCTGAATGCGCTGCTCAGTTTCTGGACAGAACATTTTGATTCTGGTTTGGCTTATCATACCCTTAATGTTTATAGGTCGGCCATTTCAGCCGGACATCGAGGGATCGATGGATCTCCGATTGGACAACATCCTGTTGTGTGCCGCCTGTTGAAGGGTATCCGTTTTGCTAGACCTCCTAGATCTAGATACTCCTCGTTTTGGGATGTTAACGTTGTCCTCGGTTTCTTGGACTCCTGGCCCTGTAATGAAGAATTGACGCTCAAACAGTTGTCATGGAAGCTGGTCATGCTTCTGTGTCTTCTTTCGTGCAAGCGAGTATTGGGCTCTGGACTGGAACGCGGTCTCATTCACCCCCGAAGGTGTGTCGTTTAACATCTCAAGGAGGACTAAGTCAGCTTCCAAGTCGGTGGACTACCCTAGGTGCTCCGTCAGACATGCTTTGTGTCCTGTGGCTTGTGTCAGGGTTTATTTGGATCGTACTCGACAGTTGAGGTCACCTGATTTGCCTCCACTATTTGTTTCCTTTAAGGCACCGTTTCTACCGGTCTCCTCGACTACGTTAGCCCGCTGGGTTAAGGGTCTCCTTTCCGCTGCAGGAATTGATACTTTGATCTTTTTGGCTCATTCGGTTAGGGGTGCCATGGCATCGAAGGCTTCTACGGTGGGATGTTGCCTGGACGATATCTTGAAAGCGGCGGATTGGTCTACGTTCCGCGATTTTTATTTCCGCCCGATTGAACATGTTTCTTCGTTGGTTGTGGCTCAGCTTTAAACTAGCATAATAGGAGCCTCCGTGTCATTAATCAAATTCCCAGATTTTACTAATAACATGACGTAAAGTCATGATTTTATTAATGACACGGAGGCGAGTATTATTCCCACCCACCCACCCGTGGGTCTGGGTCAGGTTTACGGTTATTGTTCAATCGGGGGGGGACCTTCTTCTCTCACGGTAAGTTCACATGTTTTACTTGTATTAACTACATGGTAATTGTATAGTGCGACATATGCACATAATATTCTGACTAGGATGAACTTTATATGCAGGTCATGTGATTTTGATATGTTACACTCAGATCCTAAGTTTGGAGTTTACCACTAGTGTTGTCGCGAACCCGAAATTTTCTGTTCGCGAACGGCGAACGCGAACTTCCGCAAATGTTCGCGAACCGGCGAACCGCGCGAACCGCCATTGACTTCAATGGGCAGGCGAATTTTAAAACCAACAGGGACTCTTTCTGGCCACAAAAGTGATGGAAAAGTTGTTTCAAGGGGACTAACACCTGGACTGTGGCATGCCGGAGGGGGATCCATGGCAAAACTCCCATGGAAAATTACACAGTTGATGCAGAGTCTGCTTTTAATCCATAAAGGGCAGAAATCACCTAACATTGACACCTGTCCTCAAAGCCCCTGATACACACTGACACAGAGCAGAATAGAGACTGTTCCCCGTCCTCAGAGACCATGATACACACTGAGACAGAGCAGAATAGAGACTGTTACCCCTACATAGGGTCACTTGGCAGATATGGCGGGGTCGTGGGAGGGGGAGGATGACTTTCACCTCTTCCCCTGTTAGATTCCCGTTGTGCTGTGACATCACCCTTATACGCTGTGTAAAGCATACTATTTAATTTGATCAGCATGGCCACTTGAGTTTTTATAGTTTTCACGCTGCTTGTAGTTTATATATGGTTCACAAAAATCAAACAAACGACAAAGTAAACATGTAAGGATTCAGAATATTCTTTCAAACCCTTACACATTGTGTGTACGTATTTTTTGTCTTACGTTTGTGGCTTTAAAGAGGTTCACGTTGTTTCTATGATGTGCATAACATGTTCTTGTAAATGTTTGTTAAATTTTTCCTGGAATTTTAATTTTTGAATCTGAATAAAGATAGTCAAATCCCTGATACACACTGACACAGAGCAGAATAGGGACTGTTCCCCCTACATAGGGTCACTTGGCAGATATGGATTGACACCTATCCTAATGATCCCTGATACACACTGACACAGAGCAGAATAGAGACTGTTCCCCCTACATAGGGTCACTTGGCAGATATGGATTGACACCTGTCCTCAGAGACCATGATACACACTGACACAGAGAAGAATAGAGACTGTTCCCCCTACATAGGGTCACTTGGCAGATATAGATTGACACCTGTCCTCAGAGACCATGATACACACTGACACAGAGCAGAATAGGGACTGTTCCCCCTACATAGGGTCACTTGGCAGATATGGATTGACACCTGTCCTCAGAGCCCCTGATACACACTGACACAGAGCAGAATAGGGACTGTTCCGCCTACATAGGGTCACTTGGCAGATATGGATTGACACCTGTCCTCAAAACCCCTGATACACACTGACACAGAACAGAATAGGGACTGTTCCCCCTACATAGGGTCACTTGGCAGATATGGATTGACACCTGTCCTCAAAACCCCTGATACACACTGACACAGAGCAGAATAGGGACTGTTCCCCCTACATAGGGTCACTTGGCAGATATGGATTGACACCTGTCCTCAAAACCCCTGATACACACTGGCACAGAGCAGAATAGAGACTGTTCCCTGTCCACAGAGACCATGATACACACTGACACAGAGCAGAATAGAGACTGGTTCCCCTACATAGGGTCACTTGGCAGGTATGGATTGACACCTGTCCTCAAAGCCCCTGATACACACTGACACAGAGCAGAATAGAGACTGTTCCCTGTCCACAGAGACCATGATACACACTGACACAGAGCAGAATAGAGACTGTTCCCCGTCCACAGAGACCATGATACACACTGGCACAGAGCAGAATAGAGACTGTCCCCCCTACATAGGGTCACTTGGCAGGTATGGATTGACACCTGTCCTCAAAGCCCCTGATACACACTGACACAGAGCAGAATAGAGACTGTTCCCTGTCCACAGAGACCATGATACACACTGACACAGAGCAGAATAGAGACTGTTCACCGTCCACAGAGACCATGATACACACTGACACAGAGCAGAATAGAGACTGTTCCCCGTCCACAGAGACCATGATACACACTGACACAGAGCAGAATAGGGACTGTCCCCCCTACATAGGGTCACTTGGCAGGTATGGATTGACACCTGTCCTCAAAGCCCCTGATACACACTGACACAGAGCAGAATAGAGACTGTTCCCTGTCCACAGAGTCCATGATACACACTGACACAGAGCAGAATAGAGACTGTTCCCCGTCCACAGAGACCATGATACACACTGACACAGAGCAGAATAGAGACTGTTCCCCCTACATAGTGTCACTTGGCAGGTATGGATTGACACCTGTCCTCAAAGCCCATGATACACACTGGGGGGAGCTACTGTCCTCCCCAACCCCTGCGCGGTGGGTGGGGGCCATAAATAACAATGGGGGGACCTACTGTCCTCCCCCCCTCGGCCCCCACCCCTGCGCGGTGGGTGGGGGCCATAAATCACAATGGGGGGGCCTACTTTCCTCACCCCCGGCCCCCATCCCTGCGCGGTGGGTGGGGGGCATAAATCACAATGGGACGGACCTACTGATAGGAGTGGAGTATTGTTCATATCAGTTTAACACCTTCCGCGTCTCCCATCAGTGGACGTGTATATGGCAGCCATTTTAGGAACCGCACACCTGGGACCCGAGAAAGGTCACCTCGTTCAAGCTGCTCTGGTTCCTTGATGAGCCAGCTGCCCGTGAGTTAACATGTCCCGTGGAGAAGCACTCTGTCCTGTAAAGCCTCACCACAAAAAAATTAAATAAATAACAGCACTTGGAGTGGTGAGTTTAGTAAATGTTCATATCAGTTTAATACCTTCCGCGTCTCCTATCAGTGGACATGTATATGGCAGCCATTTTAGGAACCGCACACCTAGGACCCGAGCAAGGTCACCTCTTTCAACAGGCGACATGATTTGGCCCTGTAAAACTATCCTGGATATTCTCTACAATTTCTATGGATATGGCATTGATTTATGTAACAGGGAGATGGAAGAAGATGCTTGGTCGGTCCTCTTACTTGAAATTTGGGGCACTGCGCGGGCAAGCTAATGTGCCACCAGATAGGAGTGGTGAGTTTAGTATTGTTCATATCAGTTTAATACCTTCCGCGTCTCCTATCAGTGGACGTGTAAATGGCAGAGATTTTTAATTGTTGAATCACCTCCCCTTTTTAGGCCAAGGTGGGAAGATGCTTAGACCACTGGTATATTGGTGCCATCTTGGAGGATTTTTTTTTGGTTTGGTTGTTGAAGCCACAGTGCTGCACCAGTGGGCCTAAAAATTAGGCATGTACACATGCCTGAAAAATTTGGTATTGTTGCAGCCGCTGCTGTAGCAGCGGCCAGAAAAATTGATGTTTGTTTCACAGGCAGAAAGTGCCCTAAAACATGGCGGCTTGAACCCTAGTTGGTGGCAGATAAGTCACGCAAGTCAAACGTCATTCAGAGCTAAAATACAGCAGCGTGTGGACCATTTTTAGCCCAAGGCAGCTCATCTCATCAGGCCTTTTTTAATCGAATGTATCGCCCAGTGTCAGTCCCTTCGGCATCCATCCCTCATTCATCTTAATAAAGGTGAGGTAATCTAGACTTTTTTGACCTTGGCGACTTCTCTTCTCAGTGACAATACCTCCTGCTGCACTGAAGGTCCTTTCTGACAGGACACTTGAAGCGGGGCAGGCCAGAAGTTCTATCGCAAATTGGGATAGCTCAGGCCACAGGTCAAGCCTGCACACCCAGTAGTCAAGGGGTTCATCGCTCCTCAGAGTGTCGATATCTGCAGTTAAGGCGAGGTAGTCTGCTACCTGTCGGTCGAGTCGCTCTCTGAGGGTGGATCCCGAAGGGCTGTGGCGATGCATAGGACTTAAAAAGGTCCGCATGTCCTCCATCAACAACACGTCTTTAAAGCGTCCTGTCCTTGCCGGCGTGGTCGTGGGAGGAGGAGGAGGATGACTTCCACCTCTCTCCCTGTTATATTCCCGTTGTTCTGTGACATCACCCTTATACGCTGTGTAAAGCATACTTTTTAATTTATTTTGCAAATGCTGCATCCTTTCCGACTTGTTGTAATTCGGTAACATTTCCGCCACTTTCTGCTTATACCGGGGGTCTAGTAGCGTGGACACCCAGTACAGGTCATTCTCCTTCAGCCTTTTTATACGAGGGTCCCTCAACAGGCAGGACAGCATGAAAGACCCCATTTGCACAAGGTTGGATGCCGAGCTACTCATTTCCCGTTCCTCCTCCTCACTGATGTCATTGAAGGTATGTTCTTCCCCCCAGCCACGTACAACACCACGGGTACCAGATAGGTGACAACGAGCACCCTGGGATGCCTGTTGTGTTTGGTCTTGCTCCTCCTCCTCCTCCTCAAAGCTACAATCCTCCTCTGACTCCTCTTCCTCACAATCCTCCTCCAGCGTTGCCGCAGGTCCAGCAAGCGATGCTGATAAGGCTGTTTCTGGTGGTGATGGTGACCACAACTCTTCCTTTTCCTCTTCACGCTCATCTACAGCCTGATCCAGCACTCTTCGCAGGGCACGCTCCAGGAAAAAAACAAATGGTATGATGTCGCTGATGGTGCCTTCGTTGCGACTGACTAGGTTTGTCACCTCCTCAAAAGGACGCATGAGCCTACAGGCATTGCGCATGAGCGTCCAGTAACGTGGCAAAAAAATTCCCAGCTCCCCAGAGGCTGTCCTAGCACCCCGGTCATACAAATATTCATTAACAGCTTTTTCTTGTTGGAGCAGGCGGTCGAACATTAGGAGTGTTGAATTCCAACGTGTAGGGCTGTCGCAAATCAAGCGCCTCACTGGCATGTTGTTTCGCCGCTGGATATCGGCAAAGTGAGCCATGGCCGTGTAGGAACGCCTGAAATGGCCACACACCTTCCTGGCCTGCTTCAGGACGTCCTGTAAGCCTGTGTACTTATGCACAAAGCGTTGTACGATCAGATTACACACATGTGCCATGCACGGCACATGTGTCAGCTTGCCCAACTTCAATGCCGCTATCAAATTTTTTCCGTTGTCACACACCACTTTGCCGATATCCAGTTGCTGCGGAGTCAGCCACTTTTCCACCTGTGCGTTCAGGGCGGACAGGAGTGCTTGTCCGGTGTGACTCTCTGCTTTCAAGCAAGTCAAACCCAAGACGGCGTGACACTGCCGTATCCGGGATGTGGAATAGTACCTGGGGAGCTGGGGGGGTGCCGTTGATGTGGAGCAAGAAGCAGCAGCACAAGAGGACTCAGCCGAGGAGGTTATGGAAGAGGATGGAGTAGGAGGAGTAGAGGAGGTGGCAGCAGGACTGCCTGCAAGTCGTGGCAGTGTCACCAACTCCTCTGCAATGCCACGCATTCCTTGCTTGTCAGCCGTCAGCAGGTTTACCCAATGCGCAGTGTAGGTGATATACCTGCCCTGACCATGCTTTGCAGACCAGGTATCAGTGGTCAGATGGACCCTTGCCCCAACACTGTGTGCCAGACATGCCATGACTTCCTTTTGCACAATCGAGTACAAGTTGGGGATTGCCTTTTGTGAAAAGAAATTCCGGCCGGGTACCTTCCACTGCGGTGTCCCAATAGCTACAAATTTTTTGAACGCCTCAGACTCAACCAGATTGTATGGTAAAAGCTGGCGGGCTAATAGTTCGGACAAGCCAGCTGTCAGACGCTGGGCAAGGGGGTGACTTGGTGACATTGGCTTCTTACGCTCAAACATGTCCTTGACAGACACATGACTGTGGGCAGATGAGCGGGAACTGCTCAAGGCGGGAGACGGAGTGGCGGATGGTTGAGAGGGGGCAAGAAGGACAGCAGTGGTTGACGTGGCTGAAGATGCTGGACCAGGAGGAGGATGGCGGCTTAGAATAGGCGTGCTGCTTGTACTCATGTGTTGATCCCATAGGCGTTTGTGATGTGAGATCATGTGCCTACGCAAAGCAGTTGTACCTAGGTGGGTGTTGGACCTCCCACGACTCAGTTTCCTTTGGCACAGGTTGCAAATGGCATCGCTGTTGTCAGAGGCAGACACACAAAAAAATTGCCACACTGCTGAGCTCTGCAATGACGGCATTCTGGTGGTGGACACAGCATGCGTTGATTGGCGTGCTGTCGGGCTGACCCCGGGTGCCGATGCATGCTGTCTGACTGTGCCACTAGCTCCTTGCAACGACCCCCCCCTGCTTCCAACTCGTCTCCTCCTCCTCTCTGTCTCCCCATCTGAACTTTCGCCCTGTTCTTCTTCTTGCCGAGCGGGCACCCACGTGACATCCATAGACGCATCGTCATCATCAACCGCTTCGCTTGTATCTGACAACTCAGAAAAGGAAGCAGCAGCGGGTACAACATCATCATCATCACACCGTACCTCCATGTGTTTAATGCTGCCTGCCTGAGACATATCCCTGTTATCTACATCCTCTAGCAATAATGGTTGCGCATCACTCATTTCTTCAAACGGGTGTGTGAATAACTCCTCTGACATACCAAGTAAAGCGGCTGTGGTGCTAGTTTTGGTGGTGGCGGCAGGCGGGTGAGTGGTATCTTGAGAGGTGCCTGAAGCTAAGCTGGAGGAGGATGGTGCGTCAAGGTTCCGAGCGGAGGCTGTACAAGATTGGGTGTCCTGTGTTAGCCAGTCAACTATGTCCTCAGAACTTTTCAAGTTCAGGGTACGTGGCTTCTGAAAACTGGGCATTATTCTAGGGCAAAAGGGAATCACAGCACCACGACCACGACGGCCCCTGCGGGGTGGCCTGCCTCTGCCTGTCATTTTTTGGGGGATTAGTAGTACTATGCGTGCAAGCTACTGTGAGACCAGATATGATTGGCAATGTGAACTGTAACAGTTCTGCAGAGCACACACTGTAGGCCTGACACACCCGCTTGAAGACAAGTAACTGCTATTCAATCTATAACAGTGAAAAACAAATTTTGGTTTTAAAAGCACGCTATAGAGACACCAGATATGATTGGCAATGTGCACTGGAACAGTTCTGCAGAGCACACGCTGAAGGAAGGACTGACAGAGCCGCTTGAAGACAAGTAACTGCTATTCAATCTATAACAGTGAAAAATAAATTTTGGTTTTAAAAGCACGCTATAGAGACACCAGATATGATTGGCAATGTGCACTGGAACAGTTCTGCAGAGCACACACTGTAGGCCTGAGACACCCGCTTGAAGACAAGTAACTGCTATTCAATCTATAACAGTGAAAAATAAATTTTGGTTTTAAAAGCACGCTATAGAGACACCAGATATGATTGGCAATGTGCACTGGAACAGTTCTGCAGAGCACACGCTGAAGGAAGGACTGACAGAGCCGCTTGAAGGACACTGACTGGCTGCTATTCGCTTACACTGGAAACCTTTTTTCTTTGTAAAAGCACGCTAAAGAGACACCAGATATGATTGGCAACTGTCAAAGCACGCTGGCACAGGTCTGCAGAGCACACGCTGAAGTAGGCCTGACACCCAGACGCTTGCAGACAACTAACTGATCTTCTATTACAGTGAAAAAAAATGATTTCTTTACAATCTAAAGCTTAAGCTATTGTTAAAACAGATATGAGTGGTGGCACTGGGCAAGTAGGCACAGTATCCAATGTGAACCTCACACAGAAGCTGGCAGGCAGGCAACTGCTCTTCTATTACAATGAAAACAAATTATTTATTTAAAATCTAAAGCTTAACCAATTGTTAAAACAGATATGAGTGGTGGCACTGACTGTGCAAATGGGCAAGGCATCCAACCTGACACAGAAGCTGGCAGGCAGGCAACTGCTCTTCTATTACAGTGAAAAAAAATGATTTATTTTAAATCTAAAGCTTAACCAATTGTTAAAACAGATATGAGTGGTGGCACTGGACAAGTAGGCACAGTATCCAATGTGAACCTCACACAGAAGCTGGCAGGCAGGCAACTGCTCTTATATTACAGTGGAAACAAAATTTTGGTTGTAAAAGCACGCTATAGAGACACCAGATATGCGTGGCAACTGTCAAAGTACGCTGGCAGGGTTGTGCAGGGCACACGCTGAAGGAAGGCCTGACAGAGCCGCTTGAAGGACACTGACTGGCTGCTATTAGCTTACACTGGAAACCTTTTTTCTTTGTAAAAGCACGCTAAAGAGACACCAGATATGATTGGCAACTGTCAAAGCACGCTGGCACAGGTCTGCAGAGCACACGCTGAAGTAGGCCTGAAACCCAGACGCTTGCAGACAACTAACTGATCTTCTATTACAGTGAAAAAAAATGATTTCTTTAAAATCTAAAGTGTAAGCTATTGTTAAAACAGATATGAGTGGTGGCACTGACTGTGCAAATGGGCAAGGCATCCAACCTGACACAGAAGCTGGCAGGCAGGCAACTGCTCTTCTATTACAGTGAAAAAAAAATGATTTCTTTAAAATCTAATGCTTAAGCTATTGTTAAAACAGATATGAGTGGTGGCACTGACTGTGCAAATGGGCAAGGCATCCAACCTGACACAGAAGCTGGCAGGCAGGCAACTGCTCTTCTATTACAGTGAAAACAAATTATTTATTTAAAATCTAAAGCTTAACCAATTGTTAAAACAGATATGAGTGGTGGCACTGACTGTGCAAATGGGCAAGGCATCCAACCTGACACAGAAGCTGGCAGGCAGGCAACTGCTCTTCTATTACAGTGAAAACAAATTATTTATTTTAAATCTAAAGCTTAACCAATTGTTAAAACAGATATGAGTGGTGGCACTGGGCAAGTGGGCACAGTATCCAATGTGAACCTCACACAGAAGCTAGCAGGCAGGCAACTGCTCTTCTATTACAGTGAAAAAAAAATATTTATTTTAAATCTAAAGCTTAACCAATTGTTAAAACAGATATGAGTGGTGGCACTGGGCAAGTGGGCACAGTATCCAATGTGAACCTCACACAGAAGCTGGCAGGCAGGCAACTGCTCTTCTATTACAGTGGAAAAAAAAATGATTTCTTTAAAATCTAATGCTTAAGCTATTGTTAAAACAGATATGAGTGGTGGCACTGACTGTGCAAATGGGCAAGGCATCCAACCTGACACAGAAGCTGGCAGGCAGGCAACTGCTCTTCTATTACAGTGAAAAAAAATGATTTCTTTAAAATCTAAAGCTTAAGCTATTGTTAAAACAGATATGAGGGGTGGCACTGACTGTGCAAATGGGCAAGGCATCCAACCTGACACAGAAGCTGGCAGGCAGGCAACTGCTCTTCTATTACAGTGAGAAAAAATGATTTATTTAAAATATAATGCTTAAGCTATTGTTAAAACAGATATGAGTGGTGGCACTGACTGTGCAAATGGGCAAGGCATCCAACCTGACACAGAAGCTGGCAGGCAGGCAACTGCTCTTCTATTACAGTGAAAAAAAATGATTTCTTTAAAATCTAATGCTTAAGCTATTGTTAAAACAGATATGAGTGGTGGCACTGACTGTGCAAATGGGCAAGGCATCCAACCTGACACAGAAGCTGGCAGGCAGGCAACTGCTCTTCTATTACAGTGAAAACAAATTATTTATTTTAAATCTAAAGCTTAACCAATTGTTAAAACAGATATGAGTGGTGGCACTGGGCAAGTGGGCACAGTATCCAATGTGAACCTCACACAGAAGCTGTCAGGCAGGCAACTGCTCTTCTATTACAGTGAAAAAAAAATATTTATTTTAAATGTAAAGCTTAACCTATTGTTAAAACAGATATGAGTGGTGGCACTGGGCAAGTAGGCACAGTATCCAATGTGAACCTCACACAGAAGCTGACAGGCAGGCACCTGCAATTACATTACACAGGAGAAAAAAAAAAAAAAGCAGCCTGATGTTATAGCCCTAAAAAGGGCTTTTTGGGGTGCTGTCCTTACAGCAGAGATCAGATGAGTCCTTCAGGATTGTAGTGGACACTGAATACCCTAGCCTAGCTATCAATTTCCCTATCTAATCAGCAGCAGCTAAACTTTCCCTCCTCTCACTAAGCATGCAGCTTCAGAATTAATCGAAAATGGATGCTGGGAGGGAGGTTGGAGGGTGTGGAAGGGAGGGAGTGCTGCTGATTGGCTGGAATGTGTCTGCTGACCGAGAGGCACAGGGTCAAAGTTTGCCCAATAATGACGAATAGGGGGCGGATCGAACTGCGCATGTGTCCGCCCGCCGCGGCGAACGCGAACACGCTAAGTTCGCCGGGAACTGTTTGCCGGCGGACAGTTCGGTACATCACTATTAACAATACAAAAAGAAGTGTGTAAGATATAGGCTCTTCTATTACAGTAATATGTGGTATAGCAGCTCGAACACTGTGTGGGTGCTCCAAAATCACCCACTAGTCGAAATATAGAATATACACACAGGTCCAAGTGTGGAAATGGATAACCCCTGAACCACCTGGTGATATTAGTGCAGTGCTATATAATTGAAACTCACCCTTCAAAAAAACATTTTTGGGGGTAGTTGTAGTCAGGCATATAAAGATAAGGAGAGAAATATAAATATATAGTGCAAAACTGTTGTTATAACGAATAGTGAAAAACAAAGTGAGTGGTAACGAACTCACATGGCCAAGAGCCTTTAAGCATAGGCTCCAAACTTTTAAGCTGATGTGCTTTTAGGTAGCATACGAACCCTTTAAATCTTCTGAACAAATAGTGGTTTCCTCCGTATGTTGTATGTATCGGAAGAAAAGAAGGGTGGGGACAGATATACTAAGTGCAGAAAGTTTACACACTTAATACCATGCAAATAATTTTAGGTGTGCTCACCTGGCATAGAGCCTTCCAGACTGGCTCTAAGTACAAACGCACGTCAGTGCATTTAAAAGAAACGTAGCCAGTTCCAGTGTTGCCGGGTATCTCAGGGAAGCTGTCACCCTCAATTGACACACAAACTTTTGTACTTAGAGCTAGTCTGGAAGGCTCTATGTCAGGTGAGCACACCTAAAATTATTTGCATGGTATTAAGTGTGTAAACTTTCTGCACTTAGTATATCTGTCCCCACCCTGCTTTTCTTCCTATACATACAACATACGGAGGAAACCACTATTTGTTCAGAAGATTTAAAGGGTTCGTATGCTACCTAAAAGCACATCAGCTTGAAAGTTTGGAGCCTGTGTCTAAAGGAGTTTGTTTGTTACCACTCACTTTTTTTTTTCACTATTTATTATAACAACAGTTTTGCACTATATATTTCTATTTATCTCCTTATCTTTATATGCCTGACTACAACTACCCCCAAAAATGTTTTTTTGAAGGGTGAGTTTCAATTTTATTAATGACACGGAGGCTCCTATTATGCTATCTCTTTCTTACTTTATTCCTCAGCAGCAAAGAGAAATATATAACTGAAAGAGAAAAAATGTAAAATATGAACAATATATAACAGATACAACCAGATCTGCCTAGTAACAGGGCAGCCAATCAGTCTCTAGGAACAGTCCATAAGTCTCTATCCGTGTACTTCCACTTCCTCTTTCTTTGCTGCTGTCGTCAGACCAGCTAAGTATTATTTTCTCTCCTGTATATTTGTGATTGCTTTTCTTTGCTAGGGTTATGTACCCTGTTTTTTAGTGAATGATTATTGTTTGTCTTATTCTGTTTCATTTTCTGTATGTTTTGTGTTTTTTATCATCTGGTTTTATTGTATTTTTTGCTATTTGTCTCCCCCTGCGTTTTTCCGCCGCTTCCCCTGTCTGTGTTGCTCTTTTATACACCCAGACAGGGTTCGCGGCTAGCAGGGGAGATTTGCACCGGAGCCTTGTTGCTCCCTGGTTCCCTTCCCTTTCCCCCTCGCGGCCGCACACTTATCTGCCGGCCCGATCGTTATCTCCTCGCACCCGCTGGTGCGAGGGAGTTCCCGGCCGCGTGTGCTTCACGTGCTCCCCGGCCGTTGGCGGGGGAGGAGCTTGGAGGCGGCCGCGGCGGCCATCTTCTGCCTCGGCACAAACGTGGCTGGGTCGGTTCAGCCGGTCGGCTCCCTATACCTCTCCCATATTTGCTGTTTATTGCTGTGCAGGTATTTTTCTTAGTGGGTTACTCAACCCCTTTGCTGTTTAGGTTATTTGGTTCCCTATTTCTTGTTCAGTTTAGATATTTGACATCTGTTACTGCCCTGTACCTGTAATAGATATTTAAAGGTACAGTACTTGGTCTTTTATTTTACTCTGCTCATTATGCAAGCTAGGGGTGAGGGTTCTGTTAGCCCCAGCTACCCCATTATGGACCCCTCTCAGACCCCTATCACTGGGGAGATGGGTCTTACTCCCTCTCAGGAGTTCCAGGCCCTTATTGATTCTACCATGCAGAGGGCTCTGGCTTCGGGCATGTGGACCGTGTCCTCGTCCCTCTCTCACACTATTCAGCAGGCGCTGACACAGCCTTTGGCCCCTACCATGTTGCCTGCTCCCCTGCCTGCACTACAGCCTCAGGCGAGTCGCAAGGCACAGGCAAAATTTAAGCATGTCTCTCCAGATGTGACACAGGTGTTACCTGCCCTGACTGACGTGCCTATGGCCGTCCAAGATGGCGCGTTTCCGCGCAAAAGAGCCGCTGGCCGGGCAAAATCGGCCAGGAAATGGCAATGGACGCGTGCCCGTGATGGTCATGGATCGGATACCGATCAGACTGGAGAGACGGACTCGGATCCCCCTGATTACGCCTCCTATGAGAAAGGGGGCTCCGGCGATGAGGCGGAGTTTGACGCTTCGGCGCTTCCTCCGGGTGAGGGGCAGGACATTTGTGATCCTCAAGGTTAACCTCTGTCCGATCCCGATGACCTTCGCCATCCTCGCTCGGCGGAATGGGATCCGCCCGCGCACATTGCCAGTTATCTGGCACTTTGCATGCGTACCCCTCTTTCCAAAGAAGGGCGCAGTAAATTGAGGGCCGAGTGCCCGAGGCCTTCGGTGCCTGATGCGGCGGGCAAGACGCCAGAGGTTGACCCTCAGATTTCCCAGTTCCTGGCAAAAATGGGTTGGAAACTCCGAAAGGGGCTGGAAGTTTTGCTGCATAATTGCCAGGACAAGATCCTGGACACCCAGGGCCCCGCTGCCAAGCTTTATGAGCTTTTGGAAGCAGCTAAGGCTGGAACAAAACCCATTGACTTCGATGAAGCGATTGGGTGGGTCCAGAGATTGATTTGCTTTCTCGGCAATGGAAATACAGCCATGTCGGTTGAACGCCGCAAGGCGATTCTGCTCAAAATTGAGCCCAAGTTAGTTAACCTTGCAGTGAAGGAACCGGGTGCCTCGGCCAAAGGTATGCTCTTTGGAGAGTGTTTTGTTAAGGATTTGGGCTCCTTTGTACGTACCTTCACCGCTCTCGATAAGGCCCAGTCAAACCTGAAACGGGTTTTTGGCCCTAAGGTTTTCCATGGGGCCGGGAGGTATAGGAGCCGTCCGCCCAGCCGTGGAGCTCGAGGTCCCTCGCGGACTCACAGAGGTTCCTTTTCCGCCCACCGAGCCTACCAGGACTATAAACCAACGGCCTTCTTTCCCTCATGTGGGAGACCGTGGCAAAGTCGAGGAGGTCGTGGACAACCCTCGTACAGACGTCCTTACGGTGAGTACCCCAAAACTTATGTTTTGCAGGACAAGTGTGGGGGGCAGATTAGCACTATTTCTCGGTATGTGGGGTATGATCACCACAGATGTATGGGTTCTGGATACGGTCATGGGGTTTCCACCTAGATTTGTTGTCTCCCCCTGTCCAGACTTTTATTCCACAGGAACTGAAACTGCCGGTAGAGCAGTCTGAATTAATTACCGCGGAGATCGCGGAACTGTCGGTCAAAAGAGCTATTCAGGAAATCCCCTACGACCATCCAGGATTTCTAAGCAACTTGTTTCTCGTCGCCAAGAAAGGCGGAGGTGTTCGACCGGTGATAAACCTCAAACACCTCAATTTTTTCCTCCGTTACCATCACTTCAAGATGGAGGGCGCTTACTGTCTCCGAGACCTGCTCCGTCAGGGGGACTGGATGGTCAAATTGGACCTCAAAGATGCCTACTTGACAATACCCATGGCAGAAGAGCACTGGGACTTATTTCACTTTACGTGGCAAGGTCGTCGATGGCGGTTTACCTGTCTGCCTTTCGGTCTATCTTCGGCTCCGTGGTGTTTCACGAAGGTGATGAAGCCTGTGGTGGCCTTCCTCAGGGCTCGAGGGGTCCGCATGATTATCTACCTGGACAACATACTGATTATAAATACAAAAAGAGAAGTCCTGCGCTTAAGCTGCAAGGACTACAACACACATCAGCCCCAATATATAGTAAAAACCAAAGAAAAGAAAATGTTACTTGCGCTTTTTCCTTAATCCCTATGTATATTTAGACAAATGGAGGTCATTTAGTTGCTCCAATGGCCATTGGAGGGATGCCCGCCTGCCAACGTCAAGGCAGACCCCCCCTAAGCGGGTCCTAACACTGACCCTTCAGCCTGCTTCCTTGAGCTTCTGGCAAAGATATCTCTAATGAGACAGAAAGGGGTATTTTTTATATACACCCCTTTACTTATTAACCCTTAATAGGGAACACATGGGATGGGTAGCAGCATTGTAACCAGGCTGTGTGATACAAAGTAAATACAAATACAAAAAGAGAAGTCCTGCGCTTAAGCTGCAAGGACTACAACACACATCAGCCCCAATATATAGTAAAAACCAAAGAAAAGAAAATGTTACTTGCGCTTTTTCCTTAATCCCTATGTATATTTAGACAAATGGAGGTCATTTAGTTGCTCCAATGGCCATTGGAGGGATGCCCGCCTGCCAACGTCAAGGCAGACCCCCCCTAAGCGGGTCCTAACACTGACCCTTCAGCCTGCTTCCTTGAGCTTCTGGCAAAGATATCTCTAATGAGACAGAAAGGGGTATTTTTTATATACACCCCTTTACTTATTAACCCTTAATAGGGAACACATGGGATGGGTAGCAGCATTGTAACCAGGCTGTGTGATACAAAGTAAATACAAATACAAAAAGAGAAGTCCTGCGCTTAAGCTGCAAGGACTACAACACACATCAGCCCCAATATATAGTAAAAACCAAAGAAAAGAAAATGTTACTTGCGCTTTTTCCTTAATCCCTATGTATATTTAGACAAATGGAGGTCATTTAGTTGCTCCAATGGCCATTGGAGGGATGCCCGCCTGCCAACGTCAAGGCAGACCCCCCCTAAGCGGGTCCTAACACTGACCCTTTTTGCGCTTTTTCCTTAATCCCTATGTATATTTAGACAAATGGTCTAAATATACATAGGGATTAAGGAAAAAGCGCAAGTAACATTTTCTTTTCTTTGGTTTTTACTATATATTGGGGCTGATGTGTGTTGTAGTCCTTGCAGCTTAAGCGCAGGACTTCTCTTTTTGTATTTGTATTTACTTTGTATCACACAGCCTGGTTACAATGCTGCTACCCATCCCATGTGTTCCCTATTAAGGGTTAATAAGTAAAGGGGTGTATATAAAAAATACCCCTTTCTGTCTCATTAGAGATATCTTTGCCAGAAGCTCAAGGAAGCAGGCTGAAGGGTCAGTGTTAGGACCCGCTTAGGGGGGGTCTGCCTTGACGTTGGCAGGCGGGCATCCCTCCAATGGCCATTGGAGCAACTAAATGACCTCCATTTGTCTAAATATACATAGGGATTAAGGAAAAAGCGCAAGTAACATTTTCTTTTCTTTGGTTTTTACTATATATTGGGGCTGATGTGTGTTGTAGTCCTTGCAGCTTAAGCGCAGGACTTCTCTTTTTGTATTTGTATTTACTTTGTATCACACAGCCTGGTTACAATGCTGCTACCCATCCCATGTGTTCCCTATTAAGGGTTAATAAGTAAAGGGGTGTATATAAAAAATACCCCTTTCTGTCTCATTAGAGATATCTTTGCCAGAAGCTCAAGGAAGCAGGCTGAAGGGTCAGTGTTAGGACCCGCTTAGGGGGGGTCTGCCTTGACGTTGGCAGGCGGGCATCCCTCCAATGGCCATTGGAGCAACTAAATGACCTCCATTTGTCTAAATATACATAGGGATTAAGGAAAAAGCGCAAGTAACATTTTCTTTTCTTTGGTTTTTACTATATATTGGGGCTGATGTGTGTTGTAGTCCTTGCAGCTTAAGCGCAGGACTTCTCTTTTTGTATTTGTATTTACTTTGTATCACACAGCCTGGTTACAATGCTGCTACCCATCCCATGTGTTCCCTATTAAGGGTTAATAAGTAAAGGGGTGTATATAAAAAATACCCCTTTCTGTCTCATTAGAGATATCTTTGCCAGAAGCTCAAGGAAGCAGGCTGAAGGGTCAGTGTTAGGACCCGCTTAGGGGGGGTCTGCCTTGACGTTGGCAGGCGGGCATCCCTCCAATGGCCATTGGAGCAACTAAATGACCTCCATTTGTCTAAATATACATAGGGATTAAGGAAAAAGCGCAAGTAACATTTTCTTTTCTTTGGTTTTTACAACATACTGATTATGTCTTCGTCCCCAGAGCAACTTCTAAGACACCTGAGATGGACGGTGAATCTCCTGGAGGAACTGGTTTGCCTCGTAAATTGGGAAAAATCCATTGTGACCCCGGTACAGAGGATAGAATTCCTGGGCTTCGAGGTTGATTCGGTCACCCAGTTTCTGTTCCTACCGGAGACCAAGCTTTGGTCGATGAAGAAGGAGATATGGCGTGCACTAAGAGCCACCTCTCTCTCCGTCCGGCAACTGGCGAGAGTGATCGGCCTGTTGGCCTCATCAATTCAGGCGATATTTCCAGGCCCATTACACTATCGAGCCCTGCAACGTTTGAAGGGGTCCCATCTTCGGTCGGGGGGCTCGTACGAGAGCGTGTTGACCCTGGACGGAGACTCCAAAGACGAACTACGGTGGTGGTTGGACCACATGGAGGCCTGGAACGGCCGGGCAATCTTCGGCTCCACGCCGGACATGATAATAGAGTCGGACGCAAGCCTGCATGGCTGGGGCGCTCGATGTGGCAGTGTCGCCACCGGTGGAAGATGGTCAGAAGATGGTCGACTTTGCACATAAATTGCCTGGAACTTCTGGCAGGTTCGTTCGCCATTCAGAGTCTATCTCCAACTCAGGGGAATTGCTGCGTTCTCCTACGCATGGACAATGTGTCCGCGGTCAGGTACATAAACCACCTAGGTGGAACAAAATCGAAACAGTTGGCGAACTTGGCAAAGGATTTCTGGCAGTTTTGCCTCCACAACGCTGTGTCGGTTACGGACGAACACATTCCGGGACTGGACAACGACTGGGCGGATTGGAATTCGCGCTACCTGAAAGCTTCAAGAGATTGGCATTTGCCATCCTCAACCTTTCAAAGGATAGATCGGCTATGGGGTCCACTACACCTGGATTTGTTCACGTCCAGACTGAACTCCCAACTACCCCAGTACTTCAGTTGGAGGCCGGACCCAGCGGCCACTGTGGTGGACGCATTCTTACAGACGTGGCCGCAAGGACGCTATTATGCATTCCCACCATTCAACCTGATATCCCGGACGCTGGCGTACTCGACCGGACAGGATTGCACGTTAGTCGTGGTAGTTCCACTCTGGCAATCTCAACAGTGGTTTCCCCGTCTCCTGGAGATGGCCATGGACTTCCCACGGATGATCGAAATGAGGCCGGATGTGCTTCTGGATCCGGATGGGAAATCGCATGACTTGGTGGACCAGAACTTGCTCCAACTCACGGCTTGGTTGATCTCAGGGGACCCTGGTGTGTCACGGACATTCCGCAGATGACTGCTCGACTCTTGGAGAATGCCTGGGCACCAGGTACCAGAACGGCTTATCCTCATGGCACGTGTGGTCTAGCTGGTGCTTGGGAAGATTGCTGGATCCACTTTCTGCCCCTCTGAATGCGCTGCTCAGTTTCTGGACAGAACATTTTGATTCTGGTTTGGCTTATCATACCCTTAATGTTTATAGGTCGGCCATTTCAGCCGGACATCGAGGGATCGATGGATCTCCGATTGGACAACATCCTGTTGTGTGCCGCCTGTTGAAGGGTATCCGTTTTGCTAGACCTCCTAGATCTAGATACTCCTCGTTTTGGGATGTTAACGTTGTCCTCGGTTTCTTGGACTCCTGGCCCTGTAATGAAGAATTGACGCTCAAACAGTTGTCATGGAAGCTGGTCATGCTTCTGTGTCTTCTTTCGTGCAAGCGAGTATTGGGCTCTGGACTGGAACGCGGTCTCATTCACCCCCGAAGGTGTGTCGTTTAACATCTCAAGGAGGACTAAGTCAGCTTCCAAGTCGGTGGACTACCCTAGGTGCTCCGTCAGACATGCTTTGTGTCCTGTGGCTTGTGTCAGGGTTTATTTGGATCGTACTCGACAGTTGAGGTCACCTGATTTGCCTCCACTATTTGTTTCCTTTAAGGCACCGTTTCTACCGGTCTCCTCGACTACGTTAGCCCGCTGGGTTAAGGGTCTCCTTTCCGCTGCAGGAATTGATACTTTGATCTTTTCGGCTCATTCGGTTAGGGGTGCCATGGCATCGAAGGCTTCTACGGTGGGATGTTGCCTGGACGATATCTTGAAAGCGGCGGATTGGTCTACGTTCCGCGATTTTTATTTCCGCCCGATTGAACATGTTTCTTCGTTGGTTGTGGCTCAGCTTTAAACTAGCATAATAGGAGCCTCCGTGTCATTAATCAAATTCCCAGATTTTACTAATAACATGACGTAAAGTCATGATTTTATTAATGACACGGAGGCGAGTATTATTCCCGCCCACCCACCCGTGGGTCTGGGTCAGGTTTACGGTTATTGTTCAATCGGGGGGGGACCTTCTTCTCTCACGGTAAGTTCACATGTTTTACTTGTATTAACTACATGGTAATTGTATAGTGCGACATATGCACATAATATTCTGACTAGGATGAACTTTATATGCAGGTCACGTGATTTTGATATGTTACACTCAGATCCTAAGTTTGGAGTTTACCACTAGTGTTGTCGCGAACCCGAAATTTTCTGTTCGCGAACGGCGAACGCGAACTTCCGCAAATGTTCGCGAACCGGCGAACCGCGCGAACCGCCATTGACTTCAATGGGCAGGCGAATTTTAAAACCAACAGGGACTCTTTCTGGCCACAAAAGTGATGGAAAAGTTGTTTCAAGGGGACTAACACCTGGACTGTGGCATGCCGGAGGGGGATCCATGGCAAAACTCCCATGGAAAATTACACAGTTGATGCAGAGTCTGCTTTTAATCCATAAAGGGCAGAAATCACCTAACATTGACACCTGTCCTCAAAGCCCCTGATACACACTGACACAGAGCAGAATAGAGACTGTTCCCCGTCCTCAGAGACCATGATACACACTGAGACAGAGCAGAATAGAGACTGTTACCCCTACATAGGGTCACTTGGCAGATATGGCGGGGTCGTGGGAGGGGGAGGATGACTTTCACCTCTTCCCCTGTTAGATTCCCGTTGTGCTGTGACATCACCCTTATACGCTGTGTAAAGCATACTATTTAATTTGATCAGCATGGCCACTTGAGTTTTTATAGTTTTCACGCTGCTTGTAGTTTATATATGGTTCACAAAAATCAAACAAACGACAAAGTAAACATGTAAGGATTCAGAATATTCTTTCAAACCCTTACACATTGTGTGTACGTATTTTTTGTCTTAAGTTTGTGGCTTTAAAGAGGTTCACGTTGTTTCTATGATGTGCATAACATGTTCTTGTAAATGTTTGTTAAATTTTTCCTGGAATTTTAATTTTTGAATCTGAATAAAGATAGTCAAATCCCTGATACACACTGACACAGAGCAGAATAGGGACTGTTCCCCCTACATAGGGTCACTTGGCAGATATGGATTGACACCTATCCTAATGATCCCTGATACACACTGACACAGAGCAGAATAGAGACTGTTCCCCCTACATAGGGTCACTTGGCAGATATGGATTGACACCTGTCCTCAGAGACCATGATACACACTGACACAGAGAAGAATAGAGACTGTTCCCCCTACATAGGGTCACTTGGCAGATATAGATTGACACCTGTCCTCAGAGACCATGATACACACTGACACAGAGCAGAATAGGGACTGTTCCCCCTACATAGGGTCACTTGGCAGATATGGATTGACACCTGTCCTCAGAGATCATGATACACACTGACACAGAGCAGAATAGAGACTGTTCCCCCTACATAGGGTCACTTGGCAGGTATCGATTGACACCTATCCTAAGGATCCCTGATACACACTGACACAGAGCAGAATAGGGACTGTTCCCCCTACATAGGGTCACTTGGCAGACATGGATTGACACCTGTCCTCAGAGCCCCTGATACACACTGACACAGAGCAGAATAGGGACTGTTCCGCCTACATAGGGTCACTTGGCAGATATGGATTGACACCTGTCCTCAAAACCCCTGATACACACTGACACAGAACAGAATAGGGACTGTTCCCCCTACATAGGGTCACTTGGCAGATATGGATTGACACCTGTCCTCAAAACCCCTGATACACACTGACACAGAGCAGAATAGGGACTGTTCCCCCTACATAGGGTCACTTGGCAGATATGGATTGACACCTGTCCTCAAAACCCCTGATACACACTGGCACAGAGCAGAATAGAGACTGTTCCCTGTCCACAGAGACCATGATACACACTGACACAGAGCAGAATAGAGACTGGTTCCCCTACATAGGGTCACTTGGCAGGTATGGATTGACACCTGTCCTCAAAGCCCCTGATACACACTGACACAGAGCAGAATAGAGACTGTTCCCTGTCCACAGAGACCATGATACACACTGACACAGAGCAGAATAGAGACTGTTCCCCGTCCACAGAGACCATGATACACACTGGCACAGAGCAGAATAGAGACTGTCCCCCCTACATAGGGTCACTTGGCAGGTATGGATTGACACCTGTCCTCAAAGCCCCTGATACACACTGACACAGAGCAGAATAGAGACTGTTCCCTGTCCACAGAGACCATGATACACACTGACACAGAGCAGAATAGAGACTGTTCACCGTCCACAGAGACCATGATACACACTGACACAGAGCAGAATAGAGACTGTTCCCCGTCCACAGAGACCATGATACACACTGACACAGAGCAGAATAGGGACTGTCCCCCCTACATAGGGTCACTTGGCAGGTATGGATTGACACCTGTCCTCAAAGCCCCTGATACACACTGACACAGAGCAGAATAGAGACTGTTCCCTGTCCACAGAGTCCATGATACACACTGACACAGAGCAGAATAGAGACTGTTCCCCGTCCACAGAGACCATGATACACACTGACACAGAGCAGAATAGAGACTGTTCCCCCTACATAGTGTCACTTGGCAGGTATGGATTGACACCTGTCCTCAAAGCCCATGATACACACTGGGGGGAGCTACTGTCCTCCCCAACCCCTGCGCGGTGGGTGGGGGCCATAAATCACAATGGGGGGGCCTACTTTCCTCACCCCCGGCCCCCATCCCTGCGCGGTGGGTGGGGGGCATAAATCACAATGGGACGGACCTACTGATAGGAGTGGAGTATTGTTCATATCAGTTTAATACCTTCCGCGTCTCCCATCAGTGGACGTGTATATGGCAGCCATTTTAGGAACCGCACACCTGGGACCCGAGAAAGGTCACCTCGTTCAAGCTGCTCTGGTTCCTTGATGAGCCAGCTGCCCGTGAGTTAACATGTCCCGTGGAGAAGCACTCTGTCCTGTAAAGCCTCACCACAAAAAAATTAAATAAATAACAGCACTTGGAGTGGTGAGTTTAGTAAATGTTCATATCAGTTTAATACCTTCCGCGTCTCCTATCAGTGGACATGTATATGGCAGCCATTTTAGGAACCGCACACCTAGGACCCGAGCAAGGTCACCTCTTTCAACAGGCGACATGATTTGGCCCTGTAAAACTATCCTGGATATTCTCTACAATTTCTATGGATATGGCATTGATTTATGTAACAGGGAGATGGAAGAAGATGCTTGGTCGGTCCTCTTACTTGAAATTTGGGGCACTGCGCGGGCAAGCTAATGTGCCACCAGATAGGAGTGGTGAGTTTAGTATTGTTCATATCAGTTTAATACCTTCCGCGTCTCCTATCAGTGGACGTGTAAATGGCAGAGATTTTTAATTGTTGAATCACCTCCCCTTTTTAGGCCAAGGTGGGAAGATGCTTAGACCACTGGTATATTGGTGCCATCTTGGAGGATTTTTTTTTGGTTTGGTTGTTGAAGCCACAGTGCTGCACCAGTGGGCCTAAAAATTAGGCATGTACACATGCCTGAAAAATTTGGTATTGTTGCAGCCGCTGCTGTAGCAGCGGCCAGAAAAATTGATGTTTGTTTCACAGGCAGAAAGTGCCCTAAAACATGGCGGCTTGAACCCTAGTTGGTGGCAGATAAGTCACGCAAGTCAAACGTCATTCAGAGCTAAAATACAGCAGCGTGTGGACCATTTTTAGCCCAAGGCAGCTCATCTCATCAGGCCTTTTTTAATCGAATGTATCGCCCAGTGTCAGTCCCTTCGGCATCCATCCCTCATTCATCTTAATAAAGGTGAGGTAATCTAGACTTTTTTGACCTAGGCGACTTCTCTTCTCAGTGACAATACCTCCTGCTGCACTGAAGGTCCTTTCTGACAGGACACTTGAAGCGGGGCAGGCCAGAAGTTCTATCGCAAATTGGGATAGCTCAGGCCACAGGTCAAGCCTGCACACCCAGTAGTCAAGGGGTTCATCGCTCCTCAGAGTGTCGATATCTGCAGTTAAGGCGAGGTAGTCTGCTACCTGTCGGTCGAGTCGCTCTCTGAGGGTGGATCCCGAAGGGCTGTGGCGATGCATAGGACTTAAAAAGGTCCGCATGTCCTCCATCAACAACACGTCTTTAAAGCGTCCTGTCCTTGCCGGCGTGGTCGTGGGAGGAGGAGGAGGATGACTTCCACCTCTCTCCCTGTTATATTCCCGTTGTTCTGTGACATCACCCTTATACGCTGTGTAAAGCATACTTTTTAATTTATTTTGCAAATGCTGCATCCTTTCCGACTTGTTGTAATTCGGTAACATTTCCGCCACTTTCTGCTTATACCGGGGGTCTAGTAGCGTGGACACCCAGTACAGGTCATTCTCCTTCAGCCTTTTTATACGAGGGTCCCTCAACAGGCAGGACAGCATGAAAGACCCCATTTGCACAAGGTTGGATGCCGAGCTACTCATTTCCCGTTCCTCCTCCTCACTGATGTCATTGAAGGTATGTTCTTCCCCCCAGCCACGTACAACACCACGGGTACCAGATAGGTGACAACGAGCACCCTGGGATGCCTGTTGTGTTTGGTCTTGCTCCTCCTCCTCCTCCTCAAAGCTACAATCCTCCTCTGACTCCTCTTCCTCACAATCCTCCTCCAGCGTTGCCGCAGGTCCAGCAAGCGATGCTGATAAGGCTGTTTCTGGTGGTGATGGTGACCACAACTCTTCCTCTTCCTCTTCACGCTCATCTACAGCCTGATCCAGCACTCTTCGCAGGGCACGCTCCAGGAAGAAAACAAATGGTATGATGTCGCTGATGGTGCCTTCGTTGCGACTGACTAGGTTTGTCACCTCCTCAAAAGGACGCATGAGCCTACAGGCATTGCGCATGAGCGTCCAGTAACGTGGCAAAAAAATTCCCAGCTCCCCAGAGGCTGTCCTAGCACCCCGGTCATACAAATATTCATTAACAGCTTTTTCTTGTTGGAGCAGGCGGTCGAACATTAGGAGTGTTGAATTCCAACGTGTAGGGCTGTCGCAAATCAAGCGCCTCACTGGCATGTTGTTTCGCCGCTGGATATCGGCAAAGTGAGCCATGGCCGTGTAGGAACGCCTGAAATGGCCACACACCTTCCTGGCCTGCTTCAGGACGTCCTGTAAGCCTGTGTACTTATGCACAAAGCGTTGTACGATCAGATTACACACATGTGCCATGCACGGCACATGTGTCAGCTTGCCCAACTTCAATGCCGCTATCAAATTTTTTCCGTTGTCACACACCACTTTGCCGATATCCAGTTGCTGCGGAGTCAGCCACTTTTCCACCTGTGCGTTCAGGGCGGACAGGAGTGCTTGTCCGGTGTGACTCTCTGCTTTCAAGCAAGTCAAACCCAAGACGGCGTGACACTGCCGTATCCGGGATGTGGAATAGTACCTGGGGAGCTGGGGGGGTGCCGTTGATGTGGAGCAAGAAGCAGCAGCACAAGAGGACTCAGCCGAGGAGGTTATGGAAGAGGATGGAGTAGGAGGAGTAGAGGAGGTGGCAGCAGGACTGCCTGCAAGTCGTGGCAGTGTCACCAACTCCTCTGCAATGCCACGCATTCCTTGCTTGTCAGCCGTCAGCAGGTTTACCCAATGCGCAGTGTAGGTGATATACCTGCCCTGACCATGCTTTGCAGACCAGGTATCAGTGGTCAGATGGACCCTTGCCCCAACACTGTGTGCCAGACATGCCATGACTTCCTTTTGCACAATCGAGTACAAGTTGGGGATTGCCTTTTGTGAAAAGAAATTCCGGCCGGGTACCTTCCACTGCGGTGTCCCAATAGCTACAAATTTTTTGAACGCCTCAGACTCAACCAGATTGTATGGTAAAAGCTGGCGGGCTAATAGTTCGGACAAGCCAGCTGTCAGACGCTGGGCAAGGGGGTGACTTGGTGACATTGGCTTCTTACACTCAAACATGTCCTTGACAGACACATGACTGTGGGCAGATGAGCGGGAACTGCTCAAGGCGGGAGACGGAGTGGCGGATGGTTGAGAGGGGGCAAGAAGGACAGCAGTGGTTGACGTGGCTGAAGATGCTAGACCAGGAGGAGGATGGCGGCTTAGAGTAGGCGTGCTGCTTGTACTCATGTGTTGATCCCATAGGCGTTTGTGATGTGAGATCATGTGCCTACGCAAAGCAGTTGTACCTAGGTGGGTGTTGGACCTCCCACGACTCAGTTTCCTTTGGCACAGGTGGCAAATGGCATCGCTGTTGTCAGAGGCAGACACAAAAAAAATGCCACACTGCTGAGCTCTGCAATGACGGCATTCTGGTGGTGGACACAGCATGCGTTGATTGGCGTGCTGTCGGGCTGACCCCGGGTGCCGATGCATGCTGTCTGACTGTGCCACTAGCTCCTTGCGACGACCCCCCCTGCTTCCAACTCGTCTCCTCCTCCTCTCTGTCTCCCCATCTGAACTTTCGCCCTGTTCTTCTTCTTGCCGAGCGGGCACCCACGTGACATCCATGGACGCATCGTCATCATCAACCGCTTCGCTTGTATCTGACAACTCAGAAAAGGAAGCAGCAGCGGTACAACATCATCATCATCACACCGTACCTCCATGTGTTTAATGCTGCCTGCCTGAGACATATCCCTGTTATCTACATCCTCTAGCAATAATGGTTGCGCATCACTCATTTCTTCAAACGAGTGTGTGAATAACTCCTCTGACATACCAAGTAAAGCGGCTGTGGTGCTAGTTTTGGTGGTGGCGGCAGGCAGGTGAGTGGTATCTTGAGAGGTGCCTGAAGCTAAGCTGGAGGAGGATGGTGCGTCAAGGTTCCGAGCGGAGGCTGTACAAGATTGGGTGTCCTGTGTTAGCCAGTCAACTATGTCCTCAGAACTTTTCAAGTTCAGGGTACGTGGCTTCTGAAAACTGGGCATTATTCTAGGGCAAAAGGGAATCACAGCACCACGACCACGACGGCCCCTGCGGGGTGGCCTGCCTCTGCCTGTCATTTTTTTGGGGATTAGTGGTACTATGCGTGCAAGCTACTGTGAGACCAGATATGATTGGCAATGTGAACTGTAACAGTTCTGCAGAGCACACACTGTAGGCCTGACACACCTGCTTGAAGACAAGTAACTGCTATTCAATCTATAACAGTGAAAAACAAATTTTGGTTTTAAAAGCACGCTATAGAGACACCAGATATGATTGGCAATGTGCACTGGAACAGTTCTGGAGAGCACACGCTGAAGGAAGGACTGACAGAGCCGCTTGAAGGACACTGACTGGCTGCTATTAGCTTACACTGGAAACCTTTTTTCTTTGTAAAAGCACGCTATAGAGACACCAGATATGATTGGCAATGTGCACTCGAACAGTTCTGCAGAGCACACACTGTAGGCCTGACACACCCGCTTGAAGACAAGTAACTGCTATTCAATCTATAACAGTGAAAAACTAATTTTGGTTTTAAAAGCACGCTATAGAGACACCAGATATTATTGGCAATGTGCACTGGAACAGTTCTGGAGAGCACACGCTGAAGGAAGGACTGACAGAGCCGCTTGAAGGACACTGACTGGCTGCTATTAGCTTACACTGGAAACCTTTTTTCTTTGTAAAAGCACGCTATAGAGACACCAGATATGATTGGCAACTGTCAAAGCACGCTGGCACAGGTCTGCAGAGCACACGCTGAAGTAGGCCTGACACCCAGACGCTTGCAGACAACTAACTGCTCTTCTATTACAGTGAAAAAAAATTATTTATTTTAAATCTAAAGCTTAAGCTATTGTAAAAACAGATATGAGTATCTTCTATATTTCGACTAGTGGTCTTTTGGAGCACCCACACAGTGTTCAAGCTGCTATACCACATATTGCTGTAATAGAAGCGCCTAAACACTTGTTTTTGCATTGTTATTTTAGCCCTGATATAGGCTAACAGATGTTCTGATTGGCCCAGGTCATCTCCGCAACTCCAAAATGATTGTTAAAGGGGTCGTCTGCATGACACTGTCACTTTAAGGGCAGGCATGACGTCACAACATTTGAATTAATGAAATACAGCATCTAGGATTTTGCAGGGAATAAATGACTGTGTGGATTTCAGGCCAAGCGAACCAACGGAGGGTATGCAAGGATTCCTTGCTCAGCTCGTGCGTGTAGCGCTTTGTTCACGCGGCACGACAAGGGAAGCATCACGGGCTCGTGGATCAGTACTTATTTCCCATTTTCCTCTAAACATTTTGGTTAGTTCTTTGGTTCCTTCATTGTTCCTTCCAAGTTGTTTGCCTTCTAGGTTGGGGAATTGATTGTTATCCAAATAGTTGACTCCATGTCCATTACCCCTAAAAATATGGGGGCCATTGGATTCTAGTCCATCTTTGTGTTAAGATTTAGGTGTATTCCATTCCTCCCAGCAATTTGTTTGGGGGTTTAAATCAATTAAAAGGACACTATAGGAACCCAAACAACTTTAAAATAGAAAGAAGAATCAAACACTAGAAGTTCAGAAGTAAGTCACCTTAGGCAACAAACACTGAATACAAGGACCCCTCTAAACCCTACAAAACAGAAATCATTTAGAGAAAACAGGTTGTGTCAAATGGAAAAATAATATATAAAATGAAATACAGTCAAATTTATAAAATCTATATAAAACCATAAAATCCAAAATATTCCTCCAGTGGCCTTAATTCTGATTCTAATATGATTTAGTCCTTCCTTGGTACGTACAGGTAAAATAAAACAAGAAAAGAGAGGAATTAATAGTATGGTATATCTTACAGTGGGTGGATATCAGATGATAAAAGTACATAAGTGCCCACTCACATGATTTGGAGATTTAATACAAGTTTCAGTAATCAAAGTGTGCACTGCTATGATACCCACTATTGGATATGGATATGATTGGTGATTGGCGATTTGGGAGATTTATATGAAACAAAAAAAAAATACAGTAGTACAAAAATGCACAATGTAAAGTGGATAGGTGTTTACAAAATAGGTAATACAGTTACAGAGAGATTTAGTTAAAGCTTATTTTGTGTATTTAGAAGTTTAATCACATTGTTTGTACAGCCCTAGTCACACCTCCAAGCACTCAACTTGCACAGTCTTCCTAAACACTTCCCGAAAGGACCCTAGATATTCTAGCTTCCTTTATTGTCGTTTTAATCTAGAATTTTGTATCTCCTGCTCTGTTAATAGTTTGCTAGATCTTACAGGAGCCCCTACGTGTGAGGCTATGTGGATCACAGTCAAGGGTTGTGTGGCTAGGACTGTATAAACAGAAAGGAGACTTAATTCTTAAATGTGAGCAGTGATACTTAAGGGGCATGATCTTAACACTAAAACTGCTTCATTAACCCCTTAAGGACACATGACGTGTGTGACATGTCATGATTCCCTTTTATTCCAGAAGTTTGGTCCTTAAGGGGTTAAAGGGACACTATAGTCACCTGAACAACTTTAGCTTAATGAAGCAGTTTTGGTGTATAGAACATGCCCCTGCAGCCTCACTGCTCAATCCTCTGCCATTCAGGAGTTAAATCCCTTTGTTTTTTAACCCTAGTCACACCTCCCTGCATGTGACTTGCACAGCCTTCCATAAACACTTCCTGTAAAGAGAGACCTTTTTAGGCTTTCCTTATTGCAAGTTCTGTTTAATTAAGATTTTCTTATCCCCTGCTATGTTAATATCTTGCTAGACCCTCCTGTATGTGATTAGAGTTCAATTTAGAGATTGAGATACAATTATTTAAGGTAAATTACATCTGTTTGAAAGTGAAACCAGTTTTTTTTTTCATGCAGGCTCTGTCAATCATAGCCAGGGGAGGTGTGGCTAGGGCTGCATAAGCAGAAACAAAGTGATTTAACTCCTAAATGACAGTGAAATTGCAGGGGAATGATCTTTACGCTAATACTGCTTTATTTAGCTAAAGTAATTTAGGTGACTATAGTGTTCCTTTAATTTTGATGCCTATAGTAATTATTTAAGGTATAGTAGTTACATATTTATTTAGGATGAAAAAAGACTTGCACCTATCAAGTTTTGCCTTTCTCACACCTGTTTTTGCTGGTGAACCAATTTAAAGTGCTTTCCAAATTTGAAACAAACTAGGAAAGAAAACCTTCTTGACTCCAGAATAGCAGTCAGATCTATCCTTGGATCAAGAAGCTGTTGCCGCACATATTAAAAATTATATCCCTGAATAGTGTGATTTGGCAAGAGTTAATCCAGTTGCTGTTTAAACAATCAAATCTAATGAAACCACATCTTCAGGCAGATAATTCCACATTCTTATTGTTCTTACTGTAAAGAACCCTTTCCTTTGCTAGAGACAAAATCGAATTTCTTCCATTCTAAATAGGTAACATTGTGTCCTTTGAATAGTGCTATTTATAAATAGATTTCCAAACAATGGTTTGCATTGGCCCTGATTTAATATAATTAATGTTATAATATCACCTTTGAGGTGCCATTTTTCTAAACTAAACAGAAATAAATTTGTAACATTGCTCTTATTCATTTTTGTAGCCCTTGTTAATTGTTAAAAGTTGGATTTACACCCACAATACCTCCATAAAATTACCAGCCTTGAAATACGATACACATCTTTTAACTCTGGGTCATCCCATGTGTTTTAACATTTGTTGTTTGTCACCTATTTATGGTGTCAAGTCAGCCCCACGCCAATGACACTCAGCATGCCATCACACCATTTAGTGACAAAAATTCTTATAACAGCATCATACAAAGACACCATTCAAGATCCAATATCACGGTTTGCCCCTTTTCAGCAGTTTCAAATTGAGCCAGCTAATTCTGGCTCTTTCAGGGAGATCATCTCATCTTTACATGGTTTAATGTATCCATGGTTATTCATCTTGTTAGTACGATAAGTCTATTTTGTGATATGTTGCTCTAATCTGCTTATTCAATATTCTGCTGCCTATATTAATCAAATTCTTGTTTAAAGTGTCATTCTGGGCACCCAAACAAGTTGCACGCTATGTGTAGGCTTGTTTACAGTTAGTTAGGCTGTTTGGGTTTTTCTTAATCTATTTTACTTTTTTAATGTTATTGCTCCATAAACTTCAGCTGCAAGTCGCAGAGTTAGACTTTAATATGCACCTTTCTGTTCCTATGTAGAATAAAGGAATGATGGAACAAAATTAGAGAAACGTTACACGGTTTGGCATTGAGATGTAAAGTTCTTTCTCACCAGCCCATTGCAGGGGGAAGGTGGAGATCAGAGAGTCTGACCTCACTCCCTCTTAGTTACATATCTCTGTGTATTGGCTCTGGTGAAGTCCAAGCAGTACCATGGCAATGCTTTCATTTTATGAGACCAGAGCTCGTAAGACCTTTTACATGAGGTCTGCAGCTTGGAGGAGGTAAGAACACCCATAGTACCACAAGGGATAGGAGTGACGTTTCCCCTCCCTACCCCAAGGGAAGGAGGGTGAATCAACAGTTATTCATTTTAATAAAAATTAAAAAAACAAATGTAAGAATACTTTTATATACATGTCATTTCATCCACCATCCACACACTATAGCTCCTATCTCACATTGCATTCCCAGCAACCTCACGCTGACTGCATTCCTTGAACACACAGAGTACCCCAGCACATGCAACACCCCCAGCACACACACACACACCTTGGATCCCCAGCACACACACACAAACATTGCATCTCCAGTACCACACTGTACCCCAGCACACATGCACACACTGCATCTCCAGTACACACATTATGAATCCCCAGCACAGACATAATACATGCTTTACACACACACACACACACACACTATATCCCCAACAAAACACGACATCTCTTACACACACTGTATTCCCTGTGCACACACCACAGCCCTTAGACAACCATACTACACCACAACAAAAAAACAAACATATTTACACACACTGCATAATAAAAAGCCCCCTTAACAAACACACACACAAACCCACAAACAGCTTGCAAATGCATTCACAATACCGTTTACTTCCCCGTCCCACTTTATCCACTTATGGACCAGTAATTGTGAGGTTTATTACAGTGTAACTCTGTTGTACTGACATACAAAATTCATATTACTCTGATTTATAGCCGTGGAGATATGGGATACACCTTTATGCACATTATTGCAAGATGCTGTGCTTATCTGTGTGTGCCTGTCTGTGTCTAACTATGTATTTATTTATATAAGTGTGTGAGTCAAGCATGTCTGTGTGTGTGTGTGTGTCTGTGCCTGTCTGTGTGTTTTTGTGTCTGCCCACCTGTGTCTATGTGTGTATATGTGTGTGTCTGACTGTGTCATGGCCGTTACCAGTAATTCCTGTCTCTTCCGGGTTGACGGACTGTAGCCACACCCCCTCTCTGACGCGGCCTCATCACGCTACATAATACGACCGCGCCAGACACCAGACGCTGGATTAATGAACAGCGTACCACGGAATTTAACCGTCTGCCACCTTTCTCTGCAACTTACCTGTGTACCGAACCGGACTGATACTCGGCTAACCTCCTTCTCCTTCCCTCGACCACAGCTAGTACCTGGACTCCTCTGGACCTATCTCCCACGGAGGCTCCCCGGAGGGGACTCTGGGATCAACTTCAACCCCTGGAAGCCAAGTTATCGTTTATACAAACTTTTCCTCAGACTCTTAAACAATCATTCTTTGGTCTGCTCTCAAGTTCTCCTATCTGTAGTGCTGTAAAACCGCTCATTTACCATTAAGGCTACAGCTGATTTCGGATCCTACTATAAAGCTAAAACAGATCACTGCTGGTTATATCTTCATTATAATTCCTTAATTTACTTAATTATTACAATTCAAATTGTACAAGTGGCAATAAGAAACCACTCATCAATATTGGAGCAATTAAAGATACAGCACCTATGTTTTCTTCAATCAATAATTAAAGACACAGTACCAGTAAATTCTATGTTGAACTGTCATTTCTTATATTATCCTCTTTTATTCTGAATCCTCGAGTATTTACATTGAAATCTGCAGTTGAGCTCCATCTCAATCTATGTGAACGTGACAGACTGTAAGCAACAGTGAGTGTACCAAGATACATGTTAATCAGTGGAATTGAGAAGGGTGTGGTTTGAGGAGATATCAGGGTGGAGCTTTAGGAAGGGGTCACCAAATTATTTTTGGGCTCAAGCCCTTGATGCTTGCAATGCCCCTGCTCTATACAGATTATAGTTGTGCCCTTCCTGGCACATATATTTCTGTGTACATCTCTGCAAGAGACGGTGTGACCCCTTAATGATTATAGTCTACCAGGCTCAAAGAAGAATTGTAGTCAAAATCACTAGCATATATGCAAGATAGGTGGAACAATAACAGAGCCACAATCCAACTTTCTGTACACAACAGATCAGCCAAACTTTAGCACCCAAGAGCAATATGAAGAAGCAATATGCAAGCAAAGTGTATCATAGCATGATGTGGAGATGCATTATTTATTTGCAGGTAAAAACTATTAATTAATTATGGACCACAGAAATAAAAATGATGGCAAAAGGAAATAAAGAGCTAAGGCTGCGCTGAGAAGGCATCTCCAAAAACATGACATGTTTTAACCACAACAAACATTTTCCTGTTATGAAAATTAAATATATATATATATATATATATATATATATATATATCTGTATATTTGTTATTTTCCTTCTCACGTTAGTAGGTAATAGTTTTTTTCTAGCTTTGGTGCTGTTGCTTAGCAACAAAGAACCTCACTATGTTCAAAGCCAATAGAGACCATGTTACATAAAAAGGAACCCTATAAGTTTTTGGCACAAAGCATTTATAGCTCACAAAGGCAGGTCGAGTTGTGCCTCTCACCTAGAACTCATGAGAAAGATACAGTATAGATGGTACATGGTGCCGGATAGTCTTGCAAACATGTACCAAAACACCTCCAACATGTGCTGGAGATGCACCCAAGGGACAGGCACGATGCACCATATGTGGTGGACATGTGTAGAAATTCCAAAATTCTGGCGAATGGTGGGGAAAATCGCGACTGATGCCATTTCAACGCAGGTTAAAACCACCCCTGAACTTTGTCTTCTGTTCGCGTCACTAGATATAGTCTCCCCAGAATCTTGCTTGTTATTTCATATACTAAATCGCAGCAAACCTATTAATAGCCAAAGCATGGAAAACACAGATCTCCCAGCAACACCAGCCCTACTGAGCCAAATCTCACTGAATCTAGATGAAATGATGGCACACAAATACCTCCAACCCAAGAAACATTTACAGGAGGCATATGACAAATGGGGGACCTACATCACCAATACTGGAGATGAGATGACTGGTGTCAGCAGATGGGGGGGGGGGAGGGAGCGGGAAATGGACGTATACAAGAAACAGGGGGGGGGGATAAAAAAACATGTTTAAAGCGAAGGGGGAGAAGGGGACGACATAGTTGGTGGGACGTGCAGTGGGGGTTTCTGGACAGGGGAGGTCAGCAACTGTACTGCAGAACCAAGCTCCAAATGGTACGACACTCCACAAGATGCACCAACTATTCCGCAAAAGCCTCATCACTTGTAGCACATAGCAACAACCACAAACACAATATTACAGGGTGTAACGGAACTCCCCATACTCCGAACGAGTACCTTCCATTGCTGGACACTTCCTAGCCTGCGCCAAGGACCACAAGCACCACACCGGACACCACAAGCACCGCAGACTCCACAACCGCCGTAGCTTAACTGGAGTCTTGTTGTCTTCTGTCCACCCTGGATCAGCTTCTGTCCTCCAGGACCGTGTGCGGAAGATATCTCCTCCAGGAGAGCGTATCAGGAACAAGCTCTTAAAAGAGCTAAGTGATTAAAGCTCAGGGGAGTATGCATCAATTACACACAAACCCTCCCCTCTGCCTGTGATATAATTACTGAACACAATGGGTTAAAGTAATTATCACAGGCAGGAAAAATATACTTTTTACACATACACTGCAACTTTAAAAATATTCATTCAATCTTCATAAAAACTCAGCACACTTTAATTACAAACATATCCAAAATTCCATCCAGGGGTTAAAAAGTTAGCTGGAAGTCCTTTTTGTCCATCCGCAAGCACATTTTCATGCCATAAACAGTTCCATAGATTTGGGCTGTGCGGTCGGTCTATTTTACACAGAAAAATGAAGTCCCATTCGAATGCATGAACAGGGCCATTCGTGCATTTAGCTTAGTATAGCAGTGAGTTGAAACTGCCGAACGGGACTTAGTCTCTGTAGCTGAAAAGTGAGTGTAGGAGAAGGTAAGGGTCAGCGGTGTTCGTTGAAATGTGTAGCCGATTTCAGTTCCATGGATTTGGCTACACATACCGCTGACCTCGTTTGAATGAACAAAGATGGCTGCCGCCATGTGTTTGTTTGTCGAATAGTGGCCACTTCGATTACTTCGGCCGTTCGGCTGCATCCGAAGTGCCAATTTAAAGCTGCAGAACTGCTTCAATACAATTTAAAGGGGCAGCAAGAGTCTTTTAAAATACAATCTGCTAAAATAGTTGTAGCGGAATGCATTAAGCCTTTCCTATAACTTGCATATGTGACTGTATTCGTTTATTGTATTCATGTGTTTATGTATGCTTTCGTATGTGGGTTCGGTAGTTTCATGGGAATGAAACTACCGAACCATTGGACCACCCCAGTGAGAAGTGTGCGCCTCGTTAGGCATTCACACTTCTCACAAAAAACCGCAACTTGACTTGTAATTACTGATGCCTGGGTGGCCGCTGTTCGGTATACGAACCACGTGCGACGGCCATCTTACGCATCAAAATCTCAGCGGTGTTTGGTCGTCGAGTGTCTGGAACTCAAATCGGACACTCAAACAACCGAACACCGCTGAGATCTCCAGAGCTCCGTAACTACCGAACGGAGGGACCTAACGAATCCCCATTCGGTAGAAACCAAGTACCAAACGAGGGAACTGTAATACAGGTGAATTTAAGTGTGGATGGCTAGGATTACTGTATGTTTCGACTGCCGAACGGAGACTGACCGCAGGGCCCAAACGCATGGAACCCTTTTCGGATACCACATCGTGTGCGGTCGGTCAAACCTCACCCTCCACCTAACTACCGAACCCCTGGTCCGATCTGGGTGAATTTTGGATATATTATTCACCCAGATCAGGGCTACCTGGCGGTACCCTAATATTGATGCTATGTACTTGTTTAGGGGTACATCCAGGTTTGGGGTAAATGTACAGTAATAGTTAAGGGGATTATGAGTCACTCTGAGGGGAGGAGATGTGTGGGAGGTAACAGTTACAGTATTGGTTACTGTCCTAATTGATTTAAATCCCTCCCTTGCATGGGAGCATGCTTTATAAGACACACTGGAATAAAGGTTATTCAGTTCTGCTCCTGAAACTGTGTGTCGTCCAGTTATTGGGATTGCTGTTGGGATATTGCTGTGTTACTCTGCCTGCTGGAAAACTCTGCTTGTGGATTTATAATTGCCTTGTTCCTGAGCCTCACTGGGATCTTAAGTGGAGAATAGCTGTGGGATATCAGCTCTCCACTACAATAGTCTTTAACAGGCAATATCTTCCAGGGGCCATAGTCTTAAAAAGGCATTGTTCACCAAAGTCACAATGTGCCCACAGACTGTTCTTAAAGGGCCATACACAGTCCAATAAAACTCCATAAGCCCAAATGCTGGTTTAAAAGGGTACAATCTCCCAGGGGCCATAGTCGCAGGGGAGGAGGCAGGCAAGCAGGCCTCTCCAGGACAAAGTGGCGAAGGGCACTTCGTCACACAGGGTTTCCCGCAAAAGACGCCTGCGCAGGTTCAACTTACTCTGTAAATAGTTAGAATCCTTTCTTCTGAAGTTTTTCCGGGTTTCACCACTCCTTTTCCAATAAAAAAAAAAGAGTCAAGCACGAACGAGAGGGGAGCTTAGAATGGGTATAGGCCAGATACGATATGGGAATCGCATGAGAGAATACAAGGGGACAGATGGTAGAAAGATAGACCAGCAACACCCAGAAGACGGCGCCACTTTGTTAGGGTCTCGAGACAGGGGGAAAGGAAAGGTGGGCAGTGAAGGCCTTGGGGTAACGGCTATGACCGAGAGGTATCTTGAGTACAACCTTAGGAAAACTAAACATCAAAGTTAAATGTTGTATGTATATATATATATGCTTACTGCTGGCTGGAATGTGATCACGCTGAGTTCCCTACTGCGTTAGGGTCGAAAAAAGCATACCCTTACCCCTTTTCTCTTCTGTATCCAACTGCAATTATCTTGACTCAAATTGTCAATTTTAGAAAAGGAACACTATATTTTGCAATAACGTATTAGGGCCCCTGGTCCCCCTCAGAATGGAAAAATATGGTTGTTTACTTACATTTTATTCCTCACTGTGCCATTCTCGCTTTGACTGGCCCCACCTCCATTGCTGTGATCAAGAGTCAATCTTCCTCTCAGAATATCAACATCTTCTCCTAGAGATGCATTGAATGAATGCATCCCTATGGGGAGCATTCAGCGTCTTCATGCAGAGCATGGAGTAGCTGAAAGTAGGTGCTGCACACTGAGATTGGAAGCACCTCTAGTGACTGTCTGAGTGACTGCATCTAGCGGTTGTTACTGGCAGCAACCTGAACACTGCATTTTCCCTGAAAAGGTGGTGTTTAGATTGCTGAGCCTACAGGGACATGCTGTAGACACCAGAACCACTACTTTAAGCTGCAGGGGTTCTGGTGAATATATGTATCTCACAGAGAGGAGCTGGCCATTTTCTATGGACATAGAATCGATACGTCCAGAAGAGTTACTTGGTCCACAAAGCATATAGCAAACCTGTAGGGCAAATATTATACTAGAAATTACTGTTATCAAAATGTATGTAGTTAGTGCACGCAAATTCTACAGCTTGTTCAAATGTTAGTGTGGAGCTAAAGTACAACACTACAGCACACATTTAGACATAGTTTTATATAAACACATTTGTTATGTAAAATATTATTTACTGTGAAGCTTGTACTTTCCTAAATTGAACAGCCAGGGTGGATAAAACACTTAAGCACTTTTTATACTGTGGCACATCATACTGGAGTAGAGGGTTCTCTGTTTAAAAATAGATCCCTTGCTTCTGCTCTATTGCTTATTTTCTCTGGGCTGCACTAAATGCAGCCGGCTCACACGCATCCTCCTCCTGCTCTCTTCTTCAGCATGGGCTAGGGGCATCTTTCCCAGCAGGGGAGCTAATTAGCAACAAAATTGAGCAACGTGTCCAAACTCATCAGTCTCAAAACTGAGGAATCACAAGCAGCCTCCGGAGAGTGCTCAGATTTGGATGTAATTCCTGCATTTGTTTTATTTGGAGCTGACAGCAAACTCAGGACCACAGGAATTTTTACTCTACAAAGCCTACAATCTAATTCACCATTTACATATATTTTATCAGTGTGTGGAAACAGATCCGTTGCTCTGTACCACTTCCCACCACCAATAGCAATTAACATGTTAAGAAATGATCATAATTAGATCTACGAAAAACTAAAACAAACTGCACTCAATCCAAATGAGCCAAAATCAGGTGCATCCAGACCCAGGCCAGCACAGTTTAGATATCAAAAGTAGAAAGAAGGTCCAGGCACTTCAATGCTATTGAAAGCACATTTATTGGAACATGGTGAACAACGCAACTTTTTAACCTTGACAAAGGTCCATTTGTTGGTCAAAATGTTGTAGTGTTCACCATGTTCCAATAAATGTGCCTTCAATAGCATTGGAGTGCCTGGACCTTCTTTCTACTATTGGTATCATAATTATATCCAAGTCACAAATATATAACTTGTTAAACAACAAAAGGTGGTGGTATAAGTACTCACAGTTCAAAATTCACAGACCACTTTGCTGCCCCCAAAGTCAGTAACATTTTCAAAATAAAGTTGCTTCGCACTCGGGATTCGGTGATATATTTTACGAAACCAAGTCTCAACAGGTGGACCTGGCAATGTTTTGGTGTAGTAGTATCTTTGTCAAACCTTGGCGCATATCTGTTCCTGGGCTTTAGTGGCTGTAATGCTGTAATTAGAGGTAACTACTTTTCTCACCTGAGAACTGGGAAAAAGCATCCAATAAAAGTCCATTTTACGTGCAACTCAATGTATGTCGTTTACACGTTAAAATGCCCTTGAGGCTTATTGTACGTTGGCAAAACAATATTATGGACCATTCGCACAAATTGCTGTGAACGACCAGTTTATTTTCATTTTAGAGAACCAAAATATAACATCTCATAGCTCAAACTTCAAATTATTAATGAGGCACAACCCTTGAAAAGAGGTGGTAAAAGACAAAATGTATTGAAGAAAAATGAATTACAATGGATTAGGCAATTAGAAAGTAGGCAGCTGTGGGGGACCGCTGCCGGTCCGTGAATTGCCTGTCTGATATTATGTGTGTTTTCCCATTTTTCGTATCTTCTGCCCGCTTCCCGTTCAGGAGTGCTTCCACAAAGGGAATTAATTCGCCTCCCGAACAGGGACCACCCCGATACCCCATTTAAAATGTTGGCTTAGAACCTTCACACCTCGAAATAGTGTCAAACCGCAAGGAAAGCAATTAATGAGCACTCCTCCGGCTGGCTGCCATTCGTGCAGATAAACGTCAGTCAGGAGGAGTGTTCATGAATTGTTTCCCAACTCGTTAGTTTCCCGAACAAGGACCTTCCCAGTGACCCATTAGAACGTTCACACCAATTAATCAGAATGTTCGCACTTGCAACATAAGTGTGAATTTGCAAGGGAGGCAATTAATGAGTGCTCCACTGAGTGGCCGCCATTTCATACAGATGAATGCCGTCCAGGGGGAGCATTTGCGTCCCAAAAAGAAAATGCTTCCCTTGCAGGGATTCACACAGAGACCTTGCGAGCGGAGTCTGGTCGAGGAAGGTACCGCTGCGAGGGTCCCTGAGATTGGTGTGAGCACTTCTGGGGCACTGGCATGGTTGGCGGGCTTTGCGGTGCCCACTGGGACAAAGCAACCAGCTCTTTTCCCACGGGTGGGCTCTCTGTGCCTGGGAGACAAAGGGACGGTTCCTTTTTCACACGCTTGGTCTACCAGGTACAGAGGCTCATGGGATGAAGAACCCCCTGTCCCCGAAAGTGGGAAACCCTGTGTTTGGGCGGCGGGCTTTTGGAGACAAAGGGACAAAGCCCTTTACCACGTTAGGTTCCCGAGGAGCGGGAGGATCCTGGGAGGGGACATTGTATGCTGTGTGTTACACCCCTTGCATGGGGTTATGCTTAAAAACCATGTGTGGCAAATAAAGTACCTCCAGAACTGTGTGTCATCCAGTTACTGGGGGGGAGGGGAGGGTGAAGGCCGGAGGAGGAAGAGGGTCTCTTTATATTCTAAATGGTTCATATTCAGCTGAAGAAGGGGAATTAGCGGAGGTAACCGGTCGGGTTACCCATGGTCCGCTACAACGGCCCTTGGGAATGAATGAGGAAAATAATTTAACACTGTATCCCTTATCTTGAACAATTGACTAATTTTGCTATTTTCTATATTTAGATGGT
The DNA here is from genome assembly GCF_036172605.1 of Pelobates fuscus. Classification (NCBI taxonomy): domain Eukaryota; kingdom Metazoa; phylum Chordata; class Amphibia; order Anura; family Pelobatidae; genus Pelobates; species Pelobates fuscus. The sequence goes on from NC_086326.1 coordinate 95,507,983, forward strand.
TCTTCGATAGACAGAGGCTGGAAAGAATGATTGAGAATATAGCGTAATTGCTCCAACTTTATCATTTTTGGTAATATTTGTTTTTTGTTGATATTATATGGTTGGGTTTGATTTTTCTGTAATTCTTTTTTGAAATTCTGCTGTTTGTAAGAATAAATGTGTACTTTTTATAATTATAATATTGCTGCAACAATTCAAGTAGTCTTACAGCAGATAATAAGAAATATGTGGAATTGAAGATTACAATATTATATCATAAATATACTAACGATAAGTGGACAATCAACAATGTATATGGACAATGAACTTTCAGAAAACTTTCACGAATATTATATATATATATATTTAAAGGGACACTATAGTCACCAGAACAACTACAGCTTATTGTATTTGTTCTGGTGAGTATAATCATTCCCTTCAGGCTTTTTGCAGTAAACATGTTTGTTTTTTTCAGAGAAAAAGCAGTGTTTACATCCTCCACTGGAGATGGCTCTGGAAGTGCTTCCTTGGGCAGTGCTACACGTTATGACTGACATTCAGTGTCTCCACCCTCTACATGGAGACATTGCACTTTCCTCATAGAGATGCATTGATTCAATATCTATATCATAAATTCATAATCAATACATGTCAAAAGGCATAAGCTGAACAATTGAAAAATATTGACAAATTTACAGTAATAACTTTTCTACAGTCTGGTGGATCCACCTAATGGTTGTATGCATGTAGCTGTAATATCGCTGAAATACCATAGTCAAAGAAAGGGGTAGAGGTCTCCCTTAAAAATCCATGTGTGGACCAAAAATAAAATATGTTAAAACATTTTTTGTAAAAATAAAAAATAAGGATAACAAGTCCAGCATACAAAAAGCAAAAACAGTGTACAGTTCACTCAATGTTCGTTGAAAAGGAGACAAAATATTCCCCAAAGTAATAATGGTTGAATCTCTCCATGTCAAATGTAGTTTGTCCTGGCAAAAAGTCCTTATTAGTTTGTAAGGCAGTACGTCAAGTAGGGTTCCATGTATTACTTGAGCATAGGAGAAGTCCTGGACTGGGCAAGTATTTGGAAAAATCCTAGGCTGCACGCTCAGGACCCAACTGTCCCTTCAAAGGAACCAAGGTCCAAGTGCTTGTGTCACCCGATGGGCCTCCTTAGTGTGCAGGCCACCAACTGCACCGGTGATCTTGTGAAGGATAAAAATAAATTGTTGACCTTGACAGGGCCCAAGGGTCAGCTAACTTGGGCCTCCCAGGGATAACTGGGTCTAGGGCAGCTGCCCTGTTTACCCTGCGCTAAAGATGACCCTGTACACACACACAATGCAACCCTCTTGCATCCCCTTGATATACACACACAATGCAGCCCTTATATGCACACACACACACACACAACACCCCTTAGGCCCACACATTCTACAGGCCCTATAAACACACACACTTTACATCCTTTATAGTACGCTGCTCTGCCGTTAACTGCCCGGTGCATAATTTCTGTTCCAGTCCAGCACTGATCATAATTATAACTATTACATAATATATATCTATTTTTAATATTATTTTATGTTATTATACAGTATTACTGGAGTACAGAATACTTACACGTACTTCGAAAGAAGGTATAGGCTTGGAATTCGAGCTCAGGAAATATTAAATTAAGAAAGTGTTAATAGAAGCAGATTTTATTCCTTTCAAAGCATACTGAAAATTACTGGTCAAAGAAAAAAAATTGTATAAAAATTTGAAGACTTTATTAGCCCAAATTAAAAACAGGACAGATGGCCAGGAGAAGAGTAGCACGTGTACCTTATGCACCTCAAGATAGAGGGGCTTAATCATTTGCCGTGATTACTCCTTCATCTACATCCTAGTTCTTAATTATCCTCCCCTTTTTCATTGGCTCTGTGACAAGAAAAGGTGTGAATACTGTGCAGAATACTTTTTCAGATCCCGACTTTATCAGTTCCTTAACATCACACTGCTCGCAGCATCCTGCATTTACCCGATAAGGCTATAATTACAGAAGCTGGCTTTGGTTTTCACTGGAGTGGATCCAGATATCAATATTCTTGATATAAAAAAGGGAAAATGTGTCACATCCAACATCCTTCATTTATATAGTGATTGTCACTGTACATAAATTCATTGCTGTGGTCAGGCCGTATTCCCCAAAGGCCGAGAAAAAAGGAAAGGCTTTGAGTGTTCGCTAATTAATCTGCGATTGACTAACCATTTCAATAATTTATTACTAAGTGAACATCTTACTTGAAGGTGGTCTTTTAAGAACAATGCATTTGTTAACTTTTATTGGAGATGGTTAATGCAAGGCCCAGGGAAAATTGTCATATATCTATATATTTCTTTTCATCATGAATGCAAATAACAGTTTGCGGTCTTCCACTTTCTAGAGTAACCCCAATAGAACCGTCTGTTTTACCTATATTTCCCTACATACAGAGCAATCTTAAAATAACAGTACCATTTGGTAGAAGGTATAAAAATAAGCACTGTGACAGCTCGGAATTCCCACTAGACAATCATGTTTCCAAATCTTCTCATCAAGCTGTCAAAAGCTTTACAAGGCATAATTTATACTCGTCTGCAAGACTCCAAAGCGCTCCTGCCTGGCACGAATATCCGTCACCCAACTGCACAGGGAAGTAGATTCACAGCAAAAGGGGCAATTCCATTTCACACACTAAATAAACCAGAATTACAATGACAGCTGTCTCATTCTACCCCCCACTTCCAACACTTTCCTTGCTACAAACAGAGCATCAAAACAGCCAAAACATTCACTTGGCAAGGATTTCATATTATTGTCTATTTTATCTTTTTTACATTTTACATTTTTTTTCAACTGTCATGTAATGATGGCATTTGCATTACTGGAGGAGAAATTCAGTAACATAATTCACTGATAATCACTATGCAAACTAAAATGGTAATAAACCCCTTCTATGCCAGTTAAAATAACAGAGTAGCGTTTATTTGCAACATGAGATAAAAAGTAAATTTCAGTGTAAAGATGCCTGCTGGAAAACAGCAAGCAGGACACAAATGTAAGCTGCCTGGTAATCTATTACAAAATAGTTGGGGGGGGGATGGTAATTTATTTTAGTGATTATACAATATATCTTGTCTTGAAATATTCAAAATTGAGCGGAAATTTAAAGTGACCCTATTGGTACTAAAACAATTTAGCTTAATGAAGCAGTTTAATGTAGAAATCATACCCCTATAGTCTCACTGTGCAGTTGACTGCCATTTAGGAGTTAAAATGAATCTATAGTATTAGGAACACAAAGTTGTATTCCTAACACTATAGTGCCCACTGGTCCACCCCCGCCTTGACCTCCCTTCTGACACAAAGGGTTAAAAAACAAACAAAAAAAAACTTTATTCACTTACTCAATTCCATCACCGATGTACCTCAGTGCTGGGTTGCAGTCTGCCTCCTCCAACATCATTGACGGGGGCCTCATGTGCATGAGTGGCGTGCACCTCAAGCACAATAGGCCTTCCCCACAGGAAGGCATTGCTATTGCTATTGGGATTTTGGATGTCCTAATGCAGAAAATGAGGATGTACGGCATCGTTTAACCCCTTAAGGGCCGATGATGGTTCAGGACCGTCATCAGAAACATCCACTTGATGACCGATGACGGTCCTGAGCAGCGGGAGCGATCAGAGATCGCTTCCGCCGAAATACCGCTGTTACTATCTGCCAGGCACATAGTAACAGCCAACTATGTTGTTTGAGCGAAAGAAAATGTGCCTGCTCGGTGTTCCTGATGTCATTTTAATACATGCTGGTGGAAACGATCTTGGCACTGTTCTGGTGTGGGATATGGGGGAAAAGATCCAGAAGGATTTGGGGAGTTCTGGCTCTGATTTCTGAGGGCGTTTTTAATTTTGTCCGAGGTGCTCTCTCGGAATTTCTGGCGGGGGGCTAAGGACGCCAGGGCTTTGAACGGGGCAGAATTAAGCTCAACAAGAGGGTCTCACGTTTTGTGAAGGGACTGGGGGGGGAGAGGGGGGGGGGCTCATGGTGCATCATTGCATCTTTGAGCATAATGCTTCTATTTGTTTTCATAGTGATGTGATCCACCTGAAGGATGTTGGGCTGGATTTACTTAATTTAGCTTTGCAGGAGTCTTTGGAGGAGACCATGGCTGTGGTGTTGGGGTGGACCCGCTGATCTAGCTTTGCAGGAGTCTTTGGAGGAGACCATGGCTGTGGTGTTGGGGTGGACCCGCTGATTTAGGGGGTAAACCAGCGAGTCTTGTATATGGCCCTTGTCAACCGGGGGTTGGACCAGCGGTCCTTGGAAAGTGGATGGGTAGGGCTGTCCCTCCCCTAACCTCAGGTACAGTGATGGATAACAGACGTGCCCACTGAGTAAACTAACTGGCTGGTGGATAGCATTACGCAATTGTAGGTCCAAAAAAAGGCCTTGTGCTGGTTGTAACAAGGGGGGATGGGGCAGCTGCCCTTAAGTTATGGTTGGTTGAAAGGGTGGTACTCAGTGATGTATCTATTTACTGAGTAATTGTAGATTATGCTAACGTAGTGTACTTATAATCTTAATTTTAATAATGAGAGGAGGCGAGTATTTTGCATGACTTTCTTTACTCATGCTTCCAGCAGCACAAGTCAATAATCAAACTTTAAACCAATCATAACAGTCTACATAACCATATATAAAACCCTGTATGTCACATGACTTCCTCTTTCTTTGGTGAGAGATTAGTCCATGTAATGTCCCGAAATAAACCCAAAGTTCGTAAACATAAAACAGTCCAAACTTGTTCCATGGTAGTCTTAACTTCCTTTAATCCAACTTCAAACTGATAACTCATAACGGTATTGGAACTTGATTCGAGAACTTCCACAGCCGATGTGTCTTATCCGGAACCAATAACGGCCATCACGCTGCAAAAAACAGAAACGAGTGTAAGAGGATGGAAGTAGACTTATGTCCACATGATATCATAGTTACCGTATCTATCCATACATAGTATCATAAATATTAATCTATTTTAATATACTATATTGAACATCATTAATATTAACCTATCCTCATCTATTAACCATAAATTTTAATATCAGTAAATATTCAGCTATTACCTCAAAACTTCTAATCCCTATCCTCCTGATAAACTAAACAGTTATAGCTGATCTATAGAAACGTTGAGAGAAGACAACCCATATAAACGGGAGTGGAGGGTGGGAAAATACTCGCCTCCTGTCATTATTAAAATTAAGATTATAAGTACACTACGTTAGCATAATCTACAATTTTATTACATGACAGGAGGCTTCCTATTTTGCATTTTTAAAGCTGAGGTAATAGTGAGAAAGATGCGTGTGTGGTTTGACGAAAATAAAATAACCGGAAAGTATCTTCCCGTGTCCAGTCCGCGGAACGTAATATATCCGCTAGGGACGCTCCCGTCGAGAACGCTCGCGATGCGGCTGCGCCCCTGACCGAGTGAGCTCCGAAACATGTTTCCACTCCTGCTAAGGATAGGATCCAACGTACGCATCGCGCCAGTGTAGTGGTGGTAACCAGTTTATAAGGTTTGGTGTATGACACCAACAGTTGACCTCTATTAAAAGCACGAAGGTTTGCAGTAACCTCCACGTAACGATTAAGTGTGGAAACTACACATAAACGGGGAACCGTAGGAAAAAAGGGATAAAATATAGATGTCGAATTCGTTTTAGTTCTTCTAGACACCGTGAAGGTAACCCCTTCTGGTGATATAGAGAAACCGTCCACGTCGAACGCTCGTACATCCGAAACTCGTCGAAAAGAGACCAAACATAGAAGTAAAGTGAGTTTGGCCGACAGCTGACGTAGGGATAAGTCTGCGTTGTCTGGCCAATTCCTAAGGAAACTGAGGACCACCTCTATGTCCCACATATGATTATACTTGGGTTCCGGTGGCCTGGACAGTTTGATGCCTCGCAGTCCGTACAGGAACCCTGTATTGGCACGTGTGCCGCTGAAATCGCTGATCGTGCCACGTTGATGGAACGATAGGATTTTCCCTCCGTGAAGAGATTTGACAAATAATTCACCACTGTGGGAATAGATGCTGTAAAGGGATCACAATCCCTTCCCACACACCAGCGGGTCCATGTATTCCATGCTGATATGTAACTGCGTCGGGTACCCGGTGCCCAGGAATCCCATAAAAGACTCCAGGCTACCAGTTCCAGATTCTCTTGTATCATTAGTGGATGTGGTTCCCCTTGCGGATCTGTCAGTAGAAAGGGGAACGATTGTAGAAGTAGGGGATGGTCCTGTGTTAGGGCTAATAATTCCGGAAACCATGCCTGACTTCTCCACAATGGTGTGATGAGAATCATCGAAATCTTGGTCACTCTGATGCGATGGATCACTCTCGCTATCATCGCAAAAGGTGGGAATGCGTACGCTCCCTTCGGGGGCCACTGTTGTAGGAAAGCATCTACCGCCTCGCATTGAGGGTCCGGTAGCCAGCTGTAATATCTCGGTAGCTGTGTATTCGTCCGAGACGCGAACAGGTCGACGACCAGTGGTCCCCTGATGTCTTTCACCGCTGAAAATATCGACGTGTCCAGTCGCCAATCGCTGCCGTCTCTCCAGTGTCGAGAGAACCAATCCGCCGTGAGGTTGTTGATTCCCGGAAGGTATTCCGCCTTGATCGAAATGTTGCGGGGAATACAAAATTGGTATATCTCTTTCGTCGCCTCTGTCAGGTTTTTTGATCGTGCTCCCCCCAGGCGATTTATGTATTGGACCGCTGAAATGTTGTCCATGCGCAGTAAGATGCAGCAGTTCGTCATGTCCTTGGCCAGACTGCGAATCGCAAATGATCCCGCGATCAGTTCCAGACAGTTGATGTGGAGACCCTGTTCCTCTTGGGACCATGGATCTCCTGTGGACGTGTGAGCGCAGTGGGCTCCCCAGCCCCAAAGGCTCGCGTCCGACTCCAATACAAAGTCCGGGTTCTTCCCGAAGATGGCTTTGCCGTTCCAGGCTTCCATGTGGAGTAGCCACCATCGAAGCTCCGTCCGAGCTTCTGTGGAGACGGGAATCCAGTGATCGTATGTGTGTCCTGCCCGTAGGTAGTGAGCTTTCAGCCTCTGCATGGCCCGATAATGGAGCAGGCCCGGGAAGATCGCCTGTATTGATGAGGATAGTAGGCCTACTATCCTCGCTAGTAGTCTGAGAGGTATGGTGTCCCTCCTGAGTATGCGACGGATTTCCTTCCGAATGGCCGCTATCTTGGATGCGGGAAGGCGTAGAACTCCCGATTTGGAGTCTATCTCGAACCCGAGGAACTGGACTACCTGTGATGGTGTCAATGCTGATTTTTCTCTGTTCACTACAAATCCTAGCGATTCCAGAAAATGAATGGTAAATCTCGTCTGAGATTGAATTCTGGATTTTGATTTGCAGAAGATCAACAGGTCGTCCAGGTAGATGAGACAACGTATGCCCCTTCCTCTCAGATGTGCCATGACTGGTTTGAGGAGTTTCGTAAAACACCATGGAGCCGAGCTGAGTCCGAATGGGAGACATGTGAATTGACACGGGCGGCCCTTCCAGATGAACCGGAGGAAGGGACGACTCTCTCTTGCCATGGGGACCGACAGGTATGCGTCTTTTAAGTCTAGACGTGTGAACCAGTCGTGTTCGTTCAATAGGTCCCTCAGGAGGTGAATACCTTCCATTTTGAAATGGCGATAAGCCACCAATCCATCGAGTTCTCGTAGATTGATAACTGGACGATAGACTCCCGTCTTTTTCCTGACTACGAACATGTTGCTGAAGTAACCTTGGTCGTCTGCGGCGAATTACACCGCTCCTTTTGCGAACAGGGCCCTTATCTCCGTGTCTATGATGCGTATCTGATTCTCGGACGCCCGTATAGGCCGTGGTCGTCTGGTCTGACATGGTGTCTGGGTGAATTCTATCACGTACCCTCGTACGGTCTGAAGGATCCATGCGTCTGTGGAGATGCGTTCCCATTCCTGTGGAAAAAGGGACAGCCTGCCAGCAGTTACACCAGAATGACATAACGGAAGACAGTTCGTGCTCACCTGAGTTGAATCGTCCCCGTCCTCTGCTCCGAGTGCCTCTGGTATGGAAGGATCCCCGTGTGAATGTGGCTCTTGCCGATGGGAAGAACTGTTGAGTTGTGTATGGACGGCTGGGGCCGGATGGCCAGAAGCGGCTGGTGGCCCGACCCCTCTGCCGACCAGCCCTGCCAAAAACACTCCGGTTTGTTTGAGGGGTCCGAAAGACCTGTCTGATGGAGGATTGGGCCTTATTTAATGTAGTAAATAGGCCGACGTGCTTCTTTAGTTCCGCCAGGAAAGGTTCTCCAAAGAGTAGCCCGTCTGCCCGAGGGCCTAGCTCCTTCTTTCCCAGATCCAAGAGTTTGGTGTCTATCTTCAATAGAGCCGCCTAACGTCTTTCTGCGCACATGGCGGCATTTGAATTTCCCAGGAGGCAGATCGCTCGCTGTGCCCATTCTCTGATATCGTGCGCTTCGAGGGGTGTCCCCTGAGTAAGTGCCAGATCAGCGAAGTATAGGATCTTTGCCAGTGGGCCTATCATGTCTAGCATTTTGTCTTGGACCAATTTCATGCCCTTTTCAACTCCCTTCCGTGGATCTCTGCCCGAGTGGGACATAAACACCCCTACTGTGGTGTCAAACTCCGGTGTGATGGCGATTTTGTCAGGCAGTACGGGACGCGGGCATTCTGCTTTAAGTTTAGCCCGGACTTCCTTGTCCATCGGCTTCCGTAGCCAGAAATGTATAAATTGGATCAGATGGTCCGGCAGGTTCCACTCGGACGATCTGGGGTGTCGTATCTGGCGAGGGTCGAACATGGGGTTGCCCGTCTCGTCCAGGAACACCCCGTCTTCGTCTATACTCGGTTTGTGAGAGCCTTTGCTGTCTGAGTGGCTTGCCCATTCTTGACTCTGGCTGAACTCTCCGCATTCCTGCGGTATGTCCTGCCAATCCTCCTCCTCCTCCGAGGGCGAGTTCTCTGCCCTCCATTCGTCCATTATTTCCAACGACGGAGGCGATGATGGTCCCTCATCCCCTGATGAGGGGTCTTGTGTAGGGGAGCGGTCCAGGTGCCTTGACTGGCGGCTCCGCTTATGCAGAATTCTCCCCTCATATCTTGGGAGAGTCATACTGGAGCCCTTCCAGTGGCATTTGGACGCCGCTGCCTCCGGCTTACGTTGTGTCGGATCTTTATCCTCCTTTTTTGATGGAGGCCTGGTGTCCGCCGACTCCGGCGGTGACTGTGTTATCATCTTGGCCAGCGCCTTTTCCACCGATGCTGACACTGCGGCATTGATCATTGCCTGGAAGTCTACTGCTGATGGTGGAGTAGTGTCCGACATTATGTCTGCTTGTTCTTTCCCGTCTGTGGGGAGACAGAGTATACGTCAGTGCGTATATGGCTACACAGTGGCTTCCACGTACAACTGGGGTTCACCCAGGTACCCTGTGTTAAATGCCACTAGGGGTGTGACTAGTGGTTTGTAGAGGGGGTCACTCTCTTATCGACCGGGGTGTACGGTCGTCAATGTTGGGACGGATCCCGGTAATGGTCGGGACGGAGCCCGGTAATGGTCGGGACGGAGCCCGGTAATGGTCGGGACGGAGCCCGGTAATGTGAGGTATCGAAGACCTCAGTACGCTTGTAATGAGTTCACCCTTGTAAGTAAATTTTGTGGAAGGTATTTGCCACTGTGAGTTGCGAGGATCACCCCAGTTGTACTATGGAGGTGCCGCATACAATAAAGCGTACTTTTTTTTTTTTTTTTATGTGTCTTGTGGGTATGTCATCAGAGTTTCCACATGTATGAATCAGTCAGTCACTCTTGTGTTCATCCAATTTGTTTAATAATGTAGCCTGAGCCTGATGGGAGTTATCCTGCTGGCTAAGTGTTTGGCCGTATACAGATTCACAGTGCAGTGTCTCCAGCCCAGAACTGTGATCACTTATATCGCATGTATTACATGACCCCACATACAATTCTTCCGTTTATTAGGTAGAAAAAGGTACACTATTTATACTGGCAAAAGAAGTTTGATAATCTGTGTGCCAGTTCGTGGGAATCACGAACTGGCGAAACCAAGATGGCCGCCGAGGATCTCGCGGTATCGCGAGATCCAAGATGGCCGCCGTTCACGCGCAAATTTGCCGCGCAGTCCGCGATCGCGGTCCGCGATAGCGGACTGACGGTATCGGATGGCACCCCCTCAGTACCCTGGGACTATGAGGAGGCCTGGTGGTCCCGCGCGATCGCGGTAAAATGCCCCGAACCGCGAGAGACCAACAGGTCAGAATCAACAGAAAAACGATCCCAATAGGGGAGAACAGCAGTATGGCAACAGCAGTTATTAGTCCTTTAGGGTTTAGAAGGAAAGGTAAGGGAGAGGGGGAAAGCAGAATAAAAGGGGGTGACAGGCTGGTTAAATCCCAGTACAGTGCCCAAATGATTTAAAGGGACCACAAGATAAGTAGCATTACATATATATAAAACAGTAGAGAGCTAATACTCTGACCTGTGCCTTGGCTGGAAGCAGCAAAGAAAGAGGAAGTCATGTGACATACAGGGTTTTATATATGGTTTTGTAAACTGTTATGATTGGTTTAAAGTTTGATGATTGACTTGTGCTGCTGGAAGCATGAGTAAAGAAAGTCATGCAAATAGGAAGCCTCCTGTCATGTAATAAAATTATGGATATAATGTTTTATGTTATAAAGTTGAAGTTTAAAGATTTATATATTTATATTTTAATAAAGCTGTGGCCTATTTTAATCCAAAGTAAGTCTGGTGTGTTTTCATTGAAAGTAAAGGTTGGGGTTTTTCAAGGGTCAAGTTTATGCCCACACACAGTTACCCTCTACTTACGCACATGCTTTTTCATGGTGACACAATTGAAGCAGGTTTCCTGCCTGTACAAACTCAGCACTCATACAAGTCAAAATTCTTCAGTGACTCTTGGTAGCCCTACCGAGTGATGTCATGATGTGTTCTTGATTTTCCAGTATTGAACTTGTGTAGTGTTTTCTTTATGTACATTTATGGAAACTCTTGACCTGACTTTAAAGTTTTCCTGGAATTGTCACCTGGCATTAGCCTGGTTCACCTACACAGAGGATTATCATGAATCTTAGCCATCCTAATGAATTTAAAGGTGAACGTGTGTGAGACTTGAAAATCTAGCAAGTAAAAGCACCTCTAATATTATGCAGATTGACCTGTGCGTCTGACTTGCCATCAAGAGAATAATTATTTTCCTGGTAAGTATGTCCCGGTCAAGGGGGTCTCCAATGAAATGTAGATCTATTTTTGAACTGACCTCAGGGAAAAAGAGGTTCTCTTGGAGTATGTTAATCTACATTTTCCCCATATTTTCTTTCCTTGTGGCTTACCTTTCTTCTATGGGGCAGCCATCTTTAAAAGGGATACTATAGTCATCATGACAACTTTTGCTTAATGAAGCAGTTTTTGTGTATAGATAATGCCCCTGCAGTCTCACTGCTCAATTCTTTGCCATTTAGGAGTTAAATAACTTTGTTTATGCAGCCGTAGGCACACCTCCCCTGTAACTTACACAGCCTTCCTAAACACTTCCTGTAAAGAATTATCTAATGTTCACACTTCCTTTATTGCAAATTCAGTTTAATAAAAAAAAAAAAAAAAAAAAAAAAAAAATTATCTCCTGCTCTGTTAATAGCTTGCTAGACCTTGCAGGAGCCTCCTGTATGTAATTGAAGTTAATTTTACAGAGCAGGAGATAAAAAAAACTTTAAAAAAGTAAGTTACATCAGATTGAAAATAAAACCATTTTGATACAGGCTGTGTCAGTCACAGCCAAGGGAGGTGTGGCTAGGGCTGCATAAACAGAAACAAAAGTGATTTAACTCCTAAATGGCAGAGAATTGAGCAGCAAGACTGTGGGGGCATGATCTATACAACAAAACTGCTTAATTAACCTAAAGTTGTTTTGTTGACTATAGTGTCCCTTTAACCCCTTAAGGACACATGACATGTGTGACATGTCATGATTCCTTTTTATTCCAGAGGTTTGGTCCTTAAGGGGTTAAGTCTCCTTTGATCAGAGGAACAGCTTACAAGAAAGTTACAAGATAAAAAATATGTGGTACCAGGCGCAAATGTCCATGGAGATAAAAGGTCAGACCTGGGGTCACAGTTTGGAGAGATATACATGTACAAAACAAAAAACTTTTGAAACACTCTAGAAAAACTATACTTAGAGCACAGAATTGCTGAGAAATTTGCTTACCCTGTGCTGGGCTTTTCTTTACAGGCCACACCCCCCACCAGCCCTCCTGCAGTGCCCATCATTTGGACACTGCTTCTGGTTGGCTGTTATGGCAAACTATCGCCAGGCAGACCTGGGGAAATGTATTTTCCAGTCAAGGGAAGGCCATGGAGGACTAAGGATTTCGAGATCCACCAGTTATCACGCAGCCAGATTTTTAACAAATGTTACAGGTTCCGCAATTTGATGCGTGGCATGGAAGACAGGACAAGGTAAGTGAAGGTTTTTACATCTTTCAGGAGTCACATCATTGGTGTTCAACAGAATATCCACAAGATATTGACATCCTTCACACATGATTGCACATATGTACAATGAGATGTTACAGGTATCTAACACACATCACCTAAGAAACATATTCCTAGCACCTGTGGTAATAGTTGATGGAAAGGGCAAGATGCAGATGCTGCTGGAAGCCCTACCCTTTGCCATTTTTTTATTTTTTTTTAAAGCAGGTCATGTGAAAGACGGAAGTGTCATTGTCTTATGATATCTTTTGCATTGGAATGTGAAAAAAATGCAATGTTTTCATAACAAAAATTGTAATGAGTTGATGTTGTTACATGTAGAACAGAGCCTCATTTGCTACGAAAGAAATATACCTTAAATATCCCCAATACTCGCCCGCCAAACTCGAAATTAGATGGTTTTATTTTGTTACATTCAAAAGTCACAGTTCCACCAAAATGTGAAATGTAGCAATAAACACTGAACAGTTTCAGGTACCAAATGTAACTAAGGGAAGATGTGAGCACAATTTAAAACCAAAAACAAAGAGACTATATTCTGTTTATTGATAGCACTGTTCCCAACAACTGTTCTGCACATCTAAAATTCGGGTCAGCTGCCTGGCAGACTGACCAGCACGATTGAAGCCCATGGAACAGCGCAGTAAGGGGAGTGGGCCTTGACAGAGCCAAGGAGTAGGCAGGTGGAGTTAAAGATTTAGGGGTGGGTAATTAGTAATGGGGTGTGAAAAGGGGTGGAGAATAAAGGAGTATATTAAGCGGCCATTTTAGCAAGTGGCCATTTTAATCAGAATCTGCACTTACCTGTTAATTGTTTTTGGCAAGTCTGTGTGGATTTGTTTTCTTTCTTTTGCAGATCATGGCTTCGCTGGACGAGATCTGGACGCTGGCCGAGATTTGGGATTCCGTTGGCTGAAGATAAGACAGTGGGCCCGACTGAGTGCTTGAGCTTCCTGGGGCTGGAAATCGACTCGGTGAAAGGGGAATGTCGGTTACCCACGGATAAGCTGATGGCTCTCCGCCAACGGGTGGGAGAAGTGAGGGGTTCAAGGAAAGTGACCTTAAGGGGACTGCAATCCCTACTAGGGAGCCTGAACTTCGCATGTAAGGTGATCCCTATGGGTAGGGTTTTTTGCAGGCAACTGGCTCGAGCTACTTGTGGAGTAAGGTTACCGGGTCACTACATTAGGGTCTCAGCTGATATGAGGGCTGACTTGGACGTTTGGATCCATTTTTTTGCAGGAGTTTAATGGTCGGGTATTTTTTAGGGACCCGGAAGCGACGTCGGAAGACATCGGTTTATTTACAGATGCCTCAGGGAGCGTGGGTTTTGGGGCACACCTGGGGGGTAAATGGTCCGCAGAGGAGTGGCCTGGGTCCTGGAAGGAAAGCTCATTGATCAGGAATTTGGCATTCCTGGAGTTTTTTCCGGTGGTAGTGGCAGTGGCTCTGTGTGGCAAGGAACTCGCAAACAGGAAGGTGATTTTTCACTCCGATAATATGGCAGTAGTATTTCGGCCTCGTCGCTCCCCGTGGTTCGGTTATTGAGACACCTAGTTCTTCTTTGTATGTCATGGAATATTGTTTTCAGGGCTATGCATGTACCGGGCTTGTTGAATGTTGTTGCTGATGCACTGTCTCGTTCACAGTGGAAACGTTTTCGGGAGGCAGCACCAGGCGCACAGAAAACGGGTCAGGCATGCCCGGAAGAAATATGGCGGCTCGGGACATCGTGCTTGGGGATTTTATAAGGAGTTCCCTAGTGCCAGGCACCTGGGCAGCGTACACCAAGGTTTGGAATGAATGGGAGGAGATGGTAGGGCAGACGGGAGTGGTGAACTCCGCGGCAGGTAGGTTTGACATGCTGTTATGGTTGCTGTGTCGGTGTCAGGATCGGGACAGGGATCCAACACGCAGAGTACAAACAGGTGGTAGGTACGTATACCGGACCTTAGAATGGCCGGACTTAAAGTAAAGAGTAAGTAGAGAATGGTCTAGGAACAAGCCGAGGTCGAGGGAACGAGAGGAGAGGTAAACGAGAGACAAGCCGAGTCAAAGGATAACAGAGATAAACAGGGTAGTACAAACAAGCCGGGTCAGAACCAAAGAGACAACGAGAATACAAGAGCACTGAGTGACTAGACAGGCTAGAACCACGACAGGGCAATGAGCAGATGCCGAAAGCCTTACTTTATACCTTGATTCTAGAGGGTAATCACGCCCCCGACGAGTCCTGATTAGTGCTCGGGACTTGACTGACAGGTCGTCCCGGGTTGGCGTCATGACGTCGACTACTGAGCGTCGCGTCATATAAGGAAGTGGATCCCTCGCAGTCGGCTTGTAAATGGCCGAGAGGACCGCGAGGAACGGAAGAAACAACCCCTCTGGGAGGATAAACGTCTAAGTCTCTCACCTCCTCTGAGGTAGAGACTACAGGTACCCTGACAGTACCCCCCCTCTCAGAAACGCCCACCGGGCGGAAGGAACCGGGGCGAGATGGAAAACGGGAGTGAAAAGCCCTGTGGAGGCGGGGAGCATGTACATCCTCCTGAGGTACCCAAGTCCTCTCCTCAGGGCCATATCCCTTCCAGTCAATAAGATATTGTAACTTCCCCCGGGAGATTCGAGAATCGATGATGGAGTTGATTTCATACTCCTCCTGACCCTCAACCTGAACAGAGCGAGGAGGGGATATAGTGGAGGAAAATCTGTTACAGACTAGCGGTTTCAGTAGGGAAACATGAAAGGAGTTAGGGATGCGTAAGGCAGCTGGAAGAGCTAGGCGATACGCAACTGGGTTAATTCGAGTCAGAACCCTGTAAGGGCCAATGTAACGAGGAGCGAATTTCATAGAAGGAACCTTTAAACGAATGTTTCTTGTACTCAACCATACCCTATCACCTGGAACAAAAACCGGAGCCGCCCTTCTGTGCTTATCAGCGTGTTTCTTGAACAACATGGAATTATGTAGGAGAATTTGTCGAGTCTGATCCCACAACTTCCTCAAATTGGCAACATGAACATCAACCGACGGTACCCCTTGGGAAGGAGAGACCGAGGGAAGAATGGAAGGATGAAAGCCATAATTCATGAAAAAGGGGCTGGAACGAGTAGAATCACAAACGAGATTATTGTGTGCAAACTCCGCCCAAGGAATCAAACCGACCCAATCGTCCTGGTGTTCAGAAACAAAATAACGCAAATATTGTTCAATCTTTTGATTGGTACGTTCAGCAGCTCCGTTAGACTGAGGGTGATAGGCAGAAGAAAAATTCAATTTGATGCCCAGTTGAGAACAGAAGGATCTCCAAAAGCGTGAAACAAATTGGGAACCTCTATCGGAAACAATTTCGGAAGGTATCCCATGTAAGCGAAAAATCTCTCTCGCGAATATCTCCGCCAATTCAGGAGAAGTCGGGAGTTTAGTTAAGGGCACGAAATGAGCCATCTTAGTAAACCTATCAACCACCGTGAGGATCACAGTCTGTTTTTTAGAAACAGGCAAATCTACAATGAAGTCCATAGCCAAACAGGACCATGGTCTTTCTGGAATGTTCAAGGGATCTAACAAACCACATGGAAGCGTATGAGGTTGCTTAGTCTTCATACAGACCTCACATGCTCCGATGAAATCCCTAATATCCTTCCGTAAAGAAGGCCACCAGAAATCTTTAGAGATCAAGGAACATGTCTTGCGAATACCCGGATCCCCAGCCGCCTTACTGTTGTGAAAACACTGTAAGAGTTCCAGTTGGAGTTCAGGAGGGACGAAATGCCTTGCCCCAGGAGTCTGTCTAGGCGCCAGATGCTGCAACTTCATGATCTGACCAAGCAACGGAGAGTGAATCTTGAGACTCGTGTTGGCGATAATATTGCACCTGGGTACTATAGAAGACAAAACCAGCTCAGATATCGCAGAAGGTTCATATTGGCGAGACAAAGCATCGGCTTTAGAATTCTTAGAACCAGGTCTATAAGTAAGCACGTAATTGAAATGCGTGAGGAATAAAGACCAACGAGCCTGCCTGGAGGACAAGCGCTTGGCCTCCCCAATATAGGACAAGTTCTTGTGGTCTGTCAAAATAGTAACAGGATGTAAGGTGCCCTCCAATAAATGTCTCCACTCCTTCAAAGCCATGATCACTGCTAGTAGTTCCCTTTCAACAATGTCATATCTGCTCTCAGGACCTGATAGTTTCTTGGAAAAAAAACCACATGGATGTAAGGGCTTATCCACACCTAACCTTTGGGACAGGATAGCACCTATACCTGTCTCTGAGGCGTCTACCTCGAGTAGGAAAGGCAGAGTCGTATCAGGGTGAACTAAAATTGGTGCAGAAGCAAAGAGTTCCTTGAGTGTTTTGAAGGCAAGAAGGGCTTCAGTAGACCAGTTCTTAGTGTCAGCCCCCTGTCTGGTCATATTGGTAATAGGAGCTATAATTGAAGAGTATCCCTTAATGAAGCGCCTATAATAGTTGGAGAATCCGATAAACCTCTGAATGGCCTTGAGGCCCTTGGGTAAAGGCCAATCTAAAATGGACTGGAGCTTATCTGGGTCCATCTTAAACCCTTCCCCGGAAATCACATAACCAAGAAAGTTTATCTGGGATTGGTCAAAGCTGCATTTCTCCAATTTGCAGTACAGGCCATGTTGAAGAAGCTTGCGCAATACTCTTCTGACTTGTCTGTGGTGAGTCTCAATCTCTCTAGAGTGTATAAGTATATCATCCAGATATACAATAACGCAGTCATGTTGAAATTCCCTAAGAACTTCATTGATCAGGTCCTGAAATACTGCCGGTGCATTACAGAGACCAAAAGGCATTACTGTGTATTCATAGTGCCCATAACGGGTATTGAACGCCGTCATCCACTCGTGTCCCTGCTGAATTCTCACCAAGTTATACACCCCTCTGAGATCTAACTTGGTGAAAATTTTGGAGCCTTTTAGACGATCAAAGAGCTCGGTAATCAAAGGAATAGGGTAGGCATTTCTAATGGTTATTTTGTTCAAACCTCGATAATCAATGCAAGGTCTTAGTGTACCATCCTTCTTCTTAAAAAAAAAAACCCAGCCCCGGCAGGAGAGGAGGATCTCCTAATGAATCCTTTTTCAAGGTTTTCACGAATATACTCCTCTAAGACTAAGTTCTCTTTAGTGGACAAAGGATATACATTACCCCTGGGAGGCATAGTACCAGGTAGTAGATTAATCTTACAATCAAAAGACCTGTGTGGAGGTAAAGTATCAGCATTCTTTTTATCAAATACTGCCTTTAAATCCAGGTACAGGGGCGGTATTTGTACCTCTGTAGAGTAGGTAGAATTAAGATACCAACAGTTAATTTAACGGGTATGGTTTCACGAAAAATAACAGGCTCAACTAAAGGTCTACCATCTATGGCCTCAACGGCCAAGGGTGTTTCCCTTAACTGGGATGGGATAGCGTGTTTGGTAACAAAAACTTGGTCGATAAAGCTCTCAGCAGCTCCGGAATCTATCAATGCCATAGTTTCTAGTACTCCCTTCTCCCAAGTTAAAGAAACGGGTAGCAGAAGCCTGTGATCTTTATAATTATGATTAGAGGACAAAATAGAAACACCCAAGGCCTGTCCTCTAGAGAAACTTAGGTGCGAGCGTTTCCCGAGCGATTAGGACAATTTAGGCGTAAATGACCTCTGACTCCACAGTACATACACAACCCCTCCCTTCTCCTGTACTGTCTCTCCTCTTCTGAGAGGCGAGTATTGCCTATCTGCATTGGTTCTGGAAAAAGTGAGGTTGTGGATTCAGAACTTTGAAATGGAGGAGCTAGTTTAAAGGAAGGTCTACGGTTTCTCTCTCGAGTGTTCTGCCTCTCTCTTAAACGTTCATCAATGCGAGAAATAAAAGAAATTAAATCCTCCAAATTTTCAGGAAGCTCTCTAGTAGCAACCTCGTCAAGGATTACGTCTGATAACCCGTTTAAAAATACATCTATATAAGCCTGTTCATTCCACTTAACTTCTGCCGCCAAAGACCTGAACTCTAGTGCATAATCCACAAGGGTTCGATTTTCTTGTCTAAGGCGCAACAGTAATCTAGCTGCATTGACCTTTCTACCTGGAGGGTCAAAAGTTCTTCTGAAAGCAGCTACAAAGGCATTATAATTATATACTAACGGGTTATCATTTTCCCACAATGGATTGGCCCATCTCAGAGCT
The DNA here is from genome assembly GCF_036172605.1 of Pelobates fuscus. Lineage (NCBI taxonomy): Eukaryota > Metazoa > Chordata > Amphibia > Anura > Pelobatidae > Pelobates > Pelobates fuscus. The sequence continues at coordinate 95,526,811 of NC_086326.1, forward strand.
TTCTCAACAAGTAATGTGATAATAAATCCAACCTTCGCCCTATCTGTAGGATAGGAGCGGGGTTGTAATTCGAAATGGATACCTATTTGGTTTAAGAAACCACGACACTTCTCTGGAGAACCACCATAACGTACAGGTGGAGTAATACGGGAAGAAGCACCTACAGTGGCTACCTCTAGACCTGAACTCACAGGGGAGATAGAAGTATTACGCATCTCTTCTGGTTGATTACTAGAACGAGATAGTAACGCCTGTAGTGCTAGAGCCATCTGGTCCATTCTGTGATCCATGGCGTCGAACCTAGAGTCAGAAGGACCAACCTGAGTGTTTGTACCTGCAGGATCCATTGGCCCTGTCGTAATGTCAGGATCGGGACAGGGATCCAACACGCAGAGTACAAACAGGTGGTAGGTACGTATACCGGACCTTAGAATGGCCGGACTTAACGTAAAGAGTAAGTAGAGAATGGTCTAGGAACAAGCCGAGGTCGAGGGAACGAGAGGACAGGTAAACGAGAGACAAGCCGAGTCAAAGGATAACAGAGATAAACAGGGTAGTACAAACAAGCCGGGTCAGAACCAAAGAGACAACGAGAATACAAGAGCACTGAGTGACTAGACAGGCTAGAACCACGACAGGGCAATGAGCAGATGCCGAAAGCCTTACTTTATACCTTGATTCTAGAGGGTAATCACGCCCCCGACGAGTCCTGATTAGTGCTCGGGACTTGACTGACAGGTCGTCCCGGGTTGGCGTCATGACGTCGACTACTGAGCGTCGCGTCATATAAGGAAGTGGATCCCTCGCGGTCGGCTTGTAAATGGCCGAGAGGACCGCGAGGAACGGAAGAAACAACCCCTCTGGGAGGATAAACGTCTAAGTCTCTCACCTCCTCTGAGGTAGAGACTACAGGTACCCTGACAGTCGGTTACTAGCAGGTGGGGCCTCACCCTCCAGGGTAGACCGTTATATGTCAGCGTTGGCATTTTGGTTTAAGTTTAATGGATGGGAGGATCTTACCAATAATTTTTTTGTGAAACAAGCCTTGCGTGGCTTCGGTAAGGGGAAGAGGGCCGTGAACACCAGGAGGCCGGTGTCGTTTGCCCTCCTGCAAGGGCTTGTGGGAGGGTTGCGCGATATGTGTACATCAACATTTGAAGTGGTCTTGTTTTCTGTAGCTTTTGTTTGGGCCTTCTTCGGGGCATTCCGCATTGGTGAATTAGTCAGCGCTAACAAGTCCGGAATAAATGGGCTCAGGTTCGAGGACGTGGTCATTGAACAGGACAAGGTCGAGATTCAATTGAGAAGCTCCAAGACGGATGTTTTTGGGAGAGGTAAGAAGGTAGTCCTGTTCTCATTGCCAGGCTCGGATGTCTGCCCGGTGGCGTGTGGGCACAAGTTCCTAAACATTCGCCCAGGAGGTTCGGGATGCTTTTTAGTCCATGAGGACGGCTTTGCGCTGTCACGTTTTCAATTTGTCCGGGTATTCCGCATAGGGCTTCAAAAGTTGGGCCTCCATCACATGCAATTCAGAACACATTCGTTTTGCATAGGGGCGGCAACGGAGGCGGCTCGACTGGGATTAGGGGACGAACGGATTAAACAGATAGGACGGTGGGAGTCCATTCGGTTTTGTTCGTACGTGCGGCCAGACAGGTTGGTGTAACGGGGGACTGTGGGAAGGTTGTTTTTTTTTTTCTTGCTCTGCTAGGTAATTGATTTTGTCTGGTTACCTGGTTGATGGGTCACTCCTACGTTTATTGGGCACAGAAGAGGGCCGCAGTTCGGAGGAATTGAACACAGCTGGGCTTTCTTCTGGAAACGGTGGAGTTACAGTGGTTTGGATTTTGTGGTTTCAGCTGGCAGAGCATTAGTGGAGAGAGTTTCAGGAGAATGTCAGGGGGGCCTCCCCGGACATAATACTAATTCACGGTGGGGGTAATGATTTGGGTTTGAATCCCCAAAGGGAACTGATTAGGAGAATGTAGCGGATTTGGATCGGCTACGGGAGCTGGTTCCTGTCGTGGTGGTAGTATGGTCCGAGATGGTGCCACGATTTAACTGGAGACATGCCAGGGACCCGGCTGCTGTGGCGCGATGTCGGGGAAAAGTGAATAAAGCTATGTCAGTTTTCGTCCAGAGGTCGGGCGGGGTCCCGGTGCGGCATTGGGAATTAGAGGGTATGTTGCCTGGGTACCTTCGCAAGGATGGGGTACACCTTTCAGAAATGGGGGACGACTTGTTTTCAGGAGGGTATAGCACGGGCCCTATTTCTGTTTGGTGGGGGGCGTTTGAGACGTTAAGGTATCAAGTCTCGGGCTCTGGCGGGATAGGGCTAGGGTAATCACGATGGAAGAGGAGTATCAAGTGGCTAGGCTAAGGTTAGGCTGGATTAGGCCAGAGTGGTAAGTGGTCTGTTGGTTCGAGCTCATCGGTGGCTCCGAACCTGGTGGTGTAGGGGTGTCTTGGTACACCCCTACAGTTAAGAAGGCTATGGCTATGGGGCCTCTTTGGTAGGCCGTGTGTTATTTATATTGTTATATATTGTTTATGGTATGGGGTCATTGCCAGGGGTAATTCTGTACGGAAGGGGTGGTAGTAAATTATTATTATGCGTCAATGACCCCAATTTGTTATCTTGTTTGTTAATTACAATAAAATAAAGCTGTGGACTTTTATATTTCCAACAGAAATACGGTGTCTGTGTTTTTTGGGTGAGTTATTAAGGGTAAAATGCCACAAGCCGAATAACGGCTGTGCACATGTCAAATGTTTTCTATCTTGGCAGAACCTTGTGCCATGCAGCATCTAGTAACATTTACTAAACACATCCATTTACTTGATTGAGAGTATTAGTCACTAGAATTAGTATTAAAAACCATGTATGTTCAATCCTGATCTCAAATGCAAAACCAGACTTCATTCACAGTATATGTGCACATGTGCATGCTCACATCAGTGCATACAGTATAGGATATCTTCAAACTGACAAGTGAACTAGTGACCTCAGTTAATATGAGAAGCATGTCTATGTAAAACTTGGTTCTAAACTCAACATCTCCAAATCACAACATGCTTCAATGATCCCTGCAATAACAGAAGAATGCTTTGTTCAAATTCCGCAGTGCTGTACAATGAGTGGACTAACAGACATGTATTTGTAGCCAGAAGTTGTAACTAGACTAGCTGGACACACAGTAACAGAGGGGATGAGGGCAATGAGGTTACATCAGATGTTAAGTTATTTTAAAGTTTTTATCTCATGCTCTGAAAATTAAACTTTGATCACATACAGGAGGCTCCTGCAGGGTCTAGCAAGCTATTAACAGAGCAGGGGATACGAAATTGTAAATTAAACAGAATTGGCACTAAATGAAGCAAGAAGTGTTTAGGAAGGCTGTGTAAGTCACATGGAGTGAGTTGTGACTAGGGCTGCATAAAAAAAAGTGATTTGACTCCTAAATGGCATAGAATTTAGCAGTGAGACTGCAGGGGCATGATTTATACACCAAAATTACTTAAAGGGACACTATAGTCAGCAGAACAACTACAGCTTATTGAATTTGTTCTGATGAGTAGAATCATTACCTTCAGGCTTTTTGCTGTAAACACGGTCTTTTCAGAGAAAATGCAGTGTTTACATTACAGCCTAGTGATAACTTCACTGGCCACTCCTCAGATGGCTGTTAGAGATCCTTCCTGGGTCATGGCTGCCTAAAATGTATCCAAACATTCAGTGTCTCCACCCTCTGCATGTAGACACTGAACTTTCCTCATAGAGATTCATTGATTCAATTCATCTCTATGAGGAGATGTTGATTGGCCAGGGCTGTGTTTGAATCATGCTGGCTCTGCCCCTGATCTGCCTCTTTGTCAGTCTCAGCCAATCCTATGGGGAAGCACTGTGATTGGATCAGGCTACCACTTCTGATGATGACAGCAGACGGCTTTTTTTTTTTTTTTAGGCAAACAGCATGCAGATCTACATCTTCAGGCTTGAATACAGTAAAATGTTGATATATTTTTGGAGGCATGAGGGGCCCTTGGGGGCTAGATGGTGTTTCTGACCATATAGTGATCCTTTAATTAAGCCAAAGTTGTTTTGATTACTATATTGTCCCTTTAAGTCCTTCACTACCTAATAACTGTATTCAGGCTTTTTTACTTTTTTTTGCTTTGCAGAACAAAATTTAGTCCATAAAGCATCACTTGGGTACATTTGTACTCCAGGGACCGTTATTAACTTGTAGAAAATTATTCTCTGCCAGAAACTCATTCCACCCATTAAATATCTGCAAAATGGCTGTAAATGACAGTCTCTACTCTCTACCTCCTTTCAAACAGTAAAGGAAGCTTCAAAGATGATATGATTCCTACAGTCAGGGAGTGGGAAGTAGTGAATGAGGTATCTGTCTTTATTGGCATTACATTAAAACTACAGAAATTAAATCGAGATTGTAATATTTTTTAAATACCTCAAATATACAACTTAACTGTAGTTACTGTAGGTCAGCATTATGTTCAAATGCAGACATTCTTTTTACATTCTGCTGTGAGTTTTATTACGATGTACTGCCAATAATTAAAACTATATATAATCTGGGAATTTGGGTATAGGACTATTTGTATTGTATTGTATTTGCAACACTTACTGTATTTGAAAATACATGTATTTTGTTTTATTGTAACATTTCTGACCACCCTGGTTTCTCTGCTCAGTTGTTTTGTGGACTTCCTATAGGTCACAAGCTTCTCAAATCTGTTACAGTCTTGGTTAACCACTTCAAACCTGTTCCTGCCTTGGTTAACTCTTAAACACCTACCCCTGCATGGTTGAGCCAGAACCTGTTGTGATTAGCCATCTCGTCTGACTGATCCAGTGCTGGACCATCTGGTAAAAAAAAAAAAAACTGTATTTGTTTTACCCGTTAAATACTTTATACTTGTGGGATCTACCTGAATTGTCAACCAAAACTTTACTTTATTTGGTGGTCCTAATCTTGCATTCTATGATCTTGTAATGGAACTTTTCAGTTATATCAGAGGTTCCCAAACTTTAGGTTTAAGGCAACCTTAATATTTCAAATTTTTCCAAGGCACCCCAAGTCAAAACAAATTTCTAGGTTGTATACATGCAGGGCCGGTGCAAGGAGTTTTGGCCGCCTTTGGCAAAAAAAACCAAACAAAAAAAAACAAGTGCCGCCTCATTCACTCAGGGCCGGACTGGGAAAAAAATTTGGCCCTGGCATTTTTCAATCAGAGCGGCCCCCCAAGGGGACGGGGCAAGAGAGGGTGTGTTTTGTCATCACTAATTACAAGCACGCCCCCTCTCAAAGTGAGGATGTTGGTTCAATGCGCAGAGCCCCGCTGAAGAGCTCTAGCATTAGAAAAAGGCCCTGAATTTTTTCTGCGCAGCACAAGCAAATTTAATAACATGCTTGCGCTGTGTTTGCTTTTAAATTGTCTCTGGTGTCTCCACAAGTGGGATACCAGAGGAAAAAAGGGCCAGGAAAGTGTATGGTGCAAGTGTTTGGAGCCTGCTTGAGGAATTGCGTGTGTGTACAGTGTGGTGTGGTATTGTGTAAATAGGTCAATTTAATTTGTGTTTGTGGTGTAATATGTGTGGCTAGGGGCTGTAGAGAGTGTGTGTATAGAGGGCATAGTGTTATAGTGGATGTAGCGAGTGTGTGTATACAGGCTGTAGTGTGTGTGTGTATAGGTGACGTAGTGTGTGTGTAGGGGTTGTAGAGAGGGTGTGTTTAGAGAATGTTGTATGTGTTTGCTGACAAGGAATGCAGTGTGTGTGTGTGTGTGTAGGAGTTCTAGTGTGTAAAGGACCCTGAGTGTGTATAGGAGATTGTGTGTGTGTGTGTGTGTGTGTGTGTGTGTGTGTATAGATGGTTAAGAGTGCAGGGTAAGGGATCTAGCGTGTATCTGGAGCATAATGTGTGTAGTGGTGCAGTGTGAGGGGTGCTGTAGTGTGTGTGTGTATATATATATATATATATATATTTGGACATATTGTATATGTGAGGGGCGCAGTGTGTGTGTATGTAAGAGGGGTACTGTGTGTGAGGGGGTTTTTATTTGCCGTCACATTCTAGGTTTCTAATTTTCTTTGTTAACTCACTGAGGGTTAATATATATATATATATATATATATATATATATATATATTTATATATCTGTGTGTGTGGGAGTGTGCTGTGTGTGTGAGCGAGGGTGCTTTGTTTGAGGGCGCGCTGTGCGCGTCTGGGGGTGCAGTGTGCGCGTCTGGGGGTGCAGTGTGCGCGTCTGGGGGTGCAGTGTGCGCGTCTGGGGGTGCAGTGTGCGCGTCTGGGGGTGCAGTGTGTGCGTCTGGGGGTGCAGTGTGCGCGTCTGGGGGTGCAGTGTGCGCGTCTGGGGGTGCCTGGGGGTGCTGGGTGTGTCTGGGGGTGCTGGGTGTGTTTGGTGTGTCGTGGGTGCTTGGTGTGTCTGCGGGTGCTGTGTGTGTCTGGGGGTGCTGGTTGCGTCTGGGGGTGCGTCTGGGGGTGCTGGTTGCGTCTGGGGGTTGTGTGTGTGTGAGAGAATGTATTTTGTTTTTAAATAAAATATTATTTTTTTTATTAATAATAAAAAAAAAAGTTATATCCCCTTCTTACCTTTAGCCTGGGAAGGTGGGGGGAGACGTTCTGCCATGGAGGGGAGGGGGACCATGCTGCCATCCCTGGTGGTCCAGTGGTGAGAGTGAACTCTCGCGAGATCTGAGCGTTGTCGCGCTCAGTCCTCGCGAGAGGACCCGGCGGAGCTTCTGGCTAGAGCTCCGCCGGTCCTCTCTCCTGCCTCCCTCACTCACTCTCCTGCCGGCGGCCGCATGTCAGTGCCTGTGGCCCGGTGAGGGAGATCTTTGATGCAGGCACACAGCGGGGTAGCGCTGGCCCTGCAGGGGCTGGCAGGGGAGATCCTGTGATCTCCCCTGCCGGCTTTGGCCATCGGGGCCCACCGGGCATTTGCCCGGTGTGCTCGATGGCCAGTCCGGGCCTGCATTCACTCCACAGTGGTCCTGTAGGTTTAACCCGACAAGATAAAACATTGTCATTCCTTGACGGTTAAACACTGACAGCTGGAGGGGGTGGGGTGGGGCTTAAATCTAAGTAGGATAGATACACTATAGTATTTGGAATACAGGTTTATATTCTAAAACACTATATTGTTCTTTTAAAAGTATTGATTTTTTTTTTTTTTTTTTTTATGAAAATTGTCCTTTTTGCCCAAATGCATTGGTCACTAACTGTGGTTGTGTGGACCATTGAGTGTGAGTGAGTGAATGAGGGTGTGTATGTATGTACAGTTGCAAGAAAAAGTATGTGAACCCTTTGGAATGATATGGATTTCTGCACAAATTGGTCATAAAATGTGATCTGATCATCATCTAAGTCACAACAATAGACAATCACAGTCTGCTTAAACTAATAACACACAAAGAATGAAATGTTGCTATGTTTTTATTGAACACACCCTGTAAACATTCACAGTGCAGGTGGAAAAAGTATGTGAACCCTTGGATTTAATAACTGGTTGAACCTCCTTTGGCAGCAATAACTTCAACCAAACGTTTCCTGTAGTTGCAGATCAGACGTGCACAACGGTCAGGAGTAATTCTTGACCATTCCTCTTTACAGAACTGTTTCAGTTCAGCAATATTCTTGGGATGTCTGGTGTGAATCGCTTTCTTGAGGTCATGCTACAGCATCTCAATCGGGTTGAGGTCAGGACTCTGACTGGGCCACTTCAGAAGGCGTATTATCTTCTGTTTAAGCCATTCTGTTGTTGATTTACTTCTATGCTTTGGGTCATTGTCCTGTTGCAACATCCATCTTCTGTTGAGCTTCAGCTGGTAGACAGATGGCCTTAAGTTCTCCTGCAAAATGTCTTGATAAACTTGGGAATTCATTTTTCCTTTGATAATAGCAATCCGTCCAGGCCTGACGCAGCAAAGCAGCCCCAAACCATAATGCCCCCACCACCATACTTCACAGTTGGGATGAGGTTTTGATGTTGGTGTGCTGTGCCTCTTTTTCGCCACACATAGTGTTGTGTGTTTCTTCCAAACAACTCAACTTTGGTTTCATCTGTCCACAGAATATTTTGCCAGTACTGCTGTGGAACATCCAGGTGCTCTTGTGCAAACTGTAAACATGCAGCAATGTTTTGTTTGGACAGCAGTGGCTTCCTCGCATGAAATCCATTCTTGTTCAGTGTTTTACGTATTGTAGATTCGCTAACAGCGATGTTAGCATTTGCCAGTGACTTTTGTAAGTCTTTAGCTGACACTCTAGGATTCTTCTTCACCTCATTGAGCAGTCTGCGCTGTACTCTTGCAGTAATCTTTCCAGGACGGCCACTCCTAGGGAAAGTAGCAGCAGTGAACATTTATAGACAATTTGTCTTACCGTGGACTGATGAACAGCAAGGCTTTTGGAGATACTTTTATAACCCTTTCCAGCTTTATGCAAGTCAACAATTCTTAATCGTAGGTATTCTGAGAGCTCTTTTGTGCGAGGCATCATTCACATCAGGCAATGCTTCTTGTGAAAAGCAAACCCAGAACTGGTGTGTGTTTTCTATAGGGCAGGGCAGCTGTAACCAACACCTCCAATCTCATCTCATTGATTGGACTCCAGTTGGCTGACATCTCACTCCAATTAGCTCTTGGAGATGTCATTAGTCTAGGGGTTCACATACTTTTTCCACCTCCACTGTGAATGTTTACATGGTGTGTTCAATAAAAACATGGCAACATGTCATTCTTTGTGTTTTATTAGTTTAAGCAGACTGTGATTGTCTATTGTTGTGACTTAGATGATGATCAGATGACATTTTATGACCAATTTGTGCAGAAATCCATATCATTCCAAAGGGTTCACATACTTTTTCTTGCAACTGTACATACATACACACCCTCATTCACTCACTCACACTCAATGGTCCACACAACCACAGTTAGTGACCAATGCACAAACACATTCACTGACTTGTGCAAAGTGACACACACACACTGACTCAAGCAGACATAAAATGACTTGTGTTGGCTGATATACACAGTCTGACATGAACCATGCAGACACACACACACAGACACTGTCCCCAGCAGACACACACACACATTCTTTAAAACACACACTATGAAGTTCCCCTCTTACCTTAATTTCATATTAGCTCTCCATGTGTCCCAGGCTTCCCCAGTTCCTCGCTCTCAGCTCCGCCTCTGCTATTCTCCCGCCCACTTGACCCAGAGTACAGGGCAAGGGGTGGGAGCAATTGAGCAATGCGCCCGTGCGTGCCAGCTTTTTCAATGGGTGGGGTCTGCTCTGTGTGGAGGTTGATCCACAGGCTCCAATTCTCAGGATTCACTCTACGTTACCAAATGTAATGTAGCTCATTAATGCGGTGTCTCCCTCAGCCAATATCCAGAGTGGAGTGAGGAACAAAGGGGACAATACTATGGATGTCCAAGAAGCAGCCAGCCTTAGGGTTGTTGTCAGGCAGCTGAGTTAGGCCAAGCTCACGGAGGAAGGAGTTTGAATCCGCTGGTGTGGTAAAGCGATATGCGTTGCCATCTTTGCTGGCCATAAGGAGACATCCATTTGTACTTGATGTGTTGTCCTTTGGGAGGGTCTGTGTGACCGATGGAGAGAACGTCTCTATCCTGTCTAGCTCTACAGAGATCCTGCAGGAACGTGAGTTACATTGCCTCAAATTGTAAGGGGGCCTTAGATTTGAGTGCTACCATAACAGCCATCTTGTCTTGGATTGACTGAAAGTGGATTAAAACATTGTGGGAGGTCGTTGCTGGAACCATATCCATCTATAGGTAATGGAACTGCACTCAAACCCTCTCAGTAATCCTTGGGTGCTGACCGGACCAGTCCCAGTACCAAAAAGGACCAAATGCAGAATTTAAATGTAGAAAGTAATCCAGGCACTCCAAAAGTCTTCCAAAAATAGGCAATTTTATTGGACCCAAGCACCAAAGTACAACGTTTCAACCCTCAGGTCTTTGTCAGGCTTGACAAAGACCTGAGGGTCGAAACATTGTACTTTGGTGCTTGGGTCCAATAAAATTGCCTATTTTGGAAGACTTTTGGAGTGCCTGGATTACTTTCTACATTTAAAAGTTGCTGGAACCATAGTCAATTTATCTAGCCAGTAAGAGCTTTCAATGGTTCTGCTCTTGGTTTGGTCCGAGGGCAGGACAATAGACAGAAGGCTTTGAAAGAAATGAGTTTGTTCAATATCAACAGTGGATTTGACTATGGCCCGTATTTTAAGGTTGTTGCATTGCTGTGCATCACTCAGAGCATCCATTCTAGCCTTCTTCTGTTGCGGTCACCCTAGCTGTGATTGAAGTAAGCTCTTCACATAGAACCACCAGGTCTGTGTTGAAAAATGCACATATATTTTTCGTTACACCCAGAATATCTTCCTTAATAATTGGAGATACAAGGTCTTCTACAGTTAGTTGAATATTTGGGTCTTCGGCTCCAGGGATGTCATCTGGCGCATCAAACATGTACTCCTCTGAGAATGAGCAGAGCGAAACCAGCAACTCCGCCATTTTAGGCCTAGGCTGCGTCTACAACAAGTCGCCAATGTTCCGGGTTTTAAGTTTCTTGGCTTTCTTGACCATTGTGTCCCAGTTATCAGAGACTGAAGTAGGGCGTAATTTTCGGTGGATAAGGATGAAGCAACAGTATAGCCACACTATGCTGAGTTTTCTATGTATGAAAGTTAAGACAATAGCATAGCCATACAATGCTGTTAGAGCTCCACAGACATGCAGCCACTCTCAATGAGGGCAAAGGGACACTTCTCCATGTTAACATGTTTTCAAACAAAATATGCTTGGTAGTGAATGGGTTAACATGGATAATCTCCTAATTATAATCCTGGAAGTTACAGTATATTAAAACTGCAGCATGTGCTACACAGCACAAAGGGAGCTTTGTAATAAATGCAACATCTATTTCACTTTTGCTCAAATGATGCTCGACACTAACAATTTGCTGCTTTGATGGCAACATTTAAATGGATTCTCTGATTTCCCAAAAGTAAAAGGAAATTGCAATATTGTAACTTAAATCAAAGGGTGTCATGTTCCGTTTAACCAGCAAACAACTCCCTCCTATTACTTTAGAGCTTTAATATGTAATTTATCTTTAACTCTTCATGTGAAAAATAAACACCAGTACACCCCAGGTGTTTTACATTCACAGCTGAAAAAGTAACTCCATTTATTCTGTGCAGTGACTCTTTGGTGAACTAACCCTCAGCTACTCTTTCTATCGCTAACACTTACAGTGACCTTATCCTGACAATATATGACAAACATTTTGCACATTTCACCAATGGAGTCCCCCGAAGGGATTCACAGACTCCCATGAACTTTTAAAGGGTGCAGTTGCTTCTCTCTTGTTGTAGTAAAGCAAGATGGCTGTAGTGCCACTACCTAGTGGCCACCTTTCTCGACTGCCATAAATACTAAATATGTTTGGCTCTGGGCATATTCACAAACTGGAGTCTCTCTCTTAAATGCATCTACGAAAACGTTGAGCTAAAGATTCAAAGTGTATAGAACTCACCAATTTGTGACATAATTAACCCTTGCAGCACCAGCAGGCAAATTGCATTAATGCATTGATATGGATTTAAACCGGAGACATTCTGTCTGTCTGAAATTCGGAACAAATTTATCCTTGTTCGGTTTGTTAAATGTCTGGATTTTGCACTCCCAAAGTCCACATATCCAGCCAAATGGTTTTGCCCCATTCCAATGGCAAGGTGGCATGTTTAAAAACCTGCATTCCCAGAGTTCTTAGCAAATGCACATAAACACCTATTGACATGTTTTTGACAATTATTTTTTGTTTGTGCTGCACTTTCTGAATGTGCCAAACCGGTTATTTCAGCTCTAATGTTCTAATATTTTACAGCCTATCTGAAATGTTGCAAGATAATAGATATACAAAACATTTCACCCTCCTTTCTATTAAAGATAAACGGATAAATTAAAAATTAAAACAGTGCTATGTTATATAATTTTATTTTTGGAAGTTTCACAGACAGCAAGAATATCATTTCTTTTTCTGTTGTATGTGGAATTATTTATATTTTTTGACATACCTTGAGAATTATTGAATTTTGCACGCTGAAAACAATCGATTTGTATACATTCGGCTAGAAATGTGGGAAAAAGAGGTTTTATTTTATTATACTTGCCAAGTAGTTTTTCTGCAATAATTATATTCCAACCAGCAACTTCAGTGGAGTTTTTTTTATTTGGTGTGATTTCTAGCTTAGTGGAGGATATATTTCCCAGAAGGTAATCCTCCTATGAACCAGGGCCAGACTGAGAAATAAATTCAGCCTGGGCATTTTAAGGCAGAGCAGTCCAATTGCATGGGGTGTTTTTTGCCACCACGGATATGTTCACACACCATTTTGGGCATGTAAATTCAAGGCCCTGCAGTACTTGAACTAACACCTAACCTATAAAATCGACATAGAGGATAGTAGATGTATTACCAGTCTTTACTGTGGTTTGGCTTAACACAAAAACAAAGATATAACCGCGATCAAGGATAGGATAGGTACATGTAACATTAGAAAGAGCCAAGTCAGAGGATTCCAGAGTCACAATAAACCACAAATGCGCTATTGTGTACTACAGAGCTCACAACAGGGCACTGCTACTTTTAAAATAGTTTTTTATAGGTATTAAAGAAATTACACCACTTGTGTCATTCCTGCGCACCGAAACACACACGTGACATCATAAACTGACACTGTAACACAGCATCCAGTGTCACAATTGTTGCCAGAATGGCATGGTATTAAAGCACTCAAACCGATACTGAAAATGGCAGATGAGACAGGAGTGGGCAGTTACTGTGACACTGACACACTTATTCTGTGTTTTCTATTGACCTGTGTCTGGTATGTGTGAGGATAGTGACTGAAGTGTGGGTGTGGCGTTTGTGTGAGTGGGTAGGAGCTAAATTGTATGGGGGATCTAGCAACTGTATTGTGTGTGCATGTGGAATAGGGGCTGTAGTACGCATGTGTGAACAGGGACTGGAGTGTATGCGCATTGAGGATAAGGGCTGTAGTATGTGTGCATGGGATATAGGGTGTGTGTGTGTGTGTGTGTGTTAGGGGAAATTGGGGATATTTGTATGAGGGATAGGGTGTTGGGATGAAGTCTATGAAGGTACTTAAAAAATAAATTTTTGATTTGATTTTTAACTCAAACAAGATCACCGTGCTCACCAGCCAGTGCACATAGTAACCATGGTAACAGCAACAACATGGTAACAGCAACAATTCTCTGAAACAGTTCTGGGAGTAATTCATGCAGTCTGCACCTGCAAGAGGTGCAGACTGCAAGAACCCCAGGCTACTCTGTATTACATTGACTGGCCAATGAGGGAGATCTTTTCAGTTTTTTCATATAGAATTAATGGTGCTGTCTATTTATAAAACTGTATAAATTCTTTGTCAATTTCATTTAACCAACAGTATTGCATAATCAGAAATAGAATGTATAATTTTACAATTACATGTCTGTTAGTCCACCCATTGTACAGCGCTACAGAATCTGATGGCACTATATAAATAATAATAATAATAGTTTTACACATTAGGAAACTGGCATGGTAGAAAAATGGTGAAGCAAACTAAAAAAAAAAAAACACAGGGTTTATACATAACCCTCATCGTGTCCAGTATAGCTTCATTGCTTTATGTGTAGAAAGAACACAGAAGCCAGACCATCTACTTACAGGTGTGCAAGCTAGGACACCAGGCAATTACGAGATTACCCTAAGAACAAGTAAGAGTGAGTAGATAAGCCAGGAATTTAGCTGACAAACTCCAGATTTAAAAGGATCATGATTTAAATGTGAGCCCAGCTGCGATTTCACTACATTTCATCCACACTTTTAATAATACAGTTCCCAAGCACATTATTGCTGCATGTCCAAGATTAATGAAAACGGTGCTGAGGGCAGATGGGTACACAGTGATTTGGTTTAGATCATACAATTCTTTCAATGTTTGAGACACAAACTGGCCTGAAACTCATTTATCCCCTACCGAAATGGTTTAGGACAGAATTTCTCAATAAACGGGTGCTGCTTTGTAATGCCTCTTCTATGTGGTCTATGTGAAACAATAATCCTTAATTCTATAGCAGTTGCTAACATGTATTTTTTAAGCAACAGTTTAATACATATCATATAAGCAGATGATTGTGAATCTTCTTCTAATATAAACACAATAAAAAAAACAACCACAAACAAACAAAACAAACAGGAAGTTGATCTTCGCAGTGCGAAGGTCTCAGATTCCCTGCTCTGCAGATGCCTAGCAAACCAGCTGCTGCCAGGAGAGGAGAAGATTCACATCTGAGCCCATTAATTACCAGATGTCACCTACTGGAGATGCTTCCAAATGCCACACAAAGGCCTAGTAATGTATACAAATTGAGTAGGACAACATCACTGCTATAGCGACATCTACAGTACTGTTAGCAGAAGCCCGCAGCCTGGCCACTTGACCCATTACAGCAAACAAGTGTTCCTCACTTCATACACCATTAAAAAGCATAGCTGTCTGCCTACGTCTTATATTTGACATAAGAATGTCTTTGAATCCAGCGAAAACAGCTGCTTATTTACTTTTCCATTTTCTAGAATTAGAGGCTGGTGTGGTTAATGACCTGATCAGTCTTTCCGTTAATTAAGTAACAAAATGATTTTGCAGTGAGAACTTGCTTTCGAACTTGTCGTTAAATAGCAGCTGCATACTCCCTAACTCAGGCATCATGATAATCGGGACACCGGTTGGAGGGGGGTAAAGGGGGTGGGCCAGTGACAGAATTGCGTCACTTGATTCGCCTGGAAAGTGGACAGGACCACTCGAGTTAACGGGAGTCCATCATGCAGGTCTGCCCACTGAGGGAGCACAGTTTTAGTGCTTCCTGTAGGCTCGTAGTGCCCTAAATATAGTGCGAGGGCATCTTATGATGTGCTTGTGGTATGAATGTTGCGGGCAGTTCCCTGGTGTCCCCAAAAGCAGAACTAAGGTGGGACTGTCGGACAGGACTCAAAAATCTGGGCTGTCCCACCAAAATCAGGACAGTTGTTGTGATTAACAGAAAGTATTTAGTAGCAGGTGCTATTTACTGGCAGGTTTTCAACCTGGTCAATACTCCTTTACCGGCTGGCCATCAAGGACTGGTTGCAAAGATTCCTACCAGTTTCAAATTAACCACTCACTGGTAAAGATCATAAACACAAACTATGTAAGTTGCCACAATAGAAACAACCACCTTCTGCTTAAAAAAAAAAAAAAAAAAAAAAAAAAAGCTCCCACTGTGCATGTATGGATAACCCTGTGATTGGCTTTTGCAAGAGACAGTAAAAGTGTATATGTGTGTTATGCCAGATACATTTCTATGTAACTACTGATGTTACTTTACAAATTAAATTCATTTAACATCTTCTGGGCTGAACCTTGGGTGATTTTATTACCACAGCTCCCTTATTTAATCCAATACATCCCTTTCCGAGTCCATAAAAGAAAATGTCCAAACTGCAGATTGTATTTTTATACAATAAGAAATGCCAGACTCTCCAGATAATTTTTTTATTTTTATTTTTTTAATTCCTGACTGCAAAGTGGACATTCACACTCCTGACATGGGAATAGAGCAGCTCAATTCCCAATACAACATCCCAATAAAGGACAACTGTTCACATCTGGTTACATTTAATTAAGCTTAATGATCTTTTTTTAATTATTATTATTATTATGTATATTGATTATATTTGAGAAAATTTCACTTTCTTGCCTTGATGAGCGGCCATGTTGGGTCAGATTCTACTGTTGTATAACCAACTGCCGCACAACCGAACGTGCCTTCTGCTGTAGTTTCACATTGAGTAATCACAGCAGCAAGGAATTCAGGTTAAAGGAGCACTTTAGGGTCAGGAACACAAACATGTATTCCTGACCCTATAGTGTTAAAACCACTATCTAGCCCTCTTGGCCCCCTTTGTCTCCCTAAAGATAATAAAATCTTACTTAAATTCAAGTCTGAAGCTGTTGCCTCTGCCTGTGAACTTCCTCTGAACTCTCACATCATCAGAAGTGGTGGCCTGATCCAATCACAATGCTTCCCCATAGGATTGGCTGAGACTGACAATGAGGCAGATATGGGGCAGAGCCAGCACAATTCAAACACAGCCCTGGCCAATCAGCATCTCCTTATAGAGATGAATTGAATCAATGAATCTCTATGAGGAAAGTACAGTGTCTGCATGCAGAGGGAGGAGATACTGAATGTTTGGATGCATTTCAGGCAGCCATGACCCAGGAAGGATCTCTAACAGCTATCTGAGGAGTGGCCAGTGAAGTTATCACTAGGCTGTAATGTAAACACTGCATTTTCTCTGAAAAGACAGTGTTTACAGCAAAATGCCGGAAGGCAATGATTATACTCACCAGAACAAATTCAATAAGCTGTAGTTGTTCTGGTGACAATAGTGTCCCTTTAACCCCTTAAGGACACATGACGTGTGTGACATGTCATGATTCCCTTTTATTCCAGAAGTTTGGTCCTTAAGGGGTTAAGCAACAGTTGGTCAGATAACAGTAGAGTCTGACGCAACATGGCTACTCAGTAAGATAAAAAAAAGTGCAATTTTCTTTACAAAACAAAATCAATAAACATCATCAAGCCAGTTTACAATCTTTAAGTATTACAGGGAGGGTTATATATATATATTGTTAGGTGTCTTGTCCAGGAACACTTACTGGTAAAGTGGTCTGACCAGAATTCACCCCAGAGTTTCTGAGTATTAAAGCAGTGACATTATCACTGCTATAACCAGCTGACTTTTAGATAGATCATCACTGTGTCTAACCAGTGGCGTACACACAATCCATGGGGCCCCGGTGCGAAACTGATCCGTGGGCCCCACCTCCCCCCCCAACAGACACACACACACACATTCAAAGACACATACAAATAGACAGGCACACATACACGCACACAAAGACACATACATACATACAGACACACACACATCTCTGTTTTCCTGACACTGCAGGTTCCTGCAGTGCCCCCCATCCTCCCACCCCCCATCCCATGTTGCTGAAAGGGTTAAAACCCCTCCAGTGACTTACCTGAATCCAGCGCCCATGTCCCTGGGCGCAGGGTCAGGCTCCGCCCACGCTCCTCCCCCGATGACGTCAGCTGGCGGGTGAGACCTAATGCGCATGCGCGGCAATGACCTCCCCATAGGAAAGCATTATTCATTGCTTTTCTATGGGGATTCCGGCGACGCTGGAGGTCCTTATGCATAGCGTGAGGACGTTCAGCGTAGTTTAAAACACTTTTCGTGTTTTAAGAAGCTGGAAGTCCCTCTAGTGGCTGTCTCATAGAAAACTGTAATAATTACACGTGCAGGGTTAAGGGTGATGGGAGATGGCACCCAGACCACTCCAATGGACAGAAGTGGTCTGAGTGCCTGGAGTGTCCATTTAAGAGCTGCATCATGGTCAGCCCTACTTCTTGCATGTCAGTGCAGTCAAACTGAGCGTATAAAGATCTGGCACACTCATCTGAACCTCGTCCAATAGTGGCCACAGACTGAGGTGGTGCCTGGGGAAAGCCAGGAACAATGATTCAAAGCTAGCAAATAATGTCTATTTTTACTTGCTGATTAACAAATTGATTGTCTGCAATTCCTCTGTGCTTAAAAAAAAAGGCCTGTAGATCTTGTAACCTAACCACTTTACTTTTTTTTTTCTATCCTGTGGAATACTAACTAACCTTACATAGCTGCTTGATGTTGTGGTCTAAATAATTTAATTGACAAAGTACTCCTCCTGAGGTAACCTGCATTACTAAATAGTAAATTTTAGAATATTTTTCTTTTATAAAAAAAAAACAAAAACCTTCAAAATTCTATAACAGTGAATCAACTTATGAAATTAATATTTTATGTGCAATCAGGAGTGTACGAACAGGTAGGAAGTGAGGGCAATCTGCCCAGACTACCATATGGTAGAGTAGTGCACAAAGCACCCGTGTTTTGCTAGAGCAGGCACTTGCATACCATTACATTGCAAGCAAGGGTGCAGCAAGTAAGATGCTCTTTGACACTATTGTGTAACTGCATGCGGACAACATACACCCTGCCTAGACCTGCAGGTAGCTGGCAATCTGTACAGAGATATCCCAGCAGAACTTATAGTAAAAAAAAATAAAAAAAAATAAAAGTGTGTTCTTGACTAGTGCAGAGCGAAAAAAATGTTTGTTTAAATTGAATTATCCCCCCAAAAATTCAAATGAACCAAAATGGCACAATAATTGGCTAAGATTAGGTACACATTTTGCAATACACTGAGAGGAATAATTTTGTGCAATTTGGTTCACAGATCAAGTGAGAAGAAGTAACCAGTAGAACGAAAAAGAGGAGAAGCAGGAAAAAAAAAAAGAAGAAGATTATTGCTCCTCCATTCTTTTTATCCAAATTTAGTGGCTGTCACCTAATCATCTTTTTTTTTTCCCTTTTGCACCACAGACAAAACAGCTCATCCATTGCCTATTTCATGATTCATCCACATAGCATTTCAGAGATTTTGAGATTTCGGACAAGCCACCGATTGCCCACAATTTGGACAAATCGCAATTTGTTTATAACCAAAGGCCCAAGTCCAGTGTGTATGAATGTGTGTGTTACCTTTAGGGGTCAAACTATACAAGAACAGTTTAGCCCAAAAGTCTGTGCTCCAGTACTGTTCCCCTCTGCCCACCTGTCCTACGCTTTCGGAAGCTCATCATAATGAAAGGACTCGGCAGAGTCACCACTGACTGGCTTAGATTGGCTAGCTTAACGCTCTTAGACAATCAGTGGTACCCCTGCCCTGTGCTGCCCGAGCCTTGTTATGAATAATTTCAGAAAGTGGAGGGACAGGGAGCAGAGTAGAACGCCACTGAGCACATTCTTTGGGGTTAAATTGTTTGTGAAGGTAAGCCAGCGCCAGGGACCTCCAGGCACCATAGCAGCTTCTTTTTGATGACGTTGTTATGGTGCCCAAACTATTCATTTAATTGTTGTTTTTAAAAATCCCAACAAAATGACATGGTGCTTAGGAGGGCAGGCAACTTGGTCAGGGTGGCAATTGCCTGCCAGGTCACTAATATACAGGGATTGTGGGCTGTAGCCACACACCATTCTTCTGCTGATTAAAATGGCAAAAGGTGTATTAGCAGGTATTGATTAGGGTCTTTCACTATCTATGAGCTTTATAAATATGTGCGTTGGCTGGTGGCCCATACCTCAGTGTTCTCCAGGTCTGAACTGACCCACTTGGGTATTTCCCAGTGGACTGTGCTATATGAGGTGGAACAGACTGTCAAACGATGAGCATGCATGATGTCCTCCAAGTTGTTTATCATTTGTAATTGTGGGTATTCATAGATCCCTGCGAGTACTTCATTGTGTTGTGCAGATTATTTTGTGAGCAAAGAAGTCCACTTATTTGTTCTAATTCCCCAGCCTAAAAGTTGCAAGCCCCATACTGCAGCAGTACCACACTTGCCAACTGTCCCAATTTTCATGGGGCAGTCCCAGTTTTTGCCTTCATGTCCTACACTTTAAAAAATGTTATACACTATAAAAAGGTAATTGGACAACTCATTAAAAATGTTATTAATGTAACATATTCTTGAGGCTCCTTTTCAATGTTGTTGCTTCTTTTTACTGGGTAGTAGCTATTTGGCAAAGTGCCTGTCACTACTGTTAGAGTGTAGCAGGCTGGTATTTACCAGCTGCTGCTATTTAAAGAGTGTTAGAGTGTAGAGGCTGGTATTTACCAGTTGCTGCTATTTAAAACCATTCGCAAAGCGGTATTCCTTACACTATAGTTCCCTCTACCATGCGTCCACCCCCAGCATGGAAAGGGTTAAAAAACTATTTTAACACTTACCCAATTCCGTCCCTGGGTCGGTTCTCCACCTCCATTGATGTCAGCCTATGGGGGGGCTAATGTGCAGCAAGCACATTAGGCCATCCCCGTAGGAAAGCATGGCTTCAAAGCTTTTCTATAGGAATTTTATTGACGCCGTATGTCCTCATGCAGACCATTTGGACGTCCAGCGTCAGTAAGGTGACCAAAAGTTGCTTAACCACCAAGAAGTGCTTCTAGTAAATGTCTGATTGATAGCCACTAGAGGCAGTTTTAATCATGCAATGTAATCATAACAGTTTTTTAAAAACTGCAATGATATACTTTGCAGAACTAAGGGGAACAGGGACACTGCACCCAGACCACTTCAAGAAGCTAAAGTGGTCTGGGTGCCTATAGTGTTCCTTTAACGACTCCCATTATTCTCTATAGTTAATACTCTTGTAAACAGCTTACTTTTCAAATGTTGACAAATATGCCTCCCACATTGCTCGTACTAACCAAACACCAAGTTAGAAGGACAGAAAAAGTAGCCTATAAACAGGCATTAAATATTCCAAATATCCAGTCAAGGTCAAACAACTAGAGGTCAATATAGTGAAGATACTACCCAGATCTGAGACAAAAGAAAACGCAGAGCATGATAAACTAGCCAATGTCAAAACAAGAATCACTCTATAAATTGCAGGTAACAAACTACCATATTATCTGTGTGGCCATCAGGCATCTTATCTCCAAGACAAAGAAAGTGGTTTCACTCTTCCCAAGAAATTAGTGCTAAAATGTGTTATTACAGCAAAGACGTTATTATAACACAGGTACATTCCTCCCTTGCTGAAAATACGGTCTTCCTGGTTGAACTATCACCCTGCTCCTTCATGCACCATAAAAATCTTGACTTTTAAAGCATATTTTCCTCTGAACTCCCAAACAATTAAATTTACAAGGATTACACAGATACATAAATTAAACCAGTGGTTCCTAACCATTTTTGTACAACAGCACAATTCAACGAGTGAAACTTCTAAAGTATAATTTTTTTGTTACCTTTATCAGCATCTAAGTGGCACATTTACTGGAAGTCTTACTAGAGAGATATGCACACTTCTAAACATGTTTACTTATTAGTTTTAACCCCTTCAGGACGGAGTCAATAGTACACGTTCTGATCAAAACAAAACGTAAACAAAAACTGGAATTTGCGCTATATGTCTGTTCAACCGTAATTCACCTCTTTCATATTAAATGCACCCACACTTATTATATATAATTTTGTTCAAGAGAAACAGGGCTTTCATTTCATATAAAATATTTATATATGAAACAATTTATTATGAATAAAATAAAAAAAACTGTGAGAAATTTTTATATTTTTTTTTAATTTGTAGTTCCGCCTCACATTTTAGCTGTAAATGTCATAATACTGCAACGGTTTTACTGCAACAAAATGCACATATTTGTAATCAGCGATGTCTCACGAGTACAACAGTACCCCCCATTAACAGGTTTTATGGTGTTTTGGAAAGTTACAGGGTCAAATATAGAACGTTCCATTTTCAAATTGAAATTTGCCAGATTAGTAATGTTACTTTTGAGACGGTGTGGTAGCCCAGGAATGAGAATTACCCCCATAATGGCATACCATTTGAACGTGGGGTATGTTTAGTCTTTTTTGTAGCCACTTAGTCACACACACTGGCCAAAGTTAGCGTTCATATTTGTTTTTGTGTGAAAAAAACAAAAAACTAATATTTGGCCAGTGTTTGTGACTAAGTGGCTACTAAAAATGACTGGACATACCCCATTTGCAATACCTTGGGTTGTCTACTTTTGCAAATGGTATGCCATCATGGGGGTAATTCTTATTCCTGGGCTACCATACGGTCTCAAAGGCAACATAACTAATCTGGCAAATTTCAATGTCAAAAAAATTAAATGCAAGCCTTATATGTGACTCTCTAACTTTCCAAAACACCATAAAAACTGTACATGGGGGGTACTGTTATTCTCGGGAGATTTCACTAAACACAAATATTAGTGTTTTAAAACAGTAAAACATATTACAACAATAATATAGTCCATAAAAGTGCCGTTTGTTTGTTAAAAAATGCAACAAACGTCACTTTTACTTAAAATATCATCGTTGTAATACGATTTACCAGTTTTAAACACTAATATTTGAGCTCAGCGAAGTCTCCCGAGTAAAACAGTACCCCCATATACAGGTTTTATGGTGTTTTATGGTGTTACAGGGTCAAATATAGTGCTTGCGAATTAAATTCTCTGCACTTTCTCCCTGTGTTGTCAGGCATGTCAATCAAATTTTAATTAATCGAATGACATAATTATGTTAAAAAATTACTTAAATATACACATAGAATTTTAATATATATGCATTTATAGGTATTTAAATTCTACGTGTATACTAATGTAATCTTTATGTAAGTTTTATGTAATTATATGTATTTATCTCTATATATATTTGCGGTTATTTGTATTTTATATATAGATAGATATATATAGAATGTCATTCTAAGTGTATTCTGTTTCCAATATATATATATATTAATAACAAAATACAGTTAGAATGAAATTACATATGAATATATAATTTATTTTCAATTTTGTTTCAATATTTTATTTATTTATTTAATTATTTTATTTATTTATTATTGTAATTATACGTATATATATATATAATATATATGTAGATCTATTATATATAATATATATATACATATTATATATGTAACGTCATTCTAAGTGTATTTTAATACTAATATATACTAATATTAATATTAAAATACATTACGTATGACGTTACATATACATAATATGTATATATATTATATATATACATATATTATATATATATAAAGGCATTTAATTTATTTTATAACATGTTAATTATTTTTTTTTACACTACCTACCAGCAGGGGGACTGTCTAATATTTTAGACACCCCCCTGCTGGCAGATCCATAGCCAGCTATAGGGGGCCATGTGATCGCTCTTTGAGAGCGATCACATGGCCCCCGGGGGCCTCACTTGCCGGAGGGGGGCTGCCTGGGCTCTCAGGCAGCCCCCCAGAAGAAGATTGCGGCGGAGGTGAGCACGCCGGACCTCCAGGGGCTGCAAGCCGTTACGGCGTTCTATGCGGCAACAACGGCTTTAAAGCCTTTTAAAGCCGCGACGGCATAGAACGCCGTAATGGCGTTAAGGGGTTAATTAATTGCCAGATGAATCCCAGTCTTAATACAGATACTTCTTAAAGGGACACTCTGGACCCCTAAAGCACTTTAGCTTGCTGAAATGTTTCATATATGAGAATGTGCCCTCTTTTTTTTTTTATTTTACAAATAAAGCAGATTTCAATAGAAACTGTCACTTTTTTTAAATAAACCTTGTTAGACCTAACTGGCTGTCAATCAGACAACCGGCTCTGTTACTTCCTGGTTGTTTAGCTCTGTAGAGCTAAATTCAAGAGGCAGCAATTGCCCAGAACACTTGCCTTGCAATAGACTTCTCATAGAGCGGTATTGGGAAAGTCTGTGATTGGACAGCCATAGAAAGTCAGGGCGTGGTTAGACGAGGAGGGCTTGCAAAGGCAGAAGACAAGAAAACAGGTTAATGAAAAAATGCATAATTAAATGGATGTTTTCCTTTGGGGTATATTTACTTAATAGTGATTTTTCTATTTTCTATTTGGGCACGGAAGTGTCCCTTTAAAAAAAACAGTTTAAAGCATTCAGACCTGGGGTTAATGCATTTGTGGCACACTTTGAGGTGGCTTGCCTGGTTGAAAACCATGGAATTAAACCTTCTCTTGGGTGACAAATGCTTCTGATTTGTCTTGTATCTTGTATTCTGGTGTCTCCCCCGCCTCCCCCCTCCCCCCCAGTTTAGTTTCTGTGTTTCCCACTCTAGATGGCAAACGGTATTATCATCCTATAAAGTTATGCTCCGTAATTACTCACAATTACCCCTACATGCAGTTCATTATAAAATGTGTGTAATGTTGATTAAATGTACTGTATTACTTTCCACTTAACTGAAAGCATAAGAACTTCCAGACTAATTTACAAACACCCATTACTGCAGCACTGTGACTGTAAACATGCAAGGCAGTAGTAATTAATTCATTAATTAACCGGTTTTATTGGTCCTCTATGAATGGAGCTATTGATAAACTGATGGGGTTCCTTAGAAGCCGCAACATATAAAGTGGGGTTCCCATGGAGAAAGCCTTGCATAAATTTAATTTAACTAGTCCTCTTAGACAGTATGGCAAAGCTCTTGTGGTTTTATTGCCCTCAAACATAAACATTTCTTTGTGGCAGATGTTCTCAATGAGAATAGACAATGACAGTATGTCTATCAGGTGTGTGTGTATATATATATGTACACATACATACCTGTATTCGACTCTCAGGTTGCAACAAGGTCTGTTACAAGGCACAAAAATAAAAACAATTGTTTTTCAGTTATATGACAATGAATCCTAACTTGATGAGCTCATAGATGCATTATATTGACTTAGAGGCGTATTATACTTCATTCTTGGTTATTATTATTATTGGTATTTATATAGTGCCAGCTTATTCCGCAGCGCTTTACAGTAAAGAGAATTTACCAAATGAGACAATAACAAATTGTACCAGGAACAATAGGTAGTTGAAGACCCTGCTCAAACGAGTGTAGGTAATCCTTTTAATTAATTTAATATACTCTGGAAGAGTAGCATTATGCAATCTTTTGATAAAACCCCGAATAAGAGCGAAAGGCTTCTGCAGTGATTAAATATAGAATTAAATGCACAACTTGTCTTTTTTGATTGAAAACACTGGAAAAAATCAATATCCATTGCCTGGACATTGAGGTTGCATGTCAAAGCATACTACAAAAAAGTTTAGCGCACATGTCTACTGATAGCATGTCTCTTTAAATCTGTAAAAACGAAATAGAATGTTTACACTGATCAGAACGACCTTGAGGTTCACAGTCATCATTCACTTAATACAATCATTTTTATTTTCAACAGGACTTAGAAGCCTGAGGCCAATCCTGTTCACACTCACATTGCATTGCAGGTGTTAGTAACTCTCAATACCAGCCTATTCACAATAAGGCAACAAAACCCCACTATTTAGCTAAACTATATCTAAACTGTAATTTCTGAAAACCAGCTACAAACCAGACACTCACAGCACACAATGGGTTAATAAATATATCACTGTTTACCAAGGGGATTTACTGCGGCACTATAGCCTAGAGAAGCTGTAGATTCTCCTTTAAAATCTATTTATTGTTTTCCTCATATCTTTACATTACGTTGGCGTTCCATCTATTTAAATGCTTTCGTTTTTTTATCATTTGCAAAGTACTTTGTGTTCCTTTGGGAGGAGGGCATTTCAGAAATAAATTAACATTGTTAACATAGACCACAGATTGTTTATGCAATAGCACCCCTCTCTGGGCAACTCACAGACATATTCTAAAGAGAGTAATGCACTTAGGATACCAACATCTGATTTATTTAAGGGACAAATCCATTTGTCTTCAACCAAGCCAAAATACATTGCATGTAAACAAGTATAAAGAAAAACAAATACAAAATGAGATGCAATACATTTCTCAGTATACATACACACAATTTAAAAAGGGGTTATTCACTATACTCCAACATTTGAAGAATTGAACCTGAATTGAAAAACCGTTGTGACGAGAGAGAGAGAGTGTGTGTGTGTGTGTGTGTGTGTTTTGTTTTGTTTTTTTAATCGGAGGATTGTCCCTGCTGGAAAATGAGGAGGTCTGTCTCTAGCTGCAGGCATCCACTAAACAATGTATCTGCAGCATTTTTTTAAAGAAATTAACTTTTGTATTTAAAATGTTTTTGCATTTTTAAATATATTATCTATTTAATTCAGCAATTGTAATGTAATTTGCCTTTAAACTACATTGATATGCTTGTCTATGCCACTGCTGAATTCACTTCAACATTTATGTTGAATTGTGTAATAATGAGGCAAACACATTTAAAAAGCAAAATCTTGCCATTATTCCGAAATACTTTCTTCAAGGTAGTTAAACACAATTTAATATTTAAATGAATAAAATCTAAATATTAATAAAATCTAAAAAAAAAAGTGTGAGGAACTAAGAAATGTTGTTATTTTCCAAGTTCTGCATGGCATTTTAACTGTGAATGTCATAATACTTAAGCAGCACTGTCATGCCAAACTTACCTTTCCTCAATCTCTTCCTCTTCTCCCCTCCCTCAGGATCTGTTCTTCTTTTCTTCCTGTCTTCTTTAGTTTTCTTTAAAATCATAAGACAAAGTAGGGACTCTTTGCCTTATGGAGGTTTCCTACGCTTGACCAGCGGAGGAGCAAAGTGTGCTTCATTTCCGCTGGTCAGAGCAATTTTCCCATAATTCTTACCTTTCCTCTGTGATCTTGCGATGCTTCCTGTCATTTAAGCCGAAACTACCAAATTGCGTTCTAACTGAATGAGAACAGTATGTTCGTTTGTTTTACAACGCAATTCGGCACTTTGTTCGTGTCGGAATTTCATTCAAATGAATGAAACTCTGATTCAATTTGTGCCACGGCTGCATCTTGCAGCCGCTAAGTAGATAACTCCCTAATTCCCACGGTATTAGGGAGCTATCTACTAAAAGGCTGAAAGACCTAAATTGGTCTTTCATCCACATTTACTAATACTAAGTAAACATTACTTAGTATTAGTAAATGCTGCCCCTACTCGCTATACCGCGAGTAGGGGCATGTCTAGTAAACAGTGAGCAGCCTGATGCTGCTCACTGTAAAAAAAATGTGGCTGCTCACTGTAAAAAAAATGAAAACTAAAATAAGGGGGGAGACACAGAGCACTGTGATTGGATGGCTTGAAATCCATCCAATCACAGTGCTCTGTGTCATTTTACACAGCGTGGGAGAGTTCTTTGGAATTTTCCCACGTTGTGTAAAATGACACAGAGCACTCTGATTGGCTTAAACCCACCAATCAGAGTGTTCTTAGCCTAATTGCAGGGTGGGGCAAGGCTTTATAAGCCTTCCCCCGCCCTGCAGAGCTCAGTCTGCGCGGAGCCCTCCATGGATGAAGGATTATTTTTTTGCCCTCGGGTTTTTTATTTTTCGTCAGGTTTTTTTTGTGCTTGGGTTTTTTTATTTTATTTTAAGTTCGACGAGTGTAAAGGTTTTTTATTTGGCCTTTTTTGGGGCTGAAAAATTAAGATTTTAGAAAAAAGAAGACGTTTAATGGTAAGTTTAATTTTACTTTACAGGTTAGTTATTTTATTCCCCCCTCACAATTTTTTAGGGTGAGGGAGGTAGGTAGGGGCCTTTTTATTTGGGTGCGGGGGGGGGGTGGGTGACTAGGGGCTTGGGGACCCCTAGTCACCTTTGATGGGGGGAGGAGGAATTTGACTTAGGGCCCCTACCCGCCGCCCAGGGGTGGGGCCGTTGGGGGGAGGACAGTAGGTCCCCTCCCCTCATTATCTTTATGGCCCCCACCCACCTCCCAGGGGTGGGGGTGAGGGGGGAGGACAGTATGTTCCCCCCCCTCCTTATCATCATGGCCCCCCACCCGCCACCCAGGGATGGTGGCCAGGGGGGGAGGGAGGACAGTAGGTCCCCCCCCTCATTATCATTATGGCCCCCACCCGCCGCCCATAATGATAATGGGGGGGGGACCTACTGTCCTCCCGGTCCCCACCCCTGGATGGCAGGTGGGGGCCATAATGATAATGAGGAGGGGCCATAATGATAATTTGCTGTGCACTCCCCTCCAGCAAGTCAATCCTGTGTATTGTGGCCAAGCCACGGACCAGTGGAGAGGAGCTTCAGTAACTTCTACCCCAGTCTGACAGGACGTCTGTGCAGGAAGCACTGAATTGCTTCCTGCCATATTTGGTAGAGTTTCCTGAGGGTTCTCCACCCCGGTCTGGAGCTCAGCCATGCTACACAAGAGGGAGGTGAGTAGACACATGGGGGGAACGGGAAAGGGGGTAAGACAAAGGGGAAGAGGAAATGAGACACATTGGGGGAGGACTGTTGGAATGGAACACATGGGGTGCATGGGGGAATGAGACACATGAAGGACTAGGGGAATGAGACAGGTGGGGCTAAGGGAATGAGAAACATGAGGGTTAGAGGGATGAGACACTGGGGGGAAGGGTTATGAGACACATGGTGGAGAGGGAATGAGACACATGGGGGGCGGCTGGGGGAATGAGCCACAAGAATGGAGGGGCTGGGTGTGGGAATTAGACACATGGAGGGTCTGGAGGAAAGAGACACATGGTAGGGCTGGGGGGTAAGTAATGAGACAAGTGGAATGGATGTGCTGAAGGGGGCACATGGAGGGTTTGGGGACACAAAGAGACAGAGAGGCTGGGGAGAAAGAGACAAAGTGCTGGGGGGGAAGAGACACATGGGGGTGTAAGAGACACACAAAGGGTAAAAATGGGGTGTAAGGGGAGTGTAAGGCAAAAGGGAATAAGATTAAGAAACACACAGGTGAAGTTGCATTTTTTTTGGGGGGGGGACAGGGGAGTCTGGCAAAATGCATCTGCGTCTGTATAGCCAAAAATCCTTGCACCAGCCCTGGGCAAGAGTAACAAAGAGAAAAAGAAGGAATGGGAAGAGATGGCGAATATGTATCCCAAAGGGTTATGAAGGAAACTACATGTAGACCCAATAGTAGAAACCAAAAGAACCCCAACATAAAACATTAAAGGTCATGTTCACCACTCCTTGTTTAATTATTTAGAGCACCACCCATTGCCCTTAAGTCCTCCTAGGGTCCTCCCCCTTCATTTGAATAATAATTTAACTAGGTCCTCCCCCTTAATTTGTATATTAGATCCTAAATCCACCAGCAGTGGGTGGGGGCTAGTGGAAAACACTAGGTTCTCCTCATAAATATTATGATAGCAATATAGCCAGATGTCCACAGGGGCCTGGGGGTTGGAGCAGCTTTGTGGTCCACAGCTATTTCATAGTCACTAGTTTTAAAGTTTTATGAGAAATGCCCCCACCTGCTGCATAGTTTTTAACACCTTCATTATAGTAATATGGGGATATTATTGACACCCATAGGCTTTTAAGATAGATAGATAGATACAAATTTGAAACATATTTAAAGCATTTGGTCTGGATTTCAGCCATTCAGCAGCATTCAGTCTGGCTGAAATCTGAACCAAATTTAGGCCCATTCAGGCCCAGAATTGCTAAATCCAGATACCGTGAGCATTAACAATATCGAGATTTAGCAGTCGAAATTTCCCCATTTTGATTTTGCCCCATTTGGTACAGGGCCAGTCAGATCTGAATTATTCAATGTATATCAAACAGGAACATATTAAAGCTAAAGCTGGCTCTGCTTGTCCCCCTATTACAATGCAACAATAGGAAAACTCCCACCAGAGTAGGAGTACCAGAGTCCAGATAAGAGGGTAAATGATAAATCCATTCTTCAAACATTCAACATAAAGTTAAGGAAGACACAAAGATAAACATACTCTGTAGATATCTGCGATAAAAGAAAAATAGTGTCCTCAGTTATAGACATACATAGGTCCTTTTTTCAATATATAATCTTTTATTATTTTTTTCTGTAGTATTTTTCTTTTTCACAAACAAAATGTAAAAAAACAGGCATATAATCATAATCATAGAATATACATATCAGAGCCCTTCTTTTTTAATATTTGTTAGTTACATATCATCATATATACCATATATACCATAAATAACATGTATTCAGATTAAGTCCCTTAAATACATATAGCAATATATGGCATAGTTCTTCATTTCACATTATCGACTAAATCGGAAAGTTACGGTATAGCTGCTATCTTGTACCACATAGGGCACTACCGTTAATCTTTTCCCTAATGTATTTTCAAAGGGGTATTATAATCATCGCTCTTATTCGTTTGTATTAAGAGGAGAAAATTTCTGCGGAATAATACAATATTTTATAAATTCCCCATTCCTATGTATTCTCTATGTTCTGAACGCATATCCAATTTCCTAATTACATCTTAATTACCAGCCCCTAAAAAAAAAGGGGGGGGGGGGACTTAACTAAAAAAAAAATTAATATGAATGGTATGGATTGGTATGGGTGCGTGCCATAGTACTCTAAAAGTTAAATTTTGATCCGTACTACTTCTTCCTATACTGTAACCATTCAGGTACATTTGCATACATGCTTGAGATTTTTGACAGGACCATATACCAGCGCATAGGCAGCTGGCTATCAATTTCCATATGGGACAAACAATAAGACAAGGTTTTAATGTAATGTAAAGCT
This sequence comes from Pelobates fuscus, assembly GCF_036172605.1. Taxonomy (NCBI): domain Eukaryota; kingdom Metazoa; phylum Chordata; class Amphibia; order Anura; family Pelobatidae; genus Pelobates; species Pelobates fuscus. The sequence continues at coordinate 95,557,166 of NC_086326.1, forward strand.
TGTAACCCGAGTGTTAGAGAGAAGGTTTCCCCCAAATCTCTTTCCCATAAGATCATATATTGTAGCTTCTCATCTCTATCAAAGTCATTGAGTGAAGAATAACATAAGGAAAGGGTTTTATCAGCTATTTTAGGATTCAAACAATATTTACTAAAGCATGTAAGTAATACCATATTAGGTTTAATGATGTTATTAGATAAAATTAAATTTTTAATCCTTATATAGGTGAAAAACTCTCTTGATGGCAGAGAGTAATGTGTCTGTTATGTAGAGTAAGGTTTAATCCCCTCTTCATCACATATCATATGCACTTTATTAATACCCCTATCTGTCCATAGAGTTAAATCAAGATCCTGCTTAAAGGTTGATATAATAGCTAATGGGGTTAGGGATAACAGCTTCAAATCTCCAATTAATTTGATACCCAAGAGGACCAACATTGAAGCAGTATTCTAGATAATGGAAGCGTCTGTTTGTATTTTTTGTGGTATTGCTACATTTTTCCAAAAAAGTTATTTTACGGTGTATGGTTTAATACAAGCGTTTTCCAAATAAAACCATACTGGTGTAACTGGACGAAAAAGTGCTTTCATGCTTTGGGCTAGCAATGAAGCCTGGTAATACTTAATTATATTAAGAATGCCTAATCCTCCTTTTGCATATGAGAGCCATGTCAGCGTAAATAAAATCCTTGGAGGGTTTTTTTTCAAAAAATTTGAATTAATGTTCTAGTGAAATTTTTAAAGTAATTTATTTGGTAAAGTAATAGGAATATTGCGGCAAAGATACAAAATATGAGGCAGCACCATCATTTTTATAGTATGTACACGGCCCAACCAGGACACACCCAGGGCACCCCAGCTTCCCAATTGATCCTCCAATTTATTTTTTTGTTAAAAATATAAGCATATCATGGGCAAAAAGTGCTAGTTTCTGTTCTCCACTAGGTGTCATCAGCCTGGCTATGTCTGGGTGTTGTTTTATATATCTGACCAAAGGCTCCTGTCACAGTATAAATATTAATGATGATAGGGGGCAACCCTGGTGGGTACCATTTAGTATTTCACATTTTAGGATAAAAAGTCTGTATTGAAAACTTTTGCTGAAGGGTATGAGTATAGTGCCATAATATTATTTACAAACGTGGATGTAAAGCCTACCGTAATTTAAAAAGGGTACTCCTCATATAGGCCCAATTCAAGCGATCAAATGCTTTTTCTGTGTCTAAGGCCAGGAGTATTTCTTGTTGGTGAATATGTGCCCATTGGATGATATTATAATGATGAGTTGAGAAATAATGAGATATAATTCCTTGTATTGTCCCCCACTTGTCTCCCCGGGGTCAGTTCCCTAGAGCCTCCAGGAATAAGTATTCTAGTAACAATGACATAAAAATAAACTAAAGCCACAAAAACATAAGGTACACAGTGCCCTCTTGGCCATAGATGCTGAAAAAGCGTTTGATAGGGTCAGTTGGGCACTGCTTACGCACACGATGAGACACTTAGGCTTCTGCCCCCGTTGGCAGGCCTGGCTAACTGCTATCTACTCTGTCCCCACGGCACGTTTCCGAATCAACGGCCAGCTATCCCACCCAGTAACAATCACAAATGGTACAAGACAGGGATGCTCCCTCTCCCCTCTTTTGTTCGTCCTAGTCCTAGAACCCTTTTTACAAGGGGTTAGAGACAATGAACACATTCAGGGATTTCATGTTGACAACCATGACTATAAGGTCACGGCATTTGCAGATGACCTTCTATTCACCATCTCCAACCCGCGTGCCACTATTCCACACATCTTATCGGAAATGGAGACGTACAGTGCAGTTTCCAATTTCCAAGCCAATCTAACCAAATGTGAACTAATGCCCATCTACTCCTCCGCCTCCCTAGACACTCAACTACGAGAGCAATTTCACTTTTCATGGGCACCCAATTCACTTAAATACCTAGGAGTCCACATGCCGTCCAACCTAGACAAAATCTTTGTACTGAACTTTCCTCCCCTACTGAAATCTATTACCAAAGACCTACAATCCTGGCACAGGCCATGCTTTGGCTGGTTTTGCAGAACCAATATAATTAAAATGAACATCTTACCACGTCTGCTATACCTACTCCAAACGCTGCCCATCACGATACCAAACAAGTTCTTCATAACGGTCAAAACCATGATCACTAACTTTATTTGGTCTAAAAAACATCCACGAATAGCCCTCTCTACACTAAGCAAAACAAGAGAAAAAGGGGGAATCAACTTCCCAGATATCGAATCGTACCGCATAGCAACCCACCTTGCTAGAATATACGAATGGACATTAACCAACCCGTCCCTACACTGGGCATTGATAGAAAATGCATTCTCCACGATTCCTCTGCGAGTACACCCATGGCTACTCACTAATCCAACCCACCGTCAACTCAACATAGACACCCACCCAACAATTAGGCCCACTCTTCAGATCTGGCAGAAACTAACCAGGGTATCGAACATTGCCCCCCACCCTTCCCCTCTCTATCCTCTCACACACAACCCGAATTTCCAAAGAGGACAATCAGGGAAAACATACGACTTTTACCATGCTGGCAATGTCCTACAACTTAAAGACATGGTTGAGAACAATAAATTAAAAAGCCTATTTCAACTGCTGCCCAATGCAACTCCAACAGGTAACCAACGGTTACAATACGATCAATTAATACACTTTATTAAAAGTAACAACCCCTTACAAAAAGATATACGAACCTTGACCAACTTTGAACAACTTTGATCTGACCACACACTCTCGAAAAAGATTCTTTCCACCATGTATAAAATAATAAGAGAAACACGTGAGCCATCTCTGCCACACTGCATAGGGAAATGGATAGAGGAACTTCAAATAGACATCTCACAGAAAGAATGGGGCAATATCTTCCTAACGGCGCACAAATCAACCACCTCTATTGTAGCTCAAGAAAGTAATTATAAACGCATCAGCCGCTGGCACTACACTCCAGCTAAAATACAACAAATATATGGTTTAACCCCACAGACCTGCTGGAGATGCCGACAGGTGAAAGCACACCATGCCCACATATGGTGGCAGTGTCCGATGATAGTAGACTATTGGAAGAGAATTCATGCCATGACCCAAATGCTGATCCACAGTACCATTCCATTCACACCGCAACACTTCCTGTTCTCACTACCCCCACCAGGTATACGGAAATAAAAAGCCACCCTTTTCAGTTATTTGGCTATGGCAGCCGCACAACTCATACCCAAGTACTGGAAGCACAGGCAAATCCCATCTATAAGAGAGTGGTAAACAAAATCATGCAAATGAAAGAATTGAAGTACGCAAAAACAAAAAATTTCCAGACCTTCTCTAAGATTTGGAAACCTTGGTTACATTTCCTGGCACCTAAGCCCATTGCATAATCGAAAACCTAGTACACCCCATGCCCCACCCTTCCCCTCCCCCACCCCTACTAAATATCAGCCGCTCAATTTTAGGTACCTCTCATGCCACACCTATTTTTGATTAGACTACGGCGAATTATGCTTCACCACAACCGATTAAACCAATAACTCTGCCTATTCGGAATACATATTGAAATGTTTTACATATTGAATTGTTTTACCTATTGAACTTGATCACGCACATTTTCAAAGTTAATTATTGTTTTAACTAGCAATTTTGCAATATCGATGCTATGTTGTTTATCACTTGATAGATTGAGTACATCATTCTGTAATAATTTTTAATTACTATGTTAACATACAGAAAACTATGTAATCTATGTTTATGTGTATGTCGACACATTATTTTGTTATTCTTTCTGATTACAAAATAAAAAACTTAAATAATAAAAAAATAAAATAAACTAAAGCAGCATAATATAAATCACCTAACAGTACCACCAGGCAGAGAAAGAGAAGGAAAAAAAATGATACCACATAAGTGTCAGGATCGGGACAGGGATCCAACACGCAGAGTACAAACAGGTGGTAGGTACGTATACCGGACCTTAGAATGGCCGGACTTAACGTAAGGAGTAAGTAGAGAATAGTCAGAGACAAGCCGAGGTCGAGGGAACGAGAGGACAGGTAAGCGAGAGACAAGCCGAGTCAAAGGGTAACAGAGATAAACAGGGTAGTACAAACAAGCCGGGTCATAACCAAAGAGACAACTAGAATACAAGAGCGCTGAGTGACTAGACAGGCTAGAACCACGACAGGGCAATGAGCAGATGCCGAAAGCCTTACTTTATACCTTGATTCTAGAGGGTAATCACGCCCCCGACGAGTCCTGATTAGTGCTCGGGACTTGACTGACAGGTCGACCCGGGTTGGCGTCATGACGTCGACTACTGAGCGTCGGGTCATATAAGGAAGTGGATTCCTCGCGGTCAGCTTGTAAATGGCCGAGAGGACCGCGAGGAACGGAAGAAACAACCCCTCTGGGAGGATAAACGTCTAAGTCTCTCACCTCCTCTGAGGTAGAGACTACAGGTACCCTGACAGTACCCCCCCTCTCAGAAACGGCCACCGGGCGGAAGGAACCGGGACGAGATGAAAAACGGGAGTGAAAAGCCCTGCGGAGGAGAGGAGCATGTACATCCTCCTGAGGTACCCAAGTCCTCTCCTCAGGACCATATCCCTTCCAGTCAATAAGATATTGTAACTTCCCCCGGGAGATTCGAGAATCGATGATGGAGTTGATTTCATACTCCTCCTGACCCTCAACCTGAACAGAGCGAGGAGAGGATATAGTGGAGGAAAATCTGTTACAGACTAACGGTTTCAGTAAGGAAACATGAAAGGAGTTAGGAATGCGTAAGGCAGCTGGAAGAGCTAGGCGATACGCAACTGGGTTAATTCGAGTCAGAACCCTGTAAGGGCCAATGTAACAAGGGGCGAATTTCATAGAAGGAACCTTTAAACGAATGTTTCTTGTACTCAACCATACCCTATCACCTGGAACAAAAACCGGAGCCGCCCTTCTGTGCTTATCAGCGTGTTTCTTGAACAACATGGAATTATGTAGGAAAATTTGTCGAGTCTGATCCCACAACTTCCTCAAATTGGCAACATGAACATCAACCGACGGTACCCCTTGGGAAGGAGAAACCGAGGGAAGAATGGAAGGATGAAAGCCATAATTCATGAAGAAGGGGCTGGAACGAGTAGAATCACAAACGAGATTATTGTGTGCAAACTCCGCCCAAGGAATCAAACCGACCCAATCTTCCTGGTGTTCAGAAACAAAACAACGCAAATATTGTTCAATCTTTTGATTGGTACGTTCAGCAGCTCCGTTAGACTGAGGGTGATAGGCAGAAGAAAAATTCAATTTGATGCCAAGTTGAGAACAGAAGGATCTCCAAAAACGTGAAACAAATTGGGAACCTCTATCGGAAACAATTTCGGAAGGTATCCCATGTAAGCGAAAAATCTCTCTCGCGAATATCTCCGCCAATTCAGGAGAAGTCGGGAGTTTAGTTAAGGGCACGAAATGAGCCATCTTAGTAAACCTATCAACCACCGTGAGGATCACAGTCTTTTTTTTAGAAACAGGCAAATCTACAATGAAGTCCATAGCCAAACAGGACCATGGTCTCTCTGGAATGTTCAAGGGATGTAACACACCACATGGAAGCGTATGAGGTTGCTTAGTCTTCATACAGACCTCACATGCTCCGATGAAATCCCTAATATCCTTCCGTAAAGAAGGCCACCAGAAATCTTTAGAGATCAAGGAACATGTCTTGCGAATACCCGGATGCCCAGCCGCCTTACTGTTGTGAAAACACTGTAAGAGTTCCAGTTGGAGGTCAGGAGGAACGAAATGCCTTGCCCCAGGAGTCTGTCTAGGCGCCAGATGTTGCAACTTCATGATCTGACCAAGCAACGGAGAGTGAATCTTAAGACTCGTGTTGGCGATAATATTGCCCCTGGGTACTATAGAAGACAAAACCGGCTCAGATATCGCAGAAGGTTCATATTGGCGAGACAAAGCATCGGCTTTAGAATTCTTAGAACCAGGTCTATAAGTGGGCACGTAATTGAAATGCGTGAGGAATAAAGACCAACGAGCTTGCCTGGAGGACAAGCGCTTGGCCTCCCCAATATAGGACAAGTTCTTGTGGTCTGTCAAAATAGTAACAGGATGTAAGGTGCCCTCCAATAAATGTCTCCACTCCTTTAAAGCCATGATAACTGCTAGTAGTTCCCTGTCACCAATGTCATATCTGCTCTCAGGACCTGATAGTTTCTTGGAAAAAAAACCACACGGATGTAAGGGCTTATCCACACCTAACCTTTGGGACAGGATAGCACCTATACCTGTCTCTGAGGCGTCTACCTCGAGTAGGAAAGGCAGAGTCGTATCAGGGTGAACTAAAATTGGTGCAGAAGCAAACAGTTCCTTGAGTGTTTTGAAGGCAAGAAGGGCTTCAGTAGACCAGTTCTTAGTGTCAGCCCCCTGTCTGGTCATATTGGTAATAGGAGCTATAATTGAAGAGTAACCCTTAATGAAGCGCCTATAATAGTTGGAGAATCCAATAAACCTCTGAATGGCCTTGAGACCCCTGGGTAAAGGCCAATCCAAAATGGACTGGAGCTTATCCGGGTCCATCTTAAACCCTTCCCCAGAAATCACATAACCAAGAAAGTTTATCTGGGATTGGTCAAAGCTGCATTTCTCCAATTTGCAGTACAGGCCATGTTGAAGAAGCTTGCGCAATACCCTTCTGACTTGTTTGTGGTGAGTCTCAATCTCTCTAGAGTGTATAAGTATATCATCCAGATATACAATAACGCAGTCATGTTGAAATTCCCTAAGAACTTCATTGATCAGGTCCTGAAATACTGCCGGTGCATTACAGAGGCCAAAAGGCATTACTGTGTATTCATAGTGCCCATAACGGGTATTGAACGCCGTCATCCACTCGTGTCCCTGCTGAATTCTCACCAAGTTATACGCCCCTCTGAGATCTAACTTGGTGAAAATCTTGGAGCCTTTTAGACGATCAAAGAGCTCGGTAATCAAAGGAATTGGGTAGGCATTTCTAATGGTTATTTTGTTCAAACCTCGATAATCAATGCAAGGTCTTAGTGTACCATCCTTCTTCTTAACAAAAAAAAATCCAGCCCCGGCAGGGGAGGAGGATCTCCTAATGAATCCTTTTTCAAGGTTCTCACGAATGTACTCCTCTAAGACTAAGTTCTCTTTAGTGGACAAAGGGTATACATTACCCCTGGGAGGTATAGTACCAGTTAGTAGATTAATCTTACAATCAAAAGACCTGTGAGGAGGTAAAGTATCAGCATTCTTTTTGTCAAATACTGCCTTTAAATCCAGGTACAGAGGCGGTATTTGTACCTCTGTAGAGTAGGTAGAATTAATCGGTGTGTTAACTGCGCAAAGTGGTGACACTGTCCGTAGGCACCTGTCCTGACAACCCTGACACCAAGAGACTATCTCCCCTAATTCCCAATCAATAATAGGGTTATGCTTTTTTAACCAAGGATACCCCAGGACTATGGGAACAGATGGAGACGAAATAAGCAATAAAGATATGTCATCCTCGTGTAAGATACCAACAGTTAATTTAACGGGTATGGTTTCACGAAAAATCACAGGCTCAACCAAAGGTCTACCATCTATGGCCTCAACGGCCAAGGGTGTCTCCCTTAACTGGGATGGGATAGTGTGTTTAGTAACAAAAACTTGGTCGATAAAGTTCTCAGCAGCTCCGGAATCTATCAATGCCATAGTTTCTAATACTCCCTTCTCCCAAGTTAAAGAAACGGGTAGCAGAAGCCTGTGATCTTTATAATTATGATTAGAGGACAAAATAGAAACACCCAAGGCCTGTCCTCTAGAGAAACTTAGGTGCGAGCGTTTCCCGAGCGACTAGGACAATTTAGGCGTAAATGGACTCTGACTCCACAGTACATACACAACCCCTCCCTTCTCCTGTACTGTCTCTCCTCTTCTGAGAGGCGAGTATTGCCTATCTGCATAGGTTCTGGAAGAAGTGAGGTTGTGGATTCAGAACTTTGAAATGAAGGAGCTAGTTTCTCTCTCGAGTGTTCTGCCTCTCTCTTAAACGTTCATCAATGCGAGAAATAAAAGAAATTAAATCGGGGGGCGGGGCCTGACTGTCATGGAGGGAAGACGTGCCTGACTGAAGCTCTCTACAACTTTCTAAGAAAATTATGCTAAAGGCACCCTTAAACTACGATAAACGCCAGAAAATGACCCCACAAGACCTACTGGCAATCAGCCCCCATGGTAAACCGGTAATGCGGGCCGTGGGCGGACGACAGACGGCAGGCAGAACCTGCGAGGGCATGAGGCCTGGAGCGCACTGGATGGGAGCGGCGGCCGAGCTCCCAGCCTGGAGCAGCCCGGAGACTGACTGCTGCAAGCGGGTTCCCCGCAACCCCCCCTTCGGGACCTGTGAGGGAGATCACGGTCCACCCATGGGAGTCCTCCCATATAGGGCAACAGTTCAAAGGAAATCGGGCGGAGAGCCGAGAAACCCACCAAAGATGGCAGAGACCATGCGGCCTGACGGCTGCCATGCAATATGGCAGGGCTCCTTGATCAGCCTGGAGCAAACCCTCACAGACCTCTGGTGCAGCATGGAGCTCACACTTCAGCAGATGATACCGAGTAGGCCTGCCTCAAGCTGCACACCCTGCCGCCCACCGCCTGACCCACAGCAAAGCCCAACAGTCCTGCAACAACCCAGAAAGGCGGGAAGGCGACGGAGAACCAAACCGCCATCGTACCGGCACAGAACAGCAAACCGGAAAAAGCCGCCGAAACCAAGCACAACCTTCACCTTGCGAGCAGCCATACTCCAGCCCAAAGACCCACCGCGACAATTCCAATCACGTCCAGAGACCCGTCGCACTGAGACATCACCGCATGGGAACACATGGCGGGCTGCTGCACAGCCCCAACGAGGCATCGGACGATCTGAAGAGAGACACCGCACCCCTGGCACTCTGATCCGGAGACCTGACACGGCACACCGCAACTGGATACCGCGAACATGCCTCCAACATGCCCAGAGACGGACTTCAGCCTAGGGGACCCCAGGGGATAATATAGTGCTGTACTAACCTAATATATGGTATACTCCTGACAGTGGTAGAAATCAGATGCCTTATAAATAAAAAAGTTCTAGATGTTGTGGTATGTATGCATAGACTACAACAGATCTTGTAAGAATAACCCCAGCTTCTGGAGCTTGAATGCACTTATCACTGCTAGGCTGTTTTATAATATGGTAGATATTGTCTTATACCAGCCTGTAACCTAACTGACAGACAGACCTGCCTTATTTTAACAGGTATACTAAATATAGCTTAATGGTACTAAAAGCAAGAATGTCTTATAATCACTAACATATACATTTATATTACCTTTATTAGGATTGTTGCCTCTGCTTGTAGCTATGACTTGCTGTATTAATACTCAGTGTCAGGTCTATAGAAAAGCCTTAGTAACTTTTGAATACCTCCCTACTATGACAATGCTAGCCTTAACTTGTTGCAACTTTCAAGCTATCCACTTCACTGCGATTTAAACGTGACCGTAAATATAAAAAATAATGCATTGTACTAGCATACCCCAATGCTTTCCTTGTTATACACTCTTTGTCTTTGAAATAAGCATGCGGATTGCCTTTGGGGTACCACGTGCCTGTATGTTACCATCATATGCATTGCAAAAATAAAGAATAAAAAAAAAAAAAAAGAAATTAAATCCTCCAAATTTTCAGGAAGCTCTCTAGTAGCAACCTCGTCAAGGATTATGTCTGATAACCCGTTTAAAAATACATCTATATAAGCCTGTTCATTCCACTTAACCTCTGCCGCCAAGGACCTGAACTCTAGTGCATAATCCACAAGTGTTCGGTTTTCTTGTCTAAGGCGCAACAGTAATCTAGCTGCATTGACCTTTCTACCTGGAGGGTCAAAAGTTCTTCTGAAAGCAGCTACAAAGGCATTATAATTGTATACTAACGGATTATCATTTTCCCACAATGGATTGGCCCATCTCAAAGCTTTCTCGACAAGTAATGTGATAATAAATCCAACCTTCACCCTATCTGTAGGATAGGAGCGGGGTTGTAATTCGAAATGGATACCTATTTGGTTTAAGAAACCACGACACTTCTCTGGAGAACCACCATAACGTACAGGTGGAGTGATACGGGAAGAAGCACCTACAGTGGCTACCTCTAGACCTGAACTCACAGGAGAGATAGAAGTATTACGCATCTCCTCTGGTTGATTACTAGAACGAGATAGTAACGCCTGTAGTGCTAGAGCCATCTGGTCCATTCTGTGATCCATGGCGTCGAACCTAGAGTCAGAAGGACCAACCTGAGTGTTTGTACCTGCAGGATCCATTGGCCCTGTCGTAATGTCAGGATCGGGGCAGGGATCCAACACGCAGAGTACAAACAGGTGGTAGGTACGTATACCGGACCTTAGAATGGCCGGACTTAACGTAAGGAGTAAGTAGAGAATAGTCAGAGACAAGCCGAGGTCGAGGGAACGAGAGGACAGGTAAGCGAGAGACAAGCCGAGTCAAAGGGTAACAGAGATAAACAGGGTAGTACAAACAAGCCGGGTCAGAACCAAAGAGACAACTAGAATACAAGAGCGCTGAGTGACTAGACAGGCTAGAACCACGACAGGGCAATGAGCAGATGCCGAAAGCCTTACTTTATACCTTGATTCTAGAGGGTAATCACGCCCCCGACGAGTCCTGATTAGTGCTCGGGACTTGACTGACAGGTCGACCCGGGTTGGCGTCATGACGTCGACTACTGAGCGTCGCGTCATATAAGGAAGTGGATCCCTCGCGGTCGGCTTGTAAATGGCCGAGAGGACCGCGAGGAACGGAAGAAACAACCCCTCTGGGAGGATAAACGTCTAAGTCTCTCACCTCCTCTGAGGTAGAGACTACAGGTACCCTGACAATAAGCACCCTTAGTCTTTTAGCTGAATAAATCTTGGATATGTCCTGGCTAGAGCCTAGATAGGCCCTGGGTATTTTCTAGGAGCTTAATAAATATATTTGCTCTTTTTCTCCCATTCCTCCCTCCCTTTCCTTCCTCTTTCTTTTTTTTTAAAGGGAAAATTAGGAGGGAAAAAAAGGAGTTCCCTTCTCTTTCCTTTTCTTCTCAAATAATGCATTCTCATTAGTTGCTTGAAGATCCAACCACTCTCCATTCCGGCTGTATCCGCTTGGGCGAAGAGCTCAGATGCTCTTGCTGTGTTTCTTGATCCAAAGATATTACTACTGACCAATCTTTGAGCTTCTTTGTCCGTGCCTATGTGTCAGATATGAACCGCAGTGACCCATTATGGCAAACCAATAGCTTTGCAGGATAACCATAACGATATGGGATTTTGTGGTTGCACAAAGATTTAGTTATAGTAGCAAATTCTCTTATTTTTGCCATTGTTTGAGGCGATAAACCTGCAAAGATTTGTATATCTTGATAAGGATTTGGTAGGACAGGACTCTTCCTAGATGTTTGCATCAACATATCTTTAGATTGATAGTAATGAAATCTTACTATTATATCCCGAGGGACATCTACTGGTAGTCTCGGAGATCTCGGTAGACGATGAACATGGTCTAATAACCAAAGTGAATCTTCGATGTTAGGGACAAGTGTTTTACACAAGCCTTGAATATAGCAAGGTTTACAAAGCCATTAAAACACAGAATTGCAGAACATTGCAGAAATATAGAAAAAGGTTTACAAAATCATTCAATACCAGCACACTTCTGCATGCATAATAATGACCCTAAACATCTCACTTTTATTGGGATCAAAATAGTTAAAAACCACTGGAGAGGGGGAGATATTATAAGAAAGATTGGACCAACTGAAATGCAATGGGTATACCAACTAGATACCCTACACCCCGAGGGGTTGAATGCTGATTTTGACTTGTTTAATTTTTTATAAATACATTTTTAATAAAGATTTTTTTTAATAAAGATTTTTTATTAATTTTCTTATTTTTTTATAGATTATTTTTATTCCCTCTTTTTTTGCAATATTTTTAGTTATATGGTTTTAATCAATTTTTTATACTTCATTCAAACATTCCTGTCCATCTTTCTCAAAATATGCCCCAATATGTAGATACATAAATTGGGTTCACTTATTTCCAATTTTTAATATTTATGACTTAAAGCTGCTTGTTATTCAGATTATTGTGTATGATTATTATTTTTATATGCTATCTCCACTGATCCATCTTTGAGATATTTACTATATAGTGATGCTGCCTTTTTATTCTTGTTTAATTCCATTTTGGCTGCTTCAATATGATCTTTGTATTTATTAACATAACTGTATATCATCATATTAGTGTTATACAGCTCTTTTTCCCTGTATACACTGCTTGTATAATAATTATTCTATAATACTGTGTTATTATGTCTTTTTTTTATTTCTCCACGGACTATTGCCCTTACTAAATATGGCCGCCATGCCATATTTTCATCACAATAGCCCATACTCCTTTTCGATTGGAGTTTGGGGCGGGTGACGTCCGGAACGCTACGCACACCACTCATTGGTGATGCGTGCGTCCCAAAGCGCCATAATATCACATTCCTCCCCTCCTATGAAAACGCTGCGGTCATTCCCGGTCTGAATGCGAGCAATGCGTCACTTCCGGTGTGACGCGGATGCCGCGTCATTTCCGGTATGACGCGTGCGTGTCAGCACCAAGCCTGAACCCGGAAGTAACTACACCAGGAAATCATTTACTCATTAATGAAGATATATAAACTGACTTTTTGGACATTACACCACACTTCTGAATAAGCCTATCAGGCGAAACACGATAAGTGGGACTATATTTTATATTTATATTTTATTATCCATTGTTTTGTTTGTTTATATTAAAGTATACTTTCAAGTTACTTTTTAGACTAACAATCTTCATTTCCTGGTATCCTGTATATCCTTGGTGGGGATCATACCACCTAAGCTGTTTACACTAGAGCAGGTCACAAGCTCTGGAAAGTGTAAGTACAATACTATTTATTATCTATTATATTATTGGTACTTACTTCACCATATTGCTGCTATCTTTCTTTTATACCAACTACGCACATGGCACCTTGAGAACATCTGTGGCAACTACTACAAATCCAAAGACGGGGATTGTACCGTCCAAGCGCTTCACAGAAGAGCTCTGTTATAGCTCATCTCCATGTGAGTGGACTGTACATAGTTACTAACTACTTATTTTTAAGATAAAATTTACTGTATTGCACTATTATTTTTTATCTTAATTTCTTTTTGAGGTCACGATTAATTGGAATATCCAAGAACATATGTATGTATTTTTTGTATATTTTAATTTGAATTAATAGGCGCGGTATACGCCCTCTTTCTTTTTCTGTTATTCACTCACAAGGTTGGGGAATCCTTGTTCTGTATACTGCTGCCTGATCACTATAGCGAGCGCCTATTATTTCTCTTTTTTTAATATAGCAACGTCTCCGCCAGTATTGTATTGGCAATCCCACGGAAGCGCACATTATTGCGGCGTGACCTGTCTTCCAGGTCCGCCACCTTATTTTTTAACTGGTTATGTTCATCCTCCAATTTCTGTACTTTATCCATCAACTCATTATGGGCGGTACACAGCTCTTCTGTTCTTGTTTCAGGATGATCTGTATGTTCCCCCAAATCAGCAATTTCTTTATGAATTTCTGTAGTGATGGTTTAAAAATCGGCTTGCAATGAAATACAGAAGTTTTGTAAAATACTATGAATCTTTTTCTCCGACACAGGAAGATATGTCCGCTCCTCCACTTCCATTAAAGAGTAAGGAGCAGCCTCCATCATATCTGAGCAAACAGCTCAGTCAGTGGCTTCTTGATCATGTTTATTCCGATTTCTTCTAGTCTGACGGATCGGATCTGTTATTTTCGTCTGTTTTGAAGGTTCCATGCGGGACGGTAAGGCAAGGAATGGAATGGTATGGTAAGTAACTCAGCCCTCAATACTCAGTGCTTACAACACTTAATGCCAATTAAATATTCTCAATGCCTTGAACTTAAGGGAGTTTTAATGTAAATTTTTCCACCAACTATACCCCCAGCTCTATCACCGGCTCCAACACCAGCTCAATACCACCAACGGCTCCAGCAACAGAAACAAAAGCAGCTGCATGACCGGTCTCGCTGTGGCAGCTGCACTGGCGTATCAACGATAATATCAGCAGCAGAAACAAAGATCCCTGCTGTATTCAGCGGTGCTCAGCGGCACCGGCTATCAACGTTACCAATGGTCCAGCGTTTTCAGAGGTCTCGACCTGCTCCTCTCTAGACCCATCTCTGGACTCGTCTCAGTCTCTGCCTGCAGGCTTTGCGCAAGTTCTTGATCGGGTTTGGTTGGTGTTTTGATCAGTTTGATCAGTTTACTCAGCTTCCCTTGGCTCTTAGTCTTGCTAATTAACGCTCTGGGCCTCCGGAATGTTGAGCTCTCACTCCATGCGACTGCTCTCGATGGAAGTCGACCCCAAACATAGATCAGAGGGATTTCCTGCTCTGGTGCATTCGTCTATGTTCGTGGAAATTTCCCCGAACATCGACAAGCACACCAGAGCAGTGAGTCCCTTAACTCCTCACTTACCAACCAATTAGTTCTAAGACCAGGGCGTAAGAACGGTACCCGGTTGGTAAGTGAGGAGTACCTGTAATGCAACTTTACAGAAATACATGTGCCGACATAGAATGTGCCAGAGTTTGAAACTCCTACCAGTGTAAAATGTGATATACTTTTTAAAATATGATTTTTTTTTTACTTTATTGAACAAAAATAGTTCTCAATACCATTGTGCATGAAGAAAACAGTACTTTTGCATGCTCAAGTACAAAATAATCATCGCACAAGCTACCCAGAATGCTCAGGTTTAAAAATAAAGGAAAACAAGAGAAAACAAAGGGAAGAAAAAAGTGAGGGAGAAATGAGAGAGGAGGAGAGAGTTCAAGAACAGGTTAGGTGGAGGATGTCCCTGAGCTGCAAGGTTCATAAATCTTTTTGAAAGGTGTATTGTGTTGCATAATGTGTGAGTCATCTCGTCCACTTTCTTATTAGCAAATCGAGCCTCAATAACTTCAGAAAAGAGAGTGGAATGTGTGATCTTCCAATGTCATGCGATTATTTATTTTACCCAGAAGAATGTGGTTAATACTACTGATTAATGTTTAGTGTACACATTGAAAAGATTCACCTCTGATGTGGCTACGAGTGGGATTCCACTCAAATGTCTCATTTATATAATTGTAGAGCGTTGTTGGTGCTATAATTGATTGGTAAGAATGGTCAAGGCTTCCAGCAGTTAAAAGAGCTGCTTATCTTAGACCATGGGTGTCCAACCTTTTGGTTACCCTGGTCCATATTGAGAGAAGAGAATTGTCTTGGGCCGCTCATAAAATATATAATATAATTAATTTATATAATAAAGCTTCAAAACCCTTTTCTTAATTTTTATAGATATTTCATTTGTGTAGTAGATAACTCCCTTATTTGTTATCCTTATGTGGGATTGCCATATTTAAGGATACCAAATTAGGGAACTATCTACTAAACACATACACATATATATATATACATATATATATATATATATATATATAGATAAACACATAACCATAGATATACACATACACATACACACACAATCACAGATACACAATCACAGACTCACACAATAACATACACACATAATTACTGGCATACACACAAAAAAAATCACATTTATGCACACACATTTAGTATTTAAGAGGTCCACCTAGCCTCCCTACCTTGCTCTGGGAGGGCTGGAGTGGATCCTCTTCCTAGTGACCAGTGGTTGTTGCTGTGATGGGATCACTGTGCTCTTCCTGCACGGATCCCTCTCACACCCAGTAGTGATGCCGTGATGATGTCATAGCCCAGCTGCCGACTTACTGCAGGGCATGCAAGGGAGCTGTGTAGAAAGGGTAAAATAAATAATGGTTTCCTGCCTCCCTTGCCGCCAGGCAGCCCAGACGACAATGGTCCCATTGCAAGCAGTTCAGGGCCATGGGTTGGAGACACCTGGCTTAGGCATTCTAGGGGGTTTATAATTACAAAACTCCTTAATATTTTTAATGACTGAAGTGTGTGTAATGATCTTAAATGATCTTAAATCAGTAAATTAAACTCTTGTTTTAAATCCTGAAATGATGGAGGATGAGGATTTTTTATTCATAAAGTTGGTTGTTGAAGTAAACCATAATTTTTATTTTCAATAAACCATCATTTTTTTTATGTGATATATTTAGTAGGAGGGAAAAATGTAACTGTAAACTTTTTTAGAATTTCTGTAACCCATCATGTAGATGGCAATAACAAGATGGCTTGAGATGCAGTGGTAAATTTTGGAGAAGAGAAGATACTGCAACAGGTGTTATAACTCAATGAAAAATGTTTTGAAATGTCATCATGATATTGTGTGACAATTGTGGGTCAAAACGCAAAATTCATAGTAAAAGCATGAGCTATCCCGAGGCTAGAGAAAATTTAGAAGTAATGTATATATTTTCAGTAGAATTTTTTTATTTTTTTTTTGACAATCTTTATTTTTCAATTTATTGTCATTTTGTCACAGGATAGCGTAAATGTAATAATACAACAGTTGTAACTTTGTAGTTCAGAGAAACTTAGCACTATACTTGACCTTATCGCCTACAGCAAATGTCTAAACAAGCTTCGTCAACTATATTACAGGAAGTTCGATTATCTGCTATAGATCACGAGGCTTTTATCCGCATTACGCGGTGGGTGGCTTCCCCTGTCTGTCTAGTGCCCATGTAAGCACTTATGGCGTGTGTTTTGGGGTCAGGGGGTCCCAGTGTCCGGTCCAATAGTTCTAAGAGGTAATTGCCCTGTTCCGTGTGGGTCGCTATAGATCCAGGGCCACTAGTGGTCGTCTCCCCGATAGCATCTGGGTTCTATGGCACTATATCGGTAGTTGTCGCGTTCAGGTTGTCATGTCCGTCACCCTCGTTTCCTCACCCCCTATCTTCGGTGTGTCCCGTCCAAGTCATCTGTCGATCAAGCATCAGTCGGGCTTGCAACGAGACCCATTGTGCCTCCTACATCTCCATCTGAACTCTGGGTGTGTGTCATCTGTGGCTCCCCCTTATGCCTGATGGTCTTCCTTTAGTGGCTTGGCCCACAATTCGGGTCCATCCATGTTCCTATGGTCCCCTCGTCCGCGCAGGTGCAGTTGCCAGGAGTTGAGATCTGTTCCGTACGGTGTAAGGTTAGTGTCTGGGCAGAGGATGTACTGATTGTGCATCAGTACTAGGGCCAGTGTGGAGGGCGGTCAAATGGGTAGGGGTTGAACAGGAGGTAGGGCTCAATGGGTGTGTGGAGGGAAGGGTGTCACCCCCTCCCAGGTGCCCACCCGGGCAGATGGACCCGCCCCCGCGGCCGTCCGTGTCCCTCCATGTCACGTGTCCCATTCACCTCCCTCAGGGCCCAGGTTGGGTTGGTCTCCCTGTGTTCCATCTGCCCAGTGCACTGGGTTGGGGCTCTAGGTCCCTCTTCGGGAGATGAAGTCAATCCACGGTGTCCACGTCTGTAGGGATGCTGTGAGTGTCTCCATCCCGTGGATCTCTTCTACCTTGTCCATCCACTGTTGGAGGTCAGGGGTCTGCGTGGTGCGCCATCTGGCTGGGATGAGCAGTTTGGCTGCGTTTAGTAGGTGTTTCGTAAGTGATTTTTTATATCTCGATATGGGCATCTCTGTGTGGTGGAGGAGCATCTGAAGTGGCTGTAGCTGGAGTTCGGTGTCCAGGATTTCTTTGATCTGCGTATGGACCTGGATCCAGTATTGAGTTATTTTTCTACAGGACCCACCAAATGTGTAGGTCAGTCCCTACCGCTTCCTCACATCTCCAGCATAGATCGGAGGCGTCCGGGTTCATCCGGTGTAGCCGCTCAGGGGTTCTATACCAGCTAGTCAGCAATTTGTAGTTGAGCTCCTGGTGTTTGGAGCTCATAGAGCTTTGGTGCGTAAGTATGTGGATTTTCGTCCACTGTTGTTCCGTTAGCACAATTCCTGTAGCTTCCTCCCAGCGTGCCATGTATCTCGTGGGTTCAGGGCGGGCTGCCGTTTGGAGCAGAGCGTATAGTGTGGAGACACCCCTGCTCAGGTGCATGCAGGCCCTGCAGAGTTCCTCGAACTCCGTCAGGCTCCTGTAAACAGGCATCTTCCGCTATGTGAGGTGTAGTATGCCTTTATTTGGAAGTAGCGGAATCTCTCTAGACTCGTCGGAGTTCTATCTGGTATGAGGTCTGGGAGTTGTTTGAGGGAGTCTGCCGCACACCATTGTTGCATGTGCGTGAAATCCGTTGCTCCAAACGTCTTGATATCTTGTGGTTTGATGCCCCCAGCCACATTGGGATTGTGGGTGATTGGGGTCAGCGGCCCTGGGGTCGTAGTAAGCGAGAGTTTGGTTCTTATGGAGTACCAGGCCTGCAGTGTCGCCCCTATGAGGGGGTGAGTCCGTGTCTGCTCGCTCCTCGTGTGTTCGTCCAACCAAACAGCTGCCAGGAGTGTCCCCTCCGCCTGCACCCCCTGCGTATCCATATTTTGTCCGTCTTCAATGCATGCCAGTCCACTATGCGGTGTAAGTGTGTTGCCCTGTAGTAGGTTAAGATTGAGTGGAGTCCACCTCCACCTTGTGCTTTTGTCTGCTGCAGTTGAGTCCTTTTCAGTCTGGGAGGCTTAGCTTGCCATATGAATGCGGAGATAGCTGTGTCCATGGTGCGAAAGAACAGCGTCAGGATTTGTATCGGGAGTGTCTGGAAGAGGTACAGCAGGCGCGATAGGAGGTTCATTTTAATGGCATTCAGCGTGAGTAGTATTGGGGCAAAGTTGTGCGTGTAGAGCTGGGTGAAGTCCGTAGTGAGCCATATGCCCAGGTATTTAAGTTTCGTCCTGCACCATGCGAACCTGAATTGAGTTTGTAGGTGGGCGATTTCCGGGTCCGTCAGTGATATGGGCATGGCTTCCGACTTATCCGCGTTCAATTTCATGTTAGATATGAGCCCGTACTCCGTGAAGGCTCGCAGCAGGTTCGGGATGGAGACCAAGGGGTCGCTGATGAAAAACAGCATATCATCCGCATATGCTGCCACCTTGTGCGTCGTGCCCTTCAGGGTATACCCCCCTATTCCCCCGTCCCGTCTGACCGCCCCCAGGAACGGTTCCAGGGAGAGGGCAAACAGGAGGGGGGAGAGCGGGCCACCCTGTCTCGTCCCGTCTCAAATCGATACCAGGGTGGAGAGAGCGCCGTTAACCCGTACCCAGGTCATCAGGTGCGGTCCAACAGTAGAAATTGTTACTGCTATATCCATGTTAACTTCCTTCCTGCTGGTTAAGCAGATCAAAATGACTGAAAAACTATTATTTGGTAAAATCAAGTGGAATACATTAAAGTCAGGGGCTAATGGCATATCCTTTAATTAACCCCTTAAGGACACATGACGTGTGACATGTCATGATTCCCTTTTATTCCAGAAGTTTGGTCCTTAAGGGGTTAAGTGCACACTCAGTATGAGCACTGTGATTGGTTTAATTCCAAGCCAACCAATTATAGCGTTCTAACGGGCAGGTCTCACTTCCCGTGAGACGTGTACAGCAACTTATACATATATTATATATATCTATTAATTTATTGGGTGAACCTGGCACATGCTGCAGATACTACAATGGAGCTGCTGTATCACTGAGGAAACATGGGAGAGTCAGCAAGGCACTGCTGAGCATGCATGCATCACTTTGGTATGTGCGTGCATGCTGATGCTCAATATTAATGTTTGCATTATTGTGTAAGATTACAAAATCAGTATAATGGAGGATTATGCAAGCTCGCAAACCCTGAAGTGGCATTTATGTTAAGAGTCTTCGATGAACTGATCTGCCGCATGGCCATGACAGTGTACTTCTTCGAGGAGAAACCAATATGGTACAAAGGAGCATGGGATTAGGAGAGATGCATAAAGGATGTGAGAAACAAAGGGGGTACAAAAGAGTGTAATATGGATAGTGAGAAGCAAACAAAGGAGTAAGGGGAAACAGGAAAGACACACAAGGAGATACACCGGGAGGTTAGGGCTTACACAGAGACTTGAGGAGGTGGAGCAATACACAAACATTTTACAGTTCCATGGGTTGGGTGCCAAAAGACAATTCAATTCCAGGTGACAAATAATCGGTGTTCTTGTCTGACAGGGACCACTGGGCTTAGGCCAGTGATAAACCAGCTCCAACAGCTACTTATCAATTGAAAATTGTCAATCTGGCCCTTACTTTACCGGTAAATGAGAATTTCAGTATTTTTGTCCCAGTGACTGCAGTGAGTGGCATTGACTATTGATCATGAAATTCTCATCTTTAATGGCTTGAGCTGAGATTTATGGACATTGTATGCATTTATGGAATCACTACCATGGACCACTCCATCGCATCTTATACCCAGAACAATCTGCATCAGTTTTTGAAGCCGAAGCACGATGCGTCAGTCAGACAAAATCCGCAACACACCTTCTGGCATCGCATACATGATATTGACCAATAGCTTTTTACTTTAGGGCATATATGTCTTGAGTTAAATACCAGTTTCTTATCCTTCCATGGTGTTTGTTTACTCAAGAGTGCTATTACTTTTATCTGATTCCTTACTGGTTTTAATTTGTCTTGTTTGTTGACTTTCTTCGTTTATGTTATGTCCTGACCTCGGCCTGTCCTTCTTTAATCTCCTTCTGCTTTGAGACAGTTTCACCAATCTTGGCATTAAGCTAAGCCTGGCCATTTTAGTGACCAGTATATCCTTGTCCTCTGCTCTGATTTACTTAGGTTGGCATTGCATACTAGAGTTAGACTATTCTAACTATTCTTTTTGTCTTGTTTGTTGACTTTCTTGATTTATGTTATGTCCTGACCTTGGCCTGTCCTTCTTTAATCTCCTTCTGCTTTGAGACAGTTTCACCCATCTTGGCATTAAGCTAAGCCTGGCCGTTTTAGTGACCAGTATATCCTTGTCCTCTGCTCTGATTTACTTAGGTTGGCATTGCATACTAGAGTTAGACTATTCTTGACAGGAAAACAGTTTAAGGAGAATGAAATCTCAGATGCCAGGCCACAGTGATAATGACTTGGATGGCCCAGAAGGACATGACATGGGTCCAACTTTTTAATGAAACATAAAAGCTGATACAAAGCTCTAAACCATCACATCTGGTCATCATAAAAGTAGGAGCAGACAGGAGTGTAGAGAGTGGAGGTTAGCAAAGACTTACTTTTCAGATGTGAGAAATAAATGATGGTCCAGGCATTAAAGGTAAAACCAACATTTGCAGATTTATTGAAGCAGAAGTAAGCAGCATTTCGACCCCAACAGGGTCTCTGTCAAGCTTATTCTCTTCTAATATCAAGGACCGATGAAGTTTGTTCATGTGTAAATCCATCAGGAACAGGGTGTCTGCCTTGCTAGCTGAAGGGAGTACGATGATTGCAACAAAAGCGTGCCTTTTGTCTCAATTGTGATGTTGATGTCAATTGTGATATGTACTTCTTTAGTGGTGAAATGTTCATAATGACATCTATTGAAAGGCCATTCTAGAACCTAGTGGACTTAGAGGCTTCAGACGCCCAGCATTCGTGGACCAGGACTTTTGTTATAGAACTGGACAAAGGCCTGGACCTAGTTTTCATGACTCCTCTATTGACTACAGGCAGGGCATTTACCAGTGTTGTATCTCTTCTTTAATAACAAAAACTGGAAAACTGCACTGGTATTTTTTTAAATTAAGAGACTTTGGGCTGGGCAAAGGTATTCTAGGTTCCAGTAGTCAGATGAGCATGGGGATATGTTCTGTAGCTCTTTCTTTCATGTTTATTTAAATGCAACATAATGACAAGCAGCACTCACAAATGCACATTATTGTTGTTTTGGAAGGGATTAGAAAAATGGAGTAGAAGTATGAAGGCTTATCAGCAAATGTTGTCCTTTCATCTGAAACTGGACAGCACCATGGACCGTCTTGGACATATGCACCTCCAAACACAAGGGCCTACAAGTGTTAATGTGGGCAAAACCATATTTGGGAAGAGAGTCACATTCAGTCTGTAAAATTAATTCTACACCAATTACACCCACTTGAACAACCTTTACTTCGATCTAATTTATGATGGAAAAGTTACTCAAATAAAGGAGTAGGCTACCACACATACAATCACAGGGACAAGGATCGTCTGTCTGGGTGCAAGGGTCTTAGACTGTAACAACAGGCGAGGTAGCTGAAGGTAGTCAGCACACTACAGTGAATTTGACAATAAATGGTCTCACAAATCAGGGTTGTGTTTTAACCCTTTTCAAAAACACCCTGAAAAAAAGCATAAAAAATTTACCCTACTGTAAGCAACCAAAATTTGGAATCTCAAATTCACGGTGCTCTGAACTACATTTATTCACCTTGCTGTATGGTGGAGACACCAACCTTTGAGAAATTCTGTATGTCTGTGATTCAATTGTTAAATTATATTAGCTAATCGATCACATGCTTATTGATAAACACAGGGCAGTCCAGGACACTTTTAACCTATTGTGGGTGCATCTCAATGGCAGATACCAAATGAATATCTGAAAATACATCTGCCTAATCAATAGGCATACCAGTCACAGTCGATATATGTACATAAACTCTTGCCAGACATATTTGTAGTGCCTCCCCCCTGCTTCCCAAGGTGAAGCTTAGTTCACCTGTGGTCAAAAGCACTGCTAACAAATTAATGTCACATGATCTTTTTAAAATACAGTGGGACCTCGGTTTACGAATTTAATGCGTTCTCCGGGACGTTTCGTATTGCGAAAAATTCGTAAACCGAAACACGGTTTCCCATAGGAATGCATTGAAAACCAATTAATGCGTTCCGGAGGTGAGAAAAAAGTCAAATAAAGTATTTTATCTGTTCAAAACTCTTTATAAAGTGAACTTTAAAGGCATAAATACTGTACAGGGACATGGTTAATCAAGAAATAACATTTCAAACATCCAACTTTATGTTTTAAAACATCACACATCAACTTTTAAAACATGGCAGACTGTTGGTAACACGGTACAGTACACTTTAACTGTACATAAATCACACGTCAACAGGGAAAACATGGAAAATAGCAAAACAATTTCAACACTGTTTGGAAGATGAGGAGGACGAGGGCAATTGGGCAGCACTAACACAAGCCGGTTCTTCTTCATGTCTAGGCTGTTTTTGTAGGAACCTTTCCATTGTCTGCTGCCTCTGGCGCCTTTTAAGCATCCCTCGGAAAGGGGACATGATGTCTGTGTCAAAACTGCTCACAAGTCTGTGGGCTAGAGCCTTATCTGGGTGGTGCTGCTGTACAAAAGTCTGTAGGTTTACCCACATTTGGCATGCCTCCTTGAGTTCCGTGGAAGAGAGCTGTTCCTCACTCATTTCCTCCTCCTCCTCAAATGCGATCTGCTCCGCCATCGACTCCTTCTGCAATTCCACCAGCTCCTCGGTGGTTAGGTCACGGTTGTGTTCCTCCACCAGCTCGTAGACATCCTCCTCAGTCACCTCCAGGCCCATGGTCCTCCCCAAGGAAACAATTTCCTCCAAGACTGTTGACTCTGGTGCAGGTGCAGAAGCACTGGAGGCAGGTTTTACAACACAGTCTGGCCAAAGATTGCGCCAAGCAGAATTTAGGTTTGTCTGGCTGACCCCGGCCCAGGCAATGGTGATAATCTGCAGACAGCTCACAATGTCAAAATGCTCTCTCCAAAATTCATGGAGGGTGAGGCTTGAGCGATCTGTCATCTCAAAGCATCGCCGGAAAAGCTCCCTTGTGTAGAGTTTTTTAAAATTGGAGATGACCTGCTGGTCCATTGGCTGGAGTAGTGGGGTGGTGTTAGGCGGAAGGAACATGACCTTGATGAAATTAAAGTCCTCCAGCAAGTCTTCCTCGAGGCCTGGAGGATGGGCAGGAGCATTGTCCATGAGCAGCATGGCCTTGAGTGGCAGGTTATTGTCCAGAAGGTACTTATTCACAGCAGGACCAAAAACCGCATTGACCCACTTCACAAACAAGCCTTTGCGTTAGACTGCCACAAAACGCTCAACTGCTCCTTGTTCACCTTGTGTTTCTTGAAGGCCCGTGGGTTCTCTGAATGGTAGACAAGCAGAGGCTTGATCTTAAGGTCCCCACTGGCGTTGGCGCAGAACAGGAGGGTAAGACGGTCCTTCATCGGCTTGTGGCCAGGCAATGAGGTCTCCTCTTCTGTGATGAAGGTACGCTTTGGCATCCTCTTCCAGAAGAGTCCAGTCTCGTCGCAGTTGAAGACCTGCTGAGGAAGGTAGCCCTCTGAAACTATGACCTCCAGGAACTCCGTAGCAAATTCTTCAGCTGCAGCAACATCGGAACTTGCAGCCTCTCCATGCCTGACCACACTGTGGATGCCAGATCTGTTCTTGAACCTTTCGAACCACCCCCTGCTGGCCTTGAAGCCTTCTGCATCTGCTGATGTTCCTGGCTGTTGTTTGAGGAGGTCAGCGTGCAAGGCCTTGGCTTTTTTGCAGATGATCGCCTTGGTCACTGAGTCCCCTGCACGCTGCTTCTGTTCAATCCAGAGCAGGAGCAACTTCTCGACCTCGTCCAGAACAGGTGGGCGTTGCTTGGAGACCCTGGTGACTCCCTTGGCTGCATCTCTCCCAGTAATCTCTTTCATTTTTAGGATTGTACCGATTGTGGATGCACTCCTTCCATACTCTTTGGCAAGGTCGGTCAATCGCATTCCTCCTTCATGCTTCCTGATGATTTCCTTCTTGTCCTCAAGCAGAATCATCACCTTCTTCCTCTTCCCAGCTTCCGCTGCTTTCTTGGGTGCCATGACACCACCGTCCCTAAGTATGCAAAAAAAAAAATTAAAGATGCTTTACACCCATATGAGCTGGCATGGAAAACAACCCCACAATGCAAAACACACAGTAAAAGGCATGCACAGCACATGAGCTGGCATGGAAACCACAGTAAAAGCCATGCACAGCACACGAGCTGTAACAGGCATGCACAGCACACGAGCTGTAACAGGCATGCACAGCACATGAGCTGTAACAGGCATGCACAGCACATGAGCTGTAACAGGCATGCACAGCACATGAGCTGGCATGGAAACCACAGTAAAAGCCATGCACAGCAGATGAGCTGTAACAGGCATGCACAGCACATGAGATGGCATGGAAAACAACCCCACATTGCAAAACACACAGTACAGTTGTAACAGGCATGCACAGCACATGAGCTGGCATGGAAATCACCCCCCCCCCCCCCCAGAATGCAGAACACACAGTAAAAGGCATGCAAACAACCAAGCTCAGCTCCCTACCTTTCCACTTCTTGAGATGCACCAAAAAAGGCTCCAAACCCTGCTGCAAATGGCTCCAAAAGGCTCCACAACTTGCTGCAAATGGCTCCAAAAGGCTCCACAACTTGCTGCAAATGGCTCCAAAAGGCTCAACAACTTGCTGCAAATGGCTCCAAAAGGCTCAACAACTTTCTGCAAATGGCTCCAAAACCTCTCCAACACCTCCACACTACACACTCACGTGCTACCCACACTTCAGTATGCAGGGGGCGGAGCTATAAACCGGGACACTTGTTTCGTATTGCGAAAAAAATTCGTAAACCGAGGCAATTTTTTTTACGAATTTTCATTCGTAAACCGAATTTTTCGTTTACCGAGGCGTTCGTTAACCGAGGTTCCACTGTACATACAGTTTGATTTATTAGTGCACATAAACATCAGCATAAGCAAGAAAAAATATGTACACTAGTGGACTTGCGTTATTGGAAAGTAGCATAAACTTACAGATCAAGTGTAATAAATGTCCTGGTAAAGTCTAGTGACCATGTTAGATTCGCCAGACCAACCAATGTTCATCAAAGGGATATTGGCAACCTATTGTTGCTCTTTTACGAACAGCGAGATTACACACATTATCACTTACCATATATACTCATCTATAAGTCTGTGGTGGAAGCTCGGTAGAAATTAAATTTAGTAGGCCGAGATTTCCACGTGGCATATGTGTAAATGTTGGTGTATCAGTTAGTCAGTTACACGTAGCTAAGATACAATCAACACTGTACTGAGCAAGGGCAGGAATGCAGAAACTGAAAACCAGGGCCGGCCTTAGGCATTTGGGCGACCCTGTGCAAAAAATCTTCACAGCGCCCCCCCCTCCCCCACTCCTTACCCCTTCCCACACACCCTGTCACACACACACACAGGCAGACAGCCACACACACACACAGGCAGACAGCCACACACAAACACACAGGCAGACAGCCAAACACACAGAGGCAAACAGCCACACACACACACACAGACAAACAGTCAAACACACACAGCCAAACAGTCAAACACACACTGTCAGACAGCCACACACACACAGTCACACACAGACAGACACACACACACACACTGGCAGACAGTCACACACACACACACACACACTGGCAGACAGTCTCGCACACACAAACATAGGCAAACAGTCACACACACACAAGCAGACAGCCACACACACACAGTCAGACACACACACTCACTAACAGACAAACACACTCACAGACACACACTAACAGACACACACACTAACAGACACACACACACACACACTAACAGACACAGACACACACTAACATACACAGACACACACACACACTAACAGACACACACACACACACACCCACATTAACAATTTTTTTTTAATTTATTTAGACACCCCCCCCAGCCTCCTTACCTTTGGGAATGCTGGGGGGGGGTCTCTTCCTCCCTGGTGGTCCAGTGGCTGCTGGGCTGGGCGGGCGGGCGGCTGGCAAGGGAGCACTTCCTCTGAGCTGTTTGCTCAGCTCCCTCGCGCGCCACAGAGTGAGGCTCGGAGCCGGAATATGACGTCATCTTCCGGCTCCCAGCCTCACTCTGCGGCGCGCGAGGGAGCTGAGCATACAGCTCAGAGGAAGTGCTCCCTCGCCAGCCGCCCGCCAGCGCCGCCCGACCGCCCAGCATGTCTGTTAGCCGCAAGGCTCACAGACATGCCGTGTGAGCTATGCGGCCGCAGGGCGCCCCCTGCACCATGGCGCCCTGTGCGGCCGCACAGCTCGCACACCCCTAAGGCCGGCCCTGCTGAAAACACTTCCCCTCCTCCATTGTTCTGGGTGAGCCATGTGGTCTAACAGGTAAGGGAAGTTAGGCTTTGTTCAGCTGATTGGGTAAAGAGTATATGTGGGTAGAGTTAACTATAGGAGGAGCTATATGTCTATATCATGCATTTACACAGTCAGTTCTGGGCTCAGATTTTGTTGTATTTTGGTGACATTGGTGTCCCTCTGAGCCCCGGTCGGTGAATCGAATAAAGAATCTCTTCCTTCCTGAAGAAACCTGAGTCCACTTCTCTGTGCTTGGCTTCCGTCAGTTTCTCCGGTATCATTTGGTGCAATTGGCCGGGAAGCTCATCGTTCAACGGTAGCTGAGAAGCAGAGGCGTGAGACGGTCTATCTTTGCCAACGCTCCCTACGGCTGCACCCCTGAACTTCTGCGTGGACCTCCTTTCGTCTCGGCGCCACTGGTCTGTTGTCCAGGAGATCATCGGCCTCTACGTAGTAAGTGCTGGGGTGCCCCCGTCGATGAGTGTGAACCCAGGTTCAGGAACGAGGAGGTAAGACGACTACTGTTTTAGACGGTGGACCCACTAGGGGTATTGGATACCGATTGTGCAGTAGGCCCATAAGGGGTTATTTGTGTATGGAATCTGCCCCCTCCAGTGGAGGGAAGGAGCGAAGGCGCACCGCTCAATTAAACACCCTGTAGCCAGCCCGTTTAATTTTGGTTTGGAGTCAGGCTGGGTTCTGTGTAAATAGCCCAAGCCGGACACCGGTGTCTTGTCTAGACTAGCGTTCTAGGGTGTATATTACGTTCGCTAGGTCGGAGGGACCGGGAGACTAAGCGGCGTCTGTGTAAATTCGGTCCACTAGATCTCAACCTATCTTGGCTAAGTGGGAAGGCGTGTAAATTTGTAACCCACTAGATTTTTGATAGAGTATATAGACTAAGAGGGTTCTGTGTAAATTCCGCCCTCTAGTTCGCTATATGTGGTGCTTGGGCAGCGTGGCTAACCAAAACGGATGTAAATTGTTTTAGGTAGTCCATCGAGGTACTGGCCAATAGATTAGTTGGGAATTGTAAATGTGTTAAAGATTGTTGTAGTAGAGTGTATATCTTGCCAGATAGCGTGAGCTCTGCCGTCTAGTGAGAGTGTGAATAGTGTGTAACTGTATTATAGCGCACGGTACCATAACCATGTATAATAACTACTGATATTGTAAATAACTACTAATAACTGTCGTCTATGTTGTATGTTTAACACCATAACCACTACTAATTGAACTGTGACTTTAAATTGTACTCTAACCAATGCTAACCGTACTATAACTACTGTTTGTAAAGACAATGTTACTGGGGTATGTTATAGACGGGTAATTCAGATATAGGGAATTATAGCGTGGGTGACTGTATAGTTTCGCCAAAGGGCACAGTATTAGTTACTTAGTGACTGGTGTAACAGCTGTGTGTGTACGGGAATTCCCTGTGTGTTTTGTTGTATTGGTTTGACCTAGTAACTGTGCCACATGGTGCTGTTGCCAAGGAAACAAGTGTGACTGTTGGAGGTGTGTTTGTTGCGTTTCTTTGAATTAGACGCTCCGTTGCGCCGCATTCAAAGATTGTTGATCCCCTAGAATGTATGCTAAATAACTTTAAAAAGGGATATAATGTGTGTGATTTTGGGGTTAAAATTGGCTCTAAATCACCTGACTACCTTATGTAGTAGAGAATGGCCTCTGTGGTAATCTGTCTTGATTTAAATCTAGTGCAGCGTGTACATGTGGCTGTATCTATTATGCTTGAATTCTATGACCAGTTTCCATATTTTGACTGTTTAAAACAGTTTGTGTTACTAGATGGTTACCAAAACTGGTTTGTCCATCCCCAATGGAATCTGACCCATCTGACCGTCCCTCAACTAAATTCTTTAGCAAGAACTGGTGCAGCTGGTATGTCCACCTGTGCTCTATTGACCCTGGCTCTCAGATGCCTTGCTTTAAGCCCTCCTATTTATGTGCCTACCTACCCCCCCCCCCCCCCAACTGGTTCTTTGTACCCTGAGGCTTTTTTTTGGTGGAAGGGTATTTTAGTGTTTTTTTATTATTGTTCAGTTTTATTATTAGCAGTCAAAATTGTGAGGAGAATTCTTAACAGTAACTGAGTCCACTGAATCAGATAATTCTCAGCAATTACACAATACCATAATCACTGAAAATACCATAATCACTGAAAACACCATAACCACTGATAATACCATAACCACTGAAAACACCATAACCACTGACAATACCATAATCACTGAAAACACCATAACCACTGATAATACCATAACCACTGAAAACACAACCACTGATAATACCATAACCACTGAAAACACCATAACCACTGACATAACACTATAATTACTGAGCCTTGTGTGCTTTAGTAACAGTAAATTCGTTTTGAAATACAACTGGATGAAATGGTCAATGGTATAGGACGCTGCAATACACTTTTACAATTTTTGGTTACTGGTCAGGCTCCTCCTAGCCCTGTCCGAAACAATATTGTTTACCGAGTTACTGACCAGTAAAATTAATTTATCCATTTCCACCTACCTCACCACTCCCTGACCGGAACCTATGACTAAACAACCCTATCTAAGTCCCACCCTAACCTGACAAATGACCGGTGCCCTCCAACTTTGACATTTACAAATGCCACTGCAGCTTACCCCTGGTCCACCACACATTGATATTAATGGTCAATTACAGTTGGCAGACCCTGTATTTGTTTATGTCCCTTTCACCATGACTGATCTGTTTAATTGGAAGACCCATAATTCCTTTACGAAAGCCGACGAGTCACCTAGTGCTTTCTATGAGAGATTGCTGGAGTCATATAGATTATATACACCTTTTAATCCAGAGGCCCCTGAGAACTCTTGAATGAACAACTCAGCATTTGTCAGCCAGACCCAAGGTGATATCAAAAGAAAATTGCTAAAGTTAAAGGGATTTGTAGGAATGTCCATATCACAGTTAATGGAAATTGCAAGTCAGGTGTATATGAACAGGGAGATTGAAACAAAGCAGGAGGAAGAACGTAAAATGAGGATGAAGGCAGATATGCTAGCTGTAGCTATCATAAGTGTAGAGAGACAGGGAACGGAGGTGAATATGGGAGTTGAGAATAGGCTGAGTAAGGGAGGAAGTAGGAATCACTGTGCGTATTGTAGAGAGGAAGGATAATGGAAAAGTGACTGCCCACAGAGGGAATATAAAGCAAGTTATAGATAAGACAAGAGAGAAGGTTACGAGATGGTTACAGAGGTGGCTATAGAGAAAGTCTTGGAGGGAATGACAGTAGTAACAGAGGAGGTGTTCAGGGAAGTAGATACTATTCCCCTACCCAGAGATTAAGGGATAGAGAAGATAGAGATTTTGTCGGTCTGGCTGACACTGTCATGGAAGACTATTGATACCGACTGGGCTCCATCCCCCTTTAGCCGAGTGCAGCCTATGGTCGATGTATCAATAGAGGGAAAGAGGAGCTCTTTCATGATTGACACTGGTGCTGAGTACTCTGTGGTAACTAACCTAGTTGCTCCTCCTTCAGGAAGACTATAACTATGATAGGAGCTACTGGGAAAAGCGCTGCTAGACCAATTCTCAGGAGTCATACTTGTATTCTAGGAGGCCATTTTGTTAAGCACCAGTTCCTATATATGCTGAAGTGTCCAGTTCAGCTTCTAGGACGAGATCTATTATCAAAGCTTCAAGCCCAGATAACTTTTAAACCCAACGGATCAACGTCTCTGAAGTTTAATAGATCACCAGGCATAAAATCAGTATCGGTGCAAAGGGAAGAAGAATGGCACTTCTACTCTATAATAACAAATACAGACCCGAAGAGTGATGAATCTTTATTTGACATTTCAAGAATATGGACAGAGAATAATCCTCCAGGACTTGCTCGCAATATTCCACCAATACACATTGAATTAAAGCTTGGAGCATATCCTGTTAGCCTTAGTTAGTATCATATATTATAGAGGGCTAAGAAAAATATACAAACCTATGTGGATAAGTGTGCAAAGTATGACATCCTAAAATTCTGTACCTCCCCTTGGAACACTCCATTATTACCTGTTCAGAAGCTGGGATCAGATGAGTATCCTGTACAAGATCTAAAAGCAGTTAATAATGCAGTAGTCAATATACACCCAGTGGTACCCATCCCCTATAATCTGCTTGCTTTAATACCAGGTGGGGCAACCTACTATACCTTCCTAGACCTCAAAGATGCTTTCTTGTGTTTCTGGGGTACTGCTGAAAAATTATGTATGGGTATCTACCTTCCATACTTGGTAACTTAAGGGGGGATTTGAGTCAGTTGGGAGAAGGAATTACCCGGCAGCAGGTTGTAGAGTTGGGTAAAACAATGGAGGAGGTACAGAAATGGGTACAAGATAGATTACCTGTGAATATTTATCCACCTGTTCATTCTTACCATCCAGGGGATCAAGTGTGGATAAAAGAATGGAACACTGTTCCATTAGGTTCCAAGTGGAGAGGTCCCTATGTTGTTCTTTTATCTACCCCAACAGTTGTAAAGGTTGTAGAAGTGACTCCGTGGATTCATCACTCTAGGGTAAAAAACCAGCGGCAGATTCCTGACAAGCTACCATAGATCCAGAGAATCCTTGCAAGATCCGGTTGAAGCGTGTGACCCAGTTGGATTAAAAGTGGTTTTTGCGAAGAGAATATTGTTAAAACGGAACATCAACAAAGATCTACAAGTAGGTGTTTTGACGGCCACAATAAAGCCTGACCTCCTACCAACGTTAAGCCAGAGCAAAAACCTCTGTGAAGAAAAGTGAGGATCAGGAAGGACTCCATTCCCTGCAGCCCTCACCACCTGGAAGCTGAGGTGCCATCGCACGGTCGAAGAGCTAGGAAGAACATGACAGGAGTGATGTGTTTGATAATGTGTATATTTGTGTTTTTTAATTATTCAGGAAGGTAGAGGTACTGACACACCAGGCTGTGAGGTTTGCATTAAGACTACGAAAACAGGCAATCATATTTCCCAGACCCTTATTTGGCATTCACAATATGAGTGTAAAGGACATGTATCTAAGTGTAGATACTTGAGTATAGATTATAGTGTATGCCATCTAAGAGCAGGAGAACCTAGGTGTTTTAGTCCAGAGTATCAACCCCGTACAATTTGGTTGACTATTCGGAATGGAGACTCACAGGGGACCCTGATAAATAAGACCATACTAGAAACCGTACATTCTTCAGGTGTTCTGCTATTTGATGCATATAAGGCGATATCAGGTGGTAAGAAACCGTGGAATGTATGTGGTGATCTTAAATGGGAAAGAACGTATGGGTCTAATGATAAATATATTTGCCCCAGTAGTAAGTACAAATATATGGATCCAAAGTGCCCAAATAAAGACATAATTATTGTCCGTATTGGTCCTGTGTAGGGTGGGCAACTTGGGGACAGACAGTAGATAAGGATATGATCGTCACTAAGTTGCCTACCAAGCCATATTGTAAGTCTAGGGAGTGTAACCCAGTCCATATACTTATCAATGACCCAGAACGATTCATAGATAGGTTTGGGAACTTATTTGGGTTCCAGATATATGGAACAGGTTTGGATCTTGGGACAATATTATTTATATGAATAGAGACCGATACTGTAGCAACCCAGACTCATCAGGTCTTTCATTCCTTCTATGAGGAGATGAGTGTGGAAAATAAGATCCCCCATAATGCGAAAAACGTATTTATAGATCTAGCCGAAAGCATTGCTGGTAGTCTTAATGTAACCAACTGCTATGTGTGTGCAGGTACTAACATGGGAGACCAATGGCCCTGGGAAGCAAAGGAGGTAATGTATTCCGGTTCTGAGACAGTTGAACAGTTAATATCTTATCAGACTGATTATCAAGTGAGTGTTAGAGGTAAATCTGAGTGGCGATTAAAGACCTCCATTATAGGTTATGTTTGCATAGCAAGGAAAAGAATAATGTTTAATACATCTGTAGGAGAATTGACTTGTCTAGGGCAAAAAGCTTATAATGATAGTACAAAAGATACAACTTGGTGGTCAGCTTCAAATGTCTCAGAACCACCTAATTCGTTTGCAATTTATACCAATTTAAAGGATGTGTGGTTTGACCTATCTGCTACATCTAGTTGGAAAGCCCCAGCAAATTTGTACTGGATCTGTGGTAAGAAAGCCTATTCGGAGTTACCACAGGACTGGGAAGGGGCATGTGTATTAGGTATGCTCAAACCATCCTTCTTCTTGTTGCCAATTGAAACAGGAGAGACCTTGGGAGTTAAGGTTTATGATGTGAATCATAAAAAGAAGCTAGCATCCTTGAATGTAGGTAGCTGGGAAGATAATGAGTGGCACTGGCTACCTTAGCGCGCTTCATTGCCAGTAGGAGGGATGTAATATGTGAGGGAACTGGTTAACAGCCAAACTGTATGCCCATGAAGTGTTATTGTATTCTAATACAGGGATTCAAGCCTCATTCTACCATTAGGCAATTATGGATTCCTCTGTAAAGCACATAGCCTTCTTACCAGGTAAGCCAGTTGGGCTGTTGATAAAGTCCTCCATTCCCTTCCAGTGCAAATAGAAGGAGGTGTATGTGGAAAGTTCAATCTCAGCAACTGTTGTCTGCACATAGATGATAAAGGGCAGGCAGTGGCTGATCTCACAAGCCATATGGCTAAACTGACGCATGTACCGACTTAAGCCTGGAACGGGTACAATTCTAGTAGTTGGTTTGGAAGTAGGTACGAGCAGCTTGGAGGGATCAAGACATTGGTAGCAGGAGTCATGTTGATTATAGTGTTGTGTCTCTTTCTACCATGTTTGGTTCCATTGGTAATTAGGTCCATACAGAGTGTCATAGAGAGCACGACAGAAAGGAAAACAGCTGCGCATGTAATGGCTGTTTGCAAGTATGAACCCTTAGCCCAGAGAGAATATATTCAGGATGAGGAGTGCTGAAGGAATTTGTAATGATGCTAAGATGCTTACAAGGTCTGTTCTGATTCATGGCAACCTGAGGTGTAAGCAAACTATGGTTAAGTGATGCATCTGGAATTATTATATATATCAGAAGCATCAAAGGGGGGAATGTGGTGGAAGCTCGGTAGAAATTAAATTTAGTAGGCCGAGATTTCCACGTGGCATATGTGTAAATGTTGGTGTATCAGTTAGTCAGTTACACGTAGCTAAGATAAATCAACACTGTACTGAGCAAGTGCAGGAATGCAGAAACTGAAAACACTTCCCCTCCTCCATTGTTCTGGGTGAGCCATGTGGTCTAACAGGTAAGGGAAGTTAGGCTTTGTTCAGCTGATTGGGTAAAGAGTATATGTGGGTAGAGTTAACTATAGGAGGAGCTATATGTCTATATCATGCCTTTACACAGTCAGTTCTGGGCTCAGATCTTGTTGTATTTTGGTGACATTAGTCCCTCTGAGCCCCGGTCGGTGAATCGAATAAAGAATCTCTTCCTTCCTGAAGAAACCTGTGTCCACTTCTCTGTGCTTGGCTTTCGTCAGTTTCTCCGGTATCAAGTCCAATGCGGTTTTTTGACCAACAGTTGTGAAATATGCTATGACTCATGGATAAGTCGAGGGTACGTGATTCCCTTTTTGTACCTTATTTCTGTAAGAAACAGGACTCTTACCTTGCCAGTCCGCCGATCCGCCGACAGAGTATAAGATAAATACATTAAGCATCAAGGA
This sequence comes from Pelobates fuscus, assembly GCF_036172605.1. Taxonomy (NCBI): domain Eukaryota; kingdom Metazoa; phylum Chordata; class Amphibia; order Anura; family Pelobatidae; genus Pelobates; species Pelobates fuscus. Next base: position 95,592,213 of record NC_086326.1, read on the forward strand.
AGCCGGCCGCTGTACAACCGCCCCTTTTAAAGGGGCAATGGAGTCACATGTTAGCAAAAGAGCTCTAAGCAAAAGAGTTCTAAACAAAAGAGCTCTAAACACAAGAGCTCAAATGACTCGTACCTTTTGGGGGTGTGGTTATGTCCCCAATCATATAAAAGCCCAGCCTGCCTTCAACTCAGTGCCCTGTTCCTAGTGTTCCTAGTTCCTCCTCAGCGCATTCCTGTTTGCTTCTTTGTGTTTTGACTCGGCTTTCCCTTGACTTGACTCTCTGGCTCCGCTAGCTCCTTTCAGCCTGGCCATTCTAAGGACCAGTATAAGGGCTTTCTCTATCTATCTTTGTGGTTCTGGTGATTTACACTTTGCGTGTTGGGCATATTCATTACAGTTTCTTCTAATATTCCCCTGCATTCTAATGGAATTGTTCCCCTTCTGTTCGGTTACCGAACAGACTCTGTGTGGTCCCCCTTGTTAACACCTCGTAATCACTGACCACCCCTGGCTGTTAACCACGAACAAGCATTCCCTGGGTGGACACCATTTATTTATACGAACACACGTGTTTAAACAAACTTGTTTCCAAATGCAGGCAGCGGTACATGGTCGTCGACGGCATCGATCTCTGAGTCGTCTACGCAAACCCGCGAACCCTGCTGAAACTTCTACCCTTGCCGTTCGACTTCCCAAACAGCTAGGAGAACGGCGTTCAGGAGTCGTCATTGCCCCGCATTCAATGTACAAAACTATCACTGACCCGTGGATGAGTCGACTCTGCGTTTTAAAATTAAGTTTACGACTAAAATCTCTTGACTTATACACGAGTATATACGGTAGTTAATTTAGAGGCTTAGCAGCCAGTAAAAATAGCGACAAGGTTTGAATCTAAGTTCTTCTTATATAGAATAATGGAAGCTGTTAGCTACTGGCTTTTTAGTAGCATCTGTCGGTAACTCCCTGTCACTACTTTAGACATTGGCAGTTGTTAAACAGCCACTGCTTGCTAAAAGTAGGAACAGGTACTTTACCAATTAGCAGCTGGCCAGTAATAAGGAGATATGAAGATGTTCCAGATAGTGCATGTCACGATTCGGGGAACCGAACACGCTAACACACACACACACAGACACACACACAGAAAGTGTGCAGTACCGGTCCTTAGAGTGGCCGGGTTGAGCACACACAGAATAGTCAGGAGACAAGCCGAGTAAGGGGAACCAGAAAACAGAATAACGAGAAACAAGCCGAGGTCAAAGGGTAGGAGAAAGTCACAAAGTCAGTATAACAAGCCAGAGAGTACGTAACCAGAAAGCACACGTTCAGAATCAATACTATAAAGCAAAGACCACAACAGGGCAGGGAGGAACAGGAAAGGTAAGTATTTAAACCAGAAGGTTAATTCTGATTGGATAATTTCCAATCAGAATTAACAATCACACGTGGGAGATATCTAAACCTCCCACTGTGATTGAGGCACTGTGCCTTTAACGCCGGGTCAGGTGACTGACCCCGGCGTGTAACAAATTTGGGCGGTCTCTCAGCGTGCAGCGTCATGCATGCTGCCGCTGGGGGACTTGGAGGAAGACGCGGGCGGCATCCGTGGCTGGGAGGATGCCGCCCGCCGAACACATGGCAGGAAGGGGACCGCGGACGGCTGGAGGGTGAGTGCCGCGAGCGGACTGCAGCCTCCCCTCGCAGCCGCCCGCGGGATCCTGACAGTGCAAGTATAAGATTTCTGTCATACATGTATTTGCTTAGTCTATATAATGAATACCATTGTGGTCACTGTGTTTGTTTATATAATGGAGGTTTCCTGCTTACCGAGATAGATTAAATATGGATACTAATGGATTCAATGTTTGCAAAACTTTTACATGACACTAAAAATGTTTTAATCTTAGCCTACTAAATTGAAGGGATAATTGTTAAAATGTATTAAACATCTAACAAATCATATTTCCCTTAACTATGCTTCATGAAGAAAACTACAAAGATCTAATTAGATTGCGTATGTTATCTAGGTAGGTTGTGTACATAAAAAGAAAATACATACAACACACAATTTACACTGCAATATTCAATACTAGAATCTTCAGCTCAGTATTCTCTTTTGTTGTTTTGTAGGTCCCAGGAGTTCTATCTCTCTGTGTCACCTTGTCTTCTAGTGTCACAATGATACGCAGGTCTCAAGGAATATAATTGGGAACAGGACAAATCAATAAGCTCTGGTTAAAAGAACACAACAGCGAGGGAGGAAAATTTATAGAAAGGGGCATCTGCAGGAGCCAGAGGCAGTATGAGACATAATAGCAGGATAAATCCATACTATGGAGAGACTGCAGACAGCAGAATCTAGGAGATATTGTTAGAAAATCATTTACTCTGAGAAAAGGCAAGGATTATTTTAACATCTTCCTAGTTACAACCTATGTCATGTCCAGATTAATTTACCATTTTGCAGAGAAGTCTCAATATGCCAAAAGCAACTAACATATGGTTATATTCTGCTGTAATCCCAAATTTTGTATTGTAACCTGTTCCTATCTTGTTAGTCGGAACACAATAACATTAATTTTTTATGACACAGGTATCTTCAGCAGTTTTTTTTTTTTTTTAATTCTTTATTTTTGTTCGTGCATAAGGTTAACATGTGAATTTGCACTGCCACAATAGCTGGTGCACTCAATTTTGCAAACACGCTTAGCTACATGGCATTAATAACATTGCACTTTTAGTAGGTATATAAAACAGGATAATTCTCACGCTTATAAAGATAAGTTAAAGTAGTAGTTTGGTTCACAGATGTGTCGCTTTATAGTCACGTTAAGACTAGCGGTCAAGCTGAGACATTGCAGTACAGAGCATAGTTTTATACTGTTAGCTTTGCGGTGGATTATACCGTGTTACGCCCCGCTATACAGCAAAAGTTTTAAACACAAAGAGCTGACTCATACGGTCAGTAGCACTAGGTTGAGTAATGCCTATTGAGGGATCAAGGGCTTAGAGTCAACCAGTGGAACTGACTGGGCGATTGACAGCTGGAGGCAGGCCTGCTAGATGGTCTGAGGGCACACCCGAGGGCTATGTTAGCTGTGTAATTTGAGTGTCGTACTATACTTGACAGTGGGCCAGCTGGGGTAGGCTACATTCAGCCTGACCGGCGCAAGCATAAATCCTCCCAGCATCTATGGTAGGGACACCTAAGGTCCTGATGAATATTTGATTGGGGGTTAATAGCCTGTCTGGCTTAAGTTGGTAGAGTAGAAGTTGTAATTACACCACATATGGGACACAGTATAGAATCGAATTTTAAAGAAGCAAGGGCTGCATAATATGTAACATTGCTTTCCTGCTAAATAAGATGAATATGTTAGACGAAACAGTGAACCATTAGTATGGTGCCCTGTATGGTCTGAGTCAAGATGCTATCTCAAGCTATGCTGGTCACACATAAAATAAAAGCAAAGGCAAAGCGCTGTACGAAATAATAACAGGTTAAAGTCCAATACTGTGCTCAGTCCTAGCCTGTAAAGTGCAGGTCTCATGACATGAGGTATGGTGAGGGAGTCCATTTATAGCGAGGTGTGCGCCTGGCAGGCTCCGGTCGTGTGCAGCTGCTCAGCCGTTCCCCTCCGAGTGCCTAGTACAGTCCCAGAAGAGATTGGTATGAGGGGCCCAATGCAGGGGTCACAGTTCAGCCTGGTCTCGAGTGTTGCAGCGTGACGATGGCAGTGGGCTCAGGTATCCCGGGAGCTTGCTGCATGTGTCCTGTGCTACTTAGCTGTGGCATAGAGAGTTCTTGGGTACTGTTGCCTCTCGTGGTTGGGCTGAAATACCTTATTAGAGTGTCGAGTCGACCCGCAGGTAGGTTCTTGCGAAGGGGGAGCTGTGTGGGATACTGCTGCGCCACTTTGCCTGTTGTGATGAATGGCCTGTGGCGGATCTGCTTTTGGCGCCATCACGTTTGGCCTCCGCCATCTTGGCTGCTGTGTCTGGGTGTCGGAGCTGGTCGGCCCTGTTGCTGCGCCCTGTATGATGGGGCGTGCGGGAGTGTGGACCGGGATCACCCCCCCAGTCCAGAGGGGGGGGAGCGGGGCCATTCCCGACGGGTCTGGCCTTGGTTAAGCACCGATGGGCAGGATAGTGGGGCAGCGGCCGTCTGCCCCACTCACCGCCGGAGTAGGCCTCGTTTGCGCCAGTGAGGATTCTTCCTCCAGGGGACTGAAACCAGTCAGGCCAGCCTCACCCTGGGTCTGGTGCTCTCCACCCGATGGGGTCCACCTCAGCTGGTCGTTTTTTCCTGCTTAAAGTCCGGTTTCCAGGCTTATTTCTTTCAAGGTTTCAGGAGCTGGTCATACATGCGACCATCTTGCTTGGCGGCCTGGCCCCGCCCCCCCTTCAGCAGTTTTAATATATCTTACGTTGTGAATTATTTTGAAGGGACACTCAAAATCCTTAAAGCACTTTATCTATGTGTGAAAAGTGTGTCCTCTTTTTCATTTTACAAAAAGTGCAGATTTTAATGGAAATTAGCACTTTTATAAGTTCACCTTGTTACACCCTCTGGCTGTCAATCAGACAACCGGCCATGTTACTTTCTAGTTTGTTTAGCTCAATGGAGCGAAATTCAACAGTCAGGCAATTGCCCAGAGCACCTGTCTTGCAAAGACTTCTCATTAAGCTGTATTGGAAACTCTGTGATTGGACAGCCACAGAAAGACTGGGCTGGGAGGGTTTACAAAGATTTTTGAAGCTGTTGTTATATAAACCCCGAATGAAAATTGCATAATATACAGGTGATACTCAAAACCGTGCAAAAGTTCATTTATTTCAGTAATACAACGTAAAAGGGGAAACTAATATATGAGATAGAAGCATTACATGCAAAGCAAGATAGTTCAAGCCGTGATTTGTCATAAGTGCGATGATTATGGCTTACAGCTCATGAAACCCCCAAATCCCCAATCTCAACAAATTAGAATATTGTGAAAAGGTGCAATATTCTAGGCTCACAGTGTCCCACTCTAATCAGCTAAGTAAGCCATAACACCTGCAAAGGGTTTCTCAGCCTATAAATGGTCTCTCAGTCTGGTTTAGTAGGGATCACAATCATGGTGAAGACTGCTGACCTGACAGTTGCGCAGAAAACCATAATTGACACCCTCCATAAGGAAGGAAAGCCTCAAAAGGTAATTGCGAAGGAAGTTGGATGTTCCCAAAGTGCTGTATCAAAGCACATTAATAGAAAGTTATAGGTGGAAGGGAAAAGTGTGGAAGAAAAAGGTGCACAAGCAGCAGGGAAGACCGCAGCCTGGAAGGATTGTCAGGAAAAGGCCATTCAAATGTGTTGGGGACTTTCACAAGGAGTGGACTGAGGCTGAAGTCAGTGCATCAAGAGCCACCACACACAGATGGATCCTGGACATGGGCTTCAGATGTCATATTGATCTTGTTAAGCCGCTCCTGAACAACAAACAACGTCAGAAGCATCTCACTTGGGCTAAAGAAAAACAGACCTGGTCTGTTGCTCTGTGGTCCAAAGTCCTCTTTTTTGATGAGAGCAACTTTTGCATCTCATTTGGAAACCAAGGACCCAGAGTCTGGAGGAAGAATGGAGAGGCACACACTGCAAGATGCTTGAAGTCCAGTGTAAAGTTTCCATAGTCTGTGTTGATTTGGGGAGCCATGTCATCTGCTGGTGTTGGTCCACTGTGCTTCATTAAGTCCAGAGTCAACACAGCCATCTACCAGGAGATTTTGGAGCACTTCATGCTCATGTTTTCACTGGGGCTATATCAACTAAACAACCTTTGAAGAGGTTAGATGTTTACTGACCAGTAGTAATACATAATGTTCAACTTGATAGTTCATAACAATTATCACACTGTACCTTAGATATGTCATACCCAGGGTGCAGAGGATATGTTAAATAGGTGATAAGCATTGCCAAAGGGTCCTGCTGAATGCTGCAAAATAAGAACCTTCGCCCTGGTTATATTTACCATTCAAACAAGTATTAGTAATTACAAACAAACCAGCACATTCCAACTCTTTCTTTTAATAGTTGGATACACCTTTAGGAGGCAGAGCGGTATCTTTTCCAATGTAATATATTTATAATAAAGGGTAATTTTTACCTTCCTTTTAAAGTTTGTTTTATCCTTTGACTAATAATTTAATGTATTTTGTATTATATGTAAAAATGTGTCCACAGGATTATTGTAAATGAAATACATGTATAAACAGAGGACTCTTTGATGTATGGACAGCTACACCTGAGAAAGCTCCATGAAACGTTGTGGTGATTAGTACGAAGAAGCAATATCGAATGTAGATTCCGCTCACTGGCTAAGAGCATCCATTTGACACTCTTAGTCAAAGAATAGATTATATATATATATATATATATGAGACAGCATAAATAGATGTATATAATATAAGTCACGAAATATAGCATGCCCATAAAAGTTCATTAGTAGAGAAGAAGCTTGAATGAGACCCCCACTTCTTACTATGTCATGATAATCAATTGCACAAATAAGTTTACTGTTTATTGACATGTGCAAAAATGTGTTTCATTAATAAACAAATGTATTAGTCCAACTCAAAGGCCATTGAATTCACACCCGAATGAATAGATTTGTCTGGGAAATAAATGCACGAATCAATTTGCTTGCATATAGATTAAAAGGCTTTTGATTCAGACTAATCTATTTGTTTATAGACAAAATAAATTTTTGCATAGGTCTACTGGTCACTATAGAAGAGCATTTTATTATGTGTATTCTGAGTTCTATTGGTTTAGACCCATATTTATATTATATATTGGTCACTTCTCTGTAATTTACACTACTTAATAAAATATAAATACACCTTTACTCAGGGCCGGATTTACATGTCATGTGTCTGTAGGCACAAAATTCGAAGGCACATTTGTTTTCTGATGCATATGGGATTTGTGGACATAGGGCTTACCTGGAAGGAAAATGGAACGCTGCTCCATGGCCATGCTGTTGGCATACTAGGGACCTTATGAGGAACATGACTCTGCTGGGGCAGTTTCCCATTGTAGTGGAGGGTAAGTTGTGGAACTCACATTTGTGCTACTGCTACTGATTAGCAGTCCATAGTTCAATTGTCTTGGCTTTTTTTTATGGTTCTTGTGAAGGGGTTTGGAGATCCACAGTAGCCCTGCCAGCGTACTTTGACAGTTGCCACTCATATCTGCCCTCTGCCTCTGCCCTACCTTTGTCCCTTGTCCAGAGCCTGATGTCCTGATGCCAGCAGAAGAGCTGGCATCAGGGCAGAGTGCCGCTGGCCTCTGCCCTACCGACCCCCTTGTTATAGGACTGGCCTGCAACCTCCTCATCCCAGCAGAAGCGCTGGCATCAGGGCAGAGCGCCACTGGCCTCTGCCCTTCATGTCCCAACAGCATGTTGCACCATCACCCCAGAGGGATACCCAGGTGCAGTGACTGTTTGTTGTGGGTGGGCTGCTCTGGCACTTGTTTATTGTGGGTTGGTGGATCGACTAATGTAGGCACTGACCGACCGAAGGTCAGGTGCCTGGTTAGTCTTTCTCCCAAAGGGGAGATATGTGACAAACTGCCATTTGCCACTGGGCATTGGAGAGGACTGATTGCTAGCCTCCTGCCCTGCGATGTATTGCCCTTTTAAGAACGGTATATGGGCATAATGGACTTATATTCTACTGTTTCTGGCCCTTTAACTGTGTTGTACAAAGAAAGGGTTTGTACTTTTAAACTGGCACTTCGGATGCAGTCGAAGTGCCGAAGTCGTCGAAGTGGCCTCCATTCGACAAACGAACACGTGGCGGCGGCCATTTTAACTTATTCGAACGTGGTCAGCGGTGTGTGCAGCCAAATCTATGGAACTGTTTTCGGCTACCAAATTGCACGAACACCACTGGCCCGTATCGTCTACGTTACTTCGACACCGCGGCTGGAGACTAAGTCCCGTTTGAAGATTCGAACACTCGTTGCTGGTTGCTAGCCTCCTGCCCTGCGACTATGGCCGTGGGGTGTATTAACCCTTTAAGAACTGCATTTGGGCACAATGGATTTTTGTATGCTGTTCCTGGCCCTTTAAATACTTTGGAGCAGTGTTACAACTTTTAAACTGGCACTTCGAATGCAGTCGAAGTGCCGAAGTCGTCGAAGTGCCGAAGTCGTCGAAGCGGCCGCCATTCGACAAACGAACACGTGGCGGCCATTTTAACTTATTCGAACGTGGTCAGTGGTGTGTGCAGCCAAATCTATGGAACTGTTTGCGGCTACCCACATGCACGAACACCGCTGACCCGTACCTTCTTCGACACCACGGCTGGAGACTAAGTCCCGTTCAAAGATTCGAATGCTCGTTACTTAGTCATTTTCTCGGTGTAAAATAGACCGCACAGCCCAAATCCATGGAACTGTTTTGGGCATGAAAATGTGCCTGCGGTTGGTCAAAAGTGACTTATACCTATCTCCCAAACGGCTAAACGGATTTGAATGATTTTTGGGTATGTTTGTATTTGGAATGTGCTGATTAATAATATGTAATTAATATTGGATGTTTAGTTTTAGAGTTATGAAAGTTGGGTAAAAAGTATGTTTTAGACTGTACGGATAATTGGGTTACCTCCCAGGTTAAGGGGAGGAGATGTGTTGGATGTAACCATTGTGTGATTGGGTAATGTAGCGGAGCGGCAATATTAAATCCCACGATCTCTGCTGGTACAGAAGGCAATCCACAGTCAAGCGCTGAAAAGTAAGGCAATGCTACAAATCCCCCAGTAACCGAACGAAACACAGTTCTGGGAGTCAACTGAGGTCTTTATTCACAGCTTCCAGTATTTATGCAAGTCCCCATGCAAGGGGTTTCCTTACTGACATAGCAGGGGTAATACAGTAAGGGACTACATGGGGGACTTAACATTTTGAGCATTTCTCCCATCAGGCACTGCTGCACGAGAGGGATACTCCTACTGGAATATACCGTTAAGTGGATTATCCCTCCGTGCAGCAGAACCGGCATTTTACATTTAAATTCACAACTTTCCCAACATTCATGTTATTCAGATGAACGGATGTTCGGTAGATAGCTGGGGTCTGAGTGCACATTTCGTGGGAATACCGCTCAGATCCCAGCTAAAACAACCGAACGCCGCACGAAATACACTTTTTTATTAAGTTCGTCTGAAAGTACCGAACACCGATGGGGAACCGCAATAGGGGAAGACCGGAGCTCCCGAACGGCTTGGAAGTACAGCGGTGTTTGTGCCGTCGAGTAGCCATTTTCAGTTCCACGCGCCTGACGACCAAACACCACTGGGGAGACAAAGGATCCAAGATGGCCGACCCCCGCGTGGTGGGTAGTCGAACGACGGCCACCCTGGAAAGCACTTAACTACCGATTGCAACAATGTTGCAATCTGGTAATTGGTGCCACACGACCCTCAGTGTGTGGGCTTAGGTTCGGTACTCGGTTCGTTTCACGAACAGCCGGTAAAACTGCTGTTCGTGAAACAATCATGTAAACGCTAGCGGCTTTCGGCTGCTAGCATACGAATGCTATAGATTTTACATGCAAACAGACCTTTCAATACAGTATGCACGGTAGATTAAAACATAATAGGGCAGCAGTGTTCTGGCCAACCTTTAAAGACACAGTTTTATAGTCTGAAGTGGCTAGGTTTGCCACAGGTAATGTATAATTGTATGTGGGCTTCTCTCTTGCAGGGGAGAATTGCATAAAAGCAGAGTGTGTGTCATTAAACCAGAGTTCTTCTTGACCCTCAACACGTAGTCTTGTCTCGTGATTGGAGGGGACAGCTATATTCACACTGGGGATTGCTATGCGCTGCATACTCCCTTGAGCTTTAATCACTTAGCTCTTATGAGAGCTTGCTCCTGTTACGCTCTCCTTGGAGGAGAGGTATTTTCCCACATGGTCCTGGATGCTGGAGGTTCATACAGGGTGGAAGGAAGACGGCAAGACTCCAGTTAAGCTACGGCGGTTGTGTAGTCTGCGGTGGTTGTGGTGTCTGCTACAGTGCTTGGAGTCCTCAGGAAGCACTAGGAGCATCCATCAACGGAAGGTGTCCATTACAGCAGGGTATAGAGATGCGGGGAGGGTTTAATTAAAGGAGGGAGGGGATACAGACACTCCCCCATGCAGAAACTACCTGCAAGAGAGAAACTGACCATGGACATCATTTTTGCTTAAGATTGATATTAGCCCAGACAGAGCCCATATTATTGATATTAGCCCAGACAGAGTTCTGGGCTGCCTAAGTCACGTGTGCTGAGGGTGTAACTAAGCCCTCTAGTACAAAAAAAATAAACATATCTCTGTATGTTCAGCATTTTAAGCAGGAAAGCTGCACATACAGACTCTAACTGGTGGTGGTTGGAGTAACCACTTTAAATAGCCAAAAAGTGGGTGGGATTAAAGCAATGCAACAATTGGGCTACTTGCATTAGCGGTATATCTACAATGGAGTTTGGTTTATAGCATGTGTTCCCATCATTCCCATGTGAAAGCTTCATGTGTTTGTTGGCCAGTAAGACAAAAAGCTACTTATTAGAATGTAGCGGGCAACATAAACCATAGACACTCAACACCTCGGTAGCTATACCAACCCCCTCACCTCTAATCAGTGTTCTAATTACCTACATTCATTCCGTTCACACACCTCCAGGGTGCAATTCCAGCAATGATGTTATGGTTTCAGGGGAGGTTTGATCTATCAAAAAAAAAAATCATATGCAAAAAGTTTGCTTTCAATGGCTCACAGTCTGCTTAAAAGCAAACCTGGCTTATGACAGGAAACTGCATGGAGAAAAATAGAGCACAATAAACAGAATAGTGGAGGGATCGCAGGGGATACAAAGCAGCACAAGATTCATTTCCTACAGCCATCTGTCCTGGTCTATGTAGAATTATTTTTCCATCTAGCACATATTCACCCCTCCTCTGACATTTTAATATTCAACTTTCAACAGAAAATGTAACTCGGTAGTTGCAAGTCAGACTCGCTCCTAGAAAGGATTTGGCAGAGAGACCAATTAAGTTTTGATTGTTTGGGGTTTGTTTTTTTGTTTTTTTTTAAATCTTGCTTTTGTAACAGTTTTACATTTTTGATCATGGAGGAGGAGACTAATATGATAATATAAAATGCCAATGGTAAGATCATAACAACATTTATCAAACACTACATATATGAATTCGCAATTAAACATACTGTAGCGGAGGTACAATATTCCCCAGGTTATAATCCAAGTGAGACTCAGGCACAAGGCAATTATAAATCCACAGGCAAGGTTTCCATCAGGTAAAGTAATACAGCAGTATCCCAAAAGCAATCCCAAAAACTGGACGACACACAGTTTCAGGAGCAGAACTGACAAGCTTTATTCCACAGTGCCTTATAAAGCATGCTCCCATGCAAGGGAGGAGTTTACAACAATTATTACAGTAACCAATCTGGGAATAGTAACCTCCCACATCTCTCCTCCCCTCAGTTTACATCATAATCCCCTTATTACAGACCCAAATTCCCTGAGTTTCTGGATGTACCCCTAAACATAGGGATACCCCTTTTAAAAAGGTATCCTCTGATAGCCCTGATCTGGTTGAGCAACATACTCAAAAATCACCCAGATCGGACCAGGGGTTCGGGAGTTATGAACAGGCAAAGTTTTGACCGACCGCATGGGTAAAGTATCCGAAAACAGTTCCATGCATTTTGGCCCTGCGGTCGGTCACAGACAAGGGAATAAAAACAGATGAATTGCTTGGGTTATGAAGCCTGGGGAGGATTCGAATGAATCCCCTAGTTCGTGGGGTTCTTTCTACCGAACAGCGGGCCGCTCGGTAGTTTCCCCACGAAATACTGGAAGTCTGGAGGTCTCAGCGGTGTTTGCCTAGTCAAGTGTCCGATTTTAGTTCCAGACACTCGACGGCAAAACACCGCTGTTCGGGAGTCTAAGATGGCCGCCGCCACGTGTTCGTTTCCCGAATGGCAGCCACCCAGAGGACAAAGACCACACTACACTGATGGCCAATTACCCGTTTGCAACATTGTTGCAAACGGTAATTGAAGGCACACTTCACACAAGGGAGGTCTGGTTGTTCGGTAGTCTCATTCCCTTACTTTATTCGAATGATTCTACCGAACAACCAGAGGAATACATTTCTTTTACAACACATAGAAACTGGCAATGTACACAAATACAGTTATACACGTGAAATTTGTAGGACAGCCCAGGGTCATCCGCTACACATACCACACAACATTTCAAAGAGGAGCACTTAACCCCTTAAGGACTGAGCCAAATCTACACGTTGTGATCAAAACAAAAGGTAAACAAAATCAGGGCTTTCATTTAACATCAAATATTTAGGTATGAAAAATAATTTAATATGAATAAAATATAAAAAAATGGGAGAAGATAATAATTTAAAAAATAATGTAGTTCTACGTGAAATTTTAACTGTGAATGTCATAATACACATATTTGTATTCATCGATGTCTCATGTGTAAAACAGTACCCCTATGTACAGGTTTTATGGTGTTTTAGGAAGTTACAGGGTCAAATATAGCATGTGACATTTTTCAGTTTTTTCACATTGAAATTCGCCAGATTGGTTACGTTGCCTTTGAGACCATATGGTAGCCCAGGAATGAGAATTACCCCATAATGGCATACCTTTTGCAAAAGTAGACAATCCAAGGTATTGCAAATGGGGTATGTCGTCTTTTTTAGGAGCCACTTGGTCACAAACGCTGGCCAAAGTTAGTGTTAATATTTCTTTGTGTGTGAAAAATGCAAAAAACGAGGGGGGCGGAGCCTGACACGGACCGGAGCGGTCGCACATTACCGGAGATCCGGTACAATCCACTGCAATCTGCAGCAATCGGGGATAACCCGCATCACTCACAGCCACACAACCAAGCACTGACCTCGGAGAACCACACTGACACGCCGATGCCGTTCCTCCTGACACCCGGCTCCAAAACTAAACGCCGAGGCGAGAAGGCCTACAGGACGGGAGGGCAACCTCAGACCCTTTCGGGAACGCATTGGCCCTGGAACGTCCCAGACTTTGAGGACTGGTACCCCGACACACTGAGCTCAGGTGAGATGGGCCGCAAGACGCAAAAAACGCCCCAAAACACCGCAAAGCCACAGCGCGATATAGGCCAAATGCTACAGGCCTCAAACGCAGTAAAGGCCCAAACTCCCCGAGACACATCCCCACAGCCTTCAGAGGAAGGAGACACACAGGACAATCCACAGCCCAGTCCCCAACACCCAACACCCACATGGACATCAGAAACTAGCACACCGGCCTCCAAAAGAGACATACAGGCAATGCTAACAGGCCTACAGCAGAATCTCAGACAAATGTGGGAAGCAGATCTAGCAATACTCAAGCTGGACGTACACGCGGTGTCAACGCGCACACAGGCAATCGAAGAAGAGGTCAAGGGACTGAGGGAGAACTACCTAGCTCTAGGGGAGAAAGTGCGACACTTACACACCTCACAATTGACAATGGCCAGGCAAGTTAATCTCCTGGATGACAGAGGGCGCCACAAAAATATTAAAATTCGAGGGGTGTCGGAATCAGTGCCACTGGAAGAATTGCCACACTTCGCTAGACGCCTTGTGGCCACACTTTTACCAGCCAAACAGGCAAAAACATTCCAATTCGACGGGATCTATAGGATAGCTAAATCCCCACAAGCACCCACCTCAGCTCCACGGGATGTAATATTAAGATGCCAATCAATGGCAGACAAACTGGGGCTAATGGCAGCAATACAAGGGCAGACCCCATTCGACTTCGAAACATGCAAAATTTCCTTCTTCCAGGACTTGAGCAGAGCCACACTACAATGGCGCAAGAGCATGCACCCAATCACCAAGCAACTCCAAGCGGCGGGTATAGCCTATAGGTGGGCGACCCCAGGAACTCTCTGGATCACTAAGGACGACAAGCACTTCAAGGCCACCGAACCCACGGAGGGCCCAGCACTGATGACTGCCCTGGGACTACCGAACCTCGCAGCGAACTTGGGGACACCACTAGACCCTCAGCCTGGGACATCCGAAGCTGAAATAACCGCGACTCCTGGAAGAGGCAGGGGTGCCAAACCCAAGACCTGAGGGACATACTTAAGCCGACAGCCGACTAGGCTTCAGTTTGAACATTTCGTTTAAATGTTTTGTGTAGCTAACCCTGATTCTTAAACTATATGTAGTTCTTTGTTTTTTCTCGTTCTAACAATTATTGCAGTACGAACGAGGCTCACTAGAGCCAACCCACCTCTGCTCTGACGACACCTCCCCCCCCTCTCCCTGGGGTTATAGGGAACCGATATCGAGGGCGACATAATAAAACGGACTGGCATCAGGCACATCAAATAGGTTGATAACCATAACCTGGAACCACACGGGTTCGACCTGATCCTGTCATACTATAGCGACCTATAATCGTCTAGACATACTAGCCATAGCTGTGAACTGATTTAGCGACTACACGCAGCCACCACTAGAATGAAGGGGCACCCTAAGACTCCTTACATACCATGCACACAGGTGCGCCTAATAGCCTTAGTCAGGAACGAACATGAGAGCGGACTCAGACCTAGAAGGGACACCCACAGAGGGACCCCACGACCACCATGATCTACTCCTGACCTATGCGCAGATGGGTCGCATCATAAACCCACATCCTCGGGACATAGGGCAAGACGTTAGACATAATACCCAGACTTAGTCATACCCACCCTATTCCCGCAGCTCACGACCCTAAAATACAAGGGGTGATATTAGCAGATAGGTACCCTCTACCCTCACGAGTACACGACTTACATTACTCATTATAACATTGAGACCAACTGTAATTATAAAATGTATGTGAAACGATTCTAGACATACATGTGCATGATATTTACTGTTTTGATGTGTAAAGGCTACTGTGGCCTTACACATATGTTTATCATTTTCACATACGAAAAATAAAGATTTATAAAAAAAAAAAAATTGCAAAAACCTAATTTGAACGCCAATTTTGGCCAGTATTTGTGACTAAGTGGCTACTAAAAAAGACTGGACATACCACATTTGCAATACCTTGAGTTGTCTACTATTGCAAATATTATGACATCATGGGGGTAATTTTCATCCCTGGGCTACCGTATGGTCTCAAAGGCAACATAACCAACCTGGCGAATTTCAATGTGAAAAAACTGAAGCCTTATATTTGACTCTGTAACTTTTGAAAACACCATAAAACCTGTACATGAGGGGTACTGTTATACTCGGGAGACTTCGCTGAACACAAATATTAGTGTTTCAAAACAGTAAAACGTATCACAACAATGATATCATCCGTGTAAGTGCTATTTGTGTGTAAAAAATGCAAAAACAAAATCACTTTCACTGACGATATCGTCATTTTAATACATTTTACTGTTTTGAAATACTAATATTTGTGTTCAGCAAAGTCTTCCGAGTAAAACAGTACCCCCCATGTACAGGTTTTATGGTGTCTTGGAAAGTTACCGGGTTAAATATAGTGCTAGCAAATTAAATTCCCTGGACTCTTGGCCTGGGTTGTAAGGCAGGTCCTGCAAATTGTAATTAATAAAATTACCTAATTATGTAAAATTATTACATAAATATATACGTAGAATTATTATATATATTTGTGTGTGTATATATGTATATGTATATAATTTTTTTAATTATTTTTATTTATATATAGGTATATATATAGTGATATATACGTATACACTTATGTATATACATATATATTTTATTTAGTTCTACATGTATTTTGATATCAATATATATATATATATTAATTTTAAAATACAGTTAGAACAAATTTACACATAGATATATTTTTTCTTTTCTTTTTTAACGTATTTACATATTTATTTTATATTATATATATATATATATATGAAAATTATATATATGTAATCAATATCATTGTACGTGTATTTTGATATTAATATAGTGTATGTATGTATATGTGTATATATATATTTATATACATACTTAGATCATATATAAAAAGTATATATATATATGATCTAAGTATATATTTTATTTTAAACTGTAACTTTAACTTTT
The DNA here is from genome assembly GCF_036172605.1 of Pelobates fuscus. NCBI lineage: Eukaryota > Metazoa > Chordata > Amphibia > Anura > Pelobatidae > Pelobates > Pelobates fuscus. The sequence goes on from NC_086326.1 coordinate 95,608,367, forward strand.
TTTCTATTTACTGGCAGCAGGGGGAGTACCTGTTATTAAAGGCACTACCCCTGCTGGCATTGAAATGGACGGCCCTGCCATCCATGTGATAGCGAGATCCTCGCGATCACATGGCCCAGGGGGGACAGGAGGGGAAGGAGGGGACTCCCTGGGCTCCCAGGTGAGTCCCCACACCACGATCGCCAGCGACCGGGTAAGTACATGGGACAGCTTGGGCGTTCTATGCCACCCGCCGGCGTTTAGAGCCACCGTCCTTAAGGGGTTAAAAGATAAACTTTAGTGCCAGGAAAACAAAGTTGTTTTCCTGGCACTAGAGCTCCATATAGGGCCTCCCTCGCTCGCGACCATCTATCTCACTATCCTTTCATCTTCCGGCAAGGGGACCTAATGCGCATGTGCTGCGATCGCCACGCTCGCATTAGGACTTCCCCCATAGCTAAGAATTATACAATGCTTTCCTATGGGGTTTTGGGAAACGCTGGAAATCCTCATGCAGTGCATGAGGACGTCCAGTGTCAGTTAGCCGACCAAAAGTCGCCTAATGACCCGGAAATTCCTCTAGTGGCTGACTGGTTGACAGCCGCTAGAGGTGGTGTTAGCTTTGACAGATAATTATTGCAGTTTCACAGAAACTGCAATAGTTATCATTGCAGGATAAAGGGAGCTATGACACTGCAACCAGACCATTTCAATGAGCTGAAGTGTTCGTGGTATCTTTATTGTTCCTTCAATATTATGGGTGTGAGTGGTGGTATGGCTAAGGGCGGGGCTGTTCTGAGAAACATTGCCACTTATTATACATAGACTGATTTCTAAACACATTTATTGTAGTTTAAAGACACATTACTGTGAGTATTATTGCTGTGGAACTCTGTTATACAGTCAGAACACCAGAAATATGGAGCTCGTAGAAAAGAGGGACATTAGGATAGAAACGAGGGACAGGGGGATTTGTCTCTAATAAATAGGTACACTTGGTAGGTAAAATTAAAAGCAGCAGTGTAATGGCAGAGTAAGGATTGTAAATCATGAGTTGTTGATGCCGTTAGTTTTATACATTATTAGGAGCCATGTAACATAGGAACGCCTCTGAGAAGGAGCAAAGCAGCATGTGAGAGAAAGAGGAGTCAGCACTGTTAGAAAAGGAAACTGTGGCAGCCACCCGGATAGGGACACAGGTTTCGCGGCCAAGGACATCTTTTTCCCCTCTCTGGAACTCTGCTTCACTGGATTCAGTAATATCGCTGTAAGAGATGATAGCTTTCCCAGGAATATAGCTCTGGAGTGAATATAGTTTTCCCCCACAGACATTAGTCGAGACTGAATGCTGGCAGTGAACTGACTTTATTATGGGCCACACACAGCCTTTTATGCATAAGCCCCTAATTGGGGATTCTCATACAAACATGCAGGGTTTTTCTTCCCATGATCCTCTGTGCCTTAGAGATAATTGCGTGAGAAAAAAGTATAACTCAATTATCTCTCAGGTACAGAAACACACCCAAAACAGATATAATATTACTAGGTTCCCCCTCATGTTCTATATCCCCAGATAGCCTAGATCTGAGCGCACAACATATCCAAAAAGCACTCAGTTCCCACGAACACAGCCGAATCGCCACCGGGGCTAAAGTTTTGACCGACCACGCATGAGGAGCATGCCCGAAATAGTTCCAGGAGAAAGGTGGCAGCGGTCAATATCTTTCGGGAGTCCAAAACTGAACTAAACGCTGAACGTATTCTATGACTGTTCACCTAGTCCATGCGAACAATCTCACCGAACAGCATTCTTCTGAGGTGTGAATAAACAAAAGCAGGTGAGGATGGAAGTTCAGCGGTCAATGAGGTTAGTAAGCTCCCATGTGAGCTGAGTATGGGAGGTATAAAAAGGGGAATTCGTGGCATGGTTCAGTTACCGAATGTAACGGATCACCTGGTACCCCGACTGGGCACATCCGCTACCTGATGCTGAGGACCGTAAGCACCACACCAGACACCACAAGCACCCCAAACTCCACAACCGCCGTAGCTTAGCTGGGATCTCGCCCTCTTCCTCCAACCCTGGACCAACCTCGGATATCCAGGACCGTGTGGAAAAGACCTCCCCTACTTCAGAGAGCGTAGCAGTAACAACTCTTACAAGAGCTAGTGATTAGAACCCAGGGGAGTATAAGGAGTATAGCAATCCCCAATGTGAATATAGCAGATCTCTTCCAATCACGAGACCAAGCTACGTGTTTTGTGCTGCCCCCCCCCCCTGCGCCACCCCCACCCAACCCTTCCCCCGCCCTGCCTTCTAAATACACACATTCACTGACAGATACGCATACACTAGCTAACAGAAACACACACTCACTAACAGACTGTCAGGATCGGGACAGGGATCCAACACGCAGAATACAAACAGGAGCTAGGTACGTATACCGGACCTTAGAATGGGCGGACTAACGTAAGGAGAAAGCAAAGAATGGTCAGAGACAAGCCGAGGTCGAGGGAACGAGAGAACAGGTAAGCGAGAGACGAGCCGAGGTCAAAGGACACGAGAGATAAGCAGGAACGAAAGTACAAGCCGAGTCAGAACCAAAGAGACAATAGTAATAAGAGCACTGAGTGACCAGACAAGCTAGAACCACGACAGGGCAATGAACCATTACACACATCCCTATTTTATACCTAGCTCTTTGATTGATGACTCTGCCCCTGCCGAGCCCTGATTCGTTGTTCGGAACTAGATTGACAAGTCGGGACGTGATTACCGTCATGACGTTGGCTCCTGAGCGCCGCGTCATAAAAGGAAGCGGGGCTATCGCGGCCGGCGTGTAAACGGTTATGAGAGCTGTGACGATTGGGTGAATCAGTCCCCCTGAGAGGACGGCCGTTAGAAAGTCTAACCTCCTCCGAGGTAGAGACTTCAGGTACCCTGACACAGACACACACACTCACACTAACTGACACACACACACTAACAGACACACACACACATTCACTAACAGACACACACACAAACACTCACACTAACAGGCAAACACACACACAGTCACACTAACAGGCAAACACACACACAGTCAGAGACACACACACACAGACACACACTAACAGACACACACACTAGCAGACACACACACTCACTAGCAGACACACACACACACACACACACTCACTAGCAGACACACACACACTCACACTAACAGGCAAACACACACACAGTCAGACACACACACACACTAACATTAACATATATATATATATATTTTTTTTATTTAACCTCCCCCCCAGCCTCCTTACCTTTGGGAATGCTGGGGGGGGTCTCTTTCTCCCTGGTGGTCCAGTGGCTGCTGGGCGTGCAGGCTGCTGAGCACTGGCGGGCGGGCTGGCGAGGGAGCACTTCCCCTGAGCAGTCTGCTCAGCTCCCTCGCGCGCCGCCCGCAGAGTAAGGCTGGGAGCCGGAATATGACGTCATATTCCGGCTCCCAGCCTCACTCTGAGGGCGGCACGCGAGGGAGCTGAGCAGACAGCTAAGAGGAAGTGCTCCCTTGCCAGCCGCCCGCCAGCGCCCCCCAGCCGGCTTGTCAGTTAGCCGCAAGGCTAACAAGAGATTTGCCCTGGGCATTTGGGGGGCGGCGTTTTTTGCCACCCCCTGGAAAATGCTGCCCAAGGCAAATGCCTCGTTTGCCTCGCGGCTAAAACGTCCCTGGCAGGAACCTTATCTTAATGTAGGCACATTGGCCTTTTATGCAAGTTTCCCAACAAGGGTGACACCCACGTGGACCTTGCTGGGCACAGGGACACAAAGTTAACAAACCAATAAAAACCGCGTTATACAGTGAGACACTCCCATACAGTATATACAATCCCTCCCCTCTGCCTGTGAGATAATTAAGGCAGATAGTGCATTAACTTAATTATCTACAGGCAGAAAAAACACATTTTTTTTATAAAGTCCCATAAGTACCCCAAAAACACAACATATCCCCATAAATGTTACATCCCTGATAGCCCTGATCTGGGTGAACAACATATCTAAAAATCACTCAGAACAGAGCAGAGGTTCAGAAATGTTATGGAAGTCATAGTTTTGCCCAGGCGCAGGCATGGTCTCATGCCCAAAACAGTTCCATAGAATCACGGCTAAGTGCCGCTGGAGGACCGACTGGGAACCGCAAGGTTTTCATGCCGAAAATAGTTCCAGGGCATTCGCGGCTAAGTCCTCCTGAAGTCTATTTGCGGTTTTAGTCCATGCGAACAAGATGACCGCCACCATGTGGTCGAACGGCACTTCATATGACTTCGGGAGTTTGAAGTGCCGCATCGAAAGTTCGAATAATTATTGTCCAGAGTCATAAGTACAAATATGTTTTTTTTAACCATAATAAATTAAAGGGGCCATAGTCACTGGGTAAACGGCTGGCAAGTAGTCCCCTCCAAACCCCAGTGACGAAGTGGCATTCGCCACACCGAACAAAAAATGTGAAAAGGATGCAAACCAAGTATTTCAGTGACACGGTGTTCTGTCTCAGAAACAATCAATAGAGTGGAAGAAAATGACTAAAGAAAAAATAGAAAAAATAAATAAATCTAGAGATAAAAGGAAAATAACTGAAGGTTCAATACAGCAATGTGACACAGGAAAATGAATGTTGGAGTAAAAAAAAAAGGTAGGAGGAAAAAATACAAAATAGAACAAGTAAATACAGCCAGAAAAAAAATTATAACCTCCCTTGGAGAAGGAACATATTTGGGGGAAGATCATCTAAGGAGGAAAGGGCAAATATAATCTGAGGGTGATTAAGACTAAACAACAGAGAGAAAAACATTGAAAGAGAGAAAGGAAAATGGAAAAACTACAGCTATATTATTATTATATACAAAACAAATTGAGATACAGCCAACCTTTTAACCTCAATTTAGTCTACATACACTTACATTTATGGCCAGAGAACAAATAAATAAGATGAGGGAACAGGGTAAAACAATTATTGCACAGAGAGACCTTCTGGATTTACAGGTTGAAAATACTTTAACTAAGGGCAATCAATACAGAGTTGGATCCAGGCCCGGACTGGCCATCGGGCACACTGGGCAAATGCCCGGTGGGCCGCGGTGTCCATGGGCCGAGGCCGGCTGGGGAGGTTACAGGATCTCCCCTGCCGGTCTATGCAGGATCTCCCTCACCGGCCCACATGCTGTCACATGCGGCCGCCGGCGGGGGAGAGAGGGAGGGAGCCAGCCAGCCTGGAGAGAGATCTCTTATACACATTCTTGGTCCTTCAAACACACACTAGACTATATATATATATATATTAACAATGAAAGCTTGGCACTCTCCTTACAATTTATTAAAGTGAAAAAAATCTTGCCTGGGTGCTGTATCCACAATCGTCCGATATGTAGAATAAGAAGAATGGGATGCACTCACAGGTCTTCTAAATCGTGCAGCTGGTGTTTTATTAAATAGTACAATACATATAGAAATCGATCGACGTTTCGACCCTGCCGGGTCTTTTTCAAGTGAAAAACACGCGCAATACCACAAGCAGGCTCCAAACACATGCACAGTACTCTTTCCTGGCATTTTTGTCTCCTGGTATCCATTTATAGAGACACCAGAGACAAGTTGCAAGGAAACACAGTGCAAGCATCTTGCGTTGTGCAGAACAAATACAAGGCTTTTTTCTCATGCCTTGGAAGAGCATTGAACCAACATGCTCACTTTGAGAGGGGGCGTCCTTGTCATTGGTGATAACAAAACACACCTCCTCTTCCCCGCCTCCTTCTTAGTGGGCCGCTGTGATAAAAAAATGCCTGGGCCAAATTTTTCTCCCAGTCCGGCCCTGGTTGGATCTGATGTGTTCTATGTGAATGGTGTCTCATTTTCACTTAAACATCCAATGTACATTAGGATATTTTTCTTTAGAAGTAGAGAAAATATTTTTTTTAAGGATATATATATATATTATATATATATTTTTTATATATGGTTGACTCCACTTAATAATCCGACTATCGATTTATTGGAATTCCCTGAAGTATTGTGAGTAGCGAAATGCTTGGGCATGGCCATATCGTTTGTCCAGAAGGTTGGGTGATATTCTTTTTGATATGCTGTGAATTTTTTTAAAATATGGAATAGAGAACGCTCTGCACCATCTTTTGTATATTTTATTTTTAGTGTGACATCAAGATCCATGCTGATTTGAAATCATAACAAGAGGATTTGAGATGTATCTTTATGCATGTCCCATATAGTGGTTTGTGAGTGCAATAAATTACAATCAGAACAGAACTTAGGTCACGTACAGCTGGACCAGTGCCATAAGCAAGTCTGAGATAAAACATTTCCTGCTTGAAATCAGAACAGAACTCATATCACATACAGCTGGACCGGTGCCTTATGCAAGGTATAATGGAGGACATTATATTATTGTATGTTACCTACTTGTGTATATTTGAATCTATGTACCATTAATCTCCAATGCTATAACAAAACAAGCACATCCTTGGGTGTGCTTGTTTTGTTATATATAGTTACTTGTGTTGTGTGTTGTGTGTGTGGATGTATATGTGTGTATATATATATATATATATATATATATATATATATATATATATATATATATATAAATAGAAAAGGGATTTAGGGGTGATTATTTCTGATGACTTAAAGGTAGGCAGACAATGTAATAGAGCAGCAGGAAATGCTAGCAGAATGCTTGGTTGTATAGGGAGAGGTATTAGCAGTAGAAAGAGGGAAGTGCTCATGCCATTGTACAGAACACTGGTGAGACCTCACTTGGAGTACTGTACACAGTACTGGAGACCCTATCTTCAGAAGGATATTGATACCTTAGAGAGAGTTCAAAGAAGGGCTACTAAACTGGTTCATGGATTGCAGGATAAAACTTACCAGGAAAGGTTAAAGGATCTTAACATGTATAGCATGGAGGAAAGACGAGACAGGGGGGATATGATAGAAACATTTAAATACATAAAGGGAATCAACACAGTAAAGGAGGAGACTATATTTAAAAGAAGAAAAACTACCACAACAAGAGGACATAGTCTTAAATTAGAGGGACAAAGGTTTAAAAATAATATCAGGAAGTATTACTTTACTGAGAGGGTAGTGGATGCATGGAATAGCCTTCCAGCTGAAGTGGTAGAGGTTAACACAGTAAAGGAGTTTAAGCATGCGTGGGATAGGCATAAGGCTATCCTAACTATAAGATAAGGCCAGGGACTAATGAAAGTATTTAGAAAACTGGGCAGACTAGATGGGCCGAATGGTTCTTATCTGCCGTCACATTCTATGTTTCTATGTTTCTATGAAAAAATACCAGCACTTCTCGGTTTTCCAAATGAAGCTTCTCTTTTAATCCAGTAAGTAAGATCGACGTTTCAGCTCTATTTCAGAGCTTTCATCAGGACATGTACAACTTTTAAAACATAAGAAGACTTATATAGGGAGCTAAAATTAAGGTAAGTACTCACATTTACAGCTGATGCCTATTCCCCGTTCCCGCCCAATCGCTCAGGTTGCCTGTTCGTGTACTTCCGGGTACGGACACGTGATTGGCGTAGGGAGTCCGATTGGTCAGGCACACCACGTTTCCCGGGTAACCATGGGCGCATTACCTCATTGGTTAATCCCCCGTGTACTGGTGCCATCAGGGCTCAAAATTCATCACAGCCTCGGATTTCCTGTTTATACATTGCCATGACAACCTGAACGCAACCGGGCATTAACCAATGAGGATAAGGTTCCCCCTATGGATTCGTTAGAAGGTGGGGAAACGATGGAAGGAGCAGCGGGTGGCCCTGTGATAGGCCCAACAGATCCGGGAACCATGCTTGACTCTGCCATAATGGCATGATGATGCGAAGACGATGAAGGGCTCTCACCAACATCGAGAATGGTGTGAAGGCATACGCCCCTTGCGATGGCCATGGTTGTAGGAAAGCCTCTATTGCTTCGCATGTATATATATATATATATATATATATATATATATATATATATATATAAAATTTGGTGATCCCTCATTTTACAGGCCTGCCCAAACGCTTGTATATATATATATATATATATATATATATATATATATATATATATACATATATATAAAATTTGGTGATCCCTCATTTTACAGGCCTGCCCAAACGTCGGTTTTCGGCACACCACAACTGACTTACACCACCACTACTATAACTTGGCTTATTGTCCCTGACCACAAATATCTATGTATATATTTATATATATATATATATATATATATATATATATATATATATATATATATATAAATGCGGGTAACTCTTGCACTCTCACAATACATCCATTACCTGGTGCTATGGTAGCTTAAGCATAAAAATAGAAAAAATACCAGCACTTCTCTGTTTTCCAAATGAAGCTTTTCTTTTAATCCAGTAAGTAAGATCGACGTTTCAGCTCTATTTCAGAGCTTTCATCAGGACATGTACAACTTTTAAAACATAAAAAGACTTATATAGGGAGCTAAAATTAAGGTAAGGTGAGTATTTTCCCTCCCTATAACTCTTGTGATATTTGGAATACATTATGTTTCGTTTTCTCATATTACGGTGGATTATACTGGAAGTATTATTCAGATTTTGGTAAATTTCTTAATCCTTAAATTTGATATATAGATTAATATTATACAAATAAGTTTTATTACAAATATTCACATGTTGTTTGATTTAATTTAGGATTAATATGTGGACAACAGTTTATTTCCACCAACTTTTCCTTGTTTCTGCTCTTTTCAGTGTAATCTTCATTTGTGGCCTCGGGAATGGACAAGCTGAACTACTCTACTCTTCAGTTCAACCTCTTGATACCAAAGTTATTCAAGATTTTCGTTATGGTTCCTGATGTTATTTTAGACTGTTAATTCGCAAGAAAGAGGGGGAGCTATGCCTGTCAGCATGGGCGTCCACGGTGAGATTGAAAAAACAGTGCAATACCGGCGCCGGCCAGTAGGTGTATGGAGAGAGACAGGGATAGGAAGCTGCATCTTCTCTCTGCTTCTCTCTGACTGAATCCGCAGGGGAGCAACACATACAGCCAGCAGACATAGCCTACAGATCAGGGAAGTGAGGCATATGGGGGGTGAGTGGGGCAGAGATAGCCTAAGATCAGGGAAGTGAGACATTGGTGGGGGGGGGGCAGAGAGAGCCTACAGATCAGGGAAGTGAGGCATATGATGGGGGGGCAGAGATAGCCTATAGATCAGGGAAGTGAGGCATATGGTGGGGGGGCAGAGATAGCCTATAGATCAGGGAAGTGAGGCATATGGGGGGGCAGAGATAGCCTATAGATCAGTGAAGTGAGGGATGGGGGAGACAGCCTACAGGAAGGGTCGGCAAGGAACAGGAAGGTAAAGTAAGAGAAGGAGCAGAAAGGAGAAGGAATAGAAATGAGCAGAAAGGGGTAGCAAGGAGCTGGAAGGGACAGCAAGGAGCACAACAGGTAAAGTAGGAGAAGGAGGACAAAGGAACACAAATAAGCAGGAAGGGTCTGCAAGGAGCACGAAGGGTTAACAAGGAGAAGGAAGGGTCTGCAAGGAGCACAAAGGGTCAACAAGGAGCAGGAAGGGTCATCAAGGAGCTGGAAGGTAAAGCTGCACAAAGGTAAAGTGGAAGGAGCAGAAAGGGTCAGCAACGAGCTGAAATGGCAGCAAGGAGCAGGAAGGGACAGAAGGAGCACAAAGGTGAAGTAGGAGAAGGAACAGAAATGAGCAGGAAGGGTCTGCAAGGGGCAGCAAGGAGTAGGAAGGGTCTGCAAGGAGAAGGAAGGGACAGAAGGAGCACAAAGGTAAAGGAGCAGAATGTCACGGTAATATACCCCAACACGCAAGAATATTCCAGATAGTCTAGAGGCAAGAAAGCAAGTTACGTCTTACCGGACCTTAGAATGGACGGACTTAGACGAGTACAAGAAAAGACAGAGTCCAGAACAAGCCGAGGTCAAGGGAACAGAGAGACAGCGTAACGTAGAACAAGCCAAGGACTGGTACACAGGAGAGCAAACCGGCGGACTAGACAAGCAAGGATAAAGAGAAAGCGGAGTCAGGAACAAAGCCAAGGTAAAGCACCAAAAAAAACAACTGAACGATACAAGCACTAAAAGGAACTGAACAGAAACCACGATAGGGCAAGGTACTAAGGAACAGGTGAGTATAAATACCCTAGAGTTCCCTTTGATCGGCCCATGTCATATTCACGCCCCCAAAACGTGAGTGTATGGGGAATGTGGCATGACAGGGGCCAATGGGAGACCGTTTCAAATTTCGTCTCCCACTGTCCCTTTAAGAGCCCGCCCGAAACACGCGGCGCGCTCTTAGAGTTAGGCGGGACACGTGACACTTCTCGCGATCACTGCCCGCCTTTCTGATTTCGCCGTCGGATGAGCCGCGTGCGGCTTGTGCAGAAGCAGGACCGCGGGCGGCGAGAAGAGAGGACCCCGGCCGGCCCCTGGAGAGGGTAAGTACTGCTACAGTACCCCCCCTGAAGACACGCCCACCGGGCGGGGAGGACCAGGCCTGGCAGGAAAGCGAGAATGGAAAGAACGCACAAGGCGAGGAGCGTGAACAGCGTCAGCGGAAATCCAACTGCGTTCCCCAGGCCCATAGCCCTTCCAATGTACCAGATATTGGAGGCGACCCCGAAGAAAACGAGAGTTGAGTATAGCAGCCACTTCAAATTCCTCATGACCCTCCCCAGAAACTGGAGGGGGAGGAGGAACATGCCGGGTATAACGATTGCACAGGAGGGGTTTTAACAAGGAGGTATGAAAGGCATACGAAACAGGATTAACCACATGTAAGATACGAAAAGGACCAATAAAACGAGGAGCCAACTTCATAGAAGGCACACAAAAGGCGAATATTGCGAGTGGAAAGCCAAACCAAGTCCCCCACGGCATAGGATGGAGCCGCCCTGCGATGCTTGTCTGCCTGAACCTTCTGGCGAGCAGCGGAATCCACCACAGAACGCTGAACCTGCTCCCAAGGAGTACGTAAACCAGCCAAATGTTCATCCAGAATTGGCATGCCATGTAAGGCGAATGCTGCTGGTAAAACAACGTGATGCCGGCCATAAATAATGTAAAAAGGGCTCTTACCGGAGGATTCATGAGCAGCGTTATTACGAGCAAACTCAGCCCAAGGAAGAAGGTCAGCCCAATTGTTCTGATGGTGGGATACGAAACAACGAAGATACTGCTTTAGTGATTGGTTGGCACGTTCAGCAACTCCATTAGACTGGGGGTGGTAAGCGGAAGAAAACGAGAGAGAAATACCCATCTCTGAACAAAAGGCTTTCCAGAATCTGGAAATAAACTGGCTACCCCTATCGGACACGATCGAAGTGGGAATACCATGCAACCGAAACACCTCCCTGGCGAAGACAGAGGCAAGTTCCTTGGATGAGGGCAACTTGACAAGAGACACAAAATGAGCCATCTTAGAAAAACGATCCACTATCATCAGGATGACAGTTTTACCATTCAAAGGGGGCAATTCAACAATAAAATCCATGGATAGATTGGACCAAGGCCTCTCGGGTATGGGCAACGGATGCAACAACCCACAAGGAACTCTGTGGGAGGACTTCATACTGGCACAAGTAGTACAAGCATGTACGTAATCGGTGACGTCCTTGCATAAGGAAGCCCACCAGAAATATCTAGAAACTGCTGATAATGTTTTAGAAATACCAGGGTGTCCAGCAGTTTTTGTGTCATGATACAATGACATAATGTCCCGCCTCTCGGGAACATCAACGAACAGTTTATCAGCAGGCCTCTCTCCAGGTGCCATGTTTTGCTTAGCCTGTATAGCTTGTAAGACGGAAGAAGAAATAGATAGAACAGTAGTAGCTATTATTCTGTTGGGGGGAATGACAGGGGTAACATCAATTTCTAGTTTGTCAGCAGTTTCGAATTGTCTGGACAGAGCGTCTGCTTTAGTGTTACGATCACCTGGTCTGTATGTGATTATGTAATTGAAACGAGGTAAAAACAGAGACCACCTGGCCTGCCTAGAAGACAATCTTTTTGCTTCACTAAGGTAGGAAAGGTTTTTGTGATCCGTAAAAATGAGGATGGGATCCTTAGTACCTTCTAGTAGATGTCTTCATTCCTTGAGTGCTAAAATGATAGCAAGGAGTTCGCGATTGCCTACATCATAATTATTTTCTGCTTTGGACATCTGTCTGGAAAAGAAGCCACAAGGATGCAATGGCTTTTCAGGTGAATCTCTTTGAGACAAGACAGCACCTACCCCTATATCAGAAGCATCAACTTCAAGAATAAAGGGTAAAGAAGGGACAGGATGCTGTAAAATAGGGGTAGAAGCGAATGAAGCTTTCAGGAATTCAAAGGCCTCAAGCGCTTCCGGTTTCCAGACATGAGTATTACCATCCTTTTTGGTCATTCTGGTTATAGGTGCTACAATGGCAGAAAACCCTTTAATAAAGCGCCTATAATAATTTGAAAAACCCAGAAAACGCTGAATGGCTTTCAAACCCTGAGGTAGAGGCCATTTCATGATAGCAGAAAGTTTCTTGGGATCCATACGAAAACCCTTTGCAGAGATTATATAACCCATAAATTGGACTTCTGATTGATCAAATGAACATTTTTCGAGTTTATAATATAGACCGTTAACAAGAAGAGTCCTCAAAACGAATTTAACATGCATGTGATGAGTATGTAAATCAGTTGAATATATTAATATGTCGTCCAAGTACACTATTACGAATATGTGTATGTACTCACGTAGGACATCATTAATAAATTCTTGAAAAACTGCTGGAGCGTTACAAAGACCAAAGGGCATCACTGTATATTCGTAATGACCACTCCTGGTATTGAATGCGGTCTTCCATTCATGATCCTTTTTGATACGTATGAGATTGTAAGCACCCCTAAGGTCCAATTTAGTAAACACCGTGGCATGTTTAAGCCTATCAAATAGTTCCGTGATCAAAGGTATGGGGTACGCATTTTTGACGGTGATTTTATTAAGGCCCCTATAGTCGATACAAGGCCTTAATTCGCCATCTTTCTTGGATACAAAGAAGAAACCAGCCCCTGCCGGGGAAGAGGATCTTCTTATAAATCCTTTTTGTAACGATTCTTTAATATAATATAACAAGATTCTCTTGAGGAGACAAATGATATATTCTCCCTTTGGGAGGCATAGCACCAGGTAGTAAATTAATAGCACAGTCGTAAGGTCTGTGAGGTGCCAACTTTTCAGCCTCCCTTTTATCAAAAACAGATTTAAGAGACAAGTACTGAGGGGGTATAACAGTAGACAGAGGAGGAATTTTAGTAGAATTCAAAGGGGTGATTTTAACAATACAAGACTCTTGGCAAGCATCACTCCAAGATACTATTTGTCCTGACTCCCAGTCAATAGTGGGATTATGAGTACGCAACCAAGGATACCCTAACACGAGGTGAGAGGAAGGAGAAGTAATGATCTGAAACCAAATGGTTTAAGAGTGTAACACCCCTGTAGACATGCAATGGTACAGTTTCATGTGTGATAACTGGAGAGCATAATGGTCTACCATCATGTTATTTTCCTTAACAAAACCGGAATCTATAAAGTTTTCGGCCGCACCGGAATCAACCAGGGCTAGTATATTCCCTGCTATGCAGTTTCTTCCAAGGTGCAGAGAAACAGGGAGAAGCAATTTATTAAGAGGCAAATGTGAGGACTCTGATGTCACACCCAAGGCCTGTGCTCTATACGGTCTTAGGTGCGATAGTTTTCCGGATGCACGGGACATTCTTGTCTCATATGGCCCCTCCTACCACAATAAAGGCAAAGTCCCTCTTTTCTCCTATAAAGTTTTTCGGCGTCAGTAAGTTTAGCAACCCCTAACTGCATGGGTTCCTCCTCTGACCCTTTAGATCCCTCGGGAGTTTCAGCTCTAGGTGAATTAAAGGAAACAAAGCATCTATTTCTGGACTTGGTATATAGCCTGTCACGAATTCTGTTATCTATATCGATGAGATAGTCGATAAGGTCCTCTAAGGGTACAGGAAGATCCTTAGCTGCTACCTCATCCAACATAGTTTCAGATAGGCCTTCCATGAACGCAGTAGTAAGCCCATTGTTAGTCCAATCTACCTGTGAAGCAAGGGTACGGAACTGAATAGCATAATCGGCTACAGATTTAGATCCTTGCTTAATTCTCATTAACGTCCTGGCGGCATTCTTTGACCTTTTAGTCGTGTCAAATGTTCTACGAAAAGCCGTGAGGAAGCTATTGAAATCATGTACCATAGGTCCATTAGCCTCCCAAATAGGATTTCCCCACTCAAGTGCTTTATCAGTAAGCTGGTGCATAAGAAAACCCACCTTAGATCTATCAGTGGGAAATGAACGTGGATACATTTCAAAGTGGAATTCCACTTGATTAAGGAATCCCCTGCATGTCTTAGCATCCCCTCCATACCTAGGTGGAGGGGTAAGATGTACTGAAGCATTAGGCATATTAGCTGTGTCTGATACAGGGGTTACAGGAGGCGCAGGTACAGGTACCGGAGCTGTTCTTGATAAATGTGTCTGGATGGCTTGAGCCATTTGATCCATACGGTGATCCTGTTCTGCAAATCTAGCCTCTTGAGTGTCCATCTGTTGTCCTAAACCTGCGGGGTCCATGGCCCTATCGTAATGTCACGGTAATATACCCCAACACGCAAGAATAGTCCAGATAGTCTAGAGGCAAGAAAGCAAGATACGTCTTACCGGACCTTAGAATGGCCGGACTTAGACGAGTACAAGGAAAGACAGAGTCCAGAACAAGCCGAGGTCAAGGGAACAGAGAGACCTTTTTCTTCTTTTAGAAGTATCAATTTCTTATTCCCATTCCCCCTTTTTTTATATCCCTCTTTTATATATATATGTATATATATGCATACATGCATATAGTCTGTATGCATTTGTTTTTAGATTACTGTTATTTATTTATACCACTGGTCCCCCTTTTCTTCCCTCTTAGATGCTTTTTTTATTCTCTTTTATTTCTTATTCATATTTCTACTAAATTTATACTCCTCTACCTATTATGATCACTTATCTTTTATGTGGTTTACACGTCTATTATATATATATATATATATATATATATAATTATTTTTTTTACCTCCCATACGTATTATGCAAATAGATACTTATGTCTATATATACATATATATTCTGATTGCAAAGTGGAGTTATTTATTGTGACTGTACTCACATTATATATGCATTTTATGTGCCCTTTATATGTACATATTATTGAAGATGTGAATATGTATGCTTTTTATTTACCTAAAATGGTCCAGTTTCTTTTGTTTTAAACCTCTTTGTCTTTCCCTCATATATTTGTTCTTACATTTAAACACCACTAATGTGTCTTATCTCTGTATTCCTTTATTGCACTTTATTACCATCATATTGCATGATTATTTTATTCACAGTTCATTTTTGTATTATGCATATTGTATGCCGAACTACTGAATTAATATACTATTTATTTCACCTAATATGGACACTTGTATCGAATCTGCTGTAGCATGGGTGAGGACTTTGTTTCCGTCCGATACATGGAGGGTTGCTATGGCCCCACGACCGGTCCGTCTACAGCATGCGTTCCACGCTGGAACGCACAAGATTACCACCGTCCGGTCACGCCGCGTCATTTCCGGTATGACGCGTGCGTTCCACCGGTGGTTAGAACAGCATACTTCCTCAAGCCTACTATTGGATAATATGGTGCTGCGTCACTTCCGGTTTGGCAGCGCGCGCGAAATCAGGATACAGTAAGTGAACGAATTTCTTTACCACATGAAGTTAATTATCCTTACTGCATTGCTTATATATTTGGACATTACCAGGACTCTATCCACACTTCTGAAGAAGCCTCTATAGGTGAAACGCGTAAAGTGGATTTTTTATGGACTTTCTCATTGAGTATTTTATATATATTGTTTTTTACTGATTTATATGTATAATAAATAGTTATAATTTTAACTTTTTATTACTCTGAGATTTCCACTATATTTTGCTCCTGGTTTACATCTCTATTCCTTGGTGGGGATTATACCACCTATGCGCTATTAACTAGAGCGAGGTACGATATTTTCTATTCATTTATCACCCATATTTATATTAGTATCTACTACATTATGTGGATCTTCCTGCCTGTTTTCTCTGTTTGAGACCATCAAGACGTGGACTACCTCATATTTATCCTAGGACGGGGATCATTCCGTCTACGCGCTAAAACAGCAGAGCTCTGTATTTAGCTCTGCTATATGTGAGTGTACTACCTTATATTTTCTCTATTGCTTTCTAAATATTTACAGGGTTACACTATTATTTTGTATATTTCTCTCTTTTTTTTGAGGTATATTTGTCAGGGTACCTGTTGTCTATACCTCTGAGGAGGTGAGACACTTGGACGTTCTTCCTCCCAAAAGGGTTGAATCACTCGTTCCTCGCGGTTCTCTCGGTCGTATACACGCCGGCCGCGAGGGATCCACTTCCTTTTATGACGCGGCGCTCAGTAGCCGACGTCATGACGACAACCCGTCCCGACCTGTCAATCAAGTCCCGAGCACGAATGAGGACTCGTCGGGGGCGTGATTACCTATCTGGAACCAGGGTATAAAGTAGGGCTTTCTACATTTGTTCATTGCCCTGTCGTGGTTCTAGCTTGTCTAGTCACTCAGTGCTCTTATTATATATTCTGTCTCTTTGGTTTTGACCCGGCTTGTTTGTTATACCTCGCTTACCTCTATTACCCTTGACTCGGCTTGTCTCTCGCTTACCTGCTCTCTCGTTCCCTCGACCTCGGCTTGTCTCTAGACCATTCTTTACTTACACCTACGTTAGTCCGGCCATTCTAAGGTCCGGTATACATACCTATTACCTGTTTGTACTCTGCGTGTTGGATCCCTGTCCCGATCCTGACATTACGACAGGGCCATGGATCCTGCAGGTACAAACACTCAGGTTGGTTCTTCCGACTCTAGGTTTGACGCCATGGATCACAGAATGGACCAGATGGCTCTAGCGCTGCAGGCCTTATTATCTCGTTCTAGTAATCCACCAGAGGAGATGCGAGCTACGTCCATCTCTCCTGTAAGTTCAGGTCTAGAAGTAGCCACTGTAGGTGCTTCTTCCCGTATTACCCCTCCTGTACGTTATGGGGGTTCTCCGGAAAGGTGTCGTGGTTTCTTAAACCAAATTGGTATTCATTTTGAATTACAACCCCGCTCCTACCCTACAGATAGGGCGAAGGTTGGATTCATTATCACTCTACTCATTGATAAAGCTCTAAGATGGGCCAATCCTCTGTGGGAGAATGATAACCCGTTAGTCTATAATTATAATGCTGTTGTCGCTGCTTTTAGAAGAACTTTTGACCCTCCAGGTAGAAGGGTCAATGCAGCTAGATTACTGTTGCGCCTTAGACAAGATAACCGAACCCTTGTGGATTATGCACTAGAGTTCAGGTCATTGGCGGCAGAAGTTAAGTGGAATGAACAGGCTTATATAGACGTATTTTTAAACGGATTATCAGATGTAATTCTAGACGAAGTTGCTACTAGAGAGCTCCCTGAAAATTTAGAGGATTTAATTTCTTTCATTTCTCGTATTGATGAACGTTTAAGAGAGAGACAGAACACTCGAGATAGTACTCGTAGATCTTCCTTTAAACTTGCTCCCTTATTTCAAAATTCTCAATCCACAATTCCAGTTTTTTCAGAACCTATGCAGATAGGCAATACTCGCCTCTCAGAAGAGGAGAGACAGTACAGGAGAAGGGAGGGCTTGTGTATGTATTGTGGAGTAAGAGGGCATCTACGCCTAAATTGTCCTAATCGCCCGGGAAACGCTTGCAAGTTTCTCTAGAGGACAGGCCTTGGGTGTTTCTATTTTGTCCTCTATACACAATTATAAAGAGCACAGACTTTTGCTACCTGTTTCTTTAGCTTGGGAGAAGGGAGTACTAAAAACTATGGCATTGATAGATTCCGGAGCTGCTGAGAGCTTTATCGACCAAGTTTTTGTTACTAAACACTCTATCCCATCCCAGCTAAGGGATACTCCCTTGGCCGTTGAGGCTATTGATGGTAGACCATTGTCTGAACCTGTTATTTCTCGTGAGACTATACCTGTTAACTTGACTGTTGGTATCTTACACGAGGAGGTTATATCTCTTATGCTTATCTCGTCTCCTTCTGTTCCTATAGTCCTGGGGTATCCATGGTTAAAGAAACATAACCCTATTATTGATTGGGAACTAGGGGAGATAACCTCATGGGGTCAGGGTTGCCAGAGCAGGTGTTTACAGAAAGTCTCACCACTTTGCGTAGTTAATACACCGGTTAATTCTACCCAGTCTACAGATATGCAAATACCGCCCCTGTACCTGGATTTAAGGGCAGTTTTTGACAAGAAGAATGCTGATACTTTACCCCCACACAGGTCCTTTGATTGTAAGATTAACCTTCTACCTGGTACTATGCCTCCGAGGGGCAATGTATATCCTTTATCCACTAAAGAGAACTTAGTCTTAGAGGAGTATATCCGTGAGAACCTAGACAAAGGATTCATTAGGAGATCCTCCTCCCCTGCCGGGGCCGGTTTTTTTTTTGTGAATAAGAAGGATGGCACGTTAAGACCTTGCATTGATTATCGAGGCTTGAATAAAATAACTATTAGAAATGCTTACCCGATTCCTTTGATTACTGAGCTCTTTGATCGTTTAAAGGGTTCCAAGATTTTCACCAAGTTAGATCTCAGAGGGGCGTATAACTTGGTGAGAATTCAGCAGGGAGACGAGTGGAAAACAGCGTTCAATACCCGTTATGGGCATTATGAGTACACGGTAATGCCTTTTGGGCTTTGTAATGCACCGGCAGTATTTCAGGATCTGATCAATGAAGTTCTTGGGGAATTTCAACATGATTGTGTTATTGTATATTTGGATGATATACTAATACACTCTAGAGAAATTGAGACCCACCACAGACAAGTCAGAAGGGTATTGCGCAAACTCCTACAACATGGGTTGTACTGCAAATTGGAGAAATGTAGTTTTGACCAATCTCAGATAAACTTTCTTGGTTACGTGATTTCTGGGGAAGGCTTTAAGATGGATCCGGATAAACTCCAATCTATTTTAGATTGGCCATTACCCAGGGGTCTCAAGGCCATTCAGAGGTTTATTGGATTCTCTAATTATTATAGGCGCTTCATTAAAGGATACTCTTCTATTATTGCTCCTATTACTAATATGACCAAACAGGGGGTTGACACTAAGAATTGGTCTACTGAAGATCTCGTTGCTTTCAAAACACTCAAGGAACTTTTTGCTTCTGCACCAATTTTAGTTCACCCCGATACGACTTTGCCTTTTCTACTCGAGGTAGACGCCTCAGAGACAGGTATAGGTGCTATCTTGTCTCAAAGGTTAGGTGTGGATAAACTGTTACATCCATGTGTTTTTTTTTCCAAGAAATTATCTGGGCCTGAAAGCAGATATGACATCGGTGACAGGGAACTACTAGCTGTTATCATGGCTTTGAAGGAGTGGAGACATTTATTGGAAGGGACTTTACATCCTGTTACTATTTTGACGGATCACAAGAACTTGTCCTATATTGGGGAGGCTAAACGCTTGTCCGCCAGGCAAGCTCGTTGGTCCTTGTTCGTCACTCATTTCAATTACGTGCTCACTTATAGACCTGGTTCTAAGAACTCTAAGGCCGATGCTTTGTCTCGCCAACATGAGCCTTCTACTATATCTGAGACGGTTTTGTCTTTTATAGTTCCCAAGTGTAATATTATCGCCAACACGAGTCTCAAGATTCATTCTCCGTTGCTTGCCGAGATCATGAAGTTACAACATCTGGCTCCTAGACAGGGTTCCGGGGCACGGTATTTTGTTCCTCCTGAACTACAACGGGAACTATTAGAATGCTTTCACAACAGTAAGGTGGCTGGGCACCCTGGTATTCGCAAGACGTGTTCCCTAATATCTAAAGATTTCTGGTGGCCTTCATTACGTAAAGATATTAGGGATTTTGTTGAAGCATGTGAGGTCTGTATGAAGACTAAACGACCTCAGACACTTCCACGTGGGTTTTTGCCTCCCTTGGAGATCCCCGAGAAACCATGGACCTGTTTGGCCATGGACTTCATTGTCGATTTACCTGTTTCTAAAAAACAGACTGTGATTCTCACGGTGGTTGACAGGTTTACTAAGATGGCACATTTCGTGCCCTTACCTAAACTTCCATCTTCTCCTGAATTGGCTGAGATATTCGCAAGAGAGATTTTTCGTTTACATGGGATACCTTCCGAAATTGTTTCCGATAGAGGTTCCCAATTTGTTTCCCGTTTTTGGAAATCAGTCTGTTCTCAAATGGGTATCAAATTGAATTTATCTTCTGCCTATCATCCTCAGTCTAACGGAGCTGCTGAACGCACCAACCAAAAGATTGAACAATATTTGCGTTGTTTTGTTTCCGAACACCAGGACGATTGGGTTGGTCTGATTCCTTGGGCAGAGTTTGCACACAACAATCTCGTTTGTGATTCTACTCGTTCTAGCCCCTTTTTCATGAATTATGGCTTTCATCCTTCCATTCTTCCCTCGGTTTCTCCTTCCCAAGGGGTACCGTCGGTTGATGTTCATGTTGCCAATTTGAGGAAGTTGTGGGATCAGACTCGACAAATTCTTCTGAATAACTCTATGTTGTTCAAGAAACACGCTGATAAGCATAGAAGGGCGGCTCCAGTCTTTGTTCCAGGTGATAGAGTATGGTTGAGTACCAAAAACATTCGCTTAAAGGTTCCTTCTATGAAGTTCGCTCCTCGTTACATTGGTCCTTACAATGTTCTGACTCGAATTAACCCAGTTGCGTATCGTCTGGCCCTCCCATCTGCCTTACGCATTCCTAACTCCTTTCATGTTTCCTTGTTGAAACCTCTAGTATGTAACAGATTTTCCTCCACTGTATCCTCCCCTCGCCCTGTTCAGGTTGAGGGACAGGAGGAATATGAAATCAACTCCATCATCGATTCTCGAATCTCTAGGGGGAAGTTACAATATCTGGTTGATTGGAAAGGATATGGACCTGAGGAGAGGTCTTGGGTACCTCAGGAGGATGTGCATGCGCCTCGCCTCCGCAGGGCTTTTCACTCCTGTTTTCCATCTCCTGTTCCTTCCGCCCGGTGGGCGTTTCTGAGAGGGGGGGTACTGTCAGGGTACCTGTTGTCTCTACCTCTGAGGAGGTGAGACACTTGGACGTTCTTCCTCCCAAAAGGGTTGAATCACTCGTTCCTCGCGGTTCTCTCGGTCGTTTACACACCGGCCGCGAGGGATCCACTTCCTTTTATGACGCGGCGCTCAGTAGCCGACGTCATGACGACAACCCGTCCCGACCTGTCAATCAAGTCCCGAGCACGAATGAGGACTCGTCGGGGGCGTGATTACCTATCTGGAACCAGGGTATAAAGTAGGGCTTTCTACATTTGTTCATTGCCCTGTCGTGGTTCTAGCTTGTCTAGTCACTCAGTGCTCTTATTATATATTCTGTCTCTTTGGTTTTGACCCGGCTTGTTTGTTATACCTCGCTTACCTCTATTACCCTTGACTCGGCTTGTCTCTCGCTTACCTGCTCTCTCGTTCCCTCGACCTCGGCTTGTCTCTAGACCATTCTTTACTTACACCTACGTTAGTCCGGCCATTCTAAGGTCCGGTATACATACCAATTACCTGTTTGTACTCTGCGTGTTGGATCCCTGTCCCGATCCTGACAATATTATTATATGACCATAAGGATCTGAGTATACCATTATACGACCATAAGGATTTGAGTACGTATGTTCGTATCAAAATAAGGGCGCGGTTTCCTTCTTTCTTTTTTCAGTAAAGTAGAACAAGCCAAGGACTGGTACACAGGAAAGTAAACCGGCAGACTAGACAAGCAAGGGTAAAGAGAAAGCGGAGTCAGGAACAAAGCCAAGGTCAAGCACCAAAAAAAACAACCGAACGATACAAGCACTAAAGGGAACTGAACAGAAACCACGATAGGGCAAGGTACTAAGGAACAGGTGAGTATAAATACCCTAGAGTTCACTTTGATTGGCCCCTGTCATATCCACGCCCCCAAAATGTGAGTGTATGGGGAATGTGGCATGACAGGGGCCAATGGGAGACCGTTTAAAATTTCGGCTCCCACGTCCCTTTAAGAGCGCGCCCGAGACACGCGGCGCGCTCTTAGAGTCAGGTGGGACACGTGACCGCTTCTCGCGGTCACTGCCCACCTTCCTGATTTCGCCGTCGGGTGAGCCGCGCGCGGCTCGTGCAGAAGCAGGACCGCGCGGCAAGAAGAGAGGACCCCGGCTGACCCCTGGAGAGGGTAAGTACTGCTACACAGAAAGAATCAGAAGGAGCGCAAAGGTAAAGTAGGAGAAGGAGCAGAAAGGGACAGCAAGGAGCACAAAGGTAAAGTAGGAGAAAGAGCAAAAAGGGTCTGCAAGGGCAGAAAGTAGCAGAAGGGGGAGCACAATAAGCAGAAAGGTAAAGGAGCAGAAGGAGCCAAGGAGGAGAGAAGACAGTGTCAGAAGAAAAAGAAGACTGAATGAATGAGAAGAAAAGGAGATTGGAGCAGGAAGGACAAGTGAAGTGAACCCTCCACTTTATTCTGGACACCACATCATAAGGCTTTGGTACCTGGGCCTGGCAGGGAAACTTTGGACCTTCTCATCTGCCTAGGTAAAAAAAAAATATATCAGTGTTAATGTGTTCACTTTTATTTACTGAGTGTCAGGAAGCACAGAATGCCGCTGTGGAGGGGTGTCGCTGATTGGCTAGAGCGGTCAGCTGGCACTCTAAGCCAATCAATAGCTCCCCATTAATAAAAAAGTAAAACATTTTTATGAACCAGGAACTAGCGATTGGCTTAGAGCGTCAACTGACCAATCTAGCCAATCTGTAGCACCCATGCCTGACGTCAATCTGCACTTCATGACACTCCGTTTTAGAAGCCGAATACCACTGAGAGACCTGGGAATCTGGAGCTGGAGGAAGCCCTTGGGGTCACACCATTTGAGAGCGGTTTAGCCCCCTATAGGAAAGAGAGCACCCAGGGGCTTCCTGGCATCATAGCATTTTCATTTAGATGAAGTTGTTATGGTGACCAGAATGTTCCTTTAATTTGCTTAAAGGAACACTATAGTGTCAGGAATACAAGCATGTATTCCTGACACCATAGTTGTGAAAACGCTATTCACCCTGGCTTTATGTGATAATGATTATGCTCCTCCCCTTCATGACACTGTCAAAAAGGGGCCAAGCATGGATGTCATTACAATTATGCCTCCCCCCCTGGAAAAATTCCTGCAGACGCCAATGCCTGCCAGGGCTTTATATGGAATGTGTTACTTGTTTTTGATTGGTTAAGTTTTATGATTGACTTGTGCTGCTGGAGGCATGAGTAAAGAAAGTTATGCAAAATACTCACCTCCTGTCATTATTAAAATTAAGATTATAGGTACACTACAATCTACAATTTCATTCTAACTGTAATTTGATATATATATATATATATATATATATATACACACACGTATAATTAAATTATATAATTGAATTCCATGTGTATATTTATGTATTATTTTTACATAATTATGTGATTTTATTAATTATATACTGAGTGACCTGCCTTAATTTGCTATACCTATATTTGACCCTGTAACTTTATAAAACCCCATTAAACCTGTATATGTGGGGATACTGTTGTACTCATGAGACATCGCTGAACAGAAATATGAGTGTTTTAGATCAGTAAAACATATAATGATGATATCATCGGTAAGAGGGCAGTTTTTGTGTGATAAATCCAAAAAACAAATATGAACACTACATTTGGCCAGGGTTTGTGAGTAAGTGGCTACTAACAAAGACTGGGAATACCCCATTTTGAATACTCTAGGGTTGTCTACTTTAGCAAAAGATATGCTGTCAAAGGCACAGCCAACCAATCTGGCAAATTTCAAATTGTAAAAACTGAAATAGGCACCATGACACCAATACCATGAAACCTGTACATGGGGAGCATCGTTGTACTCATGAGACATCACCGCATACAAATTTTTATTGCATTAATAAATAACAGTATTATGACATTCACAGTTAAGATCCCATGCAAAACTTTAAAAATTATATTTTTTAATTTCTCATAATTTTCTTCATATTAAATTGTGCTCCATATATAATAATTTGATGGGAAATGAAAGCCCTATTTATTATGAACAAAATTATATATAATAAGGGAGTGTGCACTTAATATGAAAGAGGTAAATCGTGGTTGAACAAACATATAGCTTAAATTCTAGGGTTTGTTTTGGTTTTGATTTAGTCAGAACTTGTACAATTGCCTCCATCCTTAATGGGTTAAGGCATCGTTAGCCTGTCGGGATCAAGCATTCTGAGCTGCCTAATTTCGTTTCCGTGAATATTGGACTTCTATCGTTGACAGTCAAAGCACGCAGCCAAAAGATGACTAGTGGCCGCACGGCCCTCCCCTTTGTGCTTCCCATGTTCTCCTCTCAGCCTATCCTACCTAACATCCCTTACCCTCATGTGAGGAAAAGTACCATAATCGGATGAGGAGAACTTGGATATGGCAACTTCAAACACGCATACTTACTTAACTTAAGTTATCAAATAACAAGCATGACTAAGTAAAGTATTACCTACCCATATCTATACATTCTATGTTGGCTGAAAAGTCTATAGTGCACAAATTAAACTATTAAAAGCTATATAAAATGCTACAATAATACCGGACCAGTTGCTTTGTAAGACAAAATCCTCTTTCTTGATTGATCTGTATGTAAATGAGCTGAGTTACCTCAACAAAACAAGCCAGATTAGAGAATGAACAGATTCACACACTGCACACAATATACACACTGCATCCACTACTGCCATGTGTCTCATCCCACCATATTTCTGTTATGCCTATTATGTCATATTGTTTAGTGTCTGCTATTGCCTCTAGTTCCCCCATTTTGTTATTTATGCTCCTTACATGGGTACGCATACATTTAATATTATCACAAGTCAGTTGTACTGTACGTGAATTTGTATTTCTATTACATACCTCTTCTGTTCTGATCTTGTGCTTTCCCCCCATCACCACCCCCATTGTGTTGAGTTAAAGCCCATCTCCTTTCTGTCCTATCTACATTAGGTAGATTTCTGTACCTCAACCCTCTCCCCCTACCATTTAACATCTCCTCCAATCTTCTAGCAATCCTGCCCCCAAGCACAGCAGATCCTCTTCAGTTTAGGAGAAAGCACAAAATCATCCCAGTACTCTCCTTCCTACACCATGACTTTAGCAACATTTTACCTTTCCTAATCTCCCGCTGCCTTTCTACTATAGCACGTGGCACAGGCAATATCTCTGCACATACTACCATCATCAAAGTCTACTTTCCAAACCCAAACTGCAAGTGATAATTGAATTACTTAGAACAGGTTACAACACTTTACAGTGTGGCTTATAAGAGGCAGCTTCAAAACCAATATTAACTTTCTGGTTATAATCTTGGTTTATTATCTACAGGTCCCATTCCCAGCAGTGTCAATGCAACCTTCATCTTTCGGAGGTTGATAAAATGCGTAGAATAAATTTGGTTATTGATAAATCCTTAGTACATATTTAAACTAGCAACAGCTAAATATAACCTCCATGATTTGATATAATTATAATAACTAAGTTGAAGGATAAACACGTTTAGCTATTTCTCCTGTTTGAAAACACCCTTTACTAGTAGGTATTATATAGTTATTCCATCAGTCAGATTTACTGGTTTGCATTATCAACACAGTTTTGCAATCTCTACCCTTCATTTCTCCTTAGGTTTGCAATTTCTGTGATGTGTGTCATTTTCCTTTCTCTCCACTATTTCCATATGTTACAGTTTATTTATAGTATATATCATCTCATCACATTCTTCAGCCTGAAACTATATAGTGGTGACAAAATGTCCCGAAAACTCGGTGTTATTTTATGTCGGTCTGTATTTATGAAACCACTTCACGCCCGACAACACCTTTGTCCTTGAGGAGTTGGTGGAATATATTTTATGGAGGACAAACGGTGCTCGAAACATTTGTTATTGTATGTAGTTGTATCATAAATCTGAACCAAAATAAAATAACACAGAGTTACTGTGGACTGAGGGAAAGGCTACTTAGAGATCTGAATGTGCATTAACATTGTGTAGAGCAGCTGAAATTGTTAAATTGTAGGTCAAAGAGCTAAATACAGAAACATGCACTGTAAATCATATGAGGAGGTGTGAGCAAAAAAGGTCAAAATGAAGATATTCAACTAATTAAACCTACTATAACAATACTATCTCTTTTGTTGGGTCGCTTTAAAATAACTCCAAAAGATCTTTGTAAACCTCAAAGGATTGTTATGGTCCATATTTTGATAGCTGCAACATCTGTATTGTCCAGATATTGGAATATACATAAGATTCCTCTCACTTAGAGGTTATGGCTATGATATTATAACACAATAAATTCTCCAGGCACTAAAAAAACAGACCTCTTAGCAGGTCGAAACATTGCTGCTCCTTATTTTTTTGTTCTATTAAAACTGCCTGTGGCTTGAATACCTTGAGTGCCTGGAGAATTTCTTGTGTTGTCTTATCATTGAGGGATTGCTGGTCCTGTTCCGGAGCACCGGGTGGCTGCTGAGATTGAGTGCGGCTCCTATTGTCATTTTTGCAATATAGCTATGATATTAAACAAGGAAAAGTATGAACTATCTTTTAGCCAAACTTCTCCCATATATAGTGAGGGGGGAAAGTATTTGATCCCCTGCTGAATTTGAACGTTTGCCCACTGACAAAGAAATGATCAATCTATAATTTTAATGGTAGGTGTATTTTAACAGTGAGAGACAGAATAAAAAAAACAAAAATCCAGAAAAATGCATGTCAAAAAAGTTATAAAATTGATTTGCATGTCAATGAGTGAAATAAGTATTTGATCCCTTCGACTTGGTGGCAAAACCCTTGTTGGCAATCACAGAGGTCAGACGTTTCTTGTAGTTGGCCACCAGATTTGCACACATCTCAGGAGGGATTTTGTCCCAATCCTCTTTGCAGATCCTCTCCAAGTCATTAAGGTTTCAAGGCTGACATTTGGCAACTCGAACCTTCAGCTCCCTCCACAGATTTTCTATGCAATTAAAGGGACACTCCAGGCACCCAGACCACTTCTGCCCATTGGAGTGGTCTGGGTGCCAACTCCCACTACCCTTAACCCTGCAACTGTAAATATTGCAGTTTTCATAAACTGCAATAATTACATTGCAGGGTTAACTCCTCCTCTAGTGGCTGTCTATACACAGCCACTAGAGGGCACTTCCTGGTCTATAGCACAGGTTTTCTGTGCTATAGCGTTGCTGGACGTCCTCACGCTATGTGAGGACCTCCAGCGTCTGTAAAATCCCCATAGGAAAGCATTGAAAGCATTTTAATGCTTTCCTCTGGGGAGATCTAATGCGCGTGCGTGGCATTGCCGCGCATTAGATCTCATCCCACCGGCAGCCGCGCATGTGCAATCGGACTGTGGTTTAGGGTCCACCCACGCTCCTCCCCCGCTGACGTCAGCCGGCAGGGGAGGAGCGTGGGCGGACCCTAAACCACCGCCGAGGAACATCGGCAGTAGTCTCAGGTGAGTCACTGAAGGGGTTTTCACCCCTTCAGCAACATGCGATGGGGGGTGGGAGGGAGAGGGGTCCTGTAGTGCCAGGAAAACTATTTGTTTTCCTGGCACTGAAGTGTCCCTTTAAGGTCTGGAGACTGGCTAGGCCACTCCAGAACCTTAATGTGCTTCTTCTTGAGCCACTCCTTTGTTGCCTTGGCTGTGTGTTTTGGGTCATTGTCCTGCTGGAATTCTCATTCACGATCCATTTTCAATGCCTGTGCCTGTACATGTGCTTTCTTGAGCAGGGGTACCTTGCGGGCGCTGGAGGATTTTCATGATAATTGAAACTCCACAACCTCGCTTCTTTGCGTAAGATGTGGGATCAGGTCCATATTGCGCTGTCTCGTTCAGCAGCTGCTCAGAAGAAGTTTGCTGATCGCCGAAGGGGTGCGGCCCCTTCTTATGCTCCGGGTGATAGGGTATGGTTGTCCTCCAGGAACCTCCGTCTCAAGGTTCCCTCGATGAAGTTTGCTCCCAGATTTCTTGGTCCCTACAAGGTGTTACATAGGATTAACCCCGTTTCCTACTCCCTGGACTTGCCTCCTTCCATGCGTATTCCGAACTCGTTTCACGTCTCGCTTTTGAAGCCCTTGCTGTGTAACCGGTTCTCTCATCCCCTCGGACGGCCCTTTTCCCCTCGCACTGTCTCTAGTGACGTGTACGAAGTGGCTGCCCTCCTCGACTCTCGTGTTTCTAGGGGTCGGCTGCAATATCTGGTGGATTGGAAGGGGTACGGCCCTGAGGAGCGGTCTTGGGTTTCGAGCTCTGATTTGCACGCTCCCTCTTTGGTCCGCTCCTTTCATGCCCGGTTTCCTCTGAAGTCTTCTGCTTCCCGCCCTCCAGGCGGTCTTCGAGGGGGAGGTAATGTCAGGATCCCGCGTGTGGCTGCGAGGGGAGGCTTCAGTCCGCTCGCGGCACTCACCCTCCAGCCGTCCGCGGTCTCCTTCCCGGTGTGCACTCAGCGGGCGGCATCCTCCCAGCCTCGGATGCCGCCCGCGTCTTCCTCTCCGTCCCCCAGCGGCAGCATGCATGACGCTGCACGCTGGGAGACCGCCCAGTTTTATAAACACCGGGGTCAGCCACCTGACCCGGCATTAAAGGCACAGTGCCTCAATCACAGTGGGAGGTATAAATATCTCCCACGTGTGATTGTTAATTCTGATTGGAAATTATCCAATCAGAATTAATCAATAGGTTTAAATACTTACCTTTCCTGTCTCTCCCTGCCCTGTTGTGGTCTTTGCTTGCTAGTATTGCTACTGAACTTGTGTTTCTTTCTGGTTACGTACTCTCTGGCTTGTGTATCCGACTTTGCGACTTTCTCCTACCCTTTGACCTCGGCTTGTTTCCTGACTATTCTTTGTGTGCTTAGCCCGGCCACTCTAAGGTCCGGTACTGCACCTTTTCTCTGTGTGTGTGTTAGCGTGTTCAGTTCCCGGAATCGTGACAACAGCGACCTAAGAAAGGCGAGCAGAAGCCGCGGACCACAGGTGGCCGCTAGCTAAAATGCTCCCCGTCGCTGAAACCTCACCGTCACCTTCAAGTGACGAGGACACGTACACACAAACTCCATACCTCCCCCAAACCCCCCCCCCTCCTACAACCCACACCCGACCTACAACCAACGGACTCGGACAATTAACGAACCTCAGACCGGACCGTGACTCAAGGACAGAATGACGCGGCCACCCCCACACACGGACACGAGGGCACTAGTGCCGGACTGTCTCACTGTCCTCTCCGTAAACGCTAGAGGCCTCAATAAACCGGAGAAGCGCTCAGGAGCCCTGAGAGACTTCCGCGCAAAACGAGCCTCGATAGTATTAATCCAGGAGACACACTTCAAGGACTTGTCCAGGCCCAAATTGACAAACCATCACTACCCCACAGGATACTACAGTGACTACCGCGCAGGGAGGTCCAGAGTCACAGCCATCATAGTTAACAAAAAAATACCTTTCGTAGAAACAGGACAGTTGACGGACAGAGAGGGCAGATTCCTTTTCCTCAAGGGCACAATAGCAGGACAGGTCTATACATTCGCAAACGTTTACGCCCCACAATACAGATTCAATACCCGACAATACAGATTCCTGGCACACACACTCAAGAAACTACGGCCCTTCACGGAGGGAATCCTCATAGTGGAGGGCGACCTAAACGTAGCACTCAACCCGCGGTGGGACACCTCCGCCGGACGGTCGTGGGTCCCGACACAAAACCTGAACTCAATCAAAACCCTTCTGACCCGCTATAAGCTGATAGACTGCACACCTCACCGACCATTAGATGGGAGGCACACAAAAGTGTAATTCGAGGACACTTCATCCGCCAGGGCTCCATCCTTAAAAAGCAGACCGACAGCCGCCTGACGGACCTAGTGGCGGAAATACACAGGGTGGAAACACTCAACAAAAACACACAACAAACGGCGCACCAAGCGACACTATTACAACTAAGACGGGAACTGACGAGCCTCCTACACAGGAAACACCATAGAGACGTAACCAGGCATAAGGCCTTTTTTTTACTCCATGGCAATAAAAGCGTCAGGCTGGGGGCGGGGCCGGACCACCCAAAACGACTGGAAAAACATGTTTTTTACCCCAAACGAAGACCGACAGCAATAATGGCTGAAGCAGGGGATTGCTGGAACCAGGGAGAGGCTGGCTTATTGAGCTTCAGTCCCCTGGAGGAGAGACTTTCGTTGCCCCAACCGAGGCCTTCTCCGACAGTGAGTGGGGCAGACGGCCGCTGCCCCACTGTCCTGCGACACAGCACCCAAGCAGGGCCACGAACCCGAGCGGACCCGGCCCTATCCCCCCCCCCTTGGACCGGTGGGGGAGATCCCGGTCCTCATCCCAAGGCCATGCCACAGCTTCCGCGGGCCAAGGCCGGGGGAGCCCGATAGCCACGACCAAGATGGCGGGCTCCATGTGCGCGGAAGACACAGGGAGGTCCAGATCACTCCCCGCACTCACAGCCGACAACGCAACCTCTTCCTCCAGACCCTGCCACACAGGGCCACTGCTACCTACCAACGCAACCACCCACACCAGCGACGACAGCGGCTGCACTGGGGGGGAAGGGGAAACACGACGGACCGGCTGCTGCCACATGGAGGAACCGAGCCTGTCACCAGGCATGATACTCCTGCTGAGAGACAGACCTCCTGCTCACCTGCCACTCAGCCCACCACAACATGACCCCTGACACGACGACCACAAGCAGATTAAACCAAGCCTCCTATCAAGGCTCACACCGGCTCCCAGAGGACCAAGCGGGACAAGCACTCCGCACCACAGCTACAGCCCCTAAGAAACCATCGAGAAGTAGCCCAATGGTCGGACTGAGCTCTGATGCCTGCCCTAACGGACGCTCACCCACTGCTGCAAAGAACGGGCAGAGCAGGTATCAGATAGGAGCGGGACTACCCCTGTATATGAGGTCGCAGGATTACCACGATGACGGCTCCCCGCCAGGGCAACACGGGTGGCTCCGAATGGCCGGGGTGATATTTGCATATTGCAGTGAATTCACAAGATCTAGCCTGTATGCCATGTATAGCCAGGGTACACTAGTATGTTTGTATAACTACCGTTATATATATGCACAACATGTGTTGTCTATAGTCTAGTTTAAGCACTGTCTAAGCCTAATCACAGTTTAGTGTTCCCTCGTTATGAATAGACCTGCAAGCATCCACTCACTACCCTCACTAGGTGTTTCAAAGCACAGCAATTGTGAATGACACAGTATCCACATATGCCTAGCACTAACGTTCACTACTTAAACAGCTATGATCGTATCTTGACTAGCACATAACGTATGCCAACTAAGCGGTTTAAAAAATCAACTACTAAATAATTGTGCAGATTTAACAAATGCCATTTCACTGTACTGTCTTGTAACAAACATTGCCTGCTCATGCTGTTGTGGCATTGCAGATCAGCCTGTACTCTTTGCTTGCACTACAAAAATAAAGAATAAAAAAAAAAAAAAAAAGCGTCAGGCTACTGGCCAGAATGCTAGTCAAACAAAGACAAAGGACATACATTGATAAAATGAAAGACGCGCAGGGCACCTTACAGCACTTACCCTCTAAAATCCTAGACATAACGCGGGACTATTATGCAAACCTGTATGCTATCCCCCGGCCCTGAGACAGGAAACGGGGAAATATGTTTGGGACCGCAAGAGACCGAGGGTCAAAATGGCCGCACTAACACTACCCAAAGACAGGGGGGACTGGCCATACCAGACTTCACCCTATACTATGAATCCTGCCACCTCCAACGAATTATGGAGTGGACAAAAGAGAAAGTGCACAAGAGATGGAAAGACATAGAGGAAACGGAAGCGGGGATACCGCTGTCCACCATTCCATGGCAGGGGAGAGGAGGGAACGGAGGACAGGGCACATCCCTACAAAACCGCAACACTACGGGCGTGGGAGAATGTAGCAAAGAGATGCAGATTAGCGCCGTTCCCGTCCCCCCTGCTCCCACTCACGCACAACGACAGTTTCCCACCGGGACTAGACCCCAACGCATTCAGGGACTTAATCCGACATAAGATACCCAGATTACACCACCTCCTAGAAGGAACGAACTGTAAAACACTCCTGACCCTATTAGAGGGATCAACCCCCACCCTCCTACACCACCTAAAGCACAGACAGCTACAGAGCTATGTACATACTCTCCCGGGGCATGGCACGGAAACGTGACCCCACCACATTCGAAAGAATGTGTATGGACCCAGACCCACAACCGCACGGGATCTCATTTACTCCATGCTACAGAGGGAAATACCAACGGAGAAACCTAAATTCATGGGGAGATGGGAACAAACACTGGGGAAAACTTTCACAGACGGAGACTGGGAAAAGATATGCTACTTAACGCATCACTGCTCAGTCTTCAGCAAGACGCAAGAAACGGCGTTTAAATTGTTAACAAATTGGTACCGCACCCCGATCATACTCCATGCCATAGACCCGGAACACACGGACCTCTGCTGGAGGTGTAATAGGGAGGCCGGCACCGTACTCCACCTCTGGTGGGACTGCGAAGCCATACAGCCCTTCTGGCGGGGTATACACGGCTTTCTCAAAACCTTCTCAGACTCACCACCCCCCTTCCTCCCTGAACACATGCTCCTCCACCACACAAAGTCGCCTAGGACACGATACAAACACTCACTAACCATTAGAATCTTAAACGTTGCCAAACAGGTGATCCCTCAATTCTGGAAGCAAAAAACGACACCCCTGCTGACAACCTGGTTCTCCCAAATGGAGGAACTCAGAGCCATAGAGGAACTCATCATGACCACATCCAATTCCCCAAGCAGGTACATGGAAATATGGACCCACTGGATACTGTCTACTACCAAGGCAGAATTCACAACCGGACTCCAATACGACATGTAGAGGACGCAGAGACAAGGCCGCACAGACCGACAACTAAGAGACGAACTAGACAGACGTGACCCAGACACGGACGCACCCCCCCCCACACACCTCTCCTGACACCACTATCCTGACATCCCCCCCAAAAAAACACTACACACAAACAGACAAGAACAAGGCATACGCCAGGGACACCATAAGAGAGGACCTATAAGGCCATCACGTAGACGCTCACTTTCCCACGAGGGGACGACAGAACCTACGTTACCCACGTACACGATCAACAAATCACGCTAAGGGCTCTAACGCTGGACACAAAGGGACCTGCGGGCCCATCCTGGCACCTTAGCGCTTACTAGGGGGTAATACCCGACTACCTCACTGCAACGGGACCTGCGAGTCCAACACATGAATATAACAATTGCTACACAGTGACCTGCGCGTCACCATTGCTGGACTGGCAGAACGTCATTCCTGTAAAACGTCTGCTTTTGTTTTACTCTGAGTGGACCTGCGAGTCCAAACTGAAGTTCACTTAATGTTACTGGACAAACTGATGAACTGAAAATACAAATAAAAATATATTTACAAAAAAAAATTGATTAAGTATACACATGTTACGCACAAAGTGAAGGAAAATTACTTAAATAGAAGTTCACATTAATCAGAATGAAACAACATAATGTACACTAAAATTCAAATTAAAACAAAA
Organism: Pelobates fuscus; assembly: GCF_036172605.1. Classification (NCBI taxonomy): domain Eukaryota; kingdom Metazoa; phylum Chordata; class Amphibia; order Anura; family Pelobatidae; genus Pelobates; species Pelobates fuscus. The sequence continues at coordinate 95,642,326 of NC_086326.1, forward strand.
GGAAGTTATAGATATATTGAAAGGTATACACCTTAACAGGGAGGAAAGAAAAGGGCAAGTAAAAGAGTGTTAGGATTAAGAACACCACAAGTTTTTGCACAATGAAGAAGAAAAAGAATAGTGAATTAATATACTTATATAACTATTGACTCAACAAAAAGTTGAAAGGGTGTGTGGTTTAGATCTATTGGGTGTTCTTAATGTCCCAAACTGTCCCATAGAGTTTCTTAACCCCCCCCCCCCCTCCCCTGTCCCATAGTGTTCCTTAACACCCACTCCCGTCTCCTGTCCCATAATGAGCTTTAACCCACCCTCCCCTGTCCCATAGTGATCTTTAACCCCCCCTTCCCCTGTCCCATAGTGATTTTTAACCCCTCCTCCCCTGTCCCTTAGTGTTCTTTAACCCCCCCTCCCCTGTCCCATAGTGTTCTTTAACCCCCCCTTCCCTGTCCCATAGTATTCTTTAACCCCCCTCCCCTCTCCCATAGTGTTCTTTAACCCCCCTCCCCTTGTCCAATAGTGTTCCTTAACCCCTCCTCCCCATGTCCAATAGTGTTCTTTAACCCTCTCCTCCCCTTGTCCAATAGTGTTCCTTAAATCCCCTTCCCTTGTCTAATAGTGTTCTTTAACCCCCTCCCCTTGTCCAATAGTGTTCTCCTCCCCTCATCCAATAGTGTTCCCCCCTCATCCCATAGTGTCCTCCCTTCCTCCCATAGTGTTCTTCCCACCCCTCCTCTTGTCCAATAGTGTTCCCTACCCTCCCCTCATCCCATAGTTTTATCCCCCCCATAGTGTCCCCACCTCTTGTCACATAGTGTCCTATAATTACTTATCTGTATTGTAGCGTGGGCCAGCATGACAGCGCGCACCGCAGTACAGGAACTTAAATTTCAGGTTTCCAGCTGGACTGAAAGGAAGTGTGCACACTGAGTGTGCACTTCCTTTCAGTCCGGCCGGAAGCCGGAACCTGAAATTTAAGTTCCTGTACCGCGGTGTGCGCTGTCATGCTGGCCCACGCTACAATACAGGTAAGTAAAGCTGCACATTCGCTCCATAAGACGCACAGACATTTCCCCTCACTTTTGAGGGGGAAAAAAGTGCGTCTTATGGAGCGAAAAATACGGTATATCTGAGTAATGTTTTGTATTACTCGAGATACTGTATGGCGGGGGGGGGGGGGGGGTAAGAATTATGTTTGCAAAAAATGTTTTTCCTAATCATTAAACATCAAGAATTACACTCAGAAACACGTTACATTATTCTAATATGTGAAATAAATGATATTAGATATTAGCTATTCAAATTAGTTAACATTTATGCACCAAATAAATCTATAATAAAATGTATCACAAAAGTGTTTAAGAAAATAGAGCAGATGAAACAAGGGTTGGTACTAATCATGGGGGACTTTAATTGTGTAGTAGACCCTCTGAAAGATAGAAAGAGACAGAATGATAGGAAAAGCAGAAAAACAACGGTTGTGTGAACCGATAGGTTTGACACTTCGTGTTGCACCGTTATGATGTTGGTGCGACTTTGCACAAATAGACACGAACGCAGAGCGTGCAGCATCTGACCCACCTCTGGATCGGGGAGCTCCAGAACGGGTAAGTATGACAATAGCTACCACGGATATGTTTATAGCAACCAGAGATATGTTTATAGCAACCGCAGAAATGTTCATAGCACCTGGTGATATGTTTATAGCAACAGTAGAAATGTTTATAGCAACAGGCAAATTGTTTACAGCAACCAGATATATGTTTATAGCAACAGGTGAAGTGTTTATAGCAACTGCAGATATGTTTATAGCAACCGGAGATATGGTTATAACATCCAGGGAAATGTATATAGTAACTGGAGAAATGTTTATAGCAACCAGATATGTTTATAGCAACCGGAGACATGTTAATAGCAGGATCTGAAATGTTTATAGCAACCAGATATGTTTATAGCAACCAAAGATATGTTTATAGCAACCAGAGATATGCTTTTATAGCAACAGTAGATAAGCAACCAGATATATGTTTATATCAACTGGACATATGTTTATATAATCAGGAGAATTGTTTACAGCAACCAGATTTATGTTTAGAGCAATCAGAGACATGTTTATAACTGGAGAGATGTTTATAGCAACAGGAGATATGGTTATAACATCCAGGGAAATGTATATAGTAACTGGAGAAATGTTTATAGCAACCAGAGATATATTTATAGCAACCGGAGACATGTTAATAGCAGGATCTGAAATGTTTATAGCAACCAGATATGTTTATAGCAACCAGAGATATGCTTTTATAGCAACAGTAGATAAGCAACCAGATATATGTTTATATCAACTGGACATATTTTTTTATAATCAGGAGAATTGTTTACAGCAACCATATTTATGTTTAGAGCAATCAGAGACATGTTTATAACTGGAGAGATGTTTATAGCAACAGGAGAAATGTTTAGAGCAACTGGTGAAATGTGTATAGCAACCAGTGAAATGTGTATAGCAACTAGAGATATGTTTATAGCTACCGCGGATATGTTTATAGCAACCAGAGATATGTTTACTGCAACCAGAGAAAAGCTTATGGCAACCATAGAAATATGTATAGCAAATACATAAGAGTTTATAGCAACAAGATAATTTTTATAGCAACCAAATGTATGTTTATAGCAACCATTGATGGTGATAGCACAGGAGACATGTTTATAGCACCAGGAAATGTTTATTGTAACAGTAGAAATGTTTATAGCAAAGGAGAAAGGTTTATAACAACAGGAGAAATGTTTATAGGAACTTGTGATATGCTTATAGCAACTGGAGAAATGCTTATAACAACCAGTAAAATGTTTATAGCAACCGTAGATATGTTTATTGCAACATATGACATGTATTTTTCTGGATTTTTTTTTGTTATCTCACTGTTAAAATACACCTACCATAAAAATTATAGACTGATCATTTCTTTGTCAGTGGGCAAACGTTCAAAATCAGCAAGGGATCAAATACTTTTTTCCATAACTGTATGTTTATAGCAACATTTGATATGTTTAGGATTGTAGGGTTGTTTAAGATATGTAACAGGGTTGATGTTCCTGGAGGAATAAGCCAAATGGCTAATGATTTAGGTAAACTAGAAAAATGGTCAGAGTTGTGGCAACTGACATTTAAAGCGGCACTGTCATGCCGAACTTACCTTTCCTCAATCTCTTCCTCTTCTCCCCCTCTCTCAGGATCTGTTCTTCTTTTCTTCCTGTCTTCTTTAGTTTTCTTTAAAATCATAAGACAAAGTAGGGACTCTTTGTCTTATGGAGGATTTCTCCGCTTGACCAGCTCAGACCAGCGGAGGAGCAAAGTGTGCTTCATTTCCGCTGGTCAGAGCAATTTTCCCATGATCCCTAGCTTTCCTCCCTGTTCCCACAATGCTTCCTGTCAGTATTGCCGAACGTCCTGTCACTTAGACAGAAAGCCGGCAAAACTGCCGAATTGCATCCTAACAGAATGAGAAGAGTTTCTCTATTGGTGTTAGGATGCAATTCGGTACTTTGTTTGTATCGGAATTTCATTCTAATGAATGAAACTCCGATCCTATTCATTGCTGTGGCTGCATCTTGCAGCCGCTTAGTAGATAACACCCTAATTCCCACGGTATCAGGGAGCCATCTACTAAAAGGCTGAAAGACCTAAACTGGTCTTTCAGCCAAATGTACTAATACTAAGTAAAGATTACTTAGTATTAGTAAATAATATGCCCCTACTCGCTATACCGCGAGTAGGGGCATGTCTAGTAAGCAGTGAGCAGCCTGTGGCTGCTCACTGTAAAAAAACAAAAAAAAACTAATAAACCACCTGCGCGGGGGTTAAAGATGGGGGGGGGACCTAATAAAACAATAAGGGGGGACCTACTGTCCTCCCCCCCGGCCCCCACCCCTGAGCGGTGGGTGGGGGCCCTAATAAAACAATAAGGGGGGGGACCTACTGCCCTCCCCCCCGGTCCCCACCCCTGAGCGGTGGGTGGGGGCCCTAATAAAACAATTAGGGGGGGGACCTATTGTCCTCCCCCCCGCCCCCACCCCTGCGCGGTGGGTGGGGGCCCTAATAAAACAATTAGGGGGGGACCTACTGTCCTCCCCCCCTGGCCCCCACCCCTGAGCGGTGGGTGGGGGCCCTAATAAAACAATAAGGGGGGGGACCTACTGCCCTCCCCCCCGGTCCCCACCCCTGAGCGGTGGGTGGGGGCCCTAATAAAACAATTAGGGGGGGGACCTATTGTCCTCCCCCCCGCCCCCACCCCTGCGCGGTGGGTGGGGGCCCTAATAAAACAATTAGGGGGGGACCTATTGTCCTCCCCCCCGGCCCCCACCCCTGTGCGGTGGGTGGGGGCCCTAAATGAACCCCCCCCATCAAGGTGACTAGGGGTCCCAAGCCCCTAGTCACCCCCCACCCAAAACATTCTATCCCCTACCTACCCCCCTCACCCTAAAAATAGTGAGGGGGGAATAAAATAACTAACCTGTAAAAAAAAAATAATTAAACTTACCATTTGACGTCTTCTTTTTTCTAAATTCTTCTTTCTTCAGCCCCCCAAAAGGCCAAATAAAAATCCATAAACCACCTGCGCGGGGGTTAAAGATGGGTGGGGGCCCTAATAAAACAATAAGGGGGGACCTACGGTCCTCCCCCCCGGCCCCCACACCTGAGCGGTGGGTGGGGGCCCTAATAAAACAATAAGGGGGGGCGACCTACTGTCCTCCCCCCCGGTCCCCACCCCTGAGCGGTGGGTGGGGGCCCGAATAAAACAATTAGGGGGGGGGGACCTATTGGGAAAAGTTCAATTTTCCCACGCTGTGTAAAATGACACAGAGCTCTGTGATTGGATGGCTTGAAATCCATCCAATCAAACTGCTCTGTGTCATTTTACAAGCGTGGGAAAGTTCTTTGGAATTTTCCCACGCTTGTAAAATGACACAGAGCACTGTGATTGGATGGCTTGAAAACCATCCAATCACAGTGATCTGTCATTTTACACAGCGTGGGAAAGTTCTTTTGAATTTTCCCACGCTGTGTAAAATGACACAGAGCACTCTGATTGGCTTAAACCAACCAATCATTGTGTTCTAAGCCTAATTGCAGGGCGGGGCAAGGCTTTATAAGCCTTGACCCGCCCTGCGGAGCTCAGTACGCGGCGTGCCCTCCATGGGTGAAGATGGATTAATTTTTGTTTGCGCTCGTTTTTTTGTTTGTTTTTTTCGTCAAATGGTAAGTTTAATTTTTTTTTTTTTACATGTTAGTTATTTTATTCCCCCCTCACTATTTTTAGGGTGAGGGGGGTAGGTAGGGGATAGAATGTTTTGGGTGGGGGGTGACTAGGGGCTTGGGACCCCTAGTCACCTTGATGGGGGGGGTCATTTAGGGCCCCCACCCACCGCGCAGGGGTGGGGGCCAGGGGGGGAGGACAGTAGGTCCCCCCCCTTATTGTTTTATTAGGGCCCCCACCCACCGCTCAGGGGTGGGGGCCAGGGGGGGAGGACAGTAGGTCCCCCCCTTATTGTTTTATTAGGGCCCCCACCCACCGCTCAGGGGTGGGGGCCAGGGGGGAGGACAGTAGGTCCCCCCCCCTTATTGTTTTATTAGGGCACCCACCGCGCAGGGGTGGGGGCTGGGGGGGAGGACAGTAGGACCCCCCCCCCCCCTTATTACCATTTTTTTTTACAGTGAGCAGCCACAGGCTGCTCACTGTTTAGGGGACATGCCCCTACTCGCGGTATAGCGAGTAGGGGCATTGGGGAGATTTTAATCTCCCTTGTGCTATTATGGGGGTCATATTGACCCCCATAGAGTGAGGGGGGGACCTGGGGGGCTTATGAAGTGGTGGGGAGCTCTGCTCCCTGCCGCTTCTATAGTTACATATTACAAGGAGGGAGCTGCACGCCGGTAGTGTTAGTTTGTTTGTCTGATGTTTCTATTCATTCATTCGTCTGTCTGATGAATGAATGAATGAATAGGTGAATTCCCGTTCGCATGTCCAGGTGTTTCACTGGGCATGTGCGGGAATCTCACAGTCTGTGTAGTGTGGGTAGATGACGTGTCCCACAGGGACTTCAACTACCCACACAAAGATGGCGGCCCCCTGAATATAGATCGGGGCAGAAGATAAAGAATTAAAAAGAGGTAATGTGGGGGGCTTAGGGGCATTTGGGGGTGACAAGGGGGTCGATTGGATGTAGTGGAGGCGGGAGGGGGGTTAAAAAAAAAACGGGGTTCGGCATGACAGTGCCGCTTTAATGTGGATAAGTGCAAGATAATGCATCTTGGACGTAAAACCCCAAGGGCAGAGTACAGAATATTTGATAGAGTCCTAACCTCAACATCTGAGGAAAGGGATTTAGGGGTGATTATTTCTGATGACTTCAAGTGTGGTGGAATCTCGGTAAAAATAAATTTAGTAGGCCGAGATTACCACGTGGCATGTGTACGTGCATATGCTGACGTATCGATCAGTTGGTTGCACGTGGCAAGATACGATCAATAGTGTACGGAGCATGTGCGAGAATACAGGATGTAGTATTCCCCTCCTCCATTGTGCTGGACAGGCCATGCGGTCAAACAGGAAGTTAATTCTTATTTGTATTGATTGGTCAAGAGAATGTGCGGGTGGAGCTTAATATGGGAGGAGTTATATGCCTATATAAGGAGCCTGCACTATTGTCCGGGGCTCAGAACTTGCTGTATTTTGGTGACATTAGTCCCTCTGAGTCCCGATCGGTGAACCGAATAAAGAATCTCTTCCTTCCTGAAGAAACCTGTGTCCATCTCTCTGTGCTTGGCTTCCGTCAGTTTCTCCGGTATCATTTGGTGCATTGGCCGGGAAGCTCATCGTTCAACGGTAGCTGAGAAGCAGAGGCGTGAGACGGTCTATCTTTGCCCACGTTCTCTACGGCAGCACCCCTGAACTTCTGCGTGGACCTCCCTTCGTCTCGGCGCCACTGATCTGTTGTCCAGGAGATCATCGGCCTCTACGTAGTAAGTGCTGGGGTGTCCCCGTCGATGAGTGTGAACTCAGGTTCAGGAACGAGGAGGTAAGACGACCGCTGTTTTAGACGGCGGACCCACTAGGGGTATACCGATTGTGTGGTAGGCCCATAAGGGGTTAAATCTGTGTATGGAATCTGCCCCCTCTGTCGGAGGGAAGGAGCGAAGGCGCACCGCTCAATCGAACGCTCTTTAGTAAGACCGTTTGATTTGGTTTGGAGTCAGGCGGGGTTCTGTGTAAATAGCCCTAGCCGGACACCGGTGTCTTGTCTAGACTAGCGTTCTAGGGTGTATATTTCATTCGCTAGGTCGGAGGGACCGGGAGACTAAGCAGACTCTGATGTACATTATCGTTTGCTAGCTCTCAACCTATCTTGGCTAAGTGGGAAGGCGTGTAAATTTGGAACCCACTAGACCTTTGATAGAGTAGAAAGACTAAAAGGGTTCTGTTGTAAATTCCGCCCTCTAGTTCGCTATATGTGGTGCTTGGGCAGTGTGGCTAACCAAAACGGATGTAGATAGTTTTAGGTAGTCCATCAAGGTACTGGCCAATAGTTTAGTTGGGATTGTATATGTGTTAAAGATTGTTAGTAACGTGTATATCTTGTTAGATAGCGCGAGCTCAGCCGTCTAGCGAGAGTGTTAATAGTGTGTTGCTGTATTATAGTGCACGGTACCATAACCCTGTATATTTACTGACACTGTATATAAGTACTAATCATTGTCGTTTATTGCATGTCTAACACCATAACCACTAATAATTGTATTGTGACCTTAAATTGTACTTTGACCTATGCTAACCGTACTGTAACTGCTGTTTGTAAAAGACGATGTTACTGGGGTGTGTTATAGACGGGTAGTTCATATATAGAGAATTATAGCGTGGGTGACTGTATAGTTTCGCCAAAGGGCATAATATCGATTACTTAGTGACTGGTGTAACAGCTGTGTGTGTACGAGAATTCCCTGAGTGTTTTTATCGTGTTGTTGTGTACGTTTCACTTGGTAACTGTACGTGGTGCTGTTGCCGGAAGAAACGGGTGTGACTGTTGCCGGAAGAAACGGGTGTGACTGTTGAATAGAGTGTGTGTATAGCATTCGTTGTCAACGACGCTCCATTGTTAAGTATGGGCGCGTCGGAGTCGACGATTTTGGATCCCTTAGGTTGTATGGTAAAGAATTTTAAAAAGGGATTTAAAGTATGTGATTTTGGGGTTAAAATGTCTCCTGCACGTTTGGTAACTTTGTGCACTAGGGAGTGGCCTACTTTGGTTGCGGCATGGCCGCCACGTGGCAGTTTGGATCCAAATCTGGTACAGCGTGTACACGTGGCTGTATCAGGTAGGCCTGAACTTTACGGACAATTTCCATACATTGACTGTTGGAGACAGGCCGTAAACGACTCGCCAAGATAGGTCCGGATATGCCACGAGGAGCAATGTCGCCTCATGGTGGCCAGGACTCGTTTGTCCACTAGGGCCATGGTTACGCCCATTTTGGACACGCCCCCTGAGTCCGAGATCCCTATGCCGCCCCCTTACTTCCCTGTAGAGGGAAGTGATACAAGTACAGGAAGTTCTACACCCACTCGCCCGTTGTCCCCATCCACATCCGCTTCCTCCTCCAGCTCAGAATCCATCCCACCCGTTACTAAACCTCCCCTTCCGGTACCAACCCCCGTTAAACCCATGTATCCTGATTTGGCGCCAACTCAAGCTTCCGGTCAGGCTTCTTCTAGCCCGGCTCGGAATATTCTATTTACCGACCTTCCCCAAAATCAAGCTTCTACATCCTCATGCCTTACTACCCCCCGACCGGAACCTCTAACCGACGCCCCTCCACGTAGCCCTATACTAACCCGACAACTGACCGGTACCCAACGACCCAAACATTATCAGATGCCTCTTCGTTTGAATCCTGGGTCAGCCTATCTTGATGCCACAGGTCAAATGGTGTATGCTGACCCAGTCTTCGTATATGTCCCGTTCACGACTACCGATCTCTTGAATTGGAAGACCCACAATTCCTCGTATACTGAGAAACCACAAGCCATGACCGACCTGTTCACCTCGATAGTCCAGACGCATAATCCAACCTGGGCTGATTGCCAGCAATTATTAATGACATTGTTTAATAATGAGGAGAGGACTAGGATTAATCAAGCGGCCATTAAAGCGCTAGAGGAAGAAGCCCGTACTTTAAATCAAGCCAATCCAGCAGCATGGGCCGCAACACATTATCCTAATACCGATCCCGAATGGAATGTTAATGGCGCAGATATGCGTCACCTAAAAGCCTATAGAGATGCTATAATTGCTGGCATGAAAGCCGGAGGGAAGAAAGCCATAAATATGTTGAAGACAGTTGAGGTGATTCAGAAAAGTGATGAAGCGCCCAGTGTCTTTTATGACCGATTATTGGAGGCATACCGCCTGTATACCCCCTTTAATCAGGAAGACACCGAGAATTCCCGAATGGTAAACGCCTTTGTCAGCCAAGCCTACGGGGATATTAAGCGCAAGCTACAGAAGTTAGAAGGGTTTGCAGGAATGTCCATCACCCAACTAATGGAGGTAGCAAATAAGGTATATATGAATAGGGAATCAGAAAGTAAGAAAGAGGAAGAGCGCAAGATGCGTAAAAAGGCGGATATGCTAGCGGTAGCGATCGCAGGCGTAGATAGACGGGGCCCAGATAGAGGCGATAGTAAGTGGAATAGGGAGCCCTTGAGTAGGAATCAGTGCGCGTATTGCAGAGAAGAAGGGCATTGGAGAAGCGAGTGTCCGAAAAGAGAGCAGTACGAGAGAGATCCACCCAGGGCAGGTTATGGAAACTTTAGAGGCAGAGCGAGAGGTAGAGGAGGTCCCGGAGGGAGTAATGGTAACAGAGGAAGTGTAAGAGAGGATAGATATTATCCCGCAGCGCAAAGGTCCCGCGATAGAGAAGGTAGGGACTTTGTAGGATTGGCTGACACGGTCATGGAGGACTATTGATACCGACCGGGCTCCATCCCCCTTGGTTGAGCGGAGCCTATGGTCGAAGTATCAATAGGGGGAAAAAGGAGTGCATTCATGATCGACACTGGTGCTGAACATTCGGTGGTGACTAACCTAGTTGCTCCTCCATCTGGAAGAACTATTACCGTAATAGGAGCAACTGGAAGAAGTGCTGCAAAACCGGTTCTTAAAAGTCGACTCTGTACATTGGGAGGCCTCGTAGTAAAACATCAATTCCTTTACATGCCTGAATGTCCAGTCCAATTGCTGGGACGTGATATGCTATCTAAATTACAAGCGCAGATTACGTTCCTACCAAACGGAACAACATCTTTAAAGTTTAATGGACCTTCAGGTATTATGACATTATCCGTACCAAAGGAAGAAGAGTGGCGACTTTATACAGCGTTGACTAACCAAAACCCTAGGAGTGATGAATTCATGTCAGGGTACCTGTGGTCTCTACCTCCGAAAGAGGTAGAGACTTAGCTGTTCCTCCATCCAGACGGTCTGATGGCTCCCTTCCCCGCGGTCTATCCGGTCATGCTAGGCCGGCCGCGAGGGAGTGACTGCCTTTTACAGCATCTAGGCAGGAAGTAGTCATCAGGACACTCCCCCGGAACGACCTGTCAGTCAATTGCTGCAGGACCAATCAAGACGCCTCGGAGGAGTGGTTACTGCTCTGAACAGGGTATTTAACAGAGCTTCTTTCATTAGCTCATTGCCCTGTCGTGGTTCTAGCTTGTTCTAGTCACTCAGTGCTTGTGTATTCTATTATCCCTTTTGGTTTTGACCCGGCTTGTTTACCTTACTCTGCTTATCTCTGTTACCCTTGATTCGGCTTGTCTCTCGCTTACCTGTCTTCTGTTACCCTCGACCTCGGCTTGTCTTTGACCATTCTATACTGTGCTACTTACGTTAGTCCGGCCATTCTAAGGTCCGGTATACGTATCTGGCTACTGTTTGTACTCTGCGTGTTGGATCCCTGTCCCGATCCTGACAATTCAACATACCAGGAGTTTGGGCAGAGAACAACCCACCAGGACTGGCCCGCAATATTCCACCTATTAAAATTGAACTAAAACTTGGGGTTTATCCAGTGAGCCTACGACAATATCACATTCCGCAGAAGGCTAAGAAGAACATTCAATCTTATCTGGATAAGTTCATACGGTATGGTATCCTAAAATTCTGTACTTCCCCCTGGAACACCCCATTGCTGCCTGTTCAAAAGCCCGGTACAGATGAGTATCGCCCTGTGCAGGACTTGAGAGCAGTCAATGATGCGGTTGTTAGTATACATCCAGTTGTGCCCAATCCGTATAACCTGCTTGATTTAATTCCGGGCGGGGCTACATATTTTACAGTCTTAGATCTCAAAGATGCCTTCTTTTGCCTCTGAATTGCCGCAGAAAGCCAATGTATCTTCGCTTTCCAATGGGAAAACGCTGTAACAGGCTCGAAACGCCAAATGACTTGGACAAGACTACCTCAAGGGTTTAAAAATTCACCGACCCTATTTGGTTCAGCTCTAAGTCAAGTCTAAGTCAAGTCTAAGTCTACTGGATTTCGAGTCTATCCCAGGAGAGTGTGTATTGTTACAATATGTAGATGACTTGTTGATAGCCGCAGTCACAAGAGAAATATGTCAGCAAGCAACGCACGATCTACTACACATTCTCTGGAAGGCAGGATACAAGGTGTCTAGGAAGAAGGCTCAGTTGTGTTTGCCAACTGTCAAATATCTGGGATTCCATATCTCTGAAGGTCAAAGGATAATGGGGCCAGAGAGAAAAGAAGCTGTGTGCCAAATACCAATACCCAAGAATAGAAGACAAGTGCGAGAGTTCTTGGGGTCAGCAGGCTTCTGTAGGATATGGATTCCCAGTTACGCGATATTGGCAAAACCTCTGTATGCAGCTATCAAGGATACAGAACACGACCCCTTCTTATGGACTCAAGAACAGCAAACGGCATTTGAAGATGTGAAGAAGGCTTTGATGAGTGCCCCAGCATTAGGTCTGCCTGATCACACACGACCATTCTACCTGTACGTACACGAGCAAAGAAGAATGGCTGTGGAAGTATTGACACAGTACTTGGGATCATGGCAAAGACCTGTTGCCTATATGTCTAAGCAACTGGATGCAGTGGCCAGCGGACTTCCACCTTGTCTAAGAGCCGTAGCTGCAGCCGCCCTGCTGGTAGCTGAAGCCGATAAACTCACTCTGGGTCAAGAACTTTATGTACGAGTCCCACATGCAGTATAGACGTTGTTGGATTACAAAGGAAATCATTGGTTTAGTAACAGCCGTATGACCAAGTATCAAGCAATGTTGTGTGAAAACCCAAGAGTGCATTTAGAGACTGTAAATACCTTAAATCCAGCTACCCTTTTGCCACAACCTACTGAAAGTCAACATGATTGTTTGGAAGTGATGGATGAAGTATTCTCAAGTAGACCAGATCTTCGTGATTTTCCCATCCAGAACCCCGATGTTCAATATTACACAGACGGCAGTAGTTATGTGAAAGAAGGGATCCGCTATGCAGGATATGCAGTAACAACGATAGACAAGGTGATAGAAGCTCGGCCACTGGCAAAAGGAACATCAGCACAAAAGGCAGAATTGATAGCACTGACACGAGCGTTACAATTGGCTGAAGGTTTGATAGTGAACATCTACACGGACTCCAAGTATGCGTTTTTAACCACTCATGCCCACTGAGCTTTGTATAAAGAAAGAGGACTATTGAATTCAGAGGGCAAAGAAATCAAGTACGCAGCTGAAATTGGAAGCAGTATGGGAACCGAAAGAAGTCGGTATTATACATTGTCGAGCGCATCTGAGAGGAGATGGTGATGTAACCAAAGAAAATCGGATGGCAGATAGTGCAGCTAAGCGTGCCGCTGAATCAGGAAGACAGGAATATGTGGAACATATAGCTGCTCTTATACCAACCCCACTGTCTCAATGGACTCCAGTTTATACAGCTCAAGAAGAAGAGTGGTTAAAGACTGAACCTGGAAAGTATTTGGAGAACAAATGGTATCAGTTAGAAGATGGGAGAATAGTTATTCCAGCATCACTAGCGGTAGAAATTGTCCAAAACTATCACAACGGGACACATTCTGGGAGAGACAGTACAGAAGAATCTCTCAGAAAACATTTCTACATACCAAGATTGTCCAACTTAACTCAAGCCATTGTACGAAGATGTGTGACGTGTGCTAAAAATAATGCAAGGCAAGGACCAGTAAAGCCACCAGGAGTTCAGTTTATGGGGGGACTCCCTATGTCCGATCTACAAATTGACTATACAGTAATGCCTAAATCTGGTGGACATCGCTACCTATTAGTAGTTGTGTGCACCTATTCAAGCTGGGTAGAAGCATGTCCTACTCGTACAGAGAAAGCAGGAGAAGTTGTGAGATTCCTGCTACGAGAAATAATACCCCGATATGGACTACCCTGCTCTATAGGATCGGACAATGGTCCAGCTTTTGTTCATCAATGCCTACAACAACTGACTCATATGCTTGGTATAAAGTGGAGGCTTCATACAGCATATAGACCTTAGAGTTCTGGTAAGGTAGAGAGAATGAATAGAACTATTAAAAACCAGTTGGCAAAAATGTGTCAGGAAACCCAACTTAAGTGGAACGTTCTTTTGCCCATAGCTCTGTTGCGAATCCGCAGTACACCTACCAGAAGGATGGGCCTCTCTCCTTTTGAAATCATGTATGGGCGACCACCTCCCGTACTTGGTAACTTAAGGGGGGATTTGAGTCAGTTGGGAGAAGGAATTACTCGGCAGCAGGTTGTAGAGTTGGGTAAGACTATGGAGGAGGTACAGAAATGGGTACAAGATAGATTACCTGTGAATATTTATCCCCCTGTTCATAGTTACCACCCAGGAGATCAAGTGTGGATTAAAGAGTGGAATAATGTACCGTTAGGGCCCGAGTGGAGAGGTCCTTATGTTGTTCTTTTATCTACCCCTACAGCGATAAAAGTGGCCGAAGTGACTCCATGGATACATCACTCCAGGGTTAAACCAGCAGCGGTCGATTCTTGGCAAGTTACACCAGATCCAGAGAATCCCTGCAAGATCCGGTTAAAGCGCACGACTCAGTCGGAGTGACGAGGAACCTTGTGGATTACAAATTTTATTGCTTCAGAGATTGGTAAGTGAGTGAGACGGCCATAATAAAGCCTGTCCGCTCACCAACGAGTGATTTAAAAGTCAGGAAAAGTCTCGAAGGGACCCCTGTGAAGACGAGCAGAACTCCATTCCCTGCAGCCCTTACATCCTGGAAGCTGAGGTGCCATCGCACGGACGAAGACTGAGGATGCCGACGAAAGATGTGTTTCTGATAATGTTTATTTATATGTATTTTTATATTCAGGAAGGTAGAGGTACCGACACTCTTAGCTGTGAGGTATGCATTAAGACTACAAGAACAGGTAACCATATTTCCCAGACCCTAATTTGGCATTCGCAATATGAGTGTAAAGGTGATGTGTCTAGGTGTAGATACTTAAATGTAGAGTATAGTGTATGCCATCTAGGGGTAGGAGAACCTAAGTGCTTCAATCCAGAGTATCAACCCCGTACAATTTGGTTGACTCTCAGGAATGGAGATCCTCAGGGGACCCTAATAAATAAAACGGTATTAGAATCCGTACATTCTTCGGGTGTTCTGCTATTTGATGCATGTAAGGCGATATCAAGTGGTAGAAAGCCGTGGAATGTATGTGGGGATCTTAGATGGGAGAGAACGTATGGGTCTAATGATAAATATATTTGTCCCAGCAGTAAAAATAAGTATGTGAGTCCTAGATGCCCAAATAGAGAATATAATTTTTGCCCATATTGGTCTTGTGTGGGGTGGGCAACTTGGGGACAGACAGCAGACAAGGACATGATTGTGACTAAGTTGCCTACCAATCCATACTGTAAGTCTATGGAATGCAATCCAGTCCATATTCTTATAAATAATCCTGACCAATTCTTAGATAGATATGGTAATTTATTTGGGTTTCAAATATATGGGATGGGTTTAGACGCTGGGACAGTATTGTTTATAGGGATAGAGACCGATACGGTGACCTCCCAAACTCATCAGGTATACCATTCCTTTTATGAAGAGATGAGTATAGATAATAAGATCCCCCATAACGCTAAAAACCTGTTCATTGATTTAGCTGAAAGTATTGCCGGTAGTCTTAATGTTACCAACTGCTATGTGTGTGGAGGTACTAACATGGGAGACCAATGGCCTTGGGAAGCAAAGGAGGTAATGTCCGGTTCTGAGGCAGTTGAACAATTAATATCTTCACAAGCCGATTATCAGATGAGTGTTAGAGGTAAATCTGAGTGGAGATTAAAGACCTCCATCATAGGTTATGTTTGCATAGCAAGGAAAGGAATGATGTATAATACTTCTGTAGGAGAGTTAACTTGTCTAGGGCAAAAAGCTTATGATGATGATACAAAGAATACAACTTGGTGGTCGGCTTCAAATGTCTCAGAACCATCTAACCCGTTTGCAAGATATGCCAATTTAAAGGACGTATGGTTTGATTTATCCATCACATCTAATTGGAGAGCCCCAGCAAATTTGTACTGGATCTGTGGTAAGAAAGCCTATTCGGAGTTGCCACAGGACTGGGAAGGGGCATGTGTGTTGGGTATGCTCAAACCATCCTTCTTCTTGTTACCTATTGAAACAGGTGAGACTTTGGGTGTTAAAGTGTATGATGTGAATCATAGGAAGAAAAGGGGACCCATAGAGATAGGCGCCTGGGAAGATGATGAATGGCCTCCCCAGCGTATTATAGATTATCATGGGCCAGCCACGTGGGCAGAGGATGGTACTTTTGGATATAGAACCCCAATTTATATGCTCAACCGTATTATAAGATTACAGGCGGTGGTTGAGATTATTACTAATGAGACCTCACAAGCGCTCAATCTTCTAGCAAAGCATAATACCAGGATGAGGACAGCAGTGTACAAAAATAGATTAGCCTTGGATTACCTATTGGCAGTAGAGGGAGGTGTATGTGGGAAGTTTAACCTGAGCAATTGCTGTCTTCAAATAGATGACAAAGGGCAGGCAATAGCTGAGCTTACTAGCCATATGGTTAAACTAGCACATGTGCCTACTCAGGTATGGAAAGGGTACAATCCAAGTAGTTGGTTTGGTAGCTGGTATGAGCAGTTTGGAGGGCTAATGTTGTGTCTACTCCTGCCATGTCTTATCCCCTTAGTAGTTAGGTCTGTGCAAAGCCTGATAGAAAATATAGCAGAAAGGAAGGCTGCAGCACAGATAATGGCTATATATATATATATATAAGGCTCTAGATCAGGGAGAACCAATGCAGGAAGAGGAGTGTTAAGGGATTCACATCATAGGAAAAGTCTGGTCTGGTTCATGGTAACCTGAGGTGTATGCAAACCAAGGTTAAGTGATGCCTCAAGTAATTGTGAAATATTAAGAGGCATCAAAGGGGGGAATGTGGTGGAATCTCGGTAAAAATAAATTTAGTAGGCCGAGATTACCACGTGGCATGTGTACGTGCATATGCTGACGTATCGATCAGTTGGTTGCACGTGGCAAGATACGATCAGTAGTGTACGGAGCATGTGCGAGAATACAGGATGTAGTATTCCCCTCCTCCATTGTGCTGGACAGGCCATGCGGTCAAACAGGAAGTTAATTCTTATTTGTATTGATTGGTCAAGAGAATGTGCGGGTGGAGCTTAATACGGGAGGAGTTATATGCCTATATAAGGAGCCTGCACTATTGTCCGGGGCTCAGAGCTTGCTGTATTTTGGTGACATTAGTCCCTCTGAGTCCCGATCAGTGAACCGAATAAAGAATCTCTTCCTTCCTGAAGAAACCTGTGTCCATCTCTCTGTGCTTGGCTTCCGTCAGTTTCTCCGGTATCAAAAGGTAGGCAGACAATGTAATAGAGCAGCAGGAAATGCTAGCAGAATGCTTGGTTGTATAGGGAGAGGTATTAGCAGTAGAAAGAGGGAAGTGCTCATGCCATTGTACAGAACACTGGTGAGACCTCACTTGGAGTATTGAACGCAGTACTGGAGACAGTATCTTCAGAAGGATATTGATACCTTAGAGAGAGTTCAGAGAAGGGCTACTAAACTGGTTCATGGATTGCAGGATAAAACTTACCAGGAAAGGTTAAAGGAACATGTATAGCTTGGAGAAAAGACGAGACAGGGGGGATATGATAGAAACATTTAAATACATAAAGGGAATCAACACAGTAAAGGAGGAGACTATATTTAAAAGAAGAAAAACTACCACAACAAGAGGACATAGTCTTAAATTAG
The DNA here is from genome assembly GCF_036172605.1 of Pelobates fuscus. NCBI lineage: Eukaryota > Metazoa > Chordata > Amphibia > Anura > Pelobatidae > Pelobates > Pelobates fuscus. The sequence goes on from NC_086326.1 coordinate 95,659,718, forward strand.
AGGGACAAAGGTTTAAAAATAATATCAGGAAGTATTACTTTACTGAGAGGGTAGTGGATGCATGGAATAGACTTCCGGGTGAAGTGGTAGAGGTTAACACAGTAAAGGAGTTTAAGCATGCGTGGGATAGGCATAAGGCTATCCTAACTATAAGATAAGGCCAGAGACTAATGAAAGTATTTAGAAAATTGCGCAGACTAGATGGGCCGAATGGTTCTTATCTGCCGTCACATTTTATCTTTCTATGTTTATGGCAACCAGATAAATATTTATAGAAGCTGCAGATATGTTTATAGCAACAGGAATAATGTTTATAGCAGCTGGTGATATGTTTATAGCAACAGTAGAAATGTTTATAGCAACAGGTGAATTGTTTATAGCAACCAGATATATTTTTATAGCAACCAGAGATATGTTTATAGCAACTGGGCAAGTGTTTATAGAAACTGCAGATATGTTTATAGCAACCAGAGAAATGTTTATTACAATAAAAATATATGTTTATAGCAACCACAAAAATGTGTATAGCAACTGGTGATATGTTTATAGCACCCAGAGAAATGTTTAAAGCAAATGGAGAAATGTTTATAGCGACCAGTGATATACTTATAGCAACCGAAGAAATGTTTATTGCAAATGGATCTGATATGTTTATAAAAACGGGTGAAATGTTTATAGCAACCGGAGACATATTTATAGCAACCAAAGATATGTTTATAGCAACTAGTGATATGCTCATAGCAACAGGAGAAATGTTTATAGCAACCGGTGGTATGCTCATAGCAACAGGAGAAATGTTTATAGCAACCGGTGGTATGCTCATAGCAACAGGATAAATGTTTATAGCAACCGGAGAAATGTTTATAGCAACAAGTGAATTATTTATAGCAACCAGATATATGTTAATAGTAACAGGAGAAGAGTTTATAGCAACTACAGATATGTTTATAGCAACTGCAGATATGTTAATAGCAACCACAGAAATGTGTGTAGCAACTGGTTTTGTGTTTATAGCAATTGGAGTTATGATTATAATTAACCGAGAAATGTTTATTGCAACCAGAGAAATGTTTAGAGTAACCGGAGATATGGCTATAACAACTACATGCTACATTTTTCTGGTTGCTAATCAAAGATATGTTTATACAAACGGAGAAATGTTTATAGCGATCAGAAAAGTTCTTATAGCAACCGGAGAAGTGTTTATAGCAACGAGAGAATTGTTTATAGCAACCAAAGATGTGTTTATAACAACCAGTGGAATATTTATAGCAACCAGGGGCGTACACACATTCCATGGGGCCCCGGTGCGAAACTGATCTGTGCCTCATGTTCACCGGTTGTTCTTCCTTGAAGTACTTTTGGTAGGTACTAACCAGTGCATACCGGGAACGCTCCATAAGACTTGTCATTTTGTTCTGACCCAGTCATCCAGCCATCACTATTTGGTCCTTGTCAAAGTCACTCAGGTCTTCACTTGCCCATTTGTCCTGCTTCCAACACATGAAATTCAATAACTGCCTGTTCAATAACTACCCCTTGAAAAGTAATTCATTAGTTATAGGCATAAAATGTATTATAAGAAATAAGCAGTAAAAATCGGTTAGTGAAAATGTAATGTTTTCCAAGCAAGGAACTAATCTATAAAATAAGATATCCACAACAACATCACATACACTTTACATAAAATGGCACACACTGTGGTAAATATGAGACAGGTATTCTACAGCTGCTGGTAAACTGGAAATGCTGGAATGTCTATCCTCAACAACAACAAAAAAAAACAGTCTTTATTGAGGTGAATGACAAAAGAGGATGTCTGCAGAGTTTATAGAATCAGGATGTTGATCAATTTATTGGCTAGGTGTTTGTGCATGAAATATGCACAGATTTGTCATAGCCTTCCTGAAACTCTTGTTCCGAGCTGGCTAATGACACAGCCAGAGGTGGAGTTATGCCTCGGGCAGTAGTCTAAATATGTCTATATATGCAGCATTTCATACTGAAACGCTGCACATAAAGGTTTAGTCCACCATCACCAGTTGAAAACACTAAAGTGGTCATGGTGCTAGGAGTAAGTAAGAATATCAGCAAGCATTATATGGGGGCACAGCCAGAACAATAGAGCATTATATAAAAGAATCGCTGCTACAGCCTACAGCCTGGCATGATCAAAGTTTACATAATACACCAAAATGTACCAAATATGGGGATTTAGCCATGACCATAATGTTAGGCCCACTACTTTTTACAGTAACAAAATTAACACTATGCACTACAAATTTCATTAATTACTGAAATCACTGCCTGTCTGTTGCATGCAATTATAATATATAATTAATTTGCTGTGCATATGCATTACTCCTCCATCCATCGATGGAGGGGTACAACAAGCAAACGCTGAAGGAGCCTCAGCGCTGGAAAGAGGTTAGTGTTAAAAGGGTTTTTAACCCATTCATGAGAGGGGGAGAAACCTAGTAAGTTAAGGACAGGGCACACTATAGCGCAGGCATAGGCAACCTTCGGAACTGCAGATGTTTTGGACTACACCTCCCATGATGCTTTTACAGCATTATGGGTGTAAGAGCATTATGGGGGATGTAGTCCACAACAGCTGGAGTGCCAAAGGTTGCCTATCCCTGCTATAGTGTTAGGAATACAGTTGTTTAAGCATATTAAGGCCTAGAGTCTATCCTGGAGATCATCACTGCTGCTATTGGCATGTGATTGTTGACTATAGTGATTACCTCTCTTAGCTTGCTTTTGATTTGGTGCATGTGTGAGATCTGATGGAGCTTCTTTAAATGATGTGAGATGTTTCTCAAATTCACCAACCATATTATTATTATTGTTGTTGTTATTATTATCGCCATTTATATAGTGCCAACAGATTCCATAGCAGTTTACAATATTATGATTTAACTATAAATAGGACAATTACAAGAAAACTTACAGGAAGGTTAAAGAGGACCCTGTTTAAAATCGAACCATATGATCTTTAATTTCCCTTAGGAAGCCCTGGAGATATTGGTAGAGGCCCATCCTGGTCTTATCATGGAGATCACAGTATCTTCTAAAATCGGCGTTGTCAGTGTGGGGGAGGGAGGGGGGTTGCTTGAGGGACCCATCAGCTACAGCGCAGATATGTTTTTAATATATTTTTCTCATTTCCTCAGTGGTGATGTTTACACTGTGAGAAAGCATGGATTGGTAACTGTCTTAGCCTATCACGTCTCTTGCACTAGCATGCTAGTGGGCCAATGAGCACAGTACACAGAAATATAATGGCATATCCCTGTGGGATTTCCTCCAATATGCTACTTCACAAGCTACCACGAAAATGACTAGTAGAAATCCATGTGCTCTCGAAGTATGACTATCACCATTGAGGAAATAACTTAAAGTGTATGGTGACCGGCCTCATGCAGGGCACACCATGTGCAGAGCACTCCTGAAGATGAATCCCCCAGAAGTGTGCAGTGAGAGTTCATCTAATGGTGCGCTTAAAGGGAAACTCCAGTGCCAGGAAAACAATCCATTTTCCTGGCACTGCAGGTCCCCTCTCCCTCCCACCCACCCCCCAATCCCCAGTTGCTGAAGGGGTGAAAACCCCTTCAGTAACTTACCTGAGGCAGTGACGATGTCCCTCGTCGCTGCTTCCTCCTCCGCACCGCTCCTCCTTCTGACTCCGTCAGCCAGTGGGCGAGACTGATCCGCATTAGCGCTCCCCATAGGAAAGCATTGAAAATGCATTTCAATACTTTACTATGGGAAAATGAGCGACGCTGGAGGTCCTCACACAGCGTGCTATGATGCAGGAAGTGCCCTCTAGTGGCTGTCTAGTAGACAGCCACTAGAGGTGGAGTTAACCCTGCAAGTTAATTATTGCAGTTTATAAAAAACTGCAATAATTACAGTTGCAGGGTTAAGAGTAGTGGGAGTTGGCACCCAGACCACTCCAATGGGCAGAAGTGGTCTGGGTGCCTGGAGTGTCCCTTTAAGCTCTGAATTTGGAACAGTTCCCATACCTTGCATCATATGGGAGTTAGTTGCGTGAGCATCTATGATTAAATATGGTGCAGTGTCATCAGATGATGTTTTGTAGCATACAGCACCCCCAATAACATGGAACATGAGCCAGATTAGTTATGTATGTGGCCATAAATGGTGCAGCAAAAGGAGAAGCCTGCATTAATATGGCCACATGTGTGCTATGCAGAAAACAAAAAGCACATCAGGTGGTGAGAATTCTGAGTGTAATGTAATGCCAGAGATAAAGTAATACTTATCCTTTGTACTCTATGGTCAATAGCCAAGTCAATACCCCAGGAAAAGAGATCTGCATGAAATAGCTAGAAAAAAAAGGAAATAAGTAGATTCATTGACAGAGATTCGGTGTGGTGTATAGAAATTGCAGAGGCATTAATATTCTTGTACACTGCGAACATTGCTGACAGGCTGTTTAACAGCAAATGACTTAATCCTGCTCACAATATAGATATACAGATAAGTTTCACAGAGAATACAGACATGGCTATTTATCTAAACGAGGAGGCTGAGCTGGACATGCAGCCCGATGGGGCCAATTACAGCTTTTACTGTGATTTACACAGTGCATTATCACAGTTATACCGCCCCCACACCTCCCTCTCCCTCCCGCTGCACCACAGAGCAACTTGGCAGCAATGCCTGGTTCAATACCCTGGTGGCAACGTTAATGCATGAGTCTTGCAGCTCCCACTCCTTCCATTGGCTGGGTACTGACTCACGTTCCAGTGTTGTCATGGACACCAAGTGTGAATCTTTTCATGGGAAGAATTAAAGCTCTTTCTCCGTCATTTACCTTTCTCAGAGTAAAGCCAACGTGCGGTGCCAAAAAACATTCACAACGTTTGTTTGGAGATTAATTCACTCTATACTACAGTGAGTGTTACAATGGAGTAGGGTCAGACATGCTGATAGAGTGGAGTAGCATGAATGCACTAATAAATTAAAGGATTTATTCCATGCCCTTACAGTAAGTCCGCTGTTCAGGGCAGCACAGATTGGTTTTAAGATTGTTAAGGTGGCTTATTATATGTTAAGTAAAAAAAACTAATGCATACCTGGTCTATGGATGACCTTAGACAAAATAGCTGCAGAAATGCAAGTATTAAAAGTCTATTCCATTATAGGGATTACCAAAGCAGTAAAGATGTCAGGTCTACCTTAGAATTGATTTACAGTGGGACCTCAGCATTACATTAGCATTTATACCACATCATGGCAATGCTAATAGTCTGTCCCTGAGGAACGGTATCTTGTACAGGTTCATTGCTAGTCCTGCAAGTGCAAAGGTCTACCGTCTTTCCTCATTGAAGAGACAACCCTAGAGGTGAAGACACTGGAGGGGCAACATGCTTTAATACAAATAATTTATCACTCCTTTAAAAAAAAACAAAAAACAAAAAAAACAGAATAGAGAATTCTGAGCTTTCTACCTACAGATTAACCAACAGAATCATAAATCATCTGTGACTCATACAGCCTCAGCTACTAAGTGTTCCTGACTCATCACCCGCTATATGCCATCTGCACTGCAGGCTTGTGCTCTCCCAACCTTTAAATAACACAGAAAGAAATACACAATACAACAATACAGGCATTCAACAGGAGTGTCTACTAGCATGCATATGCAAATGTTTAGACCTCTAAAATTCCTTCTATATTATAGAGTCACGCGCATAGCAAGCAAAGAATATATAGCTTAGGATTCTTCACTCCAGAAATATGTCCTGCACAAAGGTTACATGCAGTTTGCATGTGTGTGTCAGTGAGCATCTGCTAGTGAGTGAGTTTTTGTGTGTGCCTGCTAGTGAGTTAACTTCTGTATGTGTGTGCGTGCTAATGAGGGAGCTTCTATGTGTGTGTGCTAGTGAGGGAGCTTCTGTGTGTGCGCCTGCTATTGAGAAAGCTTCTGTGTGTGTGCACCTGCTAGTGCGTGAGTTTGTGTGTGTGTGCCTGCTAGTGAGTGAGCTTCTGTGTGTGTATGCGCCTGCTAGTGAGTGAGCTTCTGCTTGTGCTAGTGAAGTAGCTTCTGTCTATGCGCCTGCTAGTGAGGGAACTTTTGTGTGTGTGTTTGCCTGCTAGTGAGTGAGCTTCTGTGTGTGTATGCGCCTGTAGTGGGTGAGCTTCTGTGTGTGTGTGCATGCGTGCATCTGCTAGTGAGTGAGCTTCTGTGTGTGTGTGTGTGTGTGTGTGCCTGCTAATGAGGGAGCTTCTGTGTGTGAGTGTGCATCTGCTAGTGAGTGAGCTTGTGTGTATATGTGCCTGCTAGTGAGTGAGCATGTGTGTGTGCGCCTGCTAGTGAGTTAACGTTATGTGTGTGTGTCTGCTAGTGAGTGAGCCTGTGTGTGTTTGTGCTAGTGAGGGAGCTTCTGTGTGTGTGTGTGCCTGCTTGTGAGTGAGTTTCTGTCTATGTGTGCCTCTGCAAGTGAGTGAGCTTGTGTGTATGTGTGTGCTAGTGAGGAAGCTTCTGTGTTTGTGCACCAGCTAGTGAGGGAGCTTCTGTGTGTGTGCACCTGCTAGTGAGTGAGTTTGTGTGTGTGTGTGTGCCTGCTAATAAGTGAACTTTGTTTGTCTGTTAGTGAGCGAGCTTGTCTGTAGGGATCATGTGTGTGTGAGTTAGTGAGCGTGTCTTTAGGGAGCATGTGTGTGCAGTGAGCTTGTCTGTAGTGACCATGTGTGTGAGTGAGCTTGTCTGTAGTGAGCATGTGTGTGTCAGTGAGCTTGTCTGTAGTAAATCTGTGTGTTAGTGAGCTCTTCTGTAGGGAGCATGTGTGTGTCAATGGGCTTGTCTGTAGGGAGAGTGTGTGTGCGTCAGTGAAGTTGTCTGTAATGAGCATGTGTGACACTGAGCTTGTCTGTAGTAAGCTTGTGTGTGTATCAGAGTTTGTCTGTACTAAATTTGTGTGTGTGTGTCATTGAGATTGTATCTCAGTGAGCCTGTTTGTTTGCATCAGTGAGCTTGTGTTTTTAGGTCAATGAGCTTATGTATATCAGTGAGATTGTCTGTGAGCCTGTTTCAGTAAGATTGTCTGTGTCTGAATGTGAGTATGCTTTATTGTATAATTTAATTACCCAGAAAGGACTAATATTTTGAATAAGAAAAATAAATAGTCATATATATATATATATATATATATATATATATATATATAAATAAAAGCACACACACTACATAGCACAATTACTTTTTTTCTAGGGCTACTTTGTATCCCTAGTCCGGCCCTGCTTGCCAGTAACCAACCTCATGCTGATGAGTTGCATTAACAACGAAATGTGGTTGTCAGGAACACAAATGTCCGTGGTCTCCCCTTCCCCTACCTGTCAGCGAGCGGCATCCTCTCTGCTCCAGGCGCCGCTCGCATCCTCCTCCTCGCCTCCCAGTGGCAGCATGTATAATGCTGCATGCTGGGAGTGCACGCATTTATGCGAACGCCAGGGTCGGTCACGCGACCCGGCGTTAAAGTCACAGTACCATAATCCCAGTGGGAGGTGTAAATATCTCCCACGTGTGATTGTTAATTCTGATTGGAAGTTATCCAATCAGAATTAAGCACAGGATTTATATACTTCCCTTTCCTGTCTCTCAGTGCCCTGTTGTGGTCTTGTGATACCTGTATTGCAGTCTGTTCGTGCGTCTCTCTCTGGTTACCGATTATTTGGCTTGTTATTCCGATTTTCCCGTATTCTCCATTCCTTTGACCTCGACTTGTTTCTCGTTCTCCTGTTTTCTGGCTCCCTTTACTTGGCTTGTCTCCTGACTATTCTTAGTGTGCTTAACCCGGCCATTCTAAGGACCGGTATTGCACCCTTTACTTTCTGTGACCTGTTAGCGTGTTAGGTTCCCGAATCGTGACACTAGAGGTGTATTTAACCCTGCAATGTAAACATTGCTGTTTATACAAAACTGCAATGTTTTAGATTGCAGGGTTAAAATGACCCAGACCACTTCATTGAGATATATATATCCCACCCAATACTCACTATATATACAGTATATAGAACGCATTAGGCATATCGTACACTGGCAGTTTCTGGGGTAAAAAACTGTATTCTAGATTCTGAAAAATATGATACATATCTGGAAATTTTTACTCCAATAGCACATGGATTTGTTTGATAGAATGAAGATGGTGCAGTTGCCAGATATGATATCATATATGTCAGCAACTCGCATTAATATGAACTGTGTAACATGAAAGCTGACGTGTGCATCCCTAACAGATACGGACTGTTTTTGTCAGTTGAAATCAGTGGCAATTGGCATGTGTAATAAATTTCATGTGCATCATACATACACATAATAGTATGGCAGCCTTGCTCCTCATATACAGCAGTCAGTCTCCTGAGAAACTCCCCAGTGGACCAGGCACCGAGAACTGAGATTACAGGACAACAGCCCAAGCGCGTACAGTACTTATATATTTCCTTACTCCTGCCAACAGACATGTCAACACACCTGCTGCTGCATTTAATCAGCAGAGCAATGCTATTGAAGCCCACAACCTCTACATGCTAAATATAAAGATAGGGCAATTCCCCACTGTGACAGTACTCCACTGCTTAAAGTAAGGGGGAGAGGTAAAGCCCAGGGTCTGGTCATAACTCCAAAAAAACATAAAAAAAAACTAGAAAGGTACGTTTTAGTTTACACCAGTGTGGTTCTCATTGATAACAGGCCTTTTTACTTCTCTTTTAAAAGATGTGTATAGTGCATGCCTTGTTGTCATTTCAGAAGTGAATAATTTATGCAGCTTGAAACTGCCTTTATTATTACGGAGTATGCATATTGGTGTCCTTGAACCAATGTAGCAACTGCTATGGCTTCCTAAAGACTAATCGAATATAAATGTGCTTTCTTTTATATACATGCATGCTCCTGGGTCCAATGAAAATAAATTATGTATTGCCAACTACACCTGAAAAAATGAAAACATAGCTCAACTATTTTTTTTCCATAATAATCTTTATTGAATTCTTCCATTAACATATATGTTTTTTAAAAGACACAAAAGTTACAAAAACATAACGCACATTTCTAACAAGTAAGATCAAGTCTCTTTACACGTACAACGAAGTTTAAACAAATTGACATTTAAAAGGGACTAAGGACATGAACCCACTTTTCCCGACACAAACGGAGACCAGCTGGGCTGCACGAGGGGGAACACTAAGAGGAGCACAATGATACCGCTCAGGCAACGAAACAAGTATTTTAAGCCGGACCGGTGGCAGAGGCCTACTCGACCGGAGGGAATAGGAGAGGCGGCCGCTCTTCCCCCTCCACGATCGGGGGCCACGATGCGGGGAGATCCCTGTCCCCCCCCCCTGGACCGGCGGGGGTCATCCTGATCCACCAACCTAAGGCAAGCATTCACCTCTGGGACGCAACCTGGAACCACGCAGCCCAGATGGCCCCACGAGGCATGGCCAAGATGGCCGACGGTGGAGCTATTAACCCGCAACAGCAGACAGATGAGGCCTGGGCGGAGGCTTTCAGGGCTAAATGGGAAGAAGTCTGCCTACGCTTCTGGTGCCGAATTGGGGCCAAGCACTCCCACCCCACACAGGAATCAGCCTCAAAGACAAAGAGTCCCTGTGCACCCCTTCACAAGCACCCGGATCACTCTAACGAAGCGCTGCAACCAAAAAAGCGGCCACAGGGCATGAGGACCCGGCGAAATGCCCACGAACCATCAGCCACTGGGCATGGTCCCAACAGCCCGCAACCAGCAAGGTATCGCTACCAGAAAAGATGCCCACAGACAACATACACCTACCGCACAGCCAGCTCAGCTGGAACAAACCCGAAGGGCAGAGACACTCATCCACCAGATACACATCTAGCCAACACCTGCCCCTCGCCACAGTCAGGACCGGGGATGCCACAGCAGACCAGAGCCGACACACACGCGGCAGACTACCATTAACAGAAGCCTCAACAGGCGCTAGAGGGCATGAGCACTCCTACTGAACTCAAGTGGCTCCAACCGAGAACCGGAGTTGGGTGAACCCCAGAGACTGGGGTCCCAGAGACTTTACACATCAACCACTGAAGACACGGTACTGACCCACGATGAGACTTTCCTAAGACACTGACCTACTACTTGCCTTATAGCCTAGTTTAATTTAGCATGTGTAACCGTGTAACTTACATAGATCAAGCGACTGATAATACTACTGAAAAGCTATCTTCCTGTATTTTATCTTGATTCTTGCATCATTGTCTCCCAACGTATAACTACGTACACACTGAACTAGCCTTCATGTCATAATACATAAAAATGTGCATTATGTTCTCAAGCTAGCCTATTATACTTAACGTTGATAGAATCTCAATCTATAAAATGCCTAAATAGCATGATTTAAGCTTGTTCATAAATATAAAAATAGTGCATTGTATTACCGTACCCTAATGCTCTCCATGTTATGTACTCTTTGTTTTGAAATATGCATGTGGATTGCCTTTGGGGTACCACGTGCCTGTATGTTACCCTCATATGCACTGCTAAAATAAAGAATAAAAAAAAAAAGGGGGACTAAGATATATCTGTGCTAATTCAAGGTACATTATTTGATATATAAAATTTTTCCGCTACTCCCATAAACCACTTTCTACCACTTTTCCTCCTTAATTGCCATAGACGTTGGTTAGAGAAAGCTGATTTTTAAAAACAGTAATTTTGATACCTATTTTTTAAAAAAAGCCGATGACCATAAGGTTCTAACATTTTTACATTTCCAAAAACTTTGCATAGAAGAGCCTATTTTCTCTTCAGATTTCCAACATTTATTATTCCTATTTGAGAACATTTTAGCTAACCGCGTTGGAACAAAGTACCATCTATTCATGCACTTAAAGTTAAATTCTATCAATGAAAGGTTGTGAATATATTTAGTAAAGTTATAAAATGCTAAATTCCATGACTGATCATCAATATTTAGGTTCAAATCTGTCTCCCATAAGGTGGCATTTCTGTTTCTGTCTATTTTATTACTTAATAATTGTATTAATTTTATACATCTAGCCAGCATTTTTTTCTAAATCTTTTTCTGCATAAAAATATTCTCCAGCAACATCGCTACTTCATTGTTATTAATTAGAACATGCTCTTTCAAAAAACGTTTAACTTAATAGCTGAGCTACTTTTAATTACCTGCTGAACACTTAGAAGTCAAAGTCCAGATATGAAACAATTGGTTTTGATCTACGAGAAAAAACATAATTAAATACAATATTCTCTTGTGCACACCTATGTTCCTATATCAGAGATCTGGTAACCAGGAAGTTACATAATGGAGGAGGCTCAAGATTCAAAGGGACACTCCAGGCACCCAGACCACTTCTGCCAATTGGAGTGGTCTGGGTGCCAACTCCCACTACTCCTAACCCTGCAAGTGTAATTATTGCAGTTTTTTTATAAACTGCAATAATTACCTTGCAGGGTTAACTCCACCTCTAGTGGCTGTCTAGTAGTAGACAGTAGACAGCCACTAGAGGGCACTTCCTGGATTATAGCATAGAAAACCTGTGATAGAGCATCGCTGGACGTCCTCACGCTGTGAGAGGACCACCAGCGTCGCTCATTTCCCCATAGGAAAGCATTGAAATGCATTTTCAATGCTTTCCTATGGGGAGCGCTAATGCGCATTAGGTCTCCCCGGCCGGTGGGCGGGATTAGTCTCGCCCACCAGCCGACGCCATCACTAGGAGGAGCGGCGGCGGAGGGAGAAGCAGCGACGTAGGACATCTTCGCTGCCTCTGGTAAGTTACTGAAGGGGTTTTCACCCCTTCAGCAACCGGGGATTGGGGGGTGGGAGGGAGAGGGGACCTGCAGTGCCAGGAAAACGGATTGTTTTCCTGGCACTGGAGTTTCCCTTTAAACCACAAGTTTTGCACGAATACCTTTTAAGCCACTGACTGCAAGATCCATCTCTGCCTTTCCTCTTAAAGAAAGGATCTTGGATTTCTCTACCTACCTCGGTCACTCAACTAGCCAAGAAATGTTAACAAAAATGTGTGGAAACACATTATTGTGGAAACCATGACTGCTAATTCATTCCACTCTCTAAACATATCTAAGATTACCCCAAATGCTTCCACCCTGTTCATCTTGACACTACTGTAATTTTTCTTTTTTTATGGAAATGAAATCGCACAATTATAGAGGAAGATAGCTCAATTGGAAACATTCTAAATTGTGGCCTTAAATTTGCAATCACCTGATCAATTCTCCAATTACGTGCTTAGTGAATAAATCCCACTGTTTATCTCCACAGCACAATTTTTAAATAGTATTTTTTTCTAGGCAATCTTCATTGTCATGTCATATACATGTTTAGGTCATTAATATACAAAAAATAATTGCATATTCTGAAATTTGTGCTTCATGTATCCTGTTTGTACAAGCGATTTTGGTCTATCTTAACTGCTTAAACTAAAAGTAAGAAAATGTAAAATAAAAAGTTGCATATTGATTGTGTGGAGTGGATTTCCCTACTGGCCTGAAGTGTGGCTGCATGTAGAACTCTTGTGTAATACTACCTTAAGACAAAATGTCAGCCTTAAAGGGATTCTCCAGTGCCAGGAAAACATATCCGTTTTCCTGGCACTGCAGGACCTTGTAGTGCCCCTCTCCCTCCCACCCCCCATCCCAAGTTGCTTAAGGGGTTAAAAAAAAAAAACGGCACTGGTCAGGCTCCGCTTACTCTGCCCCCCCCCCCCCTTCTGACGTCAGCCAGTGGGGGAGACCTAATGCGCATGTGTGGCAATGGCCGCGCACGCGCATTAGACCACCCCATAGGAAAGCATTGTTAAATGCTTTCTTATAGGGATTTCGGCGACGCTGGAGATCCTCACATAGTGTGAGGACGTCCAGCATTGCTTAAAACACTTTTTGTGCAGGGTTAAGGGTAGTGGGCGTTGCCACCCAGACCACTCCAATGGGCAGAAGTGGTTTGGGTGCCTGGAGTGTCCCTTTAAGGAGAGCTGAAAGCTCCTGTGTGGGATTTTCTTGCTGCAAGCATCAGCTGACTGCTCTCAATAAGCTAAGCCTTGCACTCCAAAGATGCCAAGGCACGCCTTGCGCCTTAATTACTACAGCAAGCTTTTGTGGTTATGGTCATTGGAGTGTTCTTTTAAGCTATTTAAGCTTATCCTTGTGCTCAGCAAACTTTTTAAAGACATAAAAATAAGATTTAATTATTGTTTCAAGCTTGAAGTAGAATACGCTGTTTAAAGGGTCAACAAGACATTAAAAGGATATAATATGAATGAGCTCACTTTCCCAGGTGCAGTTAGACAAATCTGCCACAAGGTGTCAACGCTAGATTATATAAACATTCTGTTGGCATTTTATGGAAGTTAAGGTTGGAAATGAAAACTTGCAGGATTAATCTTTTCCCATGTTTTATGGTGGCAAAAGATATAAGAACATCATTTTCTATTCATTTGGCAACCGCTCTATATTCTACATATTCCAAGAGCATGCATTTATTGAAAAGTAAAGAACGTGGTAATAAAATGGTGAGCTATACATATATACATACACACAGAATGAATTATAGGGTATATGCTTTGTATTCCCAGGCCAGCCCTGTTTGTGATGTTGGAAACTTTGGACCTGATCAGTTCCCTTTTCGACCAACAAAATATCTACATATTGGATGAGTTCACCCTAAAAGCATGTATGGACATGCGGGAAGCTGAAAAGGAAATGTAAGCTGCATCATTTAGTCACTGCGCTATTATTGTGCCTTTCCAATCACTTGCATAGCCTGGTCCTTTCAAAGATCCAGTTCTTGTTTGTCTTGATACAAAAGGATCCTCCGCAAAATATAAATCTGCAGCTTAACCAAAAGACACATTAGGAAACGATAGACAGGTGTATTACTGGACCATAGAGTTGCCAGGCCTAATGCTAAGAAAAATATAAACTCTAAAACTATCAAAAATACAGGCCAAGCCTAGAAAATCAAATAATAAACAGGTTCAGAACATAGGACACAGACAAAGCAGAATCAGTTACAAGGCAGGGTTTCGAACAGAGGAACATTGGGCAGGATAATGTCAAGGTCAGGGATGTAGCCAGATCTGGTATAATGGAACACTGGGCATGATAATGGCAAGATCAGGAATGTAGCCAGATCTGTAGCCAGATGTGGTATAAAAGAACAATGGTCAGAACAAAATCGAAGTCAGTAACATAGCCGGGTCTGGCACACAGCAACAACACAGCTGATACAGGATAACAAGCTGTCATGGGGAGTATACCCAAATTTGCAGGATATAAGAAACCCAAATAGGAGAGGTAGAAATATAGGTATCACAGCACCTTAGAGTGGCCAAACGTAACATAAATAAACAAGAAAAGACAAAATCAGAAACTAGCCAAGGTCAGGATTCCAGATAGACAGAAATACTATAAATTAGCCAGGTCAGGATTCCAGAGGTACTCATATGTCCAAATAACTAGTCAAGGTCAAAACCAGAAACCTAAACCACGAAAGAGCAACATTCAAGCAGCAGAGTCCAACTTGCTATGGGAAGACAGGCCACACGGGCAAACGTTGAAAACGACACACGCGACCTGCAAAGAAGACTAGATCGATGGTGTTGTTTGGGTAAGCATTGTGACACATGCATAAGAGCTGTGAAAGGGTGCTGAAATTCATGCTAAAATAAGTACACCTTGTCAAACAAATCTGAACCAAGCACAGAAACCATTTATTATATTCACTGGTAAAAAAGATTTGCAGTAGAACCCATTGCAGGATTAATGACCTCAATGCTGGCCAATGTAATCTCCATGAATATGACATTATCAGGCACTAATACGTTGTCTATGAAAACTCTGGAAATTGAAATTATCAACCTCTATCACAATATAAAATACATCTGCATCGATTCACCAGGCTCATACATTTCATGTCTGTGGCGAATGATAGATGTTAATCCAAATTCATATTCAGAATTAATTTCTTTTTTTGGAAAAGGATAAGGATGTATTTGAGATAACTTCAATCAGGATCTGTTTTTTTTTTTTTCTACCGCTGTAGAATGATTTTATAACAACACTAATTATTCATGGACGTTCATTTTGTTAAATAAGGAGCAGACCATGTATGGCAAGCATCATAGCCTGAGAAGTATTTACATGCCAGGATCAATTCACCCCAAAAATACAGCATATTGGGAAAATAAAGAGTGCTACACATTAGAGCAACTGAAAATTCTAAACAATGTATAACATGGACTATATATTGGGAAGATAATACAGGTCCACCAAGAGGTTAATGGAAGTGGCCATGTACGAATAATTTAATGGTCTCCATCAGTACCATAGATGAGGCAAACAGAAACGGTTTACTGCTTCAGATATATTTACATGTTGTTGTTGTTTCATGGATGGAGATTTATGTTAATGGATAAAGAGACAATGGATTTGTAAAAGAACGGGATGAAAACCGACTTCAGCCAGGTTCTTGAAATAATTAATGTCGAAGAAG
Source organism: Pelobates fuscus (assembly GCF_036172605.1). NCBI lineage: Eukaryota > Metazoa > Chordata > Amphibia > Anura > Pelobatidae > Pelobates > Pelobates fuscus. Next base: position 95,675,270 of record NC_086326.1, read on the forward strand.
GTCAGATTTAGAAAAAGAAAAGTAAAGTAGTATATTAAGACCTGTTCACTCGCCTTTTATTTAAGAAAGAGAGAGGTTTTATCTTGGATTATGTCAGGTATTTGGTATGGTATTTGGGTCAGGTGCTATTTGAAATAAAACTAGACAAGAAGTAACGAAATCCAGGAAATTATGCTTTTTTTAGTATAAATGCACGTGTTTTTTTTCACAATGTTCGAGGAAATAATGAAATATTGTTCAAAACATATAGCTAATAAATACTACATTTCATTTATTCTAAAATAAAAATCCGGATCATACTGGGTTTATTTACTAGAGATCAGAGTAATTTGTTTGTTAGTTTGTTTTGGTGCGATCCCAGTTAGTAAAACGCCAGGAGCATGCTAGCTCCATGGGAAACCATAGAAACCAAGATACTATTTTTCTAAATGGCATTGCAGTTTCATAGGTTTGCTGCTCTCCCTTAAGACACTATGATTTACAGTTAACTAATAAATGAATGCTTGGATGTGTAAGACTAATAGACAGCCAGGATATGCACAGAAAGGGTTAATATTTTCCACTCAAGTTACCACGGGTCTCCATATAATGCTACCTACTCCTACCTCCTCTCACAGTGGTAGTTCTTAGAGAGAGACGGGCCCAGGGGCAGACTGACAAATCACAGGGCCCTCAGGCAATGGCAGGCCAGGGCTCCTACCTCCGGGTGCAAGGTATTTTGGCTACTGCTACTCTTCTTTCCCTTCTTTGTGAGGTTCTCACACAGATATTATGTGCATGCTGCCCAGCACCCATGATGGCTATGTGTGACCCACACTAACATGACTGCAAACAGGGCCAGATATGCTTTTAAGGGGTAAATTCAACCAAAAACAGTGTTAATAAAACAATGTTTTTAAATGTAGTAACCCTTGCTGGCACGTCTCCTCCCCCACCAAAATAAAGAAATTATGCAAATTTAATTACACGCTCCCTCTGTGTTTACTGGTGACATCACAGGCAGCATCCCCAACATTTGCAATCATACAAGCCCATACAAGAAAACTCCAAACATATGTGTTTGTAGGCTTCTTGTGGGGTTCAGTGTGTGGAATGCTGCTTGTTATATTGTATTCCTGTATGTCAACGTGTAATTGTCTTCTTTTACCTATTGTACTGTTCTTCAGAACATGTTGGTGCCATATAAATGATTGTAATAATTGTGTATGTAAGGAGGCTGTATGCAGTATTACAATGGAGGGAATGCTGCTTGTGAAATTGTATGCATACAGTTGGGCATCTTGTAGGTATACTGGGGCTGTAGTGTGTATTTCGATGGATAATAGAGGCTCTACTGTGTGGGGGATATAAAGGCTGCAGTAAGTCTCTGTGTGTGGATAGTTACATAGTTACATAGTTAGATAGCTGAAAAGAGACTTGCGTCCATCAAGTTCAGCCTTCCTCACACCTGTTTTTTGCTGTTGATCCAAAAGAAAAAAAAAAAAAAAACCCCAGTTTGAAGCACAATTTTGCAACAAGCTAGGACAAAAAATTCCTTCTTGACCCCAGAATGGCAGTCAGATTTATCCTTGAATCAAGCAGTTATTACCCTACATTGAAAGATTATATCCTTGAATATTCTGTCTTTGCAAGTATGCATCTAGTAGCTGTTTGAACATCTGTATGGACTCTGATAAAACCACTTCTTCAGGCAGAGAATTCCACATCCTGATTGTTCTTACAGTAAAAAAACCTTTCCTTTGCCTTAGACGAAATCTTCTTTCTTCCAGTCTAAACGCATGGCCTCGTGTCCTATGTAAAGTCCGGTTTGTGAATAGATTTCCACACAATGGTTTGTATTGGCCCCGAATATATTTGTATAATGTTATCATATCCCCTCTCAGGCGACGTTTTTCTAAACTAAATAGGTTTAAATTTGTTAACCTTTCTTCATAGCTGATATGTTCCATTCCTTTTATTAATTTTGTAGCCCGCCTCTGCACTTTTTCTAGTGCCATGATATCCTTCTTTAGAACAGGTGCCCAAAATTGCACAGCATATTCAATATGTGGTCTTACCAGTGATTTATAGAGAGGCAAAATGATATTCTCGTCCCGAGAATGAATGCCCTTTTTCATGCATGACAATACCTTACTGGCCTTGGCCACTGCTGATTGACATTGCACATTGTTGCATAGTTTGTTGTCTATAACAATTCCCAAGTCCTTTTCGTGTGTTGTTATCCCTAATTCGCTTCCATTAAGGGTATACGTTGCTTGTGTATTCTTTACGCCGAAGTGCATAACTTTGCATTTTTCAACATTAAATTTCATCTGCCATTTGAGTGCCCAGTCCTCCAGTCTATCTAAATCCTTCTGCAGCAAAGTAATATCTTGCTCACATTGTATTATTTTACAAAGTTTTGTGTCATCTGCAAACACTGAAACATGACTTTCAATGCTGTCTTCAAGATCATTTATAAAAATGTTAAATAGAAGGGGTCCCAGAACAGACCCCTGAGGGACACCACTTGCCACCTCTGTCCAGCTTGAAAATTTACCATTAACGACAACTCTTTGTATTCTGTTTTTAAGCCAATGTTCTACCCAAGAACAAGCATTTTCATCGAGACCGATTTCCTTGAGTTTGAACACTAATCTTTTGTGTGGAACTGTATCAAATGCCTTGGCAAAATCCAAATAGATCACATCCACTGCAACACCCTGATCTATACTTCTACTTACTTCTTCGTAGAACGCAATCAAGTTAGTTTGACATGACCTGTGCTTCATAAAGTGGCTGCAGTGTGTGCGTGATATGGGCTGTAGCAGGTGCAGGGGAGCACAGGTACTGTAGTAGGTACATGAGGGGGGAATGGTGGCTGTAGTGGGTGCAGTAGAGATAGGGGCTGCAGTGAGTGAGGGGAAAGATGGGGGCTGACTTAGGTGAAGGAGGAGCTGGTGGATTTACATACCTGCTGACTCTGCCAGTCTGCTCCTTAGCTTCAGCGCACTCTGTAGATTCTGGAGGGGGGAGGGTAAGAAGTGATTTAACTTCCCCTTCCCTGGGCCCTGCCTCCTCCTCTCACGCAGAGCTCCGCACAGGGAGAGGATGGAGGAGATCTGGCAATAGGATTGCACCCGGGTCTCACTCAGTAGGTGAGGGGGACACTTCAGGAGCAACCCAACATGTAATTTTCTCCAGCCAGAGAAAGTTTGGCTGTTCAGCCCCTGGAGTAGCCAAATTTTCTAAAATACAGACATCCCAAAACTCATTTCACGGAGGCAGCTTCACAAGCTACTCGGGAGGCAGACTTTACAGACAGTGTGACACAGCGCACATTCTGAATGGTCCCTCTTTTGAAAGAGACCAATCAGGATTTGCGCTGAACATTATCTCACTATGTCTGTCACCCAATTTCCGAGCCCGGCGTCTACCTGGAGTAGCTGACGTGGCAGGGGTGAACCTAATCTCGGGAGGGGCACTGGTTGTGGGTTACAGTGTGTTGATAGAGGTTGTTATTGAGACTTTAGGGGCTCTAGTGCGGTGACAGAAGCTGTAGTGGGGGGGTATAAGTTGGAAATGGGGGGGAGGGGTTAGGAAATGTTTTGGGGGATAATGGCTTTAGTAGGAGGATTAGGGTCTTAAGTATGTGAATTGCTGTGAATTGAGACAAAGTAATTAAAATAAAAAATGTGTGTACAGACTGCCTTTAACCCCTTAAGAGCGCAGGGCGTTCTATGCCGTCCCTATTTGGGCGGCTCTAAACGCCGCAGGTCGGCCTTGCCACCCACGTGGCCAGCAGCACATGGCAGCTTTAGATCAGGGTCAGGGGGCATGCCTGGCCCCCCCAGGCATCCCCCCTGGGCCCGGAGACCGCAGTGACAGGCTGTCACTGCGATCGGTATTTACCATGTGTCGGACGATTTTTAAATCGGCTGACATCTGGAGCGGCGGCATTTTCCGCTGCAGATCGCGGTCAGGGGACATGCATGGCCCCCCAGGCAGTCCCCCTGTGGTCAGTGACTGCGATCTGCAGAGTATGATCGCAGTGGAAGCCTGTCACTGCGATCAGAGTTACTATGTGTCAGCCTATTGGCCGACACCTGTAACTATAGGCAGGATCCCCCTGCAGATCGCGGTGGGGGGCATGCCTGGCCACCCAGGCACTCCCCCTGTGGCCAATTACCACGATCTGCAGGAGGTGATCACAGTAACAGCCAGTCACTGTGATCACTGATCCTGTGTGTCAGCCAGTGATGTGAAATCACTGGCTGACACAGTCTCTGCCCCTCTCCTGTGAAAAATAAAATATTAGTTTAAAAAAAAAAAAAAGAAAGTTAGTTACAAATAAAATATACATATATATTTTAATTACACACACATACACACTAAGTGTATTTTAATGTATTAATATCAAAATACACGTAGAAGGATATTGATTAAATATATAATAAAAATATACATTCTACTCCCACCCCCACCGGACTTACACTCGCATAGACTACTTTCTCACCACACACTACCACCTCTCCTTAATACGAGACGCAAAGATTGGAGTAGCGACCTGGTCAGACCACGCTCCAGTCCTTATCACCCTCCGATCCCCGCTCCTTAGACCCGCAATGACCAAATGGAGACTGAACGAATACCTGCTATCACGCCAAGACATGACCACGCACTTTGACAGAGTTTTGACCGAATACTTTCAGGACAACGCACCAGAGGACACCTCACCGACAATTAGATGGGAAGCACACAAAAGCGTCATACGGGGACACTTCATACAAAAGGGCGCAGAACTCAAGAAACAACGGGAAACCCGAATCACGGAACTCATAACAGACATACATCAACACGACACGCTCCACAAACAAAACCAATCCCCGGCCCTTCACGCACAACTCCTACAACTGCGACGAGACCTGACCTCCCTGATCCAGTCCAAACACCATAGAGAAGCCCTCAGACATAGAGCCTTTTTCTCCCTACACGGCAATAAGAGCGGCAAGCTCTTAGCCAGGATGCTGGCGAAACGACGCCAAATGACATACATCAATAAAATACGAGACAAACAGGGAGTGACGCGCCGCCTACCATCCGAAATCATGCAAACGATAAAGACTTACTACTCAGAACTCTACTCGCTTCCCCGACCGAAGTCGGAGACGGCGGCCGCCCACCTAAAAGACTCCATCCGACAATATCTGACGACCCATAAACTACCCGTACTAGACCAACAGGTGGCCGACCAGCTCGATGAACCCTTCTCAATGGAGGAGCTATCGAGGGCAATTAAAGGAACTAAACCTGGTAAGAGTCCGGGCCCCGACGGCCTGCCTCTTTGCTACTACAAGCACTTCGCAGACAAACTATACCAACCTATGCTGGCCTCCTTTAACTCGATTAGAGAGGGTCACCATTTCCCCAAACAGGCGTTGACAGCGCACATTACTATCATTCCAAAGGAGGGCAAGGACACAGAGCACTGCGGGAACTACAGGCCCATCTCCCTCATCAACTGTGACATTAAATTGATGGCGAAGATGCTTGCCGGTCGCCTGCAGCCACACATTCCCACACTAGTGCATCCCGACCAAGTCGGTTTTGTCACAGACCGTGAAGCGCGAGACAATACCATCCGAACCCTTGCCCTTATGCACAACAAGACCTGCGACGCCGGAGGCCTTCTCCTTCTGTCCACGGACGCGGAGAAGGCCTTCGACAGAGTGGGATGGGAGTACCTATTCCAGATCCTGGGCCAAATAGGTCTGGGACCCCACATGCAGGACTGGATCACAGCCATGTATGATGGGCCCACGGCTCATGTCATAGTAAACGGGGCACTGACGGAAGAATTCCCGATACACAACGGCACCCGTCAGGGTTGCCCACTTTCCCCACTGCTCTTCGTCCTTGCCCTGGAACCCTTTATGATAGCCATCAGAGAACACCACGACATAACGGGCGTACGCACAAGAGACACACATCACAAAGTGGCCGCATACGCGGATGATCTCCTCTTTTACGTTACGAAACCGGAGATATCTCTCCCCAACATTCTGCAATCCTTCAAGACATTCGGACAAATCTCCAACCTCAGAATAAATTACTCCAAATCCCACATACTGAATGTAGACTTACCTAACAACAGAATTACCCCCATCCGCTCCAGCTTCCCATTCCAATGGGCAGAACACAAAATACGTTACCTAGGCACATGGCTAACTAGACAGAAAGAAGACATATACAGAGAAAACTTCCCCCCTATACTGAACACTTTCAAAAGGGAACTAGCCGAATGGTCTCACCCACATATATCGTGGTTGGGAAGGGTTCAGGTAATTAAAATGAACCTTCTCCCACGATTACTCTACCTATTCCAGACACTCCCCATAACAATCCCTAACAGATTCTTCACTGCCTTACGCACACTGACTAGCGGGTACATATGGAACGGGAAAAGACCACGTCTCAAGTACCAGACCCTCACTCTACCCAAGGAGAGGGGGGGGCTGGCCATCCCCGACTTCTACCTATATTACACGGCTGGCCACCTACGGAGGGTCCTAGACTGGACCAAGACCAACGTCCACAAACAGTGGAAAACGGTGGAAGAGACTGAGACAGCGGGGCCGGTGTCGACCCTACCATGGTGCTCCGGAGGGGGCCTGGGACGGGGATGCTCCTCTCTGGCGCAACATACCCTACGGGTATGGCACAGGGCGTCCCGGGTACATGGCCTCACCCGACACCCCTCACCCTTGCTCCCACTTATCCATGACCAAGACTTTCCACCCGGACTGGACCCAAAGGCCTTTAGAGACCTCATACATAACCCAATCCCCAGACTACACCACATACACACGCATAACGGACGGAAAACACTCACACAACTGACGGAACGCACACACCCCACATTCATGCAAACTTTCAAATACAAACAGCTTTCGAACTACATTAACTCACTGCCCGGAGGACAGAACCACGCTAGGGAACCAACCACCTTCGAGGACTACTGTATCCAACCTGACCCCCTTCCCCACAGCATATCAATCCTGTACTCACTGCTACAGAGGGAGACCCCCACAGAGACTCCAGCCTTTAAGGGAACATGGGAAACGATCCTGGGGAGGACATTTACAGAGACAGAATGGGACAAAATTTGCTATCTAACACACCACTGCTCCACCTTTTCGAAGACGCAAGAGACGGCATTTAAACTATTGAGCCATTGGTACCGCACACCACACAGATTACATGCCATAGACCCCTCACACTCCGACCTGTGTTGGAGATGTGGAGAGGCTACAGGCACCACACTACATCTATGGTGGGACTGCCGTAAGATAACACCATTCTGGAAGTCTATTCACGACATCTTGTCAAGGTTGTCAGATGCACCACCTCCGCTGGACCCAGCGGCGATGCTGTTACACCACACGACAACACCCAGATCTAGGTATAAAAAATCCCTGACAATTAGGATCCTCAACGTAGCAAAGCAGATCATCCCCCAATACTGGAGACAGGACAGACCCCCACCCCTAAAAGCCTGGTTCAACCAAATGGAGGACCTCAGGGCTATAGAAGAACTCCACTCAGGAGCCACCAATACCACTGGGAAATATATGGAGACCTGGACGCACTGGATAGTAACCACTATACAGACAGACTTCACCACTCATCTGGAGACGGGAGACTCACACGACGGGACGGACTGACTCTACCACCCCACTCACCCAACCTACCACGGAGCCTCATACCCCTCCCACCCTCAGAATCCCCCCCTATCCCCTGCTTCCCCCCCCCCCCTCTAACAATTCCCACATCCTCCATTAAGGCCGTAGGCAAATGCCCCGACAACACAGAGACACGTATGATCACTGTACGACGGCTCAGGCAGCCACGCAGACACACAAAGCTCACCCACAGAGACTGAGAGATGTTATGAACATTTGGTTACCTAACCCCCTTACCCTATGAACCGCAGACACATTCGTTTTGTATTTAAACACTATGACAACTACTAGGGTTAACCTAATATGCAGTTAAACCCAGAGGGACGCACGAATGTTTTACCAAAAACTTAACCAAGGTTCACTTTTGATAGGACCTGCGTGTCCACCACTGTCGGGGGCCTGCGTGCTCCACTTCCAACCTATATCTTATAGCACACGTTGTGCTTTGTTTGCTTATCTCAAAGAGACCTGCGAGTCTCGATTTATATTTTGTTTACAACGCCTGAGACCTGCGAGTCTCACATTGAATATATGAAAATGACAATAAAAAAATATATTTACAAATATATAATAAAAAAATGTAAATACGTAAAAAAAACATGAGTGTAATTTCGTTCTAACTGTATTTTGATATCAAAATACACTTAGAATAAAATAATATATCTATATACATAAGTATATACCGCTATATGTGTGTGTGTGTATATATATATATATATATATATATATATATAACATTTAAAATTTACTTATGTAATAATTTTACATACGTAGGTCCTTTTATTAATTACAATTTGCGGGACCTGCCTGACAACCCAGGCCTAAAGTATAGGGAATTTAATTTGCTAGCACTATATTTAACCCTATAACTTTCCAAGACACTATAAAACCTGTACATGGGGGGTACTGTTCTTCTCGGGAGATTTCGCTGAACACAAATATTAAGTGTTTAAAAACCGTAAAGTGTATTACAACAATATCGTCAGTGAAAGTGACATTTTTTGCATTTTTCACACACAAATGGCACTTACACGGACGATATTATTGCTGTAATACTTTTGACTGTTTTGAAACACAAATATTTGTGTTCAGCAAAGTTTCCTGAGTAAAACAGTAGCCCTCACGTACAGGTTTTATTGTGTTTTCAAAAGTTAGAGTCAAATATAAGGCTTGAGTTTCAAGTTTTTCACATTATTATTCACCAGATTGGTTACGTTGCCTTTGAGACTGTATGGTAGCCCAGGAATAAGAATTACCCCCATAATGGCATACCATTTGCAAAAGTAGACAACCCAAGGTATTGCAAATGGGGTATGTTCAGTCTTTTTTAGTAGCCACTTAGTCACAAACACTGGCGTTCAAATTATTTTTTTGTATTTTTCAAACACAAATATTAAATGTTAACTTTGGCTAGTTTATTTGACCAAGTGGCTACTAAAAAAGACTGGACATACCCCATTTGCAATACCGTAGTCTACTATTGCAAATGGTATGCCATCATGGGGGTAATTCTCATTCCTGGGCTACCATACGGTCTCAAAGGCAACGTAACCAATCTGGTGAATTTCAATGTGAAAAAACTGAAAAGTGTAACATGCTATATTTGACCCTGTAACTTCCCAAAAACCTGTACATAGGTGCTACTGTTTTACACGTGAGAAAATCGCTGAATACAAATATGTGTATTTTATTGCAGTGAAAGCAAACAGTATGACATTCACAGTTAAAATGTCACGTAGAACTAAGAACTTTTTTTAAAAAATCTTATTCTTTTTTTTATATATTTTATTCATTTTAAAATTATGTTCCATACCTAAATATTTGATGTTAAATGAAAGCCCTGTTTCCCCTGAATAAAATTATATACAATAAGTGTGGGTGCATTTAACCCCTTCAGGACGGAGTCAATAGTGCACGTTCTGATCAAAACAAAACGTAAACAAAAACTGGAATTTGCGCTATATGTCTGTTCACCCGTAGTTCCCCTCTTTCATATTATATGCACCCACACTTATTATATATCATTTTGTTCAGGAGAAACAGGGCTTTAATTTACCATTAACTATTCATATATGGAATATAATTTATTATGAATAAAATAAAAAAAAACTGTGAGAAATTTATTTATTTTAATACTGTTAGGTTTTACTGCAACAAAATGCACATATTTGTAATCAGCGGTGTCTCACGAGTACAACAGTACCCCCCATTAACAGGTTGTATGTTGTTTTGGAAAGTTACAGGGTCAAATATAGAACGTTCCATTTTCAAATTGAAATTTGCCAGATTAGTAATGTTACCTTTGAGACGGTGTGGTAGCCCAGGAATGAGAATTACCCCCATAATGGCATACCATTTGAAAAAGTAGACAAGCCAAGGTATTGAAAGTGGGGTATGTTTAGTCTTTGTTAGTAGCCACTTAGTCACAAACACTGGCCAAAGTTAGCGTTCATATTTTTTTTTGTGTGAAAAAAGCAAAAAACAAATATTTGGCCAGTGTTTGTGACTAAGTGGCTACTAAGAAAGACTGGACATACCCCACTTGCAATACCTCGGGTTGTCTACTTTTGCAAATGGTATGCCATCATGGGGGTAATTCTCATTCCTGGGCTACCATACGCTCTCAAAGGCAACATAACTAATCTGGCAAATTTCAATGTGGGAAAAAATGAAATGCAAGCCTTATATGTGACTCTCTAACTTTCCAAAACACCATAAAACCTGTACATGGGGGGTACTGTTATTCTCGGGAGACTTCACTAAACACAAATATTAGTGTTTTAAAACAGTAAAACATATTACAACAATAATATAGTCCATAAAAGTGCCGTTTGTTTGTAAAAAATGCAAAAAACGTCACTTTTACTTAAAATATCATCGTTGTAATACAATTTACCAGTTTGAAACACTAATATTTGAGTTCAGCGAAGTCTCCCGAGTAAAACAGTACCCCCTATGTACAGGTTTTATGGTGTCGTGGAGTATTACAGGGTCAAATATAGTGCTTGCAAATTAAATTCTCTGCACTTTCTCCCTGTGTTGTCAGGCATGTCAATCAAATTTTAATTAATCAAATCACATAATTATGTTAAAAGATTATTTAAATATACATGTAGAATTTTAATATATATACATATATATGTATTTAAATTCTACGTGTATACTAATGTAATCTTTTATGTAATTATATGTATTTATCTATATATATATATTTGCGGTTATTTGTATTTTATATATAGATAGATATATATAGAATGTCATTCTAAGTGTATTTTGTTACCAATATATATATATTAATAACAAAATACAGTTAGAATGAAATTACATATGAATATATAATTTATATTAAATTTTGTTTCAATATTTTATTTATTTATTTTATTATTTTATTTATTTATTATTTTAATTATACGTATATATATATATATAATATATATATGTACATCTATTATATATATAATATATATACATATTATATATATGTAACATCATTCTAAGTGTATTTTAATGCTAATATATATACTTATATTAGTATTAAAATACACTTTGTATGACGTTACATATATATAATATGTATATATATTATATATATAATATATATACATATTATATATATATAAAAATATTTTCAATTTATTTTTTAACATGTTTAATTTCTTTTTTTATACTTTCTTACCAGCAGGGGGACTGTCTGATATTTTAGACAGTCCCCCTGCAGGCAGATCCATAGCTCTCTTTGAGAGCGATCACATGGCCCCCGGGGGCCTCATTTGCCGTGGGAGGGCTGCCTGGGCTGTCAGGCAGCCCCCCAGAAGAGGATCGCGGCGGAGGTAAGTATAACTTACCTCCTGGGGCTCAAAGCCGTTACGGCGTTCCATGCCACCGCAACGGCTTTAAAGCCCATTATAATGGGGACGGCATGGAACGCCGTAACGGCGTTAACGGGTTAATATGAAAGAGGTAAATTATTGTTGAACAGACATAGTAAAATTCTGTGGTTAGTTTACTTTTTTTTTTTTTAATCACAACTTGTACATTTGGCTGCGGTCTTAGGGGGTTAATAAAAGGTGAAAGATCAAGCACTCCTAAATTGTCTAACAACAACAGTGGTGCTGAAAGCACTTTATCTTTTAAGATACATTCCATAGAAACATAGAAACATAGAATGTGACGGCAGATAAGAACCATTCGGCCCATCTAGTCTGCCCAGTTTTCTAAATACTTTCATTAGTCCCTGGCCTTATCTTATAGTTAGGATAGCCTTATGCCTATCCCACGCATGCTTAAACTCCTTTACTGTGTTAACCTCTACCACTTCAGCTGGAAGGCTATTCCATGCATCCACTACCCTCTCAGTAAAGTAATACTTCCTGGTATTATTTTTAAACCTTTGTCCCTCTAATTTAAGACTATGTCCTCTTGTTGTGGTAGTTTTTCTTCTTTTAAATATAGTCTCCTCCTTTACTGTGTTGATTCCCTTTATGTATTTAAATGTTTCTATCATATCCCCCCTGTCTCGTCTTTCCTCCATGCTATACATGTTAAGATCCTTCAACCTTTCCTGGTAAGTTTTATCCTGCAATCCATGAACCAGTTTAGTAGCCCTTCTTTGAACTCTCTCTAAGGTATCAATATCCTTCTGAAGATAGGGTCTCCAGTACTGTGTACAGTACTCCAAGTGAGGTCTCACCAGTGTTCTGTACAATGGCATGAGCACTTCCCTCTTTCTACTGCTAATACCTCTCCCTATACAACCAAGCATTCTGCTAGCATTTCCTGCTGCTCTATTACATTGTCTGCCTACCTTTAAGTCATCAGAAATAATCACCCCTAAATCCCTTTCCTCAGATGTTGAGGTTAGGACTCTATCAAATATTTTGTACTCTACCCTTGGGTTTTTACGTCCAAGATGCATTATCTTGCACTTATCCACATTAAATGTCAGTTGCCACAACTCTGACCATTTTTCTAGTTTACCTAAATCATTAGCCATTTGGCTTATCCCTCCTGGAACATCAACCCTGTTACATATCTTAGTATCATCCGCAAAAAGACACACCTTACCATCAAGACCTTCTGCAATATCACTAATAAAAATATTAAAGAGAATGGGTCCAAGTACAGATCCCTGAGGTACCCCACTGGTGACAAGCCCAAGCTTCGAATATACTCCATTGACTACAACCCTCTGTTGCCTGTCACTCAGCCACTGCCTTACCCATTCAACAATATTCGAATCCAAACTCAAAGATTGTAGTTTATTGGTAAGCCTTCTATGTGCAACAGTGTCAAAAGCCTTACTGAAATCTAAGTAAGCAATGTCTGCTGCACCACCCTGATCTATAATTTTAGTTACCCAATCAAAAAAATCAATAAGATTAGTTTGGCATGATCTCCCTGAAGTAAACCCATGTTGTCTCTGGTCTTGAAATCCATGTGTTTTTAGATGTTCAACAATCCTATCCTTTAACATGGTTTCCATCACTTTCCCCACTACTGAAGTAAGGCTTACTGGCCTATAGTTGCCCGACTCCTCCCTATTACCTTTCTTGTGAATGGGCACAACATTCGCTAACTTCCAATCTTCTGGGACTACTCCTGTTTTCAATGATTGGTTAAATAAATCTGTTAATGGTTTTGCTAGTACACCACTAAGCTCTTTTAATAGCTTTGGGTGTATTCCATCAGGTCCCATTGACTTATTTGTCTTTACTTTTGACAGTTGAAATAGAACCTCTTCCTCTGTAAACTCACGTGTAATAAATGACTCATTTATCCTTTTTGTTAACAGAGGTCCCTTTCCTTCATTTTCATCTGTAAATACCGAACAAAAATATTCATTGAGGCAGTCAGCTAGACCTTTATCCTCATCTACATACCTTCCTTCTTTTGTTTTTAATCTAACTAATCCTTGTTTTACTTTTCTTTTCTCATTTATGTATCTAAAAAAAGTTTTGTCCCCCTTTTTTACTGACTGTGCTATTTTCTCTTCTGTGTGGGATTTGGAAGCTCTTATAACTTGCTTAGCCTCTTTCTGCCTAATCTTATAGGTCATTCTGTCTTCCTCACTCTGGTTTTTTTTATAATTACTAAATGCTAACTTTTTGTTTTTTACTATTTTGGCCACATCTGCGGAGTACCACAGTGGTTTCTTGAATTTTTTGCTTTTACTGACAAGCCTAATGCAATTTTCTGTTGCCTTCAGTAGTGCAACTTTTAAATAATCCCATTTATTTTGGACTCCATATAAATTGCTCCAGTCTGATAATGACTCCTTTACACATATTCTAATTTTAGAAAAGTCTGTTTTTCTAAAGTCTAAAACTTTTGTTTTTGTGTGGTGTGACTCAGTCACTGTTCTTATATTAAACCACACTGACTGATGATCACTGGATCCTAAACTTTCACCTACAGTAATATCTGATACCAAATCTCCATTTGTTAACACTAAATCTAGTATGGCCTCTTTACGAGTTGGCTCCTCAATGACTTGTTTTAGAGACAATCCCAGTAGGGAGTTTAGAATATGTGTGCTCCTGGCACAAGTAGCTATTTTTGTTTTCCAATTCACATCAGGAAGATTAAAGTCACCCATGATGATAACTTCCCCCTTCATTGTCATTTTAGCTATTTCTTCAACTAGTAGATTATCTAACTCTTCAATTTGTCCTGGGGGCCTATAAATCACACCTACACGAGTTACTGTGTGATTACCAAATTCTAACGTAACCCAAACGGACTCTATGTTCGCCTCACTAACCTTTATTAGGCTAGATTTTATGCTATCCTTTACATACAGGGCCACCCCTCCCCCTTTCTTGCCTTCCCTGTCTTTTCTATATAAAGAGTACCCTGGTATTGCTATGTCCCAGTCATTTTTCTCATTATACCATGTCTCGGTAACAGCGACTAAATCTACACTATCAGTTGCCATTATTGCCACAAGTTCATGTATCTTATTCCCTAAACTGCGAGCATTTGTAGACATGACTCTAAGCTTATCATTTTTTAACACACTTGCTACAGGCACCTTCTGTCCTTGTTTTGGGGGACAATTGGATTGATGTTTTATCACCCTTTTGCCCCCCCCTCCTAGTTTAAAAACATCCTAGCAAAACCTCTGAACTGCTCACTGAGAACATTTGTTCCCTTTTGAGAAAGATGCAAACCATCTTTTTTGTACAGTTTATTTCCATTCCAAACAGAGCTACCATGAGCAATAAAGCCAAATCCTTGCTCCCGACACCATTCACCAAGCCACAAGTTAAAGTCCCTAATACGCATCCGCCTGTCGTTCTGAGTGTTATGCACAGGCAGAACTTCAGAGAATGACAGTGTGGAAGCAACCTGCCGTATATCATTGGCAAAAACACTAAAAACTTCCTTAACCTCTGAAACCTCATTGCAAGCCAAGTCATTTGTCCCTAAATGGACAAGTACATCCAATTCCCCTTCCTGCTTTGCTTGCTTAACAATATTACAGATACGTCTCCTGTCTCTGTGAGCAGTAGCTCCGGGAAGACACCTCACAAGACCACCATTGTCCATCTCCACACCTCTTATGATGGAATCCCCCAACAACAACTGCTTTCTATTAGGCCTCACCATAGTCTTCAAGCCTCTCTGCACAACACCACTAGCCTCAGTGCCTCTCTGCACAACACCACTAGCCTCAGTGCCTCTCTGCACAACACCACTAGCCTCAGTGCCTCTCTGCACAACACCACTAGCCTCAGTGCCTCTCTGCACAACACCACTAGCCTCAGTGCCTCTCTGCACAACACCACTAGCCTCAGTGCCTCTCTGCACAACACCACTAGCCTCAGTGCCTCTCTGCACAACACCACTAGCCTCAGTGCCTCTCTGCACAACACCACTAGCCTCAGTGCCTCTCTGCACAACACCACTAGCCTCAGTGCCTCTCTGCACAACACCACTAGCCTCAGTGCCTCTCTGCACAACACCACTAGCCTCAGTGCCTCTCTGCACAACACCACTAGCCTCAGTGCCTCTCTGCACAACACCACTAGCCTCAGTGCCTCTCTGCACAACACCACTAGCCTCAGTGCCTCTCTGCACAACACCACTAGCCTCAGTGCCTCTCTGCACAACACCACTAGCCTCAGTGCCTCTCTGCACAACACCACTAGCCTCAGTGCCTCTCTGCACAACACCACTAGCCTCAGTGCCTCTCTGCACAACACCACTAGCCTCAGTGCCTCTCTGCACAACACCACTAGCCTCAGTGCCTCTCTGCACAACACCACTAGCCTCAGTGC
Source organism: Pelobates fuscus (assembly GCF_036172605.1). Classification (NCBI taxonomy): domain Eukaryota; kingdom Metazoa; phylum Chordata; class Amphibia; order Anura; family Pelobatidae; genus Pelobates; species Pelobates fuscus. The sequence continues at coordinate 95,691,270 of NC_086326.1, forward strand.
CTCTCTGCACAACACCACTAGCCTCAGTGCCTCTCTGCACAACACCACTAGCCTCAGTGCCTATCTCCAGGACACCACTACACTCTGAAAGTGCAGAAAATGAATTATGTAGAACAACAGACTGTGCAATATGCCTTTTATCCACAACTCCAAGTCTACCAGATCCTACAGTAATCCATCTGCCATTCCTAGTATGTCTCTGCGGCAATGGCTTTGCAGCAGTTCCAGCCTGAATTTGTTTACCAGATAATTTACAAATCTCAGACTTCAAAAATACAATCTCCTGCCGCAAGATAGAGAACTGTCTACAGATTAGACAACAACCAAACTTCCAAAAAGTGGAACGTGAAACAAATGCAAAGCAACTATTGTCCATTTAAAGGACATATTGTAACATTGTTGCTGTTAGATAATTTAGGAGTGCTTGATCTTGCACCTTTATTAACCCCTTAAGGACCAAACTTCTGGAATAAAATGGAATCATGACGTGTCACACACGTCATGTGTCCTTAAGGGGTTAAAAGGTAGTCTGTACAGACATTTTTTTATTACTTTGTCTCAAACTACTGATGTTTTAAAATAGTTCGATTAAAAGTAAACTTTTATAATTGTTTTTAACAATCTTTGATCTGGGCAAATTTCTCTTCTTTTTTGTCTATTACACACAGGGTCCATGCCCATCTTGCTCAGAGACCACAAAGTAGTAACCCTTCTCCCACCTCCCCTTTTTTGTTTTTCTTCCAAAATGATGTTTACCAACGTTTTTAAAGTCATACAAAGCCTACACATATTTTAAATTCTACTCCCCTTACTATAATTATTTCCTTTGCAGTCATAATAGACAGATTACGAAAGGAAAGGAGAAAAAAAAAAAAGCAGCTATTCTGGGACATCGAAGCAAGACTGATTTAGTGAATAATTAAATAAATAAAAACCACACAACAAGACCAACCATCGTTTTTTATAAGTTTTTATTACAAGCCCCAAGATCAATGTACAATCTTCAGTTTCGTCATCCTGGTATCCTTTATTCTTTCTGCAAGAGGTGAAAAAAAAAAAACATACAAATTAAGGATTACCTTAAGTGATCATAAGTACTATTGGTCAGTCGTGATGGATTAATATTTGCAATTATCTGGTGCTGAATCAGTTGAGTTATTGCTTGATCTGCTATTTTGAGCATTCGTAATTAAAAAGGCTTAAACAGTTGCACAATGATAAACATTTTAAGCAGGTGGAAGCAGCATCGTGTGAAGCTCAATTTAGTTTGAAACAGCTGATTGCAGTGCATACTAATTGGCCATGCACAATCACACAAAGTATGTATTCAATATGTTCAAAAATGGTCTTCAAAACCATAATTTGTTGACAACCTGCTGGATGCCCTTGCAGTGCTGTCAAGAAGCATTCATTTTCTTAAACTGCAATGTGATTTCCATGCAGTCATGCAACACTAATTTAACTGACATATATACCTGTAAAAACTATCGCTCAGCTCACTGAGAATGTTGCAGGTAAATGAAAAGGAAGAAAAATAAAGACTGTTAAAACCAGACACTTTCTTTATGCAATTGTTAAAGAACCATAAAACTTGTGTTTCAACCTTTTTATGGCAAATCTATAAATAAGGAACAGAGAAGACACTACAACGAGTAGAAAAGCTTGTGGCACTCAGTTTACAGGTAGTTTCCGAAATGCAGAGCTGCCAAGACTGGCAGCCAATATAACAAACTGCCAGAAAGACTGAATGAGGGCCTTTAATCTTGTGGATAAGGGATAAATAATTGCAATTTTAGTGAACGTCAAGAATTATTAGAACAGAGTTGACTGTTGGCCTGGGTTCAATAGAGAGACTCTTGATTTACTTTGGGGCATTCTGGACTACCCTGGAGCAGCAAAAAGGTATCTAGTGAAAAAAAACTAAGTGCATAGTCCAAACTCAGAGCTGCAACAGGTGAGTACATGCCATCATTTGCATAAACACCATGGCTTTAAAATCCGCTTTGGCTATGACATCGGTCAAGTTAAGCAGTCTGTTACATTAACAAAAAAAGAACAAATCTGTACAATGAAGAAAAGACTAAAGGAACACTAAAAACACCATAACCACTAACACATATTGCAGTTATTATAGTGCAAGGAGTCTTTGGGTGTAGCAGGTTTGAAGTCCACCTCTTTGCAGCAGTACAAATTAGGAAAAATGTTAAATGGTTACTTCCACATTGGACAAACATAGGCGTGAGAGAAAGTGGTGCCTAAGCCCACTACCAGAATCCTGCCACTTAACAGATGTATACATGAGACTTAAAAGTGGTTTATATTGTAGCTAAGAGGTAAGTTTAGATGCCAGAAGCACACTTCTACTTCAACTACACAAACAAAATAAACTGCAAAAAAAATGGTTTGCACCACTGCAAGTTGTAGCAATTATGATGATCCAGTGTGAAGATTTAACATAGGTTTATCAGGTCTTGAATATTTTACTGGTCTGGACCCACAACGGTAGTATTCGATAAAGATACCAGTTCAGCAGGTCACAAGAAGATATCAGAAAGCCTTGTGCATACACACGATAGTTAGAATATGGGAGATCTGACAAGACTCCCAACTTTGCAAAATGTGTGTTACTGTCAAGTGTTCAAAAAGGATTGTTTTCACCTATGAAAAAGACTACTCAGAATATGAAGTGATATATTACAAAAAGCAAAACTTAGCCATGAATAATCCAAACCAGATTTACTCCATTCTAAAAAAAAAAAAAAAATACACTGCTTCTAGTGTAGAGTTCAAAAGCCAGAAAGTAATGTATTTAGGTAACCAAGGAAGCATAGTCTTGTGTAGGGACACATGCAAGTAACTAGTTTTGCATAGTATCACATTCATGCTAAGTTGGAGTACCTGCACGACACTTCATTTCTGATGAAAGATTCCAGGAAAGTGTGAAATAGAAAAGCAGAGACAAACAAATAATATAACAGCAAGCCAATAATAAAATACAGCTTATAAGCATATGCATTGATTTGACTTCATACGCAACACAAAAAGCTTAGTATGCTGCAAAGTTGGACAGAGACAAGTTTGCCTCTTTTTTCCCCACGTAGAAAAATGTAAATTTTACAGTAATGAATTGAATAAAGCAAATATATATATTTTTTTTTTTATAGATGCATGCACAATTGAGATTTGACTGGTTGAAGACGTGGATTACAAAACTAAGCTGCTTCTTACCATGAGCAACAGTTTGTTTGTTTGTTTTTTTATAAAACAAAGAAAGAAGAAGAAAAGCCAGAAAGATAACAGACTAACAACAGTCAAGAAATCTGAAGATTTATATTTAAAAGATTTGCAATACTAGTTTAACACACCAAGCGAATTTCTTTTACTAAAATAGGAAATTATTAAAATTATATAGAAAATTAATCCCCTGCTACCACTACAACATTAGCCATACACACAGTTACCTTCTGCAATCCAAAATATATTGTGTGAACATGAACGAGAAAGGTTAAGATATCAATATTTTCAATAAATGCAATATTACATAGTAGTAAACTGGAGCTCCATATTAGAGCAATACTCTTACCTTTTTGCCAGCTCCCACAGCTGCTTTGGCTGTACCCCGGACTTTCTTCATTCTGTTCTTGCGTTCTTTACGTTGTTTTCTGGAAGTCTTTTTCTTTTCATATAGGCCATGCTGAACATAAAATATGTATAGGTCAGTATAATTAAAAAAAAAATGAAAAAAAAAGGTAGTAAAAAATTGTGACTTAAAAGGAATCCTGAAATAAAGCAAGTTTACCTATATTTAAAGGATCACTATAGGGTCAGGAACACAAACATGTATTCCTGACCCTACAGTTTTAAAACCATCTAGCCCCCCTGGGCCCCTCATGCCTCCATAAATATAGCAAGCTCTTACTGTATTCAAGCTTGAAGCTGTTACTCTGCATGCCGTTTGTCTCAGAAAACAAGCCTTTTTCAGCTGTCAACCATCAGAAGTGGTAGCCTGATCCAATCACAGTGCTTCCCCATAGAATTGGCTGAGACTGACAAAGAGGCAGATCAGGGGCAGAGCCAGCATGATTCAAACACATTCAAGCCCTGGCCAATCAACATCTCCTCATAGAGATGAATTGAATCAATGAATCTCTATGAGGAAAGTTCAGTGTCTGCATGCAGAGGGAGGAGATACTGAATGTTTGGATGCATTTTAGGCAGCCATGATCCAGGAAGGATCTCTAACAGCTATCTGAGGAGTGACCAGTGAAGTTATCTAGGCTGTAATGTAAACACTGCATTTTCTCTGAAAAGACCGTGTTTACAGCAAAAAGCCTGAAGGTAATGATTCTACTCACCAGAACAAATTCAATAAGCTGCAGTTGTTCTGGTGACTGTAGTCTCCCTTTTAAACAGCAAGACAGACTCCTTACAGCAGCCTGATCCACGAAAAGTAAGATCATCAAGCACAATAATCTCAGTCCAATCCAATGCTTCTCAAATAGGGTATTTCTCTCCGCAATGAGACACAGAGGACACGCAGTGTACAATTGGAGCCGCCAGTTCACTGCATCTCGAGGAAAAATTAGCCATGTTGAGCGTCATCCTGCTGTGCATGATGATGCAGAATGTGAATTATTGAAGGATTTGAATGAGTGGCTCTAGCAGCTATCTAGCTGACAGCTGTAAAAGGCTTGTTTTTAGAGAATAATAATATATATATATATATATATATATATATATATATATATATATATATATATATATACACACACACACACACACACACACTAAATTCTCAATTCATTTGTTACAGTCCCTGGTGCTGTAGAAATATCCCCAATGAGAACATGCGTGCATTTAATTATGCATTTTCCATGGGGTGGGGGAGGGGTATAAGCAAAAACAGCTTGCAAAAGCTAAAGATCTCTTTTCTGGAGCCTTCGCAAGCCCTCTCTCCTCTTCCCCAGCCCCAACATCCTGTAAAAGCTTAATCACAGACTTTCCAATGTAGTCTTTTCAAGGCAGGTGCTCTGGGCAATTGCTGCCTCTTGAGATTAGTTCTACTGAGCTAACCAAACCAGGAAGTAACAGGACTGGTTGTCTGACAGCCAAGGGGGTGAAGCAGGCTAAAGAATTACTAAAGTCACCAAGATCACTTCATCTCAATGTAGTGGTCCCGGTACAGTGGTCTTGTTACTCAAACCCAGAAATGAAAAATATTGCAATTTTGTAGAAACTGCAATGTTTACATTAAAGGATTAAATGCACCTTTAGTGAATGTCCTCCTCCAGAAACAAGTGATACCAGCATTTGATTGGAGGCGTGTGGCAGTTTGCCTCACCAGTGTATCTCCAATTCATTGCCTCTGTAAGAATCATTGGATTGGAGTAGATCACGAGAGATGTTAGCAGGCAAAGAGGAGACACTCAACACAAAAGCGCTTTGGCAAGTTAAAATGCTTTTGGTGTTTGAAGTGTTCCTTTAACCATAAATGACGGTCACTAGTCATCCACTTGAGGTATAACTAAGTCAGTGATTACACTGCAATACTAATTCTTACATGCAATAGGCTGCTGGGGATAAACAATATTAAAATGATTTAAACACAACACAGCACCAGGGGACTCCAAACACTATAACCACTTTAAGAAGATGTAGCTGTTACAGTGCCTACATGTCCCTTAAAGATGTAATGGTTTTGGGACAGACTGTGCCGTTACAAACCACTAAAAACTTAGACAACTAGACAGAGCATTAAATTGCCACTAAATGAAAGGTTTGAGAAGAAACTGTGTCTATACTATTTCAAGTTTGGCCCAGTGCCCTCAGCCCACTACTGCTGTCAAGTATGGACAAAATAGATTAAAACTGCAGTGGGGTGGGTGCACTGGACCCAAACAATTATGGCAGTGAAACCACTAAACTAACCAGAACATTTATGTGGGGGGTGGATGCCATTGTATCCACATAATTAATATTTTATTCCCTTTTTGGGCGAAGAGCAAGATCAATCTCACTCACAGATGCATCAACTATCTCCATGAAAAACCTGTTTCCCCAAAGCTTACACACTCCCATAATATAACAAATCTTACTAGTGAAATAAATGAACTGAGAATTTGCTGTATTTATACTTACCCTTGCAAGTCTGTGTTTTGGCTCATTCTTCTTTGCATAGTCTAACGAGTCATAGATCATGCCAAAACCTGTGGTTTTGCCACCACCAAAGTGAGTTCTAAACCCGAAGACAAAGATGACATCTGGAGTAGTCTTGTACATCTTTGCCAACTTCTCCCTAATTTCTGTTTTAGGGACAGTGGCCTTCCCAGGGTGAAGGACATCAATGACCTGCAAAAAGCAAAGCGCAAGCCTAAATATAAACAGATTGTATTTAACATTTTTATTTTAAGACAACCATAAATTCAACTACAATAGGCTGGCAGTTAATTAGTGGAGCTGTAATCAAAGGGTAGCTAGAGGCACAGTTTGGTATTCCTTAAAGTTCTACTATTCAAAATAAAGTGGTTAATTTTCACTTAATATTTAGTAGAGTCATTGTGCCTCTTTGACATACATATAGCTATTCTACAGTTCAGCTTACATATTTTAGAACTGAATGCAAACCTTACTTATATAGCCACAAAACATTAAATTTGGCAATTGTTGATCTTACCATCTGCTTACGCTGCAGAAGTCTGTTTGTCATGAACTTCCTAGTTCTAATGGTCACTGTGTCGTTCTGCAGAAACAAGTTATATTGACAAAAAATGAGCACACCAAAAATTTTAATAATTCGGATCACAGTCCATGTAATAACAAGATTAAACATCCTTGGCCTATAAGTCAGGGTAACCACAGATAGAGAACAGTTATACAAAATTTAATTTAGATATTTTTAGCAGAATACCAATAAGTACAATTAAATTTTGATAATATTCATTCAGATCAATTCTAATATTTCAATATTAAAAACACACTGGGTATATAGACCTTTAAGGGTGGTGAACACATATTAAAGTGCTAGGGGGGTGGGGGGGAAGCAGTTTGCTATAAAATAAAAAAAGATCAGGAGTAAAGGAAAGTGATAAACTCAACTTTCACTCTAAGGATTGAAAGATGTATAACGTTTAATCATATCCAAACACCAAAATACTTGTGTAAGTATACCGGGCAAATATTTTTAATTCATACCTACTGTATTTCTAACAGGTACTGTTTACAGCTGTACAAACAGTACTTTTGCATAACTCATAATATAAGTAAACTTAAAGGGACAGAAAAATTATGCACCAAAGCCTAAGCGAATGTAATGCTATATTTATTAATTGTGTAGGCCACCACTATACTCCTCCTCCCAATATTGCACAGGTTTCCAGGGACTGCTGCTATACTAAAGATATTAAATTGATTTTCAGGATGATCAATGTGGATCTGTATCAACCACTGTGAAACCATTAAAACAGTACAAACACTAAAGTTTTTGGGTGCTGACCCAAAGGATAAGAGAGTGCTTTGCATGGGATTCCCCTCTAAACACACACACAAAAAAACAAAAACTAAAAAGCTCCCAGAACCCACTACAAAGTTACTGCAGTGCTCCAAATAAATAGTGGCTCCTTGCTTGTTCACATACACACCACTGATTATGGGGTCCCTAACTAGACAGAGAATCCAGTGACTGTGAGATTCAGATGACATTGGGTCCCTTGAAAGAAATGTTTAAGAAAAATTCTACTCTGGCACAAATCAACTAATCTTAAAAACCCTTATGGCAGAGTTTCTATTGGGGGTAAATATTGCGGCCTTAGGATCGCATGCCTATTACAGCAAAAATAGCAGATGTCGTTTTGTACAACTATACATAGCCATACCCCATGCTTTGAAAAAACACACGCTTATACACTGTAACAGACCCAACTATCTCTTTCCCTCCCTCCATTCCCTTGTAGCCACACAGGAATATATCAGCAGGTCAATGGCTAAACCGGGGCCCTCGCTTAGATGGTAGGTGTCCACAGTACAGGTACTAAAATAGCACATTTTATTTACTTTATGTATGCATGACGTGTGGGGAACGTCCAGGGAGAGCCAGTGGGTCAGCAGGCTTTAACCCGAGCAAGGCCGCACCAGACTCAGGCTCTAACACTCACTGCCATCAAACCATTTCCATGAACGCCCGTCCACAAATACCTCGGCCATCCGCCTCAGAGACTCGCAGAAAACATAATCTATGGCACACAGCGTCTTCCGAGGCGGGATGGCAGAGATATTAAACGGATTTTATAAATCAGCCGGGCAGCGACACTCACCATCTTGGCTGCTGTCTCTCTAAGGGACGACGGAAAGAAAGAAGGAATCACTTGCAGCCAATCATAACGCGAGGAACGCGCACCAGGGCGGGGCCATGGTGAGAACCCTGAGCCGATGAACGGCTGATGACAAATGCCAAACAAAGGTGAGACCCCGCCCAGTCACAGCGTGACTTTCACTTGAGGGAACACCGTGCTGATGTAGACACGCACAAATCCTGCGACAAGAAGTCAGGGCAGCAATGTTTATTTCGGGCATAATAATGTTACTTTAGTTCGTTAAATTAAATACAATAAACATGCACTTTTAACCCCTTAAGGACAGAGCTTCAGAAGCTTGACTTACGCTTAATGACACAAGCAATTTTTGCATTTTCTTGCTGTTTGCGTTCAACTGCAATTTGCATCTCTCTCATTTATTGCACCGACACATATTATATACTGTTTTTTAAAGGACAGAAAGGGTTTTAATTTGATATAACATATATATATATATATATAAATGCTTACTTATTATAAAAACAATACAGAAAAATGCAAAAAAAAATGAAAAATATTGTTTTTTTTTACAGTTTTTGCAATCATAATGTGTTCATAATTAGTGCAGGTTAAGGAAAGTAATTAAAAATAAATTAATTTATTTGTTCTGATTTACAGAATATATAATGTGTCTGGGATTTTCAGTTTTTTTTGGTAGTTACAGGCAGGGGCGGACTGAGAACCCTCAGGGCCCCTGGTGCAAAATAAATCAAGGGCCCCCTTACAGGCCCCACCCATACTCCGCAGCAAGCGCCACCCATGTCCCGCCTCCATGCACCGCCTCCAGCCACACCCTACGCAATCTTTAGACACAAGGAACAAAAGTGCAATAATCCCTTCGAGGCCCCAGTAGAGACTACAATTGAGGGCTAATGGGCCATGGAGGGGGGTCTTTCTAGCAGAGGCTATCTCAGTGTCCTTTAGAGAGTGTGTTAGAAAGAATCCCCTCCAGGCCCCATTAGAGACTACAATGGAGTCTAATAGGCTTGGAAGGGGGTCTTTCTAACAGAGGCCATCTCAGTGTCCCTGCTGGAAACAGTCGCCTCCAGGCCCCAGTAGAGACTACAATTGAGGGCTAATGGGCCATGGAGGGGGGGAGCATTCTAGCAGAGGCTATCTCAGTGTCCTTTAGAGAGTGTGTTAGAAAGAATTTCCTCCAGGTCCCATTAGAGACTACAATGGAGTCTAATGGGGCCTGGAGGGGGGTCTCTCCAACACTCTGGTTCCTATTCACAATATAGCAACACAACATAGCTCACTGAAACCTAGGCCAAGTTAGCTCCTCTTACCTTAATTACTGTTGCTGGCTGGCAGTCTGTGGGCTTGCTGGAAGGCTGTGGGCTTACTGGCTGCGGCTGGCAGGCTGTGGGCTTGCTGGCTACTGCCGGCAGGCTGTGGGCTTGCTGGCTGCGGCTGGCAGGCTGTTGGCTTGCTGGCTGCGGCTGGCAGGCTGTTGGCTTGCTGGCTGTGGCTTGCTGGCTGCGGCTTGCTGGCTGCGGTTGGCAGGCTGTGGGCTTGCTGGCTGTAAGCCTAACTGGTGGCCTGTGGGCTGGCTGGCTGGCTGGCCGGCCTGTGGGCTGGCTGGCTTGCTGGCTACTGGGGCACTTGTAGATTATTTAAAGAAATAATCCATGCACAATAACCACTACTGCTCTGTGTAGTCGTTATGGTGCCAGGAGGGCCGGACCCCCCTTTCAGAGTAAGTAGTCAAACCGTTTAAGATCAGTTTGACAACTTACCTGGGGTCTGCTGGGATATGAGGCTGTAGTAGGGTATAGGAGCAGTGGTGCAATGTGTAAGGGGTGCCGTGTGTGTGAAAGGTTCAGTGTGTGTGAGGGGGTGTAGTGTGTGAATGTGTAGGGTGTGTGGGGCAATGTGTGTATGAGGGGGCTGTGTATGTGTGTGGCAATGTTAGTATGGGGGGCTGTGTGTGTATGGGTGGGCAGTGTATGTGTGTGTGAGGCAATGTGTGTAAATGTGTATGGTGTGTGTGGGTGTATGGGGGGCAGTGTGTGAATGTGTATGGTGTGGGGGGGCAGTGTGTTTATGGGGCTAGAGTTCACTCTCACCACTGCGACCACCAGGAATCCCTGGTGGTCACAGTGTTGAGAGTGAACTCTAGCCTGTAGCTCCAGGGCTAGTTTACTCTCGCAAGAGCCGTAACGTTGCCGTGGTAACCGCGGCAACGATCTGTGCTCGCGCAAGGACCCAGAGGAGCTGCAGGCTGAGCTCCCGGGTCCTCTCTTACTCCCTCCCCTGCCAGCTGCCCGCACGGTGCCTGCGGACAGGGGAGGGAGCAATTGCGCTCCTCTTACTCCCCCCCTCCCCCTCCTCTTACTCCCCCCTCCCCCTCCTCTTACCCCCCTCCCCCTCTTCTTACCCCCTCCCTTTCTCTTCTTACCCCCTCCCTTTCTCTTCTCCCCTTCCCTGTCTCTTCTTACCCCCCTCCCTTTCTCTTCTTACCCCCCCTCCCTCTCTCTTCTTACCCCCTCCCTTTCTCTTCTTATCCCCCCTCCCTCTTTCTTCTTACCCCTCCTCCCTCTCTGTTCATTCCCCCCCTCTGTTCATTCCCCCTCTCTCTGTTCATTCCCCCCTCTCTCTGTTAATACCCCCTCTCTGTTCATTCCCCCCTCTCTGTTCGTTCATTCCCCCCCTCTCTGTTCATTCATTCCCCCCCCTCCCTCTGTTCATTCCCCCCCTCTGTTCATTCTGATCCCCAACCCCCCCTCCCTCTGTTCATTCTGATCCCCACCCCCCCTCCTTCTGTTCATTCCCCCCCTCCCTCTGTTCATTCTGATCCCCAACCCCCCCTCCCTCTGTTCATTCCCCCCTCTCTCTTTGTTCATCCCCCCCCGTACTACCCCCCTCCCCCCCCTCTCTGTTCATTTCCTCCCCCCCCCTCTGTTCATTCCCCCCTCTCTCTTTGTTCACCCCCCCCCTGTACCAATGCCAAAGTATGTGGTAAAAAATTATTTTGTGCATTTTTTACATACGGATTGCATTTTTGCTGGGCATTTTGTATATTTCATATGTGCCACTAAGTTCAAACCCCCCAAATTATGCTCAGCTAAGTCTTCTGAGTAAAAGGACACCCCCATTGTATGTCTATGGCACTATTTCGTGAAGCTACAGTGCCATACAGGAGACCTGTCCTTTTCAGTATTCACAGTAGAATTTTGAGAGACGGATTTAATGAGCCTATGCTTCCATTTGGGGTATTATAACAGTTTGACTGTTCAAAAAAAACCACAAAGGCCTACCATTTGTAAAAGTAGACACTCCAGGGTATATCATAAGGTGCATTTTGTGCCTTAGCATGCCCCCATTTTTTCACCAATATATGCCAAAGTATGTGGTAAAAAACAATTTTGTGCATTTTTTGACATACGGATTGCATTTTTGCTGGGCATTTTGTATATTTCATATGTGCCACTAAGTTCAAAACCTCCAAATTATGCTCAGCTAAGTCTTCTGAGTAAAAAGACACCCCCAATGAATGTCTTTGGCACTATTTTGTGAAGCTACAGTGGCATATTGGAGACCAAGCCATATCAGTTTTTACAGAACTTTGAATTTTGACGCTGGGCCTATGTGCAATTTCCAAGCATCTTCGTAAGTTTTAAATTCAAACTACCCCACAAAGGCCTACCATTTCTTAAAGTAGACACCCCATGGTATTTCAAAAGGCATATTTTGAACCTTAGCGTGGTATAATTTTTCCGCTAGCTTGTACCAGGTGTAGTGGTAATAAGCGTTTTTTCTGCCTTTTTGACACACAAAGTGAGTTTGCACAGTATATTTTGCAAACCTTATGTGTGCTACGACTGTATAATACTTCATATGTTGCTCAGCTATGTCAGCTGAGTACAAAAATACCCCCGTATGTACCTTTGCCAGGTATATGTGGACATCGGAGGGGCACATTTGGGACACAGCCATTCCATTTTTTTTCAAACTTTAAATTTTTACGCTGTGCCCATGTCCCATTTTAGAGTATTTTACCAGGCTATATAATCCAAATACCCCATAAAGCCATACCATTTCTTAAAGAAGACATCCCAGGGTATTTCAAAAGGCATATTTTGATCCTTAGCATGGCATCATTTTTCCGCTAGCTTGTACCAGGTGTAGTGGTAATGAGCGTTATTAAATTAATTTTTTAACTTTTTAAAACTTTTTTTACTTTTTAAAACTATTTTTAAACTTTTGTTTTGCTTATTCATTTTTTTAAAGTTTCCTAAACTTTCGTAAAACTTTTTTTTACAGATTTAACATTTTTCTAAGCTTTTTCTTTTACCGTTAACCCCTAACTAGCAGTAAGCAGCACTAACAGTAAATTCCCCATTTTCCCATAACTCCCACCCACCCCAGCTAGCAAAATATTTAATTATACAATATTTAAATTAGTTAATTAAATTAATTTAACCCCTGAGGGTTAAAAAATAAATAAAAGTTAATCGTCAGGGGTTAAAAAAAAAATTAGATCACAGTATAATACCGTGATCTGTATTTTGATCACTGTAGGCAGTGATAGACTGGCAGGGAAGGGGTTAATTTTTATTTGGACTGGGTAAAGGGTTTATTTTTTTTTTATTTTTTACTTAAACGTTATTAAAACTTTTTTTTAACTTAATTTTTTAACTTTTTAAAGCTTATTTTAAAACTTTTTTTAACGTTAACCCCTAGTTAGCCTAACACTAAATCCCCCAATTCCCCACTAACTTCCACCCTCCCCAGCTAGCTAAATTTATAATTTTAAAATATTTAAATTAATTAATAAAATAAATTTAACCCCTGAGGGTTAAAAAAAAAAGAATTAACCCTCAGGGGTTAAAAAAAAAAAATCAGATCATATTAAAATGTAATCCCTGCCAATTGATCACTGTAGTCAGTGATCAATTGGCAGGGAAGGGGTTAATTTTTTATTAATATGGGTAAAGGGGGGTGGGATTTTGATTTAACTTTTTTTTTTACACACCAGGGGGCAGGATCACTGAAGATCCGTCTCCCTGCACTTCACACTGAACCCGGAAGTGCAGGGAGGCGGAGGTGAGTATGCAGAGCACATGTGCCCGCTCAGACATGCTGTCAGAGCGGGCACATGTGCTGGGACAGCCCGATCCGGTGCTCCCGGTCTGCCTCTAATACAGAGGCAGACCGGAGCACCATTAACCCCACGATCGCCGCGATTGCGGCGATCTGGGGTTAATTTTACCGCGTGACGGACGAGGTCCGTCATCCGTCGTTAAGGGTATCCCCTGGATGACGGACCTCGTCCGTCACCCGTCGTGAAGGGGTTAAGGGCCGAGCCAAATGTACACGTTGTAATCAAAACAAAACCTGGCATTTGCACTATATGTCTGTCCAACCGTAATTCACCTCTTTCATATTAAATGCACCCCCACTTATTGTATATCATTTTATTCAGGGGAAACAGGGCTTTTATTTAACATCAAATATTTAGGTATGGAACATAATTTAATATGAATAAAATATAAAACAATGGGAGAAAATATGAATTTTTATTTGTTTAGTTCTACGTAACAATTTAACTGTGAATGTCATAATACTGTTTGCTATTACTGCAATAAAATACACATATTTGTATTCAGCGATGTTTCACGTGTGAAACAGTAACCCCTATGTACAGGTTTTATGGTGTTTTGGGAAGTTACAGGGTCAAATAAAGCATGTTACATTTTTCATTTTTTTTCACATTGAAATTCGCCAGATTGGTTACGTTGCCTTTGAGACCGTATGGTAGCCCAGGAATGAGAACTACCCCCATGATGGCATACCATTTGCAATAGTGGACAACCCAAGGTTTTGCACATGGGGTATGTCCAGTCTTTCTTAGTAGCCACTTGGTCACAAACACTAGCCAAAGTTAGCGTTAATATTTGTTTGTGTGTGAAAAATGCAAAAAACTAATTTGAACGCCAATTTTGGCCAGTGTTTATGACTAAGTGGCTACTAAAAAAGACTGGACATATCCCATTTGCAATACCTTGGGTTGTCTACTATTGCAAATGGTATGCCATCATGGGGGTAATTTTCATTCCTGGGCTACCATACGGTCTCAAAGGCAACGTCCAATCTGGCGAATTTCAATGTGAAAAAAACTGAAACGCAAGCCTTATATTTGACTCTGTAACTTTTGAAAACATCTTAAAACCTGTACATGAGGGATACTGTTATACTCGGGAGACTTCGCTGAACACAAATATTTGTGTTTCAAAACAGTAATAAGTATCACAGCAATAATATTGTCAGTGTAAGTGCTGTTTGTGAGTGAAAAATGCAACAAAAAAAGTCACTTTCATTGACGATATCATCGTTGTAATCAGTGGTGTATCTTGGTTTTGTGCTGCCCTAGGCAGGACAAAACTAAGACACCCCCCCCCCCCCGCGCGCACGCCACCCCCACCCAACCCTTCCCCCCTGCCCCGCCTTCTAAATACACACACATTCACTGACAGATACGCATACACTAGCTAACAGACACACACAGTCAGACACACACAGTCGGACACACACAGTCGGGGACACACACACACTAACAAACACACACAGTCGGACACACACACTAACAAACACACACAGTCGGACACACACACACTAACAGACACACACAGTGAGACACACACACTAACAAACACACACAGTCGGACACACACACTAACAAACACACACAGTCGGACACACACACACACACACACACACACTAACAAACACACACACAGTCAGACACACACACTAACAAACACACACAGCCGGACACACACACACTAACAAACACACACAGTCAGACACACACTAACAAACACACACAGTCGGACACACACACACTAACAGACACACACAGTGAGACACACACACTAACAAACACACACAGTCGGACACACACACTAACAAACACACACAGTCGGACACACACACACTAACAAACACACACAGTCAGACACACACTAACAAACACACACAGTCGGACACACACACACACACTAACAGACACACACAGTGAGACACACACACTAACAAACACACAGTCTGACACACACACTAACAGACACACACAGTGAGACACACACACTAACAAACACACACAGTCGGACACACACACACTAACAGACACACACAGTCAGACACACACACTAACAGACACACACACACTAACACACACACACACACACACTAACAGACACACACACACACACACTATCAGACACACACAGTCAGAGACACACACACACACTCACATTAACACTTTTTTTTTTTTTTTTTATTTACTCCCCCTCCCCTCCCCCTACCTTTGGGAATGCTGGGGGTGGGGGGGTTCTCCAATTCCCTGGTGGTCAAGTGGCTGCAGGACGGCACTGGCGGGCAGGCTGGGCGGCCGGCGAGGGAGCTCTTCCCCTGAGCTCTCTGCTCAGCTCCCTCGCGCGCCGCCCGCAGAGTGAGGCTGGGAGGCGGAGCCGGAATATGACGTCATATTCCGGCTCCCAGTCTCACTCTGCGGGCGGCGCGCGAGGGAGCTGAGCAGAGAGCTCAGGGGAAGAGCTCCCTCGTCGGCCGCCCAACAACCAGCAACCAGCCCAGCATGTCTGTTAGCCGCAAGGCTAACAGGACATTTGCCTTGGGCATTTGGGGGCGGCGTTTTTTGCCGCCCCCTGGAAAATGCCGCCCAAGGCAAATGCCTTGTTTGCCTCGCGGCTAATACGCCCCTGGTTGTAATACATTTTATTGTTTTGAAACACTAATGTTTGTGTTCAGCAAAACAGTCTCAGTCACCTGAGTAAAACAGTACCCCCCATGTACAGGTTTTATGGTGTCTTGGAAAGTTATAGGGTTAAATATAGTGCTAGCAAATTAAATTCCCTATACTTTCGGCCTGGGTTGTCAGGCAGGTCACGCAAATTGTAATTAATAAAATGACCTAATTATGTAAAAATATTACATAAATATATACATAGAATTAATATATATATATATATATATATATATATATATAAATACAATATTGCTTGCACTCCTGGAACAGGCAAATAATGTGCCCGGTGCTGGTCAGGCAACTAGCATAGAAAAACAGAGAATGACCGCACTCAGGGACTTGTAAATATCACTAAAACTTAACGATTAATGTTCAAAATAAATCAAATCAACGTTTCAGCCCCATGTTTGGGCTTTCATCAGGACCATCCGTTTTAGTGATATTTACAAGTTCCTGAGTGCGGTCATTCTCTGTTTTTCTATATCTATATATATATATTTGTAGTCGGGGACATAAGCCGTAAGTGTACTGATTATACCAGAATATGAAAGTCGGTTGAGGTGTGCCGTAACCGACGTATGAGGTAGGCCTGAAATAAAAGAGGGCCCACCCAGGAATGGTTTATAGAGGGTTGTGGTGGGAGGGATGAACCCGGCTATTCCAGTGCTGAACCAGAGGGGGCCTGAGCTTTTATAGCCGGGTAACCCCTCCCACAACTACAGGCTATGCCTTACTATTTGTAGTCGGGGACATAAGCCGTAAGTGTACTGATTATACCAGAATATGAAAGTCGGTTGAGGTGTGCCGTAACCGACGTATGAGGTAGGCCTGAAATAAAAGAGGGCAAAAAGGTTGGAGTAAACAATTCATTTTATTTATACACAGATTACATAGCAAGACCTTTGAATGCTGATCTTAGTTCTATTTCTGGTTGTGGAATGTAAGTGGTGTAAACCGCTGATTTCCACCGGCCTAATCTTTTAATTATGTGAGATGGTACGCCATGACTAGAGGCTGCTGAAGCGGCTCCGATTCTGAAAGAGTGACCGGAAAATCCTGTGGGATTGAGGCCGAGTCGGATGAACAGAGTTCTGATGTACTGAATGAACTTGGCCGTTGTTAAGGGTAAACCTTGGAGTGCGAGTAGTGGGGTGTTTTGATTGAGACCTGTGAGGGTGGCCAAAAAGGTGTCGAATACTGCGACCGGGCACCACTGATTGCCCGTGGGGTAGTAGCAGATCTTAGTAGGTGGGCCTACTTGGTTAGTTTTTGTGCGACCAAGGCTGAGTACGTAGTGATCTGTGTTTCTCTGAAGATTTGAAATGTAGAGAGGCTGACAAGAAACACTATTGGTAGTGAATTCGTTTGGACGTAGAAACCCATAGAAAGCTAGGTATGCCGCTGTCTTGATAACCAGGTTGGTATGGGATTCGAAAGGTTTGGAGTCCAAAATATTGGAGAGTGTGCGAAACTTGGGACCGTCTATCGGTAGTCTAGACGAGGTAGTGGGTATGTCTAATCTCAGTATACCTTTTAATATGTTTTTTACGGGATAGGAAGACATGAAGGGTTTAGTACTAGGGTAGGCACTGATGATATGATGTTGTATACCCGAGAGATATAGTTTAATGGTGTTCAATGCTAATTTTAGGTTAAGGTGGCAGAAAGAAATAAAGGCGATAATGGAGTCTAAAGAATGGGTGTTGGTTAACTGATGGTCTGTTGTGAATTTGGTGTATAAGGTAAATGCTCGATTATAGGCGCGGGATGTGTTTGTGGATAGGGCTGCTCCGGCTAGGTATCTGCTGTGAGATAGCAGTCTTTCTAGTCCAGGATGAGGTCTCGGAATGGAGGGGTGCTGACCGGTCTGGAGTTGGCTGTGGGGTGTGTCTTGAAGAAAACCTGTAAGTTAAATCGAGACAATGCATCAGCGGCTATGTTGGTTTTCGCTAGAATGTGGATGCAAGTGATATGGAACTGTAGTGTCGTTGCTAACCAAGTCAGCCTTCGAATCAGTCTCATGATGGTGAGTGAGGAGGATCTACCCTTGTTTATTATGTCACAGGCTGGCTTGTTGTCGGAAAAGCATTTTACCGCTTTACCCTGCCATAAGTGTCCCCAAACTCTTGCGGCTGCCACTATTGGGTAGATCTCAAATAGAGCCGATGTACTTGGAAATGAGGGTAAACCTAGGGTTTCTACCGGCCATGAGTCTCTGAACCAGTCATTGATATAGATTGCTGCGAACCCTGTGTGAGCTGCTGCATCGGTCCAGATGATGGGTGAGGAGTCTGATAAAGGTGTAATGAACATGGCTACCCCATTCCAATGAGTTAGGAACCGTAACCACATAAGTAGGTCTGCCCTTGCGTGAATATCTACTGATATCCTGCTGGCGTCCGTATTGAGAAACGGGAGAAGGCTCAGCAATCTTGAGATAAACGCCCGACCTTGGGGAATGATTTTCATGACAAAGTTTAACGTGCCCAGTAGGGATTGCAGGTCTGACCTGGTACACGTGTCCTTCCCCAGAAAATCTGGTCTGATCGTGGTAATTGAGGCCAAGAGGGAAGACATCAGACCCTTGATCTCATTATAGTTTTCTGAATGCAGAACTACTCCAGGTTGGGGAGTACAAGCATTAGAAATGTAAAGTTTGTATAGTTCTGCTTTGCGGGCTGTAGCTGGATACGGGACACCCATGCGACGTAGTTCAGCCGCGAGCTTGGGGATGGTCCATGACCGGAGAGCGTATGGGCTGGCTGGTTCTAGGTTCTCGGTGGGTGTGCTTGGGCCGGCCGGAGTGGCGGGTCTGGTTGGGGTTTCAGGTATGGCCAGCTCTTCTTCTTGGTCATGGGATTGAGACATACTAGAAATGAAAAATAGGGTAAGAGACGGGTTTTGATTATGAGCGAAGTTGCCTGAGTCAACTGGTGCTAGCTATGCCAATCCGGCGAAACATTATCTATCTTGTGAGGAAGGTGAGGCCCTACTAGTGCCAAGTGGCGAGAGAGGCTCTATCTATGTGGAGGGCCGGTTGGACGAGGGACACCTAAATGACGTGGCGGTAACGTTGGCCTCTCTGTGACTGTAACAAGACAAAGTAGGTTGGCTGTGACTGGTGAGACCCTAGCTGGCCACCAAGGGTGGTTATTGTGAGGCTCTGTCTATGCGTTGGGCCGAGGGGCGAATACCTCCGACGAGGATGGGTGTATGCCTCCCAGGAACATTTTAATTTACAATAACTTAGCTACAGGCTGTGCGCCAGTTGTCACCAGTTGACTGCCCTATATATGTATATATATATATATACTGGGTCGGGGTGGAGTGATCGTCGTGCGACCGTACCTATTTGTTTGTTGTACGAGTTTCCAACGTTGGGTTTTGGAGGGATTTATAATTTATTATTATTTTTCCCTTTCCGTCTGTGAAATAAAACATATGGTTAGGGACGGCTAATTGGTTTGGCCTTGAAAAATTAATTAATTTATTTATTTATTTATTTATTTTTAATTTTTTTATTTTTTTAAATTAGTAAAATGGTTTTACCTGTTAACGCTTTAAATAACGATGTTGATTTGGATGATAGCTTGGACGTCAGGTGGGGTAATAATCTGGGGGTAGAGTTAGAAGTTATCCTTTGTATCCTCTCTGATAAATATAGGTTAAGGATAGAGTGCGGTGAAACTTAAATATTTGCCAGTAGTAGGCTAGGAATGGGAGTCCGATGATGGCTCCGAGTATCAGGGGAGGTGTTGAACCAGGATTCGAATTGGGCCAGGAGTGAATCCTGAGGAGATGGACGTATTTGGTTTAAGTCATGACTTTTATGTGGAGGACATGATAAAGGACGGGACAACCCCTGACATGGGGTAAGCTATTCCTTACCGAGTGCGCAAAGACAAAGTTTAGATTTAAATATCTAATTGTATTTTTTTTTTCTCTTTTTTTTTTTTTTTTTTATATAAAACACCTGTGTGGGTGATAGGTAACATCACCCGGCTTTTTGAAATGTGTGACAAGTTCAAGCAAACATTGAACAAAACATATTACACATGAAAAAAGACATTGTGATATAATAGCCAGGAGCTGAAGTATAACTTAATAGTGAAATATGGGGAAAAAGTGATACCGGAGAAACTGACGGAAGCCAAGCACAGAGAGATGGACACAGGTTTCTTCAGGAAGGAAGAGATTCTTTATTGGATCACCGATCGGGACTCAGAGGGACTAGCGTCACCAAAATACAGCAAGTTCTGAGCCCCGGACAATAGTGCAGGCTCCTTATATAGGCACATAACTCCTCCCATATTAAGCTCCACCCACACATTCTCTTGACCAATCAACACAAATAAGAATTAACTTCCTGTTTGACCGCATGGCCTGTCCAGCACAATGGAGGAGGGGGAATACTACATTCTGTATTCTTGCACATGCTCCGTACACTACTGATCGTATCTTGCCTCGTGCAACCAACTGATCGATACGTCAGCATATGCACGTACACATGCCACGTGGTAATCTCGGCCTACTAAATTTATTTTTACCGAGATTCCACCACATTCCCCCCTTTGATGCCTCTTGATATTTCACAATTACTTGAGGCATCACTTAACCTTGGTTTGCATACACCGCAAGTTACCTTGAACCAGACCAGACTTATCTTATGATGTGAATCTTTTAACACTCATCTTCCTGCATTGGTTCTCCCTGATCTAGAGCCTTATACTTATAAATCGCCATTATCTGTGCAGCAGCCTTCCTCTCTGCTATATTTTCTATCAGGCTTTGCACAGACCTAACTACTAAGGGTATAAGACACGGCAGGAGTAGACACAACATTAAAATCAGTAGGACTCCACCTACCACTGCCTTAAGCCCTCCAAACCACTCATACCAGCTACCAAACCAACTACTTGGATTATACCCTTTCAATACCTGAGTAGGCACATGCGCTAGTTTAACCATATGGCTAGTAAGCTCAGCTATTGCTTGCCCTTCGTCATCTATTTGAAGACAGCAATTACTCAGGTTAAACTTCCCACATACACCTCCCTCTACTGCCAAAAGGTAATCCAAGGCTAATCTATTTTGGTAGACTGCTGTCCTCATCCTGGTGTTATGCTTCGCTAGAAGATTGAGCGCTTGTGATGTCTCGTTGGTGATAATCTCAACCACCGCCTGTAATCTTATAATTCGGTTGAGCATATAAATAGGGGTTCTGTAACCAAAGGTACCATCCTCAGCCCACGTGGCTGGCCCATAATAATCTATGATACGCTGGGGAGGCCATTCATCATCTTCCCAGGCGCCTATCTCTATGGGTCCCCTTTTCTTCCTATGATTCACATCATACACTTTAACACCTAAAGTCTCACCTGTTTCAATCGGTAACAAGAAGAAGGATGGTTTGAGCATACCCAACACACATGCCCCTTCCCAGTCCTGTGGCAACTCCGAATAGGCTTTCTTACCACAGATCCAGTACAAATTTGCTGGGGCTCTCCAGGTAGATGTGATGGATAAATCAAACCACACATCCTTTAAATTGGCGTATCTAGCAAACGGGTTAGATGGTTCTGAGACATTTGAAGCCGACCACCAAGTTGTATTCTTTGTATCATCATCATAAGCTTTTTGCCCTAGACAAGTTAATTCTCCTACAGAAGTATTATACATTATTCCTTTCCTTGCTATGCAAACATAACCTATGATGGAGGTCTTTAATCTCCACTCAGATTTACCTCTAACACTCATATGATAATCGGCTTGGGTAGATATTAGTTGGTCAACTGCCTCAGAACCGGACATTACCTCCTTTGCTTCCCAAGGCCATTGGTCTCCCATGTTAGTACCTCCACACACATAGCAGTTGGTAACATTAAGACTACCGGCAATACTTTCGGCTAAATCAATAAACAGGTTTTTAGCATTATGGGGGATCTTATTATCTATACTCATCTCTTCATAAAAGGAATGGTATACTTGATGAGTTTGGGAGGATACCGTATCAGTCTCTATCCCTATAAACAATACTGTCCCAGGATCTAAACCCGTCCCGTATATTTGAAACCCAAATAAATTGCCATATTTGTCTAAGAACTTATCGGGGTTATTTATAAGTATATGGATGGGATTACATTCCATAGACTTAAAATATGGGCTAGTCGGCAACTTAGTCACTATCATGTCTTTGTCTACTGTCTGTCCCCAAGTCGCCCACCCCACACAAGACCAATATGGGCAAAAGTTATAGTCTTTATTTGGGCATCTAGGACTTACATATTTATTTTTACTACTGGGACAAATATATTTATCATTAGACCCATACGTCCTCTCCCATCTAAGATCCCCACATACATTCCACGGCTTTCTACCACTCGATATCGCTTTACACGCATCAAATAGCAGAACACCCGAAGAATGTACGGATTCTAACACCGTCTTATTAATTAGGGTCCCCTGAGGATCTCCATTCCTGAGAGTCAACCAAATTGTACGAGGTTGATACTCCGGACTGAAGCACTTAGGTTCTCCTACTCCTAAATGGCACACACTATAGTCTATATTTAGGTATCTACATCTCGATACATCTCCTTTACACTCGTATTGTGAATGCCAAATTAGGGTTTGGGAAATATGGTTACCTGTTCTCGTAGTCTTAATGCATACCTCACAGCTAGGAGTGTCGGTACCTCTACCTTCCTGAATATAAAAACACACATAAATAAACACTATCAAAAACACATCTTTCGCCGTCATCCTCAGTCTTCGTCCGTGCGAAGGCACCTCAGCTTCCAGGAAGTAAGGGCTGCAGGGAATGGAGTTCTGCTCGTCTTCACAGGAGTCCCTTCGAGACTTTCCCTGGTTTATAAACTATACGTCGGTGGGCGGACAGGCTTTATTATGGCCTTCTCACTCACGCACCAAATCCCAAAAATAATAAAATTTGTAATCCACAATAGTTCCTCGTTACTCCGACTGAGTAGTGCGTTTTAACCGGATCTTGCAGGGATTCTCTGGATCTGCTGTAACTTGCCAAGAATCGACTGCTGCTGGTTTAACCCTGGAGTGATGTATCCACGGAGTCACTTCGGCTACTTTTATCGCTGTAGGGGTAGACAAAAGAACAACATAAGGACCTCTCCACTTGGGCCCTAACGGTACATTATTCCACTCTTTAATCCACACTTGATCTCCTGGATGATAACTATGAACAGGGGGATAAATATTCACAGGTAATCTATCTTGTACCCATTTCTGTACCTCCTCCATAGTCTTACCCAACTCTACAACCTGCTGCCGGGTAATTCCTTCTCCCAACTGACTCAAATCCCCCCTTAAGTTACCAAGTACGGGAGGTGGTCGCCCATACATGATTTCAAAAGGAGAGAGGCCCATCCTTCTGGTAGGGGTACTGCGGATTCGCAATAGAGCTATGGGTAAGAGAACGTTCCACTTAAGTTGGGTTTCCTGACATATTTTAGCCAACTGGTTCTTAATAGTTCTATTCATTCTCTCTACCTTGCCAGAGCTCTGGGGTCTATATGCAGTATGAAGCCTCCACTTTATACCAAGCATATGAGTCAGTTGTTGTAAGCACTGATGAACAAAAGCTGGACCATTGTCCGATCCTATAGAACAGGGTAGTCCATATCGGGGTATTATTTCTCGTAGCAGGAATCTTACAACTTCTCCTGCTTTCTCTGTACGAGTAGGACATGCTTCTACCCAGCCTGAATAGGTGCACACAATTACCAGCAGGTAACGATGTCCACCCGATTTAGGCATCACTGTAAAGTCAATTTGTAAATCGGACATGGGGAGTCCCCCCATAAACTGGACTCCTGGTGGCTTTACTGGTCCTTGTCTTGCATTATTTTTAGCACACGTTACACATCTTCGTACAATGGCCTGAGTCAAGTTGGACAATCTTGGTATGTAGAAATGTTTTCTGAGAGATTCTTCAGTACTGTCTCTCCCAGAATGTGTCCCGTTATGATAATTTTGGACAATTTCTACCGCTAGTGATGCTGGTATGACTATTCTTCCATCTTCTAGCTGATACCACTTGTTCTCCAAATACTTTCCTGGTTCAGTCTTTAACCACTCCTCTTCTTGAGCTGTATAAACTGGAGTCCATTGGGACAGTGGAGTTGGTATAAGAGCAGCTATATGCCCCACATACTCCTGTCTTCCTGATTCAGCAGCACGCTTGGCTGCACTATCTGCCATCCGATTTCCTTTGGTTACATCACCATCTCCTCTCAGATGCGCTCGACAATGTATGATACCGACTTCTTTCGGTTCCCACACTGCTTCCAATAGTTGTAGGATTTCAGCTGCGTATTTGATTTCTTTGCCTTCTGAATTCAGTAGTCCTCTTTCTTTATACAAAGCTCCGTAGGCATGAGTGGTTAAAAACGCATATTTGGAGTCCGTGTAGATGTTCACTCTTAAACCTTCAGCCAATTGTAACGCTCGTGTCAGTGCTATCAATTCTGCCTTTTGTGCTGATGTTCCTTTCGCCAGTGGCCGAGCTTCTATCACCTTGTCTAGTGTTGTCACTGCATATCCTGCATAGCGGATCCCTTCTTTCACATAACTACTGCCGTCGGTATAATATTGAACATCGGGGTTCTGGATGGGAAAATCACGAAGATCTGGTCTACTTGAGAATACTTCATCCATTACTTCCAAACAATCATGTTGACTTTCAGTAGGTTGTGGCAAAAGGGTAGCTGGATTTAAGGTGTTTACAGTCTCTAAATGCACTCTGGGGTTTTCACACAACATTGCTTGATACTTGGTCATACGGCTGTTACTAAACCAATGATTTCCTTTGTAATCCAACAACGTCTGTACTGCATGTGGGACTCGTACATAAAGTTCTTGACCCAGAGTGAGTTTATCGGCTTCAGCTACTAGCAGGGCGGCTGCAGCTACGGCTCTTAGACAAGGTGGAAGTCCGCTGGCCACTGCATCCAATTGCTTAGACATGTAGGCAACAGGTCTTTGCCATGATCCCAAGTACTGTGTCAATACTCCCACAGCCATTCTTCTTTGCTCGTGTACATATAAGTAGAATGGTCGTGTGTGATCAGGTAGACCTAATGCTGGGGCACTCATCAAAGCCTTCTTCACATCTTCAAATGCCGTTTGCTGTTCTTGGGTCCATAAGAAGGGGTCGTGCTCTGTACCTTTGATAGCTGCGTACAGAGGTTTTGCCAGTATCGCGTAGCTGGGAATCCATATCCTACAGAAGCCTGCTGCCCCCAAGAATTCTCGCACTTGTCTTCTATTCTTGGGTATTGGTATTTGGCAGACAGCTTCTTTTCTCTCTGGCCCCATAATTCTTTGACCTTCAGAGATATGGAATCCCAGATATTTGACAGTTGGCAAACACAACTGAGCCTTCTTTCTAGACACCTTGTATCCTGCCTTCCATAGAATGTGTAGTAGATCGTGCGTTGCTTGCTGACAGATCTCTTTTGTAACTGCTGCTATCAACAAGTCATCTACATATTGTAACAATACACACTCTCCTGGGATGGACTCGAAATCCAGTAGATCTTGACTTAGGGCTGAACCAAATAGGGTAGGTGAATTTTTAAACCCTTGGGGCAGTCTTGTCCAAGTCATTTGGCGTTTTGAGCCCGTTACAGCGTTCTCCCATTGGAAAGCGAAAATACATTGACTTTCTGCGGCAATTCAGAGGCAAAAGAAGGCATCTTTGAGGTCTAAGACTGTAAAGTAAGTAGCCCCGCCCGGAATTAAAGCAAGCAGGTTATATGGATTGGGTACAACTGGATGTATACTAACAACCGCATCATTGACTGCTCTCAAGTCCTGCACAGGTCGATACTCATCTGTACCGGGCTTTTGAACAGGCAGCAATGGGGTGTTCCAGGGGGAAGTACAGAATTTTAGGATACCATACCGTATGAACTTATCCAGATAGGATTGGATGTTCTTCTTAGCCTTCTGCGGGATGTGGTATTGTCTTAGGCTCACTGGATAAACCCCAAGTTTTAGTTCAATTTTTATAGGTGGAATATTGCGGGCCAGTCCTGGTGGGTTGTTCTCTGCCCAAACTCCTGGTATGTTAAATAATGTCTCATCACTCCTAGGGTTTTGGCTAGTCAATGCTGTATAAAGTCGCCACTCTTCTTCCTTTGGTACGGATAATGTCATGATACCTGAAGGTCCATTAAACTTTAAAGATGTGGTTCCATTTGGTAGGAACGTAATCTGCGCTTGTAACTTAGATAGCATATCACGTCCCAGCAATTGGACTGGACATTCAGGCATATAAAGGAATTGATGTTTTATTACGTGGCCTCCCAATGTACAGAGTCGACTTTTAAGAACCGGTTTTTCAGCACTTCTTCCAGTTGCTCCTATCACAGTAATAGTCCTTCCAGATGGAGGAGCAACTAGATTAGTCACCACTGAATGTTCAGCACCAGTGTCGATCATGAACACACTCCTTTTTCCCCCTATTGATACATCGACCATAGGCTCCGCTCGACCAAGGGGGATGGAGCCCGGTCGGTATCAATAGTCCTCCATGACCGTGTCAGCCAATCCTACAAAGTCCCTACCTTCTCTATCGCGGGACCTTTGCGCTGCTGGAATATACCTGTCTTCCCTAACACTTCCTCTGTTCCCATTATTCCCTCTATTACCATTACTCCCTCCGGGGCCTCCTCTACCTCTCGCTCTGCCTCTAAAGTTTCCGTAGCCTGCCCTGGGTAGGTCTCTCTCGTACTGCTCTCTTTGCGGACATTCGTTCCTCCAATGCCCTTCTTCCTTGCAATACGCGCATTGATTCCTACTCAAAGGCTCCCTATTCCATCTACTATCGCCTCTATCTGGGCCCCGTCTATCTACGCCTGCGATTGCTACCGCTAGCATATCAGCCTTTCTACGCATCTTGCGCTCTTCCTCTTTCTTACTTTCTGTTTCCCTATTCATATAAACCTTATTCGCTACCTCCATTAGTTGGGTGATTGACATACCTGCAAACCCTTCTAACTTTTGTAGCTTGCGCTTAATATCTCCGTAAGCTTGGCTGACAAAGGCGGAGTTCACCATTCGGGAATTGTCTGCGTCTTCCGGATTAAAGGGGGTATACAAGCGGTATGCCTCCAATAATCGGTCATAAAAGACACTGGGCGCTTCATCGCTTTTCTGAATCACCTCAACTGTCTTCGACATGTTAATGGCTTTCTTTCCTCCGGCTTTCATGCCAGCAATTATAGCGTCTCTATAGGCTCTGAGTTGAACCATATCAGCACCATTTACATTCCAATCGGGATCGGTGTTGGGATAATGTGTTGCGGCCCATGCTGATGGATTGGCTTGGTTTAAAGTACGGGCTTTATCCTCTAGTGCTTTAATGGCCGCTTGATTAATTCTTGTCCTTTCCTCATTGTTGAATAAAGTCATTAATAACTGCTGGCAATCAGCCCATGTCGGGTTATGTGTCTGTACTATTGAGGTGAACAGATCAGTCATAGCTTGTGGTTTCTCAGTATACGAGGAATTGTGGGTCTTCCAATTTAAGAGATCGGTTGTCGTGAATGGGACATATACAAAGACTGGGTCAGCATGTGCCATTTGGCCTGCGGCATCGATATAGGCTGACCCAGGATTCAGACGAAGAGGCATCTGATAGTGTTTTAATTGTTGGGCACCGGTCAACTGTCGGGTCTGTATGGGGCTACGTGGAGGGGCGTCAGTCATAGGTTCCAGTCGGGGAGAAATAGGGTATGGGGATATGGGAGCTTGGTTTTGGGAAAAGGTTGTAAATAAAACACTTCGAGCCGAGCTAGATGAAGCTTGACCGGAAGTCTGAAGTGGCGCCAAATCAGGATATTCGTTTTTAATGGGGTTGGTTCTGATTCCGGAAGGGGAGATTTAGTACGAGGGGGGGTGGATCCTGTACTGGAGGAGGAAGCGGAAGTGGATGGGGGTAATGAGGGGAGGGCTGCAGGACTTCCTGCATTTGCGTCACTTCCTCTTAACGGAAAGTAAGGGGGCGGCAAAGGGATCTCGGACTCAGGGGGCGTGTCCAAAATGGGCCTAACACCAGTCCTAGTGGACGAACAAGTCCTAGCTACCATGAGGCGACACTGCTCCTCGTGGCATGTCTGGAGCCATTTTGGCGAGTCATTTACGGCCTGTCTCCAACAATCAATATAAGGAAACTGGCCGTAAAGTTCAGGCCTACCTGATACAGCCACGTGTAAGCGCTGTACCAGAGTTGGATCCAAACTGCCACGTGGCGGCCATGCCGCAACCAAAGTAGGCCACTCCCTAGTACACAAAGTGACCAAACGTACAGGAGACATTTTAACCCCAAAATCACAAGTTTTGAATCCCTTTTTAAAATTCTTCACCATACAACCTAAGGGATCCGGAATCGTTGACTGCGACGCACCCATACTTAACAATGGAACGTCGTCGACAACGAATACTATACACGCGTACTATTCAACAGTCACACCCGTTTCCTCTGGCAACAGCACCACGTGGTACGGTTACCAAGTGAAACGTACACAATAACACAATAAACACTCAGGGAATTCCCGTACACACACAGCTGTTACACCAGTCACTAGATAATCAATATTATGCCCTTTGGCATAACTATACAGTCACCCACGCTATAATTCTCTATATACGAATTACCCGTCTATAACACACCCCAGTAACATCGTCTTTTACAAATAGCGGTTACAGTACGGTTAGCATAGGTCAAAGCACAAGTTAAGGTCACAATACAATTATTAGTGGTTATGGTGTTAAACATGCAATGGACGACAATGATTAGTACTTATATACAGTGTCAGTAAATATACAGGGTTATGGTACCGTGCACTATAATACAGCAACACACTATTAACACTCTCGCTAGACGGCTGAGCTCGCGCTATCTAACAAGATATACACTTTACTAAACAATCTTTAACACATTTACAATTCCCAACTAAACTATTGGCCAGTACCTTGAATGGACTACCTAAAACTATATACACCCGTTTTGGTTAGCCACACTGCCCAATCACCACATATAGCGAGCTAGAGAACCGAATTTACACAGGCGCCTCTTAGTCGCACTATCAAAAGTCTAGTGGGTTCCAAATTTACACGCCTTCCCACTTAGCCCAGATAGGTTGAGAGCTAGCGAACCGAATTTACACAGGCGCCGCTTAGTCTCCCGGTCCCTCCGACCTAGCGAACGTAATATACACCCTAGAACGCTAGTCTAGACAAGACACCGGTGTCCGGCTAGGGCTATTTACACCAGGACCCCGCCTGACTAACAAAATCAAACGGTCTGACTAAAGAGCGTTCGATCGAGCGGTGCGCCTTCGCTCCTTCCTGTAATGGTCACTTATTGACAATATGGATCACAACTGTAGATAACTGAAATTGTTTATTAAATTGTTATAATTGAAATAAAGTAAAATTCAAGTTGAACTGTCTCTTTAATTCCTTGTCAGAAAATTAAGCAGCAGCAGGATTTGCAGAGAAGATTAGGGTGAGGCAATATTTTAGTCTGAACAGAGATGAGATTCCAATGTAGAATTGTTAAATGGCAGCAGAACAATTAGTTAGGGTGAAGCAAAAGAAGGTAAGCAGAGATGCAGGATAACAATACTCCTGTTTAGGCAGATGAGTTCTACTTAGCTTTGTAGGGGTGGTAATCCGGTTTGATGAGAGATGTTTCTCAGAGAGGATTAAGTTGGCTGCAGACAAAAGAGTATCCAAAGGCAAGTCCGTGGTCGAGGAGAGGAGAAGGCAGGTAAACGATAAACAGTCCGGGTCCGATACACAGGAGAGGTAAACACAGATACACTTAGCTTTGAAGTTTTCGCGGGAGGCTTTCAAATTGATCCAGCACTGAGGTGTTGCCGCGGTCTCCCTTTGTATCCTGGGAGTGACCGCGTCAGAGGAGGGGGAGTGGCCGCGCTCCGTCTACCCGGAAGTCCCCGGAGTACGGATGCCGGAAGGTCTGACAGAACCCCCCCCATAAGAAGCAGCCACCGGATGCTGTCAACGAGGTCTGGAAGGGTAGCGAGCATGGAACGCGTTGATGAGTCGACGACGCGGAGGACGACACCCAGGAATCCTCGTCAACTCCGTAGCCTTTCCACCGGATAAGATACTGTAAGGAACCACGATGGATTCGCGAATCCAGGATCCTCTGGACCTCGTATTCTTCCTCACCTTGTACCAGAAGGGGATCAGGAGTGGTAAGAGCATCCCTTAGAAAAGGGTCGGAGCGGTGTGGTTTAAGCAGAGACACATGAAAGACAGGATGAAGTTTCATGGTAGGTGGAAGTTTCAATCTGACCACGTTTTCGTTGATAAGAGACAATATACGAAAAGGGCCAAGGAAGAGAGAACTCAGTTTCTTTGAGGGACGGTTTGTGACAATGTTCTTTGAAGAGAGCCATACGAGATCACCAACGTTGTAAGCAGGGGAAGGTCGTCTGCCAGTATCGAAAAACTTTTTCTGAGCAGATGATGCATTTTTGAGGTTATCACGCAACTTGAGGAAGAGGGCAGACATGAAAGCGTTGTGGTTGGAGACGTATGGATTAGAAGAAGGGAGTCCCTGATCAGGAATCGAAGAGGGATGGAATCCGTAATTTGAAAAGAATGGAGTCATTTTACTGCTAGCGTGTACAGAGTTGTTATATGAGAATTCTGCCATAGGTAACCATGTGATCCAATCGTCTTGTAAGTGAGAGCAATAACACCTCAAGTATTGTTCAACACACTGGTTAACTCTCTCTGTTTGTCCGTTGGTTTGGGGATGATAGGCTGAAGACAATTTACGTTGAATACTGAGAGAGGAACACATCTCATTCCAGAACTTGGAGGTGAACTGTGTTCCCCTGTCTGAAATGATTTCTTCAGGAAGTCCATGGAGTTTCACTATGTTGTCGATGAATATTTTTGCAAGCTCAGATGAAGAGGGTAATTTCCTTAAAGGAATAAAATGAGACATTTTGGTGAAACGGTCTACCACTACTAGAATGGTGTTATGATGTTGCGAAGGAGGGAGTTCCACCAAGAAATCCATTGAAATGGACTGCCAAGGTCTTTCTGGGATCGGTAGGCTTAATAGTTGACCGAATGGTGGATGATGGTCAGATTTTGATCTCAGACAGGTTGGACAGGTTTTGACATAAGATTCTATGGTTCTGTCCTGGCGAGGCCACCAGTAATATCTTTTAGACAGCTCCAGTGTTTTCCTTGTACCCGGATGACCAGCCAGAGGGGAATCATGTATTAAGGTGAGAATTTTATTCCTAAACAAGGGAGGAATGTATAACCTGTTTTTGAAGTAGTAGAGACCGTCCTTTTTTGATAGTTTCTTTTGTTTGGGAAGCTGAAGATCTTCTTCTTTAAGATGTTTAATATCATCTATTAATGACGAAATGATACCTATGATTTTAGGTGGGGGAGTTCCAATCACAGGAAGATCTTGTTGAATTCTGGACAGAGCATCTGCTTTTTTGTTTCTGGATCCAGGTCTGTAAATAATTTGAAAATTGAATCGGGCAAAGAAAAGATTCCATCTTACTTGTCTGGCAGAGAGAGTTTTGTTCGAATGAAGATATTCAAGGTTCCTGTGGTCAGTGTAAACAATTACAGGAGTGCGTGAGTCTTCAAGTATGTGTCGCCAGTTTTCGAATGCTGCTTTAATACTTAACAATTCTTTTTCTCCTATAGGATAATTTCGTTCAGCAGGAGACATAGATCGTGAGAAAAAAGCCACTGGATGGAGAGGATCTTGAGGCGATCGTTGCTGAGAAAGGACAGCCCCGATAGCTGCGTCAGAAGCATCTGTTTCCATGACGTAGAGAAAATCAGGATTAGGGAGTTGGAGAATGGGAGCACTTGTAAATCTCCGTTTTAATTCATCAAAGGCTGCTTGAGCCTCTTCGTTCCAAGCAAAGGAACGTTTACTGCTATTGAGCAGGTTAAGCGGATGAGCTACATTGGAGTAATTTTTAATGAACTTCCTGTAGAAGTTGGCAAATCCCAAAAAACGTTGTAAGTCCTTAATATTAGCAGGAGTAGACCAATTGACAATACAATCTATTTTTGAGGTATCCATACTTATGGAATGAGGGGAGATAACGTATCCCAAAAAAGTGATTTCATTGACTTCAAAAATACATTTTTCAGGTTTAGCATATAATTTGTGTGTTCTTAATCTGGATAATACCCATCTCACATGTTTTCTGTGTTCCTCAAGGTTGTTGGAGTAGATGAGAATATCATCTAAGTAGATGATGACACAAACATCTAGGAGATCTCTGAAGATATCGTTTATGAAATGCTGAAAGGTTGCAGGGGCGTTACAGAGCCCGAAGGGCATGACAAGATATTCGTAAAGGCCATATCGGGTCCTGAACGCCGTTTTCCATTCATCATTGGCCTTGATTCTAACAAGGTTATATGCCCCACGAAGGTCAAGTTTAGTGTAGATGGTAGCTGTTCTTAATCTTTCGATCAACTCATTGATCAGGGGAAGAGGGTAACGATTCTTGATAGTTATTTTATTTAATGACCTGTAGTCGATGATTGGGCGTATAGTCTGATCCTTGTTCCTTACGAAAAACATGCTGGAAGCGGCTGGTGAACAGGAAGGTCTAATGAACCCTTTACGGAGGTTCTCATCCAGGTATTCTTTGAGGGTTTTTAACTCTGATTCAGAGAGAGGGTAAATGTGTCCAAAAGGGATAGGAGCACCAGGAACAAGGTCAATCGGACAATCATAAGGTCGATGAGGAGGAAGTGTCTCCGCTTCCTTTTTACTGAATACATCGGCGAACTCAGAATAGATGGAAGGTATGGGGGTTTCTTCAGTAACTTGTAGAATGGGGATGTGTTGTAGACATGTTCCCTTACAATATGCAGAGTTAAAGGTGAGAGAGAAAGGAGCCCATGTAATATATGGGTTGTGAGTCCGCAACCAGTCGATTCCTAATATAATTGGATAAAGAGGAGAATTTATAACATCAAAAACAAGAAATTCAGAATGGATATGATTGGTAGTAGTTCTTAAAGGGATAGTTTCAGAACGAATGGGCCCCGAGGATATTAAGGAGCCATCAATAACTCTGACAGAGACGGAATTACGTTTTTGAACACAAGGAATTTTATTTTTTGTAACAAAGGATGAGTCCAGGAAAACCCCATTAGCACCGGAATCGATAATGGCATCAGTGGTAATCCTTTCTTTGTCCCACTGTAATATGAGAGAAACAGAGGAGAGATGAGAGGTAGTTTTAGGAGGAAGTACACTCATTACATTCGTAGTAGAACCATGCTTACCGCCTCTAGGACGTTTCAATAGAGGACATTCTGGGACCACATGTTCTTGTGAAGCACAGTACATGCAGAGGTTCATTTGTCTTCTTCTGGTTCTCTCTTCTGGAGTAAGAGGACTTCTCAAAACCCCTATTTCCATAGGTTCTGTGGGAGTTACAGGTTTCTCTGGTGCTCGTGAAGAAGTGAAGGGTTTTTTCCATAGGGAGCTAGTGAGTGACTTCTCAGCTTTTCTTTCCCTAAGTCGTCTGTCAATGCTGATTGACAATTGGATAAGAGTATTCAGTGTAGTAGGTAGTTCTGTCCTGGAGAGCTCATCCTTGACAGCTTCAGATAACCCAATACGGAACTGGTTACGTAGAGTTATGTCATTCCACTGGGTTTCTGGTGCCCATCGTTTGAATTCAGCAATATAATCTTCGACAGGCCTGTTTCTTTGCTGCAGTGTTCTAATGGTTAAGTCTGCAGTTGCTTGTTTATTAGGGTCCTCGTAAAGGAGAGACATGGCTTCGAAGAATTCATCCAGGGAATCCAATATGGGGTCATCATTCTCCAGGAAGGAATGAGCCCAGGCCATGGGTTCGCCTCTTAAAAATGAAATAACAGAACAAACCTTAGATCTTTCGGTGGGATATGATCTAGGTTTCAAGGCAATCAACAATTTGCAAGATTAATACATACAATAGGTGGAAAATCACACTTCTGGAGAATCTGTAAGATATATAGCACACACAATAGTGTAATACAGTTAATATCACTAAACAGTATAAGATATGCAGATGTGGTACTCACAAACGTGGAGCCAAGTATATGTGGCTCTCACTCGAAGCGCCTTGGGACTTTTTATGGAAGGATGTCCCTCTCCTAGCTGGATCACTGGTCCCGCTTGATCTCCAGGATAGTTAGAAGCTGGATAGGTATGCCCGGTTGTATGGTAAAAACAAAAGGGTTCCACTCTCCAATACTTGGTGTAGAAAGATGGCATAAACAGCCAAAAATATTTATTCAAACAATATCGGTAAAATCACAATAAAAATAAAGAAAACGTTTCTATTAAAATCACAATAATACGAAATATATCCAGCTATTTGGTGCAGGATAGAATAATAGCCCAATGGCTAAGAGTCAAGTCCGAAACGCGTTTCGCCCCTTTCAGGGGCTTTTTCAATCGGTATAAAAGTTCAAACTTCTTTTCGGCGGCTTTTTCTCCAATGCCGGCTTTTCACTTCCGGGTTTCGACGTGTTCTGCCGTGGAACGCACCTTTGCGTTCCAATTCACTTCCTGGTTCGACGTTCCTCTTACTTGGAACGCATCGTTGCGTTCCACTCCGTCCCCTCTGGCATTTCCGGATTTCTAATATCGATCTTCTCTCACATATTAATACGGTTTTTCGGAAAACCAGTCTGTTTTTTTTTTTTTTTTTTCACGGCTTAAAGCCATATTATTTTCATGTGAAAAGTCAATAAATAAATATAATGGAAAAGTCCTGAAAGTGCTTAATGTGTGGAAAGAATATTATAAAATCACATACATATGCTGTATATATATACACCTAGATCAATAAATGGCTGACAACATCCCAAATTTTCCAGAGACTTAATTCTAGATGGTAAATAGTACTTATACTGAAAATTAAAAAAGGCAGTGAGAATAATCAATAAAATCTGATGGTAAAAATAAAATCTGATGGTAAAAATAATGATCAATGATTTCCTCTTGTTAAAACTACTATGTGTTCGCATGCAATATAAAACCTTATTTTCCCATGCATCTAAAAGAAGTGGCACACCTCAAAATCTGAATTTAACCCGTGTGGTGCAAGGGTGTTAAAATTGTATATAAATTGCATTTCTTCTTTTCCTATTTTTTGGTTAAAATCGCCCCCTCTCCAATCCCTTTTGACTATTTTTAACGGACAAAAGAACAAATTCTCGGGATTTTTCTGGTGGTACTTCTTGAAATGGTTAGACACACTATGTGTTTCTACTCCATTCTTTATATTTCGTATATGTTCTGAGATTCTTGTATTTACACACCTTATAGTTCTTCCAATGTATAACAGATTACAGGGGCATTTTAATGCATAGATCACTCCTTTTGAAAAGCAGGTTAATTGATCTCTAATGTTGAAATCTTTATTTATATACTCTTTCAGATTAATTAAGTGTCTTTTTTTGCTTTTGGTGGTTCTGCATGCGAGACACGTTCCGCATCCATAAAAGCCTTTATTTAGATTTAAAAAATGTGTGCTCTTACTTGGGCCATTGCTGCTATGGACAAGGGTTCTTTTAAGGTTAGTCGCACCTCTATATATTATATTCGGGCGAATGGGTAAGATGTCTTTTAAAATGGGATCTTCTTGTAAAACATGCCAATATCTCTTTATGGCTCTATTTATACTTCTATGATTACCATTAAAATTACAGATAAAAGGGATTTCTTTGGAGTACGCTTGTTGATTCAACTTTGGTTTATAAGTTAGAAGTTCTTTCCTCACTATTCTTTTGACATCCTCTATGTCTTTCTCTAATGCTTCTTTCTCATAGCCTTTTTCTTCAAACTGCGTTTTTATTCTATCTGCCTGTATTAGAAAGTCATCCTCATTGGTACAATTTCGCCTAATTCTGAGGAATTGCCCTTTTGGTGCGTTGTTCAACCAAGGTCTATGATGACAACTCGATTTTTCTATGTACCCATTGGCATCTACTTCTTTAAAATAATTTTTGGTTTTAATCTGGGCGTCTTCAATAAAAATTTGTAAATCTAAAAATTGTATCTCTGTCTGGCTGTGCGTTGTAGTTAGTAGAATTCCCCATTCGTTATCATTGAGATATAAAAGAAATTGTTCTAAGAGCTCTGTGGGGCCATCCCAGATGAACAAAATATCGTCGATATATCGATGATGGGACACCAAATTCGACACCCAGGGGTGGCAGGAAAAGATGTAATGTTCCTCCCAATATGCCATAAAAAGATTCGCATAGCTGGGTGCGAATTTGGTGCCCATCGCTGTGCCCCGTACTTGAAGGTAAAAGGTGTCGTTGTGCCAAAAAAAATTATTAGTTAAAATAAGGTGGATTCCTTCAATAATAAAATCTATTTGTTCTCTTTTAAAATCCGCTTTTGTTAAAAAATATTCAACTGCTTCTATACCTTTCTCGTGTGGAATAACCGTATATAATGATGTCACGTCGCTTGTGACAAGACAATACCTATCTTCCCATCGTGTTGATTCTAAAATCTGTAAAGTATGGATAGTATCCTTAAGATGGGCTTTTGTTCTAGTGACTATAGGTTGTAGTAATATGTCGATGTATTCAGAAATTCTCGAAGATATTGAATCGATCCCAGAAATTATTGGGCGGCCTGGGGGGTTCACCGGATTCTTGTGCACCTTCGGTAAATAATAAAAAACAGGAATTTTTGGATGAGCCATTGTTAGGTACTTGCCTTCTTTTTCTGTGAGGATGTCCATATCTATTCCTTTCTTGATATATTTATCAAATAGTTCTTTTACTTTTTCGGTAGGATTAGACTTGAGTTTTTTGTAAGTTGTAGCGTCTGATAGGATTCTCTCGGATTCCTTCATATATTCCGCTTTGGATAGTACCACTACCCCCCCCCCTTTATCCGCTGGTTTTATCACCAGCTCTTTATTTTTTTGTAGGTTATCTAAAATTTTCTTTTCTTTTATTGACATATTGTGTTGGAATTTATTTAGTTTTTTAATTTTGTTGATTTCTCCCATCACCATGGTTTCAAAAGTTTTCATCTTATCCGAGGTCATATGTTTCGGATAGAAAGTAGATTTATCCTTCAATTGTGTTTGTGTATACCCAGTGCTCCTATCTATTCCTTCTAAGTTATTGGTGGTGTTTTCTTTTTCATTAAAAAACTTTTTTAGGCACAAACTTCTCATGAATTTATTCATGTCTATAAAGAAGTTAAATTTGTTAATTTCCGCAGTTGGGGCAAACTTAAGTCCTTTTTTCAGGACTTGCATTTCCCCTTCTGACAATGGTCTACCAGTGAGATTAAAAACACCACTGGGGTCTAAATTCGTCCTCTCTTTTCTTTGTTGCCCCCTGTTCCTTCCTCTAAGTCTTTCTCCCTTGATCTCTTTTGTTTGCCTGGAGATTCCCATAATATGGGATTCTCCTGCCATTTGAGATTTTCTATTGTCGGATCCTTCTGAAAAACCAGTGGGCATTCTTGTCGTCTCTTATTCTGCCGTTGTTCCAGAGGGGGTTCTCTTGTATCTCTGCATCTTTCATAAGGAGCGTCCATTCTTCTTTCTTCCTCTTCTTGTCCTTGCTGTTGATACTTCCTACCTTTGTTGGCTTGTTGGGGACTATTGCTTCTACCCCTACTCCTCCTTTCTTTCCTTCTCCAATCGGTCGGTAATTGTCTCTCTCTTCTATATTTCTGACAATTCTGCGATTTCTGAGGGGATTCCTCCTGTATTCTCTGCCGTCCCTCTTTTACGACATCTCTATAGCTTCTACTAGGGTGGTAGTGCGTGGAGGTTGATGCTTTTTGGGATTGATAGTACGTGGAGGTTGATGCTTTTTGGGACTGGTGATGTTCTTCACTGTTCTTTTTATTATATTGGCTATTTATTCCTTGTTCAGTCCCTTTCTTTACAAATTTTTCATCTATGAATTGTTTATTCTGCCTATTCGGTCCCTGCTGGGTTCTATGATCCCTATTATATCTGGGGGCAATCTGATTTGAGTAGGAGTTCTCATTCATCCTACTACTGTAGTTGCTTCCATTCTTTTTTCTCTTAGGAAACCTGATATTGCCTGTTCTATAATCATTAGTATCTCTCAGATATTTTTTTCTTTTTATGGCAACTGTATCTTTCTCTACTTTTTCTACTTTTATTTTGATGTCTTTTACAGTTTTATTGAAGATTTCTGGGCTAGAGGTATCGCTCAATTTTTGTTTCCACATATTAATTTCCTCGTCTATTTGTAACAAAGTTTCCTCTCTTCTAGAAACTATGTAACCAATTACACTGAAGGAGAAGCCCTCAAGTAGTTTATTCCATCCTAGCATAAAACTTTCATTTTCCTTATCAAACGTAGGGTCTTTCTCAAACCTCAACCCCCTCGGGGTGATTTGCTCCTTCACATATTTTTTTAGGGTTGCTACTTCCCATTTAATTTTCATCTCCCTTATAAGGGATTTTTCTAGATTGATTTTACATCTGTCAGAATCAATATAGTCTGTGTTGGGGGTAGCCCCTTCGCCTTCAGAAAACATGTGGTCTATATTATTAACTGTATAGTTTCTGTCTTCTAAAAATGACATTATTGGTCCCAAAATTGTATACAGAGGGGAATTAGAAATAGTAAAATACAAAACAGAGAGTGTATACAATAAAACCAATGTGAACAAGTGTGGTAGCCAAAATGCTACAAGCCACCTGAGTGGGAAAACCCCTCACACCACTCAAAATAACATAATTAATACATACAATAGGTGGAAA
Source organism: Pelobates fuscus (assembly GCF_036172605.1). Taxonomy (NCBI): domain Eukaryota; kingdom Metazoa; phylum Chordata; class Amphibia; order Anura; family Pelobatidae; genus Pelobates; species Pelobates fuscus. The sequence goes on from NC_086326.1 coordinate 95,730,242, forward strand.
ATCACACTTCTGGAGAATCTGTAAGATATATAGCACACACAATAGTGTAATACAGTTAATATCACTAAACAGTATAAGATTCTTTTATATCTCAATGATAACGAATGGGGAATTCTACTAACTACAACGCACAGCCAGACAGAGATACAATTTTTAGATTTACAAATTTTTATTGAAGACGCCCAGATTAAAACCAAAAATTATTTTAAAGAAGTAGATGCCAATGGGTACATAGAAAAATCGAGTTGTCATCATAGACCTTGGTTGAACAACGCACCAAAAGGGCAATTCCTCAGAATTAGGCGAAATTGTACCAATGAGGATGACTTTCTAATACAGGCAGATAGAATAAAAACGCAGTTTGAAGAAAAAGGCTATGAGAAAGAAGCATTAGAGAAAGACATAGAGGATGTCAAAAGAATAGTGAGGAAAGAACTTCTAACTTATAAACCAAAGTTGAATCAACAAGCGTACTCCAAAGAAATCCCTTTTATCTGTAATTTTAATGGTAATCATAGAAGTATAAATAGAGCCATAAAGAGATATTGGCATGTTTTACAAGAAGATCCCATTTTAAAAGACATCTTACCCATTCGCCCGAATATAATATATAGAGGTGCGACTAACCTTAAAAGAACCCTTGTCCATAGCAGCAATGGCCCAAGTAAGAGCACACATTTTTTAAATCTAAATAAAGGCTTTTATGGATGCGGAACGTGTCTCGCATGCAGAACCACCAAAAGCAAAAAAAGACACTTAATTAATCTGAAAGAGTATATAAATAAAGATTTCAACATTAGAGATCAATTAACCTGCTTTTCAAAAGGAGTGATCTATGCATTAAAATGCCCCTGTAATCTGTTATACATTGGAAGAACTATAAGGTGTGTAAATACAAGAATCTCAGAACATATACGAAATATAAAGAATGGAGTAGAAACACATAGTGTGTCTAACCATTTCAAGAAGTACCACCAGAAAAATCCCGAGAATTTGTTCTTTTGTCCGTTAAAAATAGTCAAAAGGGATTGGAGAGGGGGCGATTTTAACCAAAAAATAGGAAAAGAAGAAATGCAATTTATATACAATTTTAACACCCTTGCACCACACGGGTTAAATTCAGATTTTGAGGTGTGCCACTTCTTTTAGATGCATGGGAAAATAAGGTTTTATATTGCATGCGAACACATAGTAGTTTTAACAAGAGGAAATCATTGATCATTATTTTTACCATCAGATTTTATTTTTACCATCAGATTTTATTGATTATTCTCACTGCCTTTTTTAATTTTCAGTATAAGTACTATTTACCATCTAGAATTAAGTCTCTGGAAAATTTGGGATGTTGTCAGCCATTTATTGATCTAGGTGTATATATATACAGCATATGTATGTGATTTTATAATATTCTTTCCACACATTAAGCACTTTCAGGACTTTTCCATTATATTTATTTATTGACTTTTCACATGAAAATAATATGGCTTTAAGCCGTGAAAAAAAACAAAAAAAAAAAACAGACTGGTTTTCCGAAAAACCGTATTAATATGTGAGAGAAGATCGATATTAGAAATCCGGAAATGCCAGAGGGGACGGAGTGGAACGCAACGATGCGTTCCAAGTAAGAGGAACGTCGAACCAGGAAGTGAATTGGAACGCAAAGGTGCGTTCCACGGCAGAACACGTCGAAACCCGGAAGTGAAAAGCCGGCATTGGAGAAAAAGCCGCCGAAAAGAAGTTTGAACTTTTATACCGATTGAAAAAGCCCCTGAAAGGGGCGAAACGCGTTTCGGACTTGACTCTTAGCCATTGGGCTATTATTCTATCCTGCACCAAATAGCTGGATATATTTCGTATTATTGTGATTTTAATAGAAACGTTTTCTTTATTTTTATTGTGATTTTACCGATATTGTTTGAATAAATATTTTTGGCTGTTTATGCCATCTTTCTACACCAAGTATTGGAGAGTGGAACCCTTTTGTTTTTACCATACAACCGGGCATACCTATCCAGCTTCTAACTATCCTGGAGATCAAGCGGGACCAGTGATCCAGCTAGGAGAGGGACATCCTTCCATAAAAAGTCCCAAGGCGCTTCGAGTGAGAGCCACATATACTTGGCTCCACGTTTGTGAGTACCACATCTGCATATCTTATACTGTTTAGTGATATTAACTGTATTACACTATTGTGTGTGCTATATATCTTACAGATTCTCCAGAAGTGTGATTTTCCACCTATTGTATGTATTAATTATGTTATTTTGAGTGGTGTGAGGGGTTTTCCCACTCAGGTGGCTTGTAGCATTTTGGCTACCACACTTGTTCACATTGGTTTTATTGTATACACTCTCTGTTTTGTATTTAACAATTTGCAAGAATTGATAAATTCTCGGTATTGGGACCTGTCTCCAGAAAACTTTTCGGGGTTGGAAACAGCAGGATCACTAGCCGAGTGTGTAACGGTATGAGGAGTGTGTGTTTGTAAGTCCCTTACATAAGTAAGGATTCGTTCATTGGTGACCTGTAGGTCTTGCATGCCTTGAGTAAGCGTATCCACTCTTTGGTTCAATCTTGTGATTTCAGAAGTGAGATCTACTGGATCCATTAAGAGGGCTGGATCAATCTGTAATGGTCACTTATTGACAATATGGATCACAACTGTAGATAACTGAAATTGTTTATTAAATTGTTATAATTGAAATAAAGTAAAATTCAAGTTGAACTGTCTCTTTAATTCCTTGTCAGAAAATTAAGCAGCAGCAGGATTTGCAGAGAAGATTAGGGTGAGGCAATATTTTAGTCTGAACAGAGATGAGATTCCAATGTAGAATTGTTAAATGGCAGCAGAACAATTAGTTAGGGTGAAGCAAAAGAAGGTAAGCAGAGATGCAGGATAACAATACTCCTGTTTAGGCAGATGAGTTCTACTTAGCTTTGTAGGGGTGGTAATCCGGTTTGATGAGAGATGTTTCTCAGAGAGGATTAAGTTGGCTGCAGACAAAAGAGTATCCAAAGGCAAGTCCGTGGTCGAGGAGAGGAGAAGGCAGGTAAACGATAAACAGTCCGGGTCCGATACACAGGAGAGGTAAACACAGATACACTTAGCTTTGAAGTTTTCGCGGGAGGCTTTCAAATTGATCCAGCACTGAGGTGTTGCCGCGGTCTCCCTTTGTATCCTGGGAGTGACCGCGTCAGAGGAGGGGGAGTGGCCGCGCTCCGTCTACCCGGAAGTCCCCGGAGTACGGATGCCGGAAGGTCTGACACTTCCCTCCGACAGAGGGGGCAGATACACAGATTCAAACCCCTTTGGGCCTACCGCACAATCGGTATACCCCTAGTGGGTTCTGCCGTCTAAAACAGCACCTCCTCGTTCCTGAACCTGAGTTCACACTCATCGACGGGGACACCCCAGCACTTCTCACGTAGAGGCCGATGATCTCCTGGACAACAGACCAGTGGCGCCGAGACGAAGGGAGGTCCACGCAGAAGTTCAGGGGTGCAGCCGTAGAGAACGTGGGCAAAGATAGACCGTCTCACGCCTCTGCCTCTCAGCTACCGTTGAACGATGAGCTTCCCGGCCAATGCACCAAATGATACCGGAGAAACTGACGGAAGCCAAGCACAGAGAGATGGACACAGGTTTCTTCAGGAAGGAAGAGATTCTTTATTGGATCACCGATCGGGACTCAGAGGGACTAGCGTCACCAAAATACAGCAAGTTCTGAGCCCCGGACAATAGTGCAGGCCAGTGGCGTACTAAGGGGGGGGGCGGGGGGGGCGGGGGGGGCGGCCCGCCCCGGGTGCCACTGACTAGGGGGGTGCCATGACTTCCAGTGTCATGTGTCACCCCCCATCATTACGCTGCGCACAGCCGCAGCACCTTTGCGGCCAAACACCGGCGGGACTTCCTTCTTTATGAGGAGGAGGGGGAGGAGCGTTGCGGGCCACGGCGTCGCGCAACGTGATGACGTGCGCAGCGCCGTCAGTCCGCCTTCACGGATCTTCAGCGGAAGGATCCATTTCCGGGCGGTGAGGCACCCAGTGGTCGGACTCGGCGGGCAAGCAAGGCATCATCAAAATGTAAGTATAAAGTAGTTATTTTATGTCTGGGGCTGAATTAATTAAATGGGGGGTGTATTAATTAGAGGGGGGTGGCTTCATTAAAGGGGGGGTGTATTAATTAAAGGGGGGGTGTATTAATTAGAGGGGGGGTGTATTAATTAGAGGGGGGTGTATTAATTAGAGGGGGGTGTATTAATTAGAGGGGGGTGTATTAATTAGAGGGGGTGGGTTAATTAGAGGGGTGTATTAATTAAAGGGGGGGTGTATTAATTAGAGGGGGTGTATTAATTAGAGGGGGTGTATTAATTAGAGGGGTGTATTAATTGGAGGGGTGTATTAATTAAAGGGGGGGTGTATTAATTAGAGGGGGGTGTATTAATTAGAGGGGGTGTATTAATTAGAGGGGGTGTATTAATTAAAGGGGGGGTGTATTAATTAAAGGGGGGTGTATTAATTAGAGGGGGGTGTATTAATTAGAGGGGGGTGTATTAATTAGAGGGGGTGGGTTAATTAGAGGGGTGTATTAATTAAAGGGGGGGTGTATTAATTAGAGGGGGTGTATTAATTAGAGGGGTGTATTAATTGGAGGGGTGTATTAATTAAAGGGGGGGTGTATTAATTAGAGGGGGTGTATTAATTAGAGGGGGTGTATTAATTAGAGGGGGTGTATTAATTAGAGGGGGTGTATTAATTAAAGGGGGGTGTATTAATTAAAGGGGGGGTGTATTAATTAAAGGGGGGTGGATTAATTAAAGGGGGGTGGATTAATTAAAGGGGGGTGTATTAATTAGAGGGGGTGTATTAATTAGAGGGGGTGTATTCATTAGAGGGGTGTATTAATTAAAGGGGGGTGGATTAATTAAAGGGGGGGTGTATTAATTAGAGGGGGGTGTATTAATTAGAGGGGGTGGATTAATTAGAGGGGGGTGTATTAATTAGAGGGGGTGTATTAATTAGAGGGTGGTGGATTAATTAGAGGGGGGTGTATTAATTAGAGGGGGGTGTATTAATTAGAGGGGGTGTATTAATTAGAGGGGGGTGGATTATGTAGAGGGGGTTTATTAATTAGAGGGGGTGTATTAATTAGAGGGGGGTGGATTAATTAGAGGGGTGTATTAATTAAAGGGGGGGTGTATTAATTAGAGGGGGTGTATTAATTAGAGGGGGGTGTATTAATTAGATGGGGTGGATTAATTAGAGGGGGGTGGATTAATTAGAGGGGGGTGTATTAATTAGAGGGGGTGTATTAATTAGAGGGGGTGGATTATGTAGAGGGGGTGTATTAATTAGAGGGGGTGTATTAATTAGAGGGGGTGGATTAATTAGAGGGTGGTGGATTAATTAGAGGGGTGTATTAATTAAAGGGGTATTAATTAGAGGGGGTGTATTAATTAGAGGGGTGTATTAATTAGAGGGGGTGTATTAGTTAGAGGGGTGTATTAATTAAAGGGGGTGGATTAATTAAAGGGGGGGTGTATTAATTAAGGGGGGGTGGATTAATTAAAGGGGGGTGTATTAATTAGAGGGGGTGTATTAATTAGAGGGGGGTGTATTAATTAGAGGGGGTGTATTAATTGGGGGGGTGTATTAATTAAAGGGGGGTGTATTAATTAGAGGGGGTGTATTAATTAGAGGGGTGTATTAATTAAATGGGGGTGTATTAATTAGAGGGGGTGTATTAATTAGAGGGGGTGTATTAATTAGAGGGGTGTATTAATTAAAGGGGGGTGGATTAATTAAAGGGGGGGTGTATTAATTAAAGGGGGGGTGTATTAATTAGAGGGGGTGTATTAATTAGAGGGGGTGTATTAATTAAAGGGGGGTGTATTAATTAAAGGGGGGGTGGATTAATTAAAGGGGGGTGTATTAATTAAAGGGGGTGTATTAATTAGAGGGGGTGGATTAATTAGAGGGGGTGTATTAATTAGAGGGGGTGTATTAATTAGAGGGGGTGGATTAATTAGAGGGGGGTGTATTAATTAGAGGGGGTGTATTAATTAGAGGGGGTGTATTAATTAGAGGGGGGGTGTATTAATTAGAGGGGGGGTGGATTAATTAGAGGGGGTGGATTAATTAGAGGGGGTGGATTAATTAGAGGGGTGGATTAATTAAAGAGGGGTTGTGGATTAATTAAAGGGGATGTGGATTAATTAAAGGGGATGTGGATTAATTAAAGGGGTGCAGCACGGGGGAAGTTTATTTAGAGGGGGTAATTAAATTAATTAAAGGGGGGGTGCAGGTTGTTTTTTTTATTAAGGGGGTTGCAGTATTTTATTTATTAAGGGAGGATGTGCACTGCAGATTTTTGTTTTTTATTAAGGAGGTGTGCAGGGTTTTTATTAAGGGTTTGCATGATTTTTTTTAATTAAGGGGGGTTGTGCAGGTTTTTGGTTTTTTTTAGGGGGTGTGCAGCTTTTTTTTTTAAATTAAGGGGGATGTGCAGGGTTTTTTATGTGTAGGGAGTGTATGAAATTTATGTGATCGGGGTGCAGGGTTTTTATGTGTACGGAGTGTATGAAATTTATGTGATCAGTGTGCAGGGTTTTTATATGAAGGGCGAAGGGCAGGGGTTTTCTAGAAGGGGCGAGACCAGGGGCTTTGTAGAAAGGGGCAGGGGAGGAGTTTTCTAGAAGTTTCTCACCAGCCCCTTTCTACAAAAGCACTGATCTTCCCCCTTCTACAAAAATGGCGCATTTATACAAAACCCCTGCCCTGGCCCCCTTCTACAAAACCTCTGCCCTAGCCGCTACATCTTTTGAACTTAAATCCCTTTCCTATGCTATTTCTAAGGATCCGCTCAATAAAGTGGTATGGGTGCCAGGTCCCTTTAGTTTTAACCCTGCAGCTGAAAACATATGTTTCACTGAGGGTTAATCCAGCCTCTAGTGGCTGTCTCACTGACAGCCGCTAGAGGCGCTTCCGCAATTCTCACTGTAAAACTCACCGTGAGAAGACGCTGGACGTCCATAGGAAAGCATTGAGTAATGCTTTCCTATGGGCAGTTTGAATGCACATGCGGCTCTTGCCGCGCATGCGCATTCGGATCTAACGTCGGCAGGGGGAGGAGAGGTCACCAGCGCCGAGGGAGCCTGACGTTGGAGAAAGGTAAGTGGCTGAATGGGTTTTAAGGGGTGACCCCTTCTCCCCTGCCGACGTCAGCTCCCGAGTGGAGCTGAATGCAGCAACAGCTGCGCACATTCAAACAGTCCATAGGAAAGCAAAATTGTGGGTGTTTTCTTACATTTTTATCATGGGGGGGGGGGGGGGGGTGCCACACTCAGGGTCCGCCCCGGGTGCCAAATGCTCTAGGTACGCCCCTGGTGCAGGCTCCTTATATAGGCACATAACTCCTCCCATATTAAGCTCCACCCGCACATTCTCTTGACCAATCAACACAAATAAGAATTAACTTCCTGTTTGACCGCATGGCTTGTCCAGCACAATGGAGGAGGGGGAATACTACATCCTGTATTCTTGCACATGCTCCGTACACTACTGATCGTATCTTGCCTCGTGCAACCAACTGATCGATACGTCAGCATATGCACGTACACATGCCACGTGGTAATCTCGGCCTACTAAATTTATTTTTACCGAGATTCCACCACAAAAGAAGAAAAAAAAACAAACATATATTCTGCGATTTTAACATTGTGTCATAATATGTATGGCCACCAGGGGTCGTCTGTTTTTAGGGAAAGTAAACGGATATATATATATTTCCTCCACCAGGGGGCGTTGTGAGCTGACATGAGTTTTGTCAGTAAGAAATTTTGCATACATTAATTTAGCCGGGTGGCCGGTTACCGAACCGCGTTGGAGTGTAAGAGTTTGAGGTCTGCGTGACCTGTGAAACCGGATGGTAAGGAACTGCGGTACCGAGCGGTAGGGTAAGTATAAGGAAGTAATTTGGAACAGGTGTGCCAAGTGTGCGTGGATGCCAGGCGTCTGGCTGAGGGTGGTGTGGATGAGACTCACGGTTTCTGGGCCCTGGAGTAGGTAAGTAAGTGTCCGGATTCAGCAACCGCCGTGGGTCTGGCTGGGGAGGATGGGAGTTCGTCGGGACCCCGGTAGAACGCTGGGCTGGAGCGCTTGACGCCGAGCACGGAGGGATAGTACCGAGCAGAGGGTAAGCACTTCGGACTGGCGTGGATCACGTGGGGACGAGCTCGAACCGGAAGTACAAAGGTTCCGAATGAACCCGGCTATTCCAGTGCTGAACCAGAGGGGGCCTGAGCTTTTATAGCCGGGTAACCCCTCCCACAACTACAGGCTATGCCTTACTATATATATATATATATATATAATTTGTTTTAATAATTTTTTTATATATAGGTATATATATTGACATATACGTTGATGTAGATTAATTTAGAAATAAACAAATATGTTTAAATATCTATCTGTTCCTGTCCAAATCTGAGATGATTAAATTGCGTATACGCAGAAGTAAATTCACACTGACACACGGAGTTCAGGTTAAAATAACTTCGAGAAAATTTAATAGCATCTGATTAAAAGCGGGCTCGCAGACCCTTATAAGAGCAAAATTACATCATCATTGAATATCAAGATATCAGTAAATAAACATCATTAATTGGATTAAATGTTAAGTGGCTATGTCAATGTCCACCCATCAATATTATTAATTGGCTCAAGAACTAAGTGGTTAGCTAGGTGTCCTCCCACCGGGAGGTGGTATTGTTCTGGACACGGGTGTGGACAGATGGCTCAAGCGCCATCTTACCCAGCACGGGGCTTACTCGGTGGGAAGGGGGGCTTGGGCGTCATTTTGCATAGTTAGTGATGTCAGACTCGTGGTCAGGTTCAGGGTTCTTTTTATGAATAGAACATTTCATTAGGCCAGCTTCCCATGGCCTTGGCTATACTTTGTTGCATGTTACAGGAGATTCAATAATTCCGGGGTTAGTCATGTCTTTCTAGAAAATACAGTCTCTATTCATTATACTAAATGCTGTTAGGAAATTCTGTCATGTAATGTAGTTAAAATGGAGGATTTGTCATAATATGAAGTTAAAATGGAGTTAGTACAATAATTCAATGCAGGTTCAATAAAGATTTTTAATAATTCTACATCAGTCCCCCCTATGAAATGTTAGATTCTAAAAAGATAAACTTTATTTGTTAACAGGGCCGGACTGGGAAAAAAATTAGGCCCGGGCATTTTTCAATCAGAGCGGCCCCTAAGAAGGGGGCGGGGCCAGAGAGGGTGTGTTTTGTCATCACTAATGACAAGCACACCCCCTCTCAAAGTGAGCAAGTTGGTTCAATGCGCAGAGCCGCGCTGAAGAGCTCTGGCATTAGAAAAAGGCTTGCGCTGTGTTTGCTTTTAAATTGTCTCTGGTGTCTCCACAAGTGGGATACCAGAGGACAATTGGGCCAGGAAAGTGTATGGTGCATGTGTTTGGAGCCTGCTTGTGAAATTGCGTGTGTGTAGAGTGTGGTGTGGTATTGTGTAAATAGGTAAATTTCATTTGTGTTTGTGGTGTAATATGTGTGGCTAGGGGCTGTAGATAGTGTGTGTGTATAGGGGGCATAGTGTTATAGGGGATGTAGCGAGTGTGTGCATACAGGCTGTAGTGTGTGTGTGTGTGTGTATAGGTGACGTAGTGTGTGTAGGGGTTGTAGAGAGGGTGTGTAGGAGATCTAGTGTGTAAAGGACCCAGAGTGTGTATAGGAGATGTGTATGTGTGTGTGTGTGTGTATATATATATATATAGAGGATTAAGAGTGCATATAGGGTAAGGGATCTAGCGTGTATCTGGAGCGTAATGTGTGTGGTGGTGCAGTGTGAGGGGTGCTGTAGTGTGTGTTTGTGTGTGTGTGTGTGTGTATATATATATATATATATATATATATATATATATATATATATATATTTGGACGTATTGTATGTGTGAGGGGCGCAGTGTGTGTGTATTTAAGAGGGGTGCTGTGTGTGAGGGTGTTTTTATCTGCCGTCACATTCTAGGTTTCTAATTTTCTTTGTCTGTTAACTCACTGAGGGTTATTTTATATATGTGTATGTGTGTGAGCGAGGGTGCTGTCTGTCTGAGGGTGCTGTCTGTGAGTGAGGGTGCTGTCTGTGAGTGAGGGTGCTGTGTGTGTCTGAAGGTGATGTGTGTGTCTGAAGGTGATGTGTGCTGAGTGTCTGAGGGTGCTGTGTGTCTGAGGGTGCTGTGTGTCTGGGTGCGCTGTGTGTCTGGGTGCGCTGTGTGTCTGGGTGCGCTGTGTGTCTGGGTGCGCTGTGAGTGTCTGGGTGCGCTGTGAGTGTCTGGGTGCGCTGTGAGTGTCTGGGTGCGCTGTGAGTGTCTGGGGGTGCTGTGTGTGTCTGGGGGGGCTGTGTGTGTCTGGGGGGGCTGTGTGTGTCTGGGGGGGCTGTGTGTGTCTGGGGGGGCTGTGTGTGTCTGGGGGGGGGCTGTGTGTGTCTGGGGGTGCTGTGTGTGTCTGGGGGTGCTGTATGTGTTTGGGTGCTGTGTGTGTCTGGGGGTGCTGTATGTGTTTGGGTGCTGTATGTGTTTGGGTGCTGTGTGTGTCTGGGGGGTGCTGTGTGTGTCTGGGGGGGGCTGTGTGTGTCTGGGGGGGCTGTGTGTGTTTGGGTGCTGTGTGTGTCTGGGGGGGCTGTGTGTGTATGGGGGGGCTGTGTGTGTATGGGGGGGCTGTGTGTGTATGGGGGGGCTGTGTGTGTATGGGGGGCTGTGTGTGTCTGGGGGTGATGTGTGTGTGTGAGGGGGCTGTTGGTGTGATTTTTTATTTATTTAAATATTTTCATTTAAATATATTATTAATAATGAATTAATTTTTTTTTTAATTTAAATATTTTATTAATAATTACAAAAAAAAAAAGTTATATCCCCCCCTCCCTTCTTACCTTTAGCATGGGAGGGGGGGAGCCGTTCTGCCTGGGGGGGATCCTTTCTGCATCTTCCTTCCCTGGTGGTCCAGTGGTGAGAGTGAACTCTAACCTGCCGGCTAGAGTTCACTCTCGCGAGATCTGAGCGTTGCCGCGGTAATCGCGGCAACACTCAGATCTCGCGAGAGGACCCGGCGGAGCTGCTGGATAGAACTCCGCCGGTCCTCTCTGCTGCCTCCCTCACACCCCACAGCCGGCGGCCGCCTGTCAGTGTCTCTGGGCCGGTGAGGGAGATCTTTGATCTCCCCACCGGCCCATGGAGGCTCAGAGCAGGGCCGGCGCTCGGGTAGCGCGCTGGCCCTGCTGGGGCTGGCAGGGGAGATCCTGTGATCTCCCCTGCCGGCCTCGGCCCCACGGCCATCGCGGCCCACCGGGCATTTGCCCGGTGTGCCCGATGGCCAGTCCGGGTCTGTTTGTTAATACCAGAAGACGTGTTAGCCCAAAGGCACAGAAACCCCGTGGCCGCTAGCTAGGTGTTAATGCAAAGTGCAATTCTGTCCCTTAATCTGACCCTAGTAGGCTAACTCATCCGTCAGAATGGCTCTCGAACGCTTTACTCCCATGGGTGGCCCACGGTGGCTTGTCCACCACTTCTCCACACGGGAGACTTTACCCATTACAGACGGATGCTGTCCCTAAGCTGGTCCCTACCTAGAACTCTTGCACTTTATCAATAAAAGGGATAGTTTGCAGCGGTATACAGGGTGAGTTGAGATCTTGAAAATCTTGGTCATCAACTGCCAAATGTGCAAAAGTTGGTGTTGCTTGGTCTACAGTCTTCTGTAGGAATTTTCTCAGACAAGGGAGGACACAACAAACGAGAAGAGCAAAGATAAAAAGAGAAATTAGTATTGCCATACCAATATGCATTAAAGCTTTTTGCCATCCTGTCATCCAACCAAACCATCTTTCCCAGGGATCTTTTATCCCAGAATTCCTTTTTAACTCTTCAGAGAGCTCATTTAATTTTTCTATGACTAAGGTGACTTTACCATTAGGGCCTGTGTTTTCTGGGATGTAAGTACAACATGTCATGGTGTCGGGCAAAATTTTACATACACCCCCTTTTTCAGCTAGAATCATGTCTAAGGCCATTCTATTCTGGAAGGACATTTGGGATGTAGCCTGCAGCTGTTCGGCTAATCCCTGGAGGGCATCCCTGGTGTAGTTAACAAAGCGTTGTTGGTTGTAATAAATTTAATTTATCCAATTCAAATTCTTGTTTGCAGTAACTATGGTATAAAGTGATTCAAATCCTGCAGCAACTTCATCTCTTGCTTTAAATTCATTGGGCACCCCCCTAGGCACCCCAATGGCATCAATGTAAATGTGAGGGTCAAAACTGCCTTTTACTGGGGCTTCACGCTTAACCTTGGTTGGTGTGTGTTTGGACTCATGTGTGTCAGAGATAATATGTATAGGCATGATGGCTTTAGCCAGAGTACACTCCCCCCACCATTCCTTGTCCATCCTGGATCTTAGCTGTAAATCCCCACACAACCAGTAAATATCCCCCAATGACCTAGTATGGAATTGCAGCAGGTTCATGGAGACAGTTCTGTAGGTGGCACAATACCCTTTGGAGAAGTTACCCAATAATTTACCAATTCCATCATAATTAGCATAACAAGTGTAGTTACCTCTATAGACTGTAACACCATTTGGGGGTTTGACATCCTTGGCTAAGAGAGGATATTCCACTGTCCATGCTTTGCAGAGGGACCTATTGAAATTGTAGTGGTAGGCAAAAAGACTCAAAACACATTCTTCTATATCTACTGGCAAGGTTAAAGGTACGGTGCCGAGGTGAGGCCGGGCACCACCACACACATAGCATGCGGTTCTGTTATGTTTGTTAGCATTGTATTTCATCCATTCCAACCATAGATTAACATCATTAAAACCTGTTTCAGCGGCCATGGTATCTTCAAAGGTGGGGTTTGCAATGGCCATCATGTCTTTAAAGGACTGGATGTGTGGTTTTAATGGATTTGAGACCATATGGGTGGCCCCTTGCCACTCTGGAGAGTGGCACATATCTTTAAGGTAGAAGTGCCCTAGCTTGTTTTGTTATAGGAACCTTTCTTCCAATACATTCCCATTACATACTGGTCTGCATCTGTTGGACTGGGATGCTCAATATTTAGGATTAATTTCATGGGTGTACCTCCTCCAGGCTTCCTTAGGGTCATTCTTTGGAGGAGGGATCTACCATGATCATCTACTTTGGATAATGCACTTTTTGGTTTGTAACCCCAGGCAGGCCCGGCATTCCATCCCGCCGCCCCCCAATGGTTACAATTGTGACCCCATTGTTTGTCAACTACACAAACATAGGGGTCCTTTAAATGAGGGATATCTCTATAGATATTTTGAATTTGTGACGTAGGGAATGGGCAATCTACAATGTCACAGTAATCAAAAGTGTAAGTAGCCACACGGGTACATGAGGAATTGTACCAGAAGGTATACCCACTGGCATCTTTGGTGATGGCTACATGCTGGGCCTTAATTAGGCTAATTAAGGAGATGATGTACCAGAGGTACATGGTTGTGCGGTATCTGCTTCCTCTGGGGCAGGAGCTTTCTTGCAGTGGGAAGCGTGGATCCAATGTGGCCTGCCGGCCAACTTGACGGAGGTTGAAGTGATCAGGAGAACTTGGAATGGTCCGTCAAATCTTGGTTCCAGGGTGTGTTTCCGCACAAATTTCTTGACCAGAACCCAATCTCCGGGAAGCAGGTTGTGGGTACCCGTATCAGATTCAGGATCTGGAATTGAAGAGAAAACTTGGGCATGTATTTTGTTCAAGGCATTTGCAAGTTCAGTTACATAGTCTACTAAAACATCAGTTTGAAGTTGTAACTGTTGCGGGTAATAACAACCTAGTCTGGGTGCAGTCCCAAATAGAATCTCATATGGGGATAGGGAGTGCTTCCCTCTAGGTGTGTGCCTAACACTGAATAAAGCTATTGACAGGCTTTCTGGCCAGGGCATCTTTGTTTCTTGTGACCTTTTTAGCATTCTGGCTTTTAGGGTGCCATTCATGCGTTCCACTTTGCCACTACTTTGTGGGTGGTAAGGGGTGTGAAAAGCTAGGGTCACCCCCAGAGCAGTCCAAATTTCTTTAGTCACTGTTGCTGTAAAGGCTGGGCCCTGGTCACTCTCAATGACTTCTGGAAGTCCGAATCTACATACAATATCTGTAAGTAGGCGTCTTGAGGTTGTTTTTGCAGTGATATTGGTTACTGGGTAGGCTTCAGGCCAGCCTGAAAACATGTCCACTATTACTAGTGCATATTCATGAGGCCCACTCTTGGGCATTTGTATGTGATCAATCTGAATTCTCTGGAATGGGTACATGGGCTTAGCCAGGTGTTTCAAGGGCACCTTGGTTTTCCTGGGTTGCATTTTGCACAAATGACACAGGCCCTACAGAAGCTGTTGATCAATGTTGGGATTCCAGGTGCTTCATAATACTTTTGTATGAGGGCGGCCATTAAGTCTTTTGACAGATGTGCATGTCCATGTGCCCATCGGACAACTGCTGGATATAAATTCTTAGGAAGGCAGAATCTAAAGTTGTTGTAATATACTCCATCCTTTAGGACTGCTCCTTTCTTCTTCCACTTCTGTATTTCTTCGGGGGTAGTTGTAGCTTGCTGTTCCCGTAAGATTCTTAGGTCAGTAGGAAGGGTCTGCAAGGTAAAAATAGGAGTTTCTTCGTGTCCGGACACTTCTTCATCCACTTCCTGCAATTTTCTTGCCGCTTGCTTAGCAGCCTGATCAGCCAAGTGGTTGCCCTTTGCTTCATCTGTATCCAACTTCCCATGTGCCTTCACTTTCAAGATGGCCACTTCTTCAGGGAGTAGGAGGGCATCCATTAGTTCCTTGATTGCAGAGCTGTGTTTGACTGGTGTACCGGCAGTGGTAAGAAATCCTCTTGGTTTCCAAATTAGGCCGAAGTCATGTGCCACACCCAGAGCGTATCTTGAATCTGTGTAGATGTTGGCACGTTTTCCTTCGGAGATTTTGCATGCTGAAGTCAGGGCTTGCAATTCAGCTTCTTGTGCAGACATTGCTGGTGGTAAAGATGATGATTTGATAACTTCATCTGTTGTGGTTACGGCATATCCTGTGTGGTATTTTCCTTCTTCATCAGCATACCTTGAATCATCCACAAACAGAGTGAAATCAGGATTTGTTAATGGATTCTCATGTACAGTTGGTAAGTGTATTGTCTCCATTTTCATCTGTTCAAAACAGTCATGAGGTGTCTCTGGGTCATAATCATTCACTATGACCAGATCTTGAAATTCATTTTCCAGGAAGTGGCGTGGCCATGCTTCAAGATGGTCAGTTGTTGGGTATTTGACAATGCCATTTTCCTGTAGCTGTGATTCATCCATGGTGGCCCATAATTTTGCCATGGGCCCAAGATCATTCCATGATTTTGTTTTCAACTTGGTGACAGGGACATGTGGAATAGCAGTATCCCAATGATGGTACAAGTATTTGAGTTATGAAGGCAGTTGAATCAAGACCATGCTATTGCCTTCAGAGTCACAGTAGAAGTCTTGTGCAGTGAGTTTCACCTCCACCAGATGATAGAGTTCATCTTCATAGCAAGGTTCAGGAGTGATGTTTGGCTTGTGCCACATGGTACAGAAGGCATATCCTGCTCCCTCGCAGAGAGGTGTTTGTCCATCATGAAAGGATAAATCAGGATGCATTTTCTTAATGGTACCAGTAAGAAGGTAGATGTAGGTTTCATCCATGATAAACCCATAGTGGATACCTCCCTCAGGTAGTGGGAGAAGAGTGGACGGATTGAGAACTTGACATCTTTGTATGGTAACGTTGTCAGGTAACAGGAGATGACATTGGAGGCGTAGGTGTCTTGCAGGAGACACATGCTTGAATTGTACTTGGTTGATGATGGCAGAAATGTCATGAGGGGCCAAGACAACTAGAGGGTGGCCAAGGACCAGGTCTGCAGTTCTTTCAATGAGTTCTCTTGCTGCAAAAACGGCCCTAAGGCAAGAAGGGGTCCCTCTGGCCACGATATCCAGCTGACAGGAGAAAAATCCAATAGGCCTTTGACGGCCTCTTAAGTCATTTGTTTGGGTAAGGACTCCTGTAGCATGGCCTTGTCTTTCAGAGACAAACAATTTGAAGGGTTTGGTATAGTCTGGTAGGCCTAGAGCAGGAGCAGATGCAATGGCACGTTTTAGTGTATTGAAATTATCCAGTGCTTCATTGGTCAGACAGAATGGGTCTGACTTGAGTGCATCATAGAGTGGTTGCATGAGCAGAGAGGCTTCTGGGATCCATGCTCGGCAGTAGGAAATGAGGCCTAAGAAGGCATGCAGAGATTTTGAAGTCCTTGGAGGTGGAATATCCAGTACTGCTCTAACTCGGTCACGAGTGAGATGTCTGGTGCCTTGAGATAGACAATGTCCAAGGAAGATAACTGTAGGTTGACAGAATTGCAGCTTGAGAAGTGAAGCTTTGCATCCTTGTTCTGCTAAATAGCAAAGGAGACTAATTGAACATTCTTCAGTTGTTGGTATGTCATCTCCACAGAGCAGTAAATCATCCACATACTGGAGCAGGACAACTTTTGGATGGTCTGCTTGCCATGGATCAAGGATAGAGCACATGGCCTTGGCAAACTGACTTGGAGAGTTTTGTGCCCCTTGGGGCATGACAGTCCATGTATACTGTTGCATCTCATGTGTGAAGGCAAACAGGTATTGGCAAATTGGATCCAGTGGTACACTGAAGAAGGCATTGGCCAGATCAATGACTGTGAAGTATTTTGCTGAGGGTGGGACCCCAGAGAGCAGAGTGTGTGGGGTTGGCACAATAGGGGTGTCCAGGACTGTTGCTTCATTCACTGCACGGAGATCCTGAACCATTCTATACTTCTCTGGTTCACCTTTTGGAGTTTTCTTCTTCACAGGAAATAATGGGGTGTTACATTTTGATTCACATTTCACGAGAGCACCCTTCTCCAAGAGTGCTTTGATTTGAATTGAAATAGCTGCAGCTTGAGCTGGTTTTAAAGGATATTGTGGTTTTCTTGGTAACTTTGCTCCTGGAATGAGCTTTACCACCACAGGTGGAACTTTTAGGTGACCTATGTCCTCTGGGCCTGAGGACCATAATTTTGCAGGTACCTTTGTCTTTAGTGAATCCGGGAAATTGGACCTCTGTTCCTTTGCTTCCCCATGGGGTTCTTCTAAATGGAGCATCAAAGGCAGGGAGCACAAGGCTGAGGTATCTGATACAGATAGAGGGGTAGATAGTTCTACTTGTCCATCTGGAGTGAAGATGATAGATGCCTGCAGGCGTGAGAGGACATCAGCACCTAACAGGTTAATTGGGCATGTGGAGGATACCACAAAACGAGCAAGCAAGCTAGGGTAGTTGCCAACTCGTAATGGAGTTGTTAAGGGATTGTGTCTTGGTTGGCCATCCACTCCTACACAAGAGACATCGATATTTGACAGAAATGATGGGTCTGGCAGGTCTTGTTCTCGTAGAACACTTCGGGCTGCACCTGTGTCAACAAGAAATTTAGTAGGTTGTCCTTCAATGGGTAGAGTCACAGTGGCAAGTTGCCCCCCCCTTATCCCCTGAAGACACTGCCATGACAGGGGTTAATGAAACAGGCTTGCCAATTTCCTAATCTTCTGGTTCCTCAACAATTGGAACTGTTTTTGGGGCTTTGGGGACATGTGCAGCCTTTGTCACTTTCTTGGGCTCTTTCTTGGGCTCTGGGCATTCACCTCTGAAATGTCCTTTAGCACCACAATTAAAGCAATGTCCATCCTCGGGTTTGGTGCCTTTTGGGACAGGTCCGGTGCGGGACACCATGAGAGGAGCTGAACTGGGCCTTCTAGGAGTCTGGGCAGATTCCAGACCCCTAGCAACCAAGAAGAAGGTATCCAGAGGGACTACCTTATATTCAGGGCGTGCAGCAATGATTCCCTTGCGTATGGAGTCTTTAACACCTTGGACAAATGCACCAGACAGCATTTGAGAATGGATCTTGTCTGTAAGATCAAATCCCAAATCTGTAAACATTTGAAACAGTCTTGCATGAAACCTTTCCACTGATTCTCCTTTGTCTTGCACAATATCAGTAAGGCCAGCAGCCTGATCTGCAAGTTTGTCCTTTGCCCACTCCTTTAGTTGGTTGCAAAAAGTTACTCCGGAGGGGTAATCAATGTCACTTATAAGCAGATCTGTACTGAGGTGGCGGGCCATGCTGGGCCAGTATGCATCCCCGGCTTTAATAGCACAAATGCTCAGTAAATCACGCCATGCTGCAGAATAAGTCTTTTGAATCTGAACTATTCCTCGGTAAAAAGGCATAGGTTGTTTTTCTGGGTCAGGGAGTGATTTCATCAGGGCACTAGCCTGAGTAGGATTAAAAGCTTCATATTTAGGAGTGGCCCGATCCCCCCGGTCCGTATGTCCGAAAGGATCATTGAGGGAACGGCGGGGTGGGGGCCCCGTGGCATCCTGTGAGCCCTGGGATCCCTCCTCATACTCATCTTCATCTGTGACCTGGCCCCCTCTGAGTAATGGGGCCATTTGAGGTGTCAGAACCGGGGGAAATGAGGGAATCCCAGAAGCTGGAGTGGCCAGTGGATTATGAGCTTGGGGTGAGTAATCACCGGGAAGTACCGGCATTAGGGGTGCTGGATGACTGGGGGCCGCCATATTGGAGGCGTGAAAGGAAGCTGCGTTAGGGTTAAGGGAAGAAGTGGCGGCCATGTTGGATGTGGGCACATCCGGGGCAGACTGTGCCGGATTGGGCGTGACCGGGGTCTGGGGAGTGGCTTGGGAAAGGAAGTAGGCTTGGTTTGGATAGGGCAGGGCCAAGGGATAAGGGAAGGGGTAGGGCCAAGACAACTGGGTAGGGTTTTGGGCGGAACCTGGGGAGGGTGGGTTAGTTGGGCAGGGATTAGGGAAGGAGGTGGGACATCCGAGATACGGATATGAAACTGAAGGGGTGGGAACCTGGGCTGTGGGAGGAGTGGGAAGGAGAGAGAGCGGAGAGAGATTAGCAGAGGTGGGTGTAGTAGGAGGGGCCGGAGCTGGTGTAGTAGGAATGACAGCAGCGGATGAGGAGGGGTTAGAGAGCTGGGTGGATGCAGATGGGAGGGTAGGATTATTGACGGAGAGAGAGCGTAGAGAAGGAATGGCGGATGAAATGCTTGGATTAGGCAGAGAAGGTAGCGCAGGGATGGATGAGGATGATGGGAATGTTAGGGATGATGATGGGGAAAATAATGATCCATCAGAATTCAGGACCGGACAAACAGGGGAAATGACGGGATGGGTGATGGGAGGATTGGGAGTGGGGAACATGGTCAGCTGGCTGTCACTTATTGCTGACTGAACCTTGGGGATGGACATCCCCTGGGCGCCATTTTGGGGCGCTGGCTGAGGGAATGCCCCAGCAACACAATTATTATGATACACAAAAATTTTACACCTTTGTGATCTATTTCTTCCTCAACCCAACCTTCCTGCTGAATAGCCTTCGCTACTCTGTACCATGCTTCAGCAGTACGCAATAAATCATTATCTGTAAGCTTGCCTTTCTTCTCTGTCAGTAATCTACGCCAGCTTTCTGGCTGCAATCTACCACATGAAGGCACAGCAATTTTACACACTTTAGCAATCTTTTCAACTCCTTTAACCATCTCTTCACCCTCTCTATCCTCAACTAGATCACACGCTAACCAGCACTTACCGGGCTTACTCAATCCCTGTCCCATATCCCCCTATAAAAGGCGTCCCAGATATAGGGAAAGGAAAATGAAACAGAGCGTCTACAATGCTCGACTGCCACTCGGAAGGGTGGGTCCCCCCAAGTGCGTCTTCCCAAAACGTAGACTAGTCACTAAATCCGCCTACCCGAGGTGGTAGTCACGGATTGGAGCGGGGTGAGAAGTGTGTGACCAATCACTTCTCTCACAAGAGAAATAGGAGTGGAAAGTGTAAATAACACAGGAAGTAGAGTAAAAGTAAAAGTAAAGTGAAATTTAGAGACAGACACAGGAGTTTGAATGACTCCCAATTAAACAAAAAACAACAATTCAATTGAAATACAGTGCATGCATCACAGTTCAAATAAAATCAACAGTAATCCCTTTCCTTTACTCATGTGACTAAAGCCACCTCCCTCAACCTCGTAGTGTCCCCGCTCGGAGAACGACTTCCTCAAGTCTCACTACCAGCGGCCACAGGAAACAGCAACCATCTCCGACCCGAATCCTGTATAGCCTCCCTTGTTACAGCAGTCCAATAAGTGTGGCCACCACTATCCTCACCCCCGTAGCGCCCCTACGGATCCACCCGTAAGTCTCACTACCACGTGGTGCTGGAGACAGCAATGCCTGCTTGAATCCACCCGCCACAAATAAAATTGGAATTCCACCAGCCTCAGCGCTCGAAGCTGGAGGGTACCACCTCTCTGCAAGCAGCGTTATGTGCACAATGAGGCTAGCTAGGCTATCAAAGTGACAACATGGGGAATCCCCAGGAAGCAATGAGTCTACACCCCTCCACAGATTCCCCCCTCCTCTTTTTCCTTACTGCTGCAGCTACCCAGCACCTAAAAGAGGTAAACAGGCAAAGAAGACCCCCAGGAAAACTTCCACAGGTCCACCCCCCTTTTTCCCTACAGCCACAGCCACGTGGCTCCTAAAAGGAGTAAACAGGCAACAGAGGACCCCCAGGCAAACACCCACAGGTCCACCCCCCTTTATCCCAAAAAGGGGTAAACAGACAAACAGAGGACCCCCAGGCAAACTACCACAGGTCCACCCCCCTTTATCCCAAAAGGGGTACACAGATAAACACTCTACCCGGGCACTTAAGCTAGAGACAGGCCAATACAAACACACCCAGGCAACAGATAGACTAAATGCAGGTAAACAAGTGGGTAACAATAAGGCACCGGGCAAGATATTACCTGTCTTTGATGTCCTCTCGGTAGCAGTCACAGACACGTGGACGGGTCAATCAAAGGGGCTGGAACATACCGGATAGGCTCTGCAGTAGTCTCTACCGTGTACAGGGAGGTGATCAATCTCCTTTCCTTCCCCCCGGATTCCTCCGTCCAACAGCGTCTTCCTTAGGACGGCTTACCGGCCAGAGGCCATAGCCCGGTGCCCCACGTTGGATGCGCCAAATTGATGTAGATTAATTTAGAAATAAACAAATATGTTTAAATATCTATCTGTTCCTGTCCAAATCTGAGATGATTAAATTGCGTATACGCAGAAGTAAATTCACACTGACACACGGAGTTCAGGTTAAAATAACTTCGAGAAAATTTAATAGCATCTGATTAAAAGCGGGCTCGCAGACCCTTATAAGAGCAAAATTACATCATCATTGAATATCAAGATATCAGTAAATAAACATCATTAATTGGATTAAATGTTAAGTGGCTATGTCAATGTCCACCCATCAATATTATTAATTGGCTCAAGAACTAAGTGGTTAGCTAGGTGTCCTCCCACCGGGAGGTGGTATTGTTCTGGACATGGGTGTGCACAGATGGCTCAAGCGCCATCTTACCCAGTACGAGGCTTACTCGGTGGGAAGGGTAGCTTGGGCGTCATTTTGCGTAGTTAGTGATGTCAGACTCGTGGTCAGGTTCAGGGTTCTTTTTATGAATAGAACATTTCATTAGGCCAGCTTCCCATGGCCTTGGCTATACTTTGTTGCATGTTACAGGAGATTCAATAATTCCGGGGTTAGTCATGTCTTTCTAGAAAATACAGTCTCTATTCATTATACTAAATGCTGTTAGGAAATTCTGTCATGTAATGTAGTTAAAATGGAGGATTTGTCATAATATGAAGTTAAAATGGAGTGAGTACAATAATTCAATGCAGGTTCAATAAAGATTTTTAATAATTCTACATCAACGTATATACTTATGTATATAGATATATAATATTTCTTTCTACGTGTATTTTGAAATCAATATATATATATTAATATCACAATACAGTTAGAACGAAATAACACATATATTTATTTTTAATTATTTATTTTTTATAATTTTTTTATTTTAATTTTTTAACGTATTTACATTTTACATAATTATATATATATTTAATCAATATCATTCTACGTTAAATACACTTAGACAGTGTATGTACTGTATGTGTAAATGTATATATATATACTTAGATCTGGTAGTTATATATATATATATATATATGATCTAAGTATATATTATTACATTTTTAACTGATTTAAACTTTTATTTTACAGCTAGCAGGGGGACTGCCTGTCATTCCAGGCAGTCCCCCTGCTGGCAATGCTGTGGACGGCTATGCCGTCCATGTGATCGTGAGGTCCTCGCAAGGACCTCGCAATCACATGGCCCAGGAGGGCTGAATCGGAAGCAGGGGGACTCCCTGGGATGCCAGGTGAGGACGGCATAGAACGCCCGCCGTCCTTAAGGGGTTAAAGGGACAGCATTACTTACAATTAAAACACATTATTTGGGGAACAAAATTCTTCTAATTTGTAGCATTTATCTATAATTTCAAATGATTATCACAACCTTTATTTAGGTTATGTGAAGCATCCAAGCCAGTAGCTAATTAAAGCAGGCTGTAGTGGTTATGGTGCCAGGAGTCCCTCTCATTGTGTACTATCTATACTGTGAAATTGTTTCAGAGAAAGTTCCCATTCCACTTCATCAATACCAATTTTGTCCTTATTTGGAAATTAATCATCAGTCAGCTGATGTCCTAGACCAGGGGTGTGCAAATTTCGGCAGTCCATATAATATTCTTACAGCCATAATGCTGACAAAGCATCAGGGGAGATGTAGTCTTCAACATCCGAAGTGCCGAAAGTTGCCTACCCCTGTCCTAGACCAATAAATTAAAGGGAAGATTTTGTGAAATGCTCAGTTTTATTTTAAACTTGTCTTAAAGATTTAGCAAATTGCATCATAATCCAGTTACGACAAGGCAAAGTCCCAGCAAACATTGCAAATGAAGAGGAGAAACAAAAGGACCACAGGTGCCTGGGGACCGTTCAAAATAGTTTGACTCCTTATCAGACTTCACTAGGGGACTCTTGGCACTCTAACCACGACAATTTACATAGACTATCCATTGTAAAAATCTTGTAAAATTTGCTGACAATACTTGTCTCATATTATCCCTAATTAGATGCGGTTTTGAGCAACTGGATAGCCATAGCTGAAGAAAGCTGAGCTGAGCCTTACTTAATTTGGGGATGTGGAAGCCTCCCTCTAATGCCAGGGTCTTGGTTCTCTTTGGTATTTATACTTAGAGTAATACAAGGCATAGGTAGTGGGGTATCACTACATTTAATATTATCATTAGTCATTTGTATTTTATGTTTATTTTTATTATGATTACATACCTCCTCTGTTCTGATCTTGCCCCTCCCGTATCTCTACCCCCCCTTGTGCCGAGTTAAAGCCCATCCCCTTTCTTTCCTATCTCTATTTTGTAGATTACGGTTTCCCTTCCCACCTACCACTAGTTTAAAATCTCCTCCAACCTTACCGCCATCCTATTCCCCAGCACAGCAGACCCTCTCATGTTTAGGTGCAATCCATCACGGTTATAAAGATTGTACCCAAGCGCAAAATCGTCCCAATGCTAAAAACCCCAAACCCTCTTTCATTCACCAAGATTTCAGCCACACATTCAGGGCCGGCGCGTCCATAAGGCAGCACAGGCGGCCGCCTTAGGGCGCACCGGCTCCGGGGGCGGAAGATTTCAGTGACCGGCAGGAGGGAAGCTCTCCCTCCTGCCAGCCACCATCTCCGCCCCCAGTGCGGCAGTGCTGCGATCAGGCGCGGCGAGGGAGCTCTAACCTCTCTGCTCTGCTCCCTCGCGCGCTGTCTAGTGATGCCGCGGGAGCCGGAATATGACGTCATCTTCCAGCTCCCTCGGCATCAGCAGACAGCCCGCGAGGGAGCAGAGCAGAGAGGTTAGAGCTCCCTCGCCGCACCTGATCGCAGCACTGCCGCCCAGCAGCCCCACTGGACCCCAGGGAATGATCCACACCAGCTCTCCAGGTAGGGAGGCTGGGTGGATATTATTTATTTATTAAAATAATTTCTGAATGTATGTGATGTGTCTGTGTGTGAGAGTGTCTGTCTGTGTGTGTGAGAGTGTCTGTGTGTGTGTGTGTGTGTGTCTGTGTGTGAGAGTGTCTGTCTGTGTGTGTGAGAGTGTCTGTGTGTGAGTGTGTGTCTGTGTGAGTGTCTGTGTGTGAGAGTGTCTGTCTGTGTGTGTGAGAGTGTCTGTGTGTGAGTGTGTGTGTGTATGTGTGTCTGTGTGTGTGAGTGTCTGTGTGTGAGAGTGTCTGTCTGTGTGTGTGAGAGTGTCTGTGTGTGAGTGTGTGTGTGTGAGTGTCTGTGTGTGTGAGAGTGTCTGTCTGTGTGTGTGAGAGTGTCTGTGTGTGAGTGTGTGTGTGTCTGTGTGTGTGAGAGTGTCTGTGTGTGTCTGTGTGTGTGACTGTGTGTGAGTGTATGTGTGTGACTGTGTGTGTGAGTGTCTGTGTGTGAGTGTCTGTGTGTGAGTGTCTGTGTGTGACTGTGTGTGTGAGTGAGTGTATGTGTGTCTGTGAGTGACTGTGTGTCTGTGAGTGACTGTGTGTGAGTGTGTGAGTGAGTGTATGTGTGTCTGTGAGTGTGTGTGTGACTGTGTGTGAGTGTGTGCGTGAGTGAGTGTATGTGTGTCTGCGAGTGACTGTGTGTCTGTGAGTGACTGTGTGTGAGTGTGTGAGTGAGTGTATGTGTGTCTGTGAGTGACTGTGAGTGTGTGCGTGAGTGAGTGTATGTGTGTATGTGTGTCTGTGAGTGACTGTGAGTGAGTGTATGTGTGTCTGTGAGTGATTGTATGAGTGTTGCATGTGAGTGTATGAGTGTGTCAGTGTGTGTGAGAGTGTCTGTGTGTGTGAGAGTGTGTGTGTGTCTGTGTGTCTGTGTGTGTGAGTGTCTGTGTGTGTGAGTGTCTGTGTGTGAGTGTGTGTGTGTCTGTGTGTGTGAGTGTCTGTGTGTGTGAGAGTGTCTGTCTGTGTGTGTGAGAGTGACTGTGTGTGAGTGTGTGAGTGAGTGTATGTGTGTCTGTGAGTGACTGTGAGTGTGTGCGTGAGTGAGTGTATGTGTGTATGTGTGTCTGTGAGTGACTGTGAGTGTGTGCGTGAGTGAGTGTATGTGTGTCTGTGAGTGATTGTATGAGTGTTGCATGTGAGTGTATGAGTGTGTCAGTGTATGTGTGTGTCTGTCAGTGTGTGTGAGAGTGTCTGTGTGTGAGTGTGTGTGTGTGTCTGTGTGTGTGAGTGTCTGTGTGTGAGTGTGTCTGTGTGTGAGTGTGTCTGTATGTGAGTGTGTGTGTGTGTGTCTGTGTGTGTGTGTGTCTGTGTGTGTGAGTGTCTGTGTGTGAGAGTGTCTGTGTGTGTGAGAGTGTCTGTGTGTGAGTGTGTGTGTGTCTGTGTGTGTGAGAGTGTCTGTGTGAGTGTGTGTGTGTCTGTGTGTGAGTGTCTGTGTGTGAGTGTCTGTGTGTGACTGTGTGTGAGTGTATGTGTGTGACTGTGTGTGTGAGTGTCTGTGTGTGAGTGTCTGTGTGTGACTGTGTGTGTGAGTGAGTGTATGTGTGTGTGTCTGTGAGTGACTGTGTGTGAGTGTGTGAGTGAGTGTATGTGTGTCTGTGAGTGTGTGAGTGACTGTGTGTGAGTGTGTGCGTGAGTGAGTGTATGTGTGTCTGCGAGTGACTGTGTGTCTGTGAGTGACTGTGTGTGAGTGTGTGAGTGAGTGTATGTGTGTCTGTGAGTGACTGTGAGTGTGTGCGTGAGTGAGTGTATGTGTGTATGTGTGTCTGTGAGTGACTGGGAGTGTGTGCGTGAGTGAGTGTATGTGTGTCTGTGAGTGATTGTATGAGTGTTGCATGTGAGTGTATGAGTGTGTCAGTGTATGTGTGTGTCTGTCAGTGTGTGTGAGAGTGTCTGTGTGTGAGTGTGTGTGTGTGTGTGTGTCTGTGTGAGTGTCTGTGTGTGTGAGTGTGTGTGTGTGAGTGTGTGTGTGTGTCTGTGTGTGTGAGTGTCTGTGTGTGTGAGAGTGTCTGTCTGTGTGTGTGAGAGTGACTGTGTGTGAGTGTGTGAGTGTGTGAGTGAGTGTATGTGTGTCTGTGAGTGACTGTGCGTGAGTGAGTGTATGTGTGTATGTGTGTCTGTGAGTGACTGTGAGTGTGTGCCTCTCTAATCGCCCGCTGCCTTTCCACTGTAGCACGTGGCACAGGTAATATCTCTGAAAATACCACCTTCTTAGGTTTGATACCTAATTCACTGAATTCATTCTTTTAGGTCCTTTCTCTAACTTTGTCATTGGTACCAATATGGACCATGAAAGCCGGGTCATCCCCAGCCCCTCCCAATAATAATTGGAGTAGGAAATAATCTAATTTTTCTACTATGATATTCCAATGCTGCATCTCAGGTGAAGAGATCCTCAAAGGATTTCTGTAGGTGGGTGCATAATTCAGCACTCCTTTTTAACATATAGATCTCCAATCACCTTCTCCATAGATGCTATATGTCCAGTTAATAGTACAAAGTAAATATTTATTAGAATAACCAGGAAGGCAGTCCAGGAGCCCGGACCTAAGTCAAGGGCCAATGGGCTGTCCCCCTAAACTAAGTCGTCCACTATCCAGCTCCTTAAAATGAGGGCATAACCCTTGGAAATATAACCATAAGAAGGCAACAAGGTCCCTATGCTAATAGTAGGGAATTCTGAATACGAATGAATTAGAATAAAAAAAGCCCTACCATTATTGGAATCTAAGGTAATATATAGGAAAATACATTTTAAAAGTCCAAAACATATGCAAAAAATTGAAAAATTGTTAAGGTGCTATATGGGGGTATATGGCAATCAGTCTCCACCTGACACATGGAAAATCAGTGTCATTATGACCACAAGCCACCCTAAAACCTCTATTAGTACAACTTGAAATTGTAAGGTAGGACAAAGAGGTAAGTAGTATAGGCTAGGCAAAGCCCTCCCCACCCCCTTTTTATAAGAAAAAAAGGAGTAAAAAGTCAAACCCTTGGGGGCGGAGCTAAGCACATATGGTGGACATACATGTATGTGAACAGCTCCGTTTTGAAAAAGCATTAAAGCATTAAATCCCAATTTCTCCCTGGAATTTCAACCAAAAAATGCACAAAATACAGGTGTGGTCTCCATGGGAAAGAAAAATAAGAAGCAAAAACCCGATAAACCCAGGCCGGACATGTACATAGGGGAAATGCTCTGCCAAGCACATGGTGCGTTTGGGCCCAAGATGGCCGCTGACTTCGATGAATACTCTGATCCCTTTGCAAATACATGGGCCACATGTGGCCTCTGCAGCCACACACACATGGAACCCAGCAAAGGTTACTACATTCATCCCTCAGAAGGCCTTCTCCGAAGCGTATGAGGCAGCCACTACTTGAGGCATCCTCGAGCTCATTGGGCCCATCACATCATGACTTCACATACCATCACTGACCAGCACTGTATATAGTTATAATGTTCATTATTATTCACATTTTCTTTACTTTCATTGATATATGAATTCCTGCTTTACTGGACACTGCTGTTGGTATGGATTTACTTGAAAGATGAAAGCATAAATTAGATAAAGAGATTAGCATAGAGTATGTGTTTTCTTATCGCTGCATCCTTTGAGTTTCCCTCCAACACCATCAGATACATGACGCTTGGGAGGTATGACTGTTTTAGTATTTTTCGTCGATAAGATTCTGTAATTAGGCCCCATCATAATTGTCAGCACCAGGCCCACTGGGCTCTTAATCCGGCCCTGATCCCCACTCAAGGATATGTGGTGCTCCTCTTTGGTCCTTTAGTAAAATGATGGAGTAGTCCAACTCGGGATAAGAAAATAAAAAATATATATTGCTCACTGTATAGTGATAGAATAATAAAAATGAAATAAAATATACTCACGGTATATAGAGCAGACGTACTGCTCGGTGGATGGCGTATGGGTGGTATAATCCCCACCTTGAGGATTCTTTAGTATTCCAATATGGTGAAAAACCAACGGTAGTTAGGTCTGGATAAAATAAACTTGCATAGAATAAAATAGCAAATAATATAATACTGAAGTGAAAAGAGGAATGTGGCAAACCAGTGTATAATAGCCAAATATTCCTTTAATAACACTTTGATTTAAAAAAAAAAAGGGTTTCTATACGCGTTTCGCCACAATAGGCTTCATCAAGTAGAAAAATGTTATGCAAGTTTATTTTATCCAGACCTAACTACCTGGTGGTCCAGTGGCTGCTAGGCTGGGCGGGCGGCGCTGGTGGGCGGCTGGCGAGGGAGCACTTCCTCTGAGCTGTCTGCTCAGCTCCCTCGCACGCCGCAGAGTGAGGCTGGGAGGCGGAGCCAGAATATGACGTCATATTCCGGCTCCCAGCCTCACTCTGCGGCACGCGAGGGAGCTGAGCAGACAGCTCAGAGGAAGTGCTCCCTCGCCAGCCGCCCACCAGCGCCGCCCGCCCAGCCTAGCAGCCCGCCGGCATGTCTGTTAGCCGCAAGGCTAACAAGACATTTGCCTTGGGCATTTGGGGGTGGCTTTTTTTGCCGCCCCCTCGAAAATGCCTTGTTTGCCTCGCGGCTAATACGCCCCTGCACACGTGTGAAGGAAACTGACTGCTATTATATTACAGTCAAAAAAGTTGTTGTTTTTTTAAATGCAAGCTATTGTGACACCAGATATGAGTGGTGGCACTGGGCAAGTGGGCACAGTATACGCTGTGAGCCTGACACACACATTGGCAGGCAGGCAACTGCAATTAGATTACACAGGAAAAAAAAAAAGCAGACTGATGTTCTAGCCCTAAAAGGGGCTTTTTGGGGTGCTGTCCTTACAGCAGAGATCAGATGAGTCCTTCAGGACTGTAGTGGACACTGAATACATTAGCCTAGCGATCGATTTCCCTATTAAATCAGCAGCAGCTACACTGTCCCTCCTCTCACTAAGAATGCAGCTTCCGGGGGGCGGGGCCTAGCTGTCATGGAGGAAAGACGCACTTCGTGTGAGCTCCCTTAATATCTCACTTTAAGCAGCTATCAACAAGCGAATTTCACCCTAGAAGGGGATGACCCAGCAATGTTGCTCCTACCTGACCGACCCGACATGCTTAATAGCAGTCAGCAACTCGACAGAGTCTTACTTACCTCCGTGTGGCAAGTGTGGCCTGGTGCTCACCGGGCGGGAGAGGTGGCCGATCTCCCGATCCTGGGATGCCCAGGAGCAGCTACTTCCCGGCAGGAGCTCCGTTACCCCCCCCTCGGACCGGTGGGGGATATCCCGGTCCACCCCTGAGAATCTGTCTGGAGCTAATGGACGCACAGAGCACAGCTGCGCAGGCTGACATACTCATCTGCGAATCTCCCAATATAGCGGGAGCTGCGTGTCCTCCTGGTACCAGCAAAGCATGGCAGGATATTGAGTCTAAGCTGGACAGACTCTTTAATCAATTTTGGAAGCAAATAACAAGCAGGAAGCCACAACAAGCTCCACCACAGCCCCAACAAGCACCACCATAGCTAAGCGAAGCACATTAAAATCCACCAACACAAAAGGCGTCAAAGACGGGACCGGAGGCACAAACAGAAATGCAGAGCCTGCCCCACGTCAAGCACTCGCCTCCACCTTAAGCCACCACAATCCCGCACCGGACGTGAAGCACCACCAGGACAGATCCGACCACCCGACAAAACAAGCTTCCACCACCTCAAGCCGCGAACCCGGCACTCAGCCAGAGACTTGCCTTTGTTGTTCCAGGTATCAGGGACTCCTAGGGTCTTCACCTGGCGCCCAGAAGGGATCAGATGAGCACAAGCAGTAAACAGCAGCCTGCCAAGCATGTCCCACTATAGCCGATCCTCCACACCATGCCTTTGATCACATGAACTGCTCTCTGCACATTAACTAATCATAAAGTAGCAAGCATTTAAACATGTCATTATTTCACCTCCTAAAGAGTTTATTGTCGTAGTTCCCTACATGCCTTTACCTTAACCGTTCATGTATTATGTTATTCACTAGTCTCATCTCATGGGGCGACTCACACTTGATTTATAACTAGTGGTGGAGCTGCTGATTAAAATACACAGTTGATAACGTGCAAGCTACACCCTAAACATGACAGCCATCTTTCACAACAATGTACTGCTATATACTCATACCCTCAGTGCAACTAGCCATGATATACGCACGTTCAGCCTAGCATGCTCAAATAACACACTTCTGTCTAAAAAAAATAATAATAATAATACAAAAAAAATAAAATAAAAAAGAATGCAGCTTCAGAATTAATCTAAATTGTGTGCTGTCTCGGAGGTGGGAGGGTCTGGGAGGGAGGGTCTACTGCTGATTGGCTGGAATGTGTCTGCTGACTGTGAGGTACAGGGTCAAAGTTTACTCAATGATGACGAATAGGGGGCGGACCGAACATCGCATATGTTCGCTGTCTGTGGTGAACGCGAACAAGCTATGTTCGCCTGGAACTATTCGCCAGCGAACCGTTCGGGACATCACTATACACACCGTTTAATCGACACTAATTGGCTCTGCGGGTGTTGTAGTATACAAATAGAGTTCGATTTGAAGTGTTCTGTGCCATTATTGACATCAGAATGACACCCGGCATCAGTGCACACAGTGTCAAAAATGATGCAACATTTGCTGGCTTATAATTTGTGTCAGGCAGACAGCCACTAAGGGCTTCTGACCTAAATCTATTATACTTCTGGCATCAGCATGCAAATTATGTTCACGATAGTTTTTGACAAGGATTTTTCCTCTGCTGGATCCACGGAGACAGGAACTCAGGATCAAGGCGCTAAAATGTGAATAGCTCTATCCCTCCCCAGTAACTGGACAACACACAGTTCTGGAAGTACAACTGACTTATTCCACACAAACTCAGCCTTTTATGCACAGACACACAGCACGGGGTCTCTATTCAAAATATAAACAAGCCCTTCCCAGGCATCCCTGTGTCTGGGAGATATTTGAGCCAAAACTAAGTAACTCAATTATCTCTCAGTTACAGGAAATATGCATAAAACACCTCAAAAACATAGTCATATTTTCCAGGAAAACCACAAGTCTAATATCCCTGAATAGCCAGGATCTGAGTGCCCAAGTTATCCAAATAGCGCTCAGATCTGTTTGGTGTGTTCTGTGCGAACACCTACGAACGCTCCCCCTGGCTTTTAGGGAGCAAATGTTCCCCCCATTCAGTAGTTCCTATATCCTGAACGTCGTTCGTCTAGCTGGTCGTGAAGTTGGACGGGGAGCGGTACAATCTTTGCCCGGGTTCGTGGACTCGCGTGGCAGAAAATAGTTCCAGGCGTTCGACGACCACCGCTACCTGTGTTCGGGAGACAATATGGATGCCATTCACTGGAGCACGTGCGTTTGGTTATACATATCGCGGCCACCCAGGGAAAGCACTCAAGTTAATCACTTAATTGTGTTTAACAGCCAGGGGTGGTCGGTGTTCAGGGAGGTTTTAAAGGGGGACCACACACCATCCATTTGGGAGACGAACAAGTGGGTATGGACAACAGAATACAAGGGGAAGGAATCTGCTACAATGCTCCCCCGTAACTACAATTCGGCATACACAGTCTGATCCCGACGGATCGGCTTGGGGATGTCCTGGGGTGCTCACGGATCATTTTTCAAGGTCAGTCTGTCTGGACAACCCGTCAGCATTTCCATTTTGTTTTCCGAGGCGTAATGGATTGTAAAGTCAAAGGGCTGCAGCACCAAACTCCAGCGCAGCAGCCTGGCATTGTCCCCCGCCACTTGGTTCAGCCAGACCAATGGGTTGTGATCCGTGAGCAAGGAGAATGGTTGTCCATACAAATAGGGACGCAGCTTTTTCTGGTGTAGCTTATTTCTCGAGGTAAAAGCTTGCGACTGATGTTCTTCAACATCGGGGCCGACTTGGCTCAGTACAGCTCCTAATCCGAACATAGAAGCATCTGTATGAACCAGAAAAGGTTTAGTTGGATTGGAATCTGCCAAGACAGGGGCATTTACAAGTGCTTGTTTTAACTGTTGGAATGCCTGCTCACACTTCGGGGCCCAGACTACCTGTCTGGGAAGATTCTTACAGGTCAGGTAAGAAAGGGGCTTGGCCATGACACTGTAATTGGGGACAAATGTTCTATAGTACCCCGCTGTCCCTAAGAAGGCTAATACCTGGGTCTTCATCCAGAGGGTAGGCCACTGGGCCACTGCCTAGATCTAAGTGGGCTCAGGCTTCTGTTGCTCGCAGCCTACTCTGTGACCGAGGTACTGTACCTCGGCCATACCCATGTTGCACTTCCTAGGCTTAAGCATTAAACCTGCTTCCCTTATCGTGTCCAAGACCGCTACTATATGGGCCAAGTGCTTCTGCCAGGTATCACTGAAGATGGCAATCTCATCTAGATATGCACAGGCTTAGTCTTGGAACCCATCTAGGAGCCGGTCTACCATCATCTGGAAGGTAGCTGTAGCGTTCTTCATCCCGAACCACATGACTCGAAATTGGTACAAGCCGAACAGGGTGACGAATGTCAACTTAGGGATGGCTTCGGTAGCTAGCGGGATCTGCCAGAACCCTTTACAAAAGTCAATTGTAGTGAGGTACTGCCCTAGCCATCCTATCTAATAACTCATCTATCCTAGGCATAGGATAGGCGTCCGACACAGTCTTGTCGTTTAACCTCCGGTAACCCATGCAAAAGTGGGTCATACCATCCTGCTTCGGGACTAGGACTACTGGGGAGACCCAGGGGCTATCGGACGACTCAAGCACCCCCAGTCAGAGCATCTCTTCAATCTCCTTAAGCATACTTTCTATAATACTAAACCCAACACGCAGAGTGAAAACCCACAGTAGAAATAGAGACAGAAAGAAAGTCCCTAAGCCGGTCTTTAGAATGGCCGGATAAAAGAGATAACTACAAGAATCGTCAGAAACAAGTCAAGGTCAAAGGAAGCCAGAAATACACAATAACGAGGAATGAAGCCGAGTCAAAGAAACCAGAAATCAGAATAGTCGAGAGCTGTGGATCCCGAAGCTGCCAACGAATGTAGCAGAACACAGTCCTGACAAGGACTTTTCCTCTGCTGGATTCGGGGAGACAGGAACTCAGGAACAAGGCGCTGAAATGTGAATAGCTCTATCCCTCCCCAGTAACTGGACAACACACAGTTCTGGGAGTACAACTGATTTATTCTACACAAACTCAGCCTTTTATGCACAGACCCCCAGCATGGGGTCTCTATTCAAAATATACGCAAGCCCTTCCCAGGCATCCCTGTGTCTGGGAGATAATTGAGTCAAAACTAAGTAACTCAATTATATCTCAGTTACAGGGAAATACAGGAAATATACATAAAACTCCTCAAAAAGAGTCATATTTTCCAGGAACCCGACAAGTCTTATATCCCCAAATAGCCCAGATGTGAGTGCCGAAGTTGTGCAAATAGTGCTCAGATCTGTTTGGTAGACTGGAATCGCCATTCAGGTAAAGTTCTGACCAAAACAGTTCCAGAGAAACGAGGGCAATGGCCGGTCTACTTTCGGGGGTTCCTGTGTGAACACTGATGAACGCTCCCCCTGGCTTTTAGAGAACTAATGCTCCCCCCATTCGGTAGTTCCTATCTCCCGAACATTGTTCGTCTAGCTGGTCGGGATGTGGGATGGGCAGCGGTACAATCTTTGCCCTGGTTCGTGGACTTGCCTTGGCTGAAAATAGTTCCAGGCATTCGACAACCATGTACCGCTGCCTGTGTTCGGAAGACAAAATGGCATTCACTGGAGCATGTGTGTTCGGTTATATGAATGGCGCCACCCAGGGAAAGCACTCAAATTAATCACTTAATTGCGATTAACAGCCAGGGGTGGTCGGTGTTCTGGGAGGTATAAAAGGGGGACCACACACAATCCATTTGGAAGACGAATATAGGGGTACGTAGAAGGGTAAGGAATCTGTTACACAGTGTATGACCAGAAGCGGCGTACATACCGCGGTAGGAAACAGGAGTGTGACTTAAACATTTTGTGTGTGTGTCTGTGTGTGTCTGCCTGTTTGTATGTGTGTGTGTGTGCCTGTCTGTGTATGTATGTATGTATGTATGTGTGTCTGTCTGTGTGTGTGTGCCTGTCTGTGTATGTATATATGTGTGTCTGTCTGTGTGTGTGTGTGTCTGTCTGTATGTGTCTGCCTGCGTGTATGTGTGCTTATCTGTTTTTTTATGTATGTGTCTTTGTATGTATGTGTGTCTTGTGTGTGTGTCTGCCTGTATGTGTGTGTGCTTGTCTGTTTGTATGTATGTATGTATGTGCGTCTTGTGTGTGTGTGTCTGTCTGTCTGTATGTTTGTATGTGTGTGTCTGTCTGTCTGTGTGTCTGCCTGTATGTGTGTGTGCTTGTCTGTTTGTATGTATGTATGTATGTGCGTCGTGTGTATGTCTGTATGTTTGTATGTGTGTGTCTGTCTGTGTGTGTGTCTGTCTGTATGTGTCTGCCTGTGTGTATGTGTGCCTGTCTGTTTTTTATGTATGTGTCTTTGTATGTATGTGTGTCTTGTGTGTGTGTGTGTGTGTCTGCCTGTATGTGTGTGTGCTTGTCTGTTTGTATGTATGTTTGTGCGTCTTGTGTGTCTGTCTGTCTGTATGTTTGTATGTGTGTGTCTGTCTGTGTATGTGTCTGTCTGTCTGTATGTGTCTGCCTGTGTGTATGT
Organism: Pelobates fuscus; assembly: GCF_036172605.1. NCBI lineage: Eukaryota > Metazoa > Chordata > Amphibia > Anura > Pelobatidae > Pelobates > Pelobates fuscus. The sequence continues at coordinate 95,765,102 of NC_086326.1, forward strand.
GTGCCTGTCTGTTTTTTTATGTATGTATGTGTGTCTTGTGTGTGTGTGTGTGTCTGTCTGTATGAGTGTGTCTGTATGTGTGCCTGTCTGTATGTGTGTGTGTCTGTATGTGTGCCTGTCTGTTTGTATGTATGTATGTATGTGTCTGTGTGCCTGTCTGTGTGTCGGTCTGTATGTGTGTCTGTGTGCCTGTCTGTGTGTCGGTCTGTATGTATGTCTGTGTGTGTCTGTCTGTATGTATATATGTGTGCCTGTCTGTTTGTATGTATGTGTCTGTGTGTATGTGTCTATGTGTCTTATGTATGTGTGTGTGTGTTCCACGCGGAACAGGAGTTTCTGTTTCCGTTACCCGGCCGGACTGACAGGAAGGTGCACACTGAGCACTTTCCTATCACTCCGGCCGGGACCGCAGACCGGAGTGCAGCTCGGCCACCTACAGGGTTGGGGGTAAGAAGGGGGGGGGGGTTAAAAGAGGGGAGGGGGGAGAGTAAGAAGAAGAGGGGAGGGGGGAGAGTAAGAAAAGGGGAGGGGGGAGAGTAAGAAGAGGGGAGGGGGGGAGAGTAAGAAGTGGGAAGGGGGGAGAGTAAGAAGAGGGGCGGGGGGAGTAAGAAGAGGGGAGGGGGGAGTAAGAAGAGGGAAGAGAGGGAGTAAGAAGATGGAAGAGAGGGAGTAAGAAGAGGGGAGGGGGGATAATAAGAGGGGGGAGTAAGAAGAAGGAGGGGAGATAAGAAAAAGAGGGGGGTAAGAAGAAGAAGGGGGAGTAAGAACAAGAGTGGGGAGTAATTAGAAGAAGGGGTAAGAAGAAGAGGGGGGTAAGAAGAAGAAGGGGGAGTAAGAAGAAGAAGGGGGAGTAAGAAGAAGAGGGGGGAGTAAGAAGAAGAAGGGGTAAGAAGAAGAATGGGGTAAGAAGAAGAAGGAGGGGTAAGAAGAAGAAGGGGGGTAAGAAGAAGGGGGGAGTAATAAGAAGAAGGGGGTAAGAAGAACAAGGGGGGGAGTAAGAAGAACACAGGGAGGAGGGGGGTAAGAAGAACACAGGGGGGGGTGAGAACACACAGAGGGAGGAGTGAGAAGAACACAGGGAGGGTGGAGGGGGGATGAGAAGAGCACATGAGGATGGGTGAGTGTGAGAAGAGACTGCTACGGGAGGGTGGGGGAGAGGAGAGACCACTAAGGGGCAGGGGAGAGCTCTAAGGGACAGAAGGGACAGCTCTATAGGACAGGGGGCAAGACAGGGAGCTCTTTAACACTACGCGCACACACACACAATGCATCCCTATACATACACAGAAACACACAATGCACCCCTATACATACACAGAAACACACAATGCATCCCTATACATACACAGAAACAGAACATGCTTCCCTTACACACAGAGAAACACACAATGCATCCATTACACACACACACAATGCAACCCTTACACACAAAGACAATGCATCATTTGCACACATACACAGAAACATACAATGCAAACCCTTACACACACATGCAAACACACACACTGTTTTCTTACATACACACAGAAACACAATGTATCTCTTACACTCAATGCACACACATACAGACACACACCTTGCATCCCTTATGCATACAAACACAGATTCACACAATGCATCCCTCACACACAACCAGAAACACATAATACATCCCTTATTGTCAGGGTACCTGAAGTCTCTACCTCGGAGGAGGTTAGACTTCCCGACGGCCGTTCTCTCAGGGGGGCTGATTCATCCAATCCTCACAGCTCTCTTAGTCATTCCCACGCCGGCCGCGATAGCCCCGCTTCCTTTTATGACACGACGCTCAGGAGCCGACGTCATGACGGCAATCACATCCCGACCTGTCAATCTAGTTCGGAACAACGAATCAGGGCTCGGCAAGGGCGGAGTCATCAATTAGAGAACCAGGGTAACCAGGGCAAGGGCGGAGTCATCAATTAGAGAACCAGGGTATAAAAGAGGGATGTGTGTAATGGTTCATTGCCCTGTCGTGGTTCTAGCTTGTCTAGTTCCTCAGTGCTCTTATGTCTATTGTTCTATTTGGTTTTGACTCGGCTTGTACTATCGTTCCTGTTTACCTCTCGTGTCCTTTGACCTCGGCTTGTCTCTCGCTTACCTGTTCTCTCGGTCCCTCGACCTCGGCTTGTCTCTGACCATTCTTTGCTTTCTCCTTACGTTAGTCCGGCCATTCTAAGGTCCGGTATACGTACTCCTCTCCTGTTCGTACTCTGCGTGTTGGATCCCTGTCCCGATCCTGACATTACGACAGGGCCATGGATCCTGCAGGTACAAACGCTCAGCTTGGTCCGCCTTACTCGAGGTTTGAAGCCATGGACCATAGAATGGACCAAATGGCCCTAGCGCTGCAAGCATTACTATCCCATCCGAGTAATCAAGCAGAGGAGATGCGTACTCCATCTATCTCTCTTGCTAACTGAGGCCTAGAGGTAGCCACAGTGGGAACTTCTTCCCGTGTTACTTCCCCTTTACGGTATGGCGGTGCTCCGGATACCTGTCGAGGTTTCCTAAACCAGATAGGAATTCATTTTGAATTACAACCCCGCGCCTACCCTACTGACAGGGCGAAGGTTGGATTCATAATCTCGCTACTCATTGACAAAGCTCTTAGATGGGCTAACCCTCTGTGGGAAAATGATAATCCAGTAGTCTATAACTATAATGCGTTTATTACTACTTTTAGGAGGACTTTTGATCCCCCAGGGAGAAAGGCCAGTGCAGCTAGATTACTATTACGTCTTAGACAGCATAATCTAACCCTTGTGGATTATGCGCTAGAGTTCAGATCCTTGGCGGCAGAGGTCAAGTGGAATGAACAAGCCTATATGGACGTATTTCTGAACGGATTATCAGATGTGATCTTAGACGAGGTTGCCACAAGGGATCTTCCTGAAAATTTAGAGGAATTAATTTCATTTATTTCTCGTATAGATGAACGTATGAGACAGAGGCAGAACACTCGTGATAATGGTTATAGACCTTCCTTAAGACTAACTCCCGCATTTCAGAATTCTGAATCTACTATACTAGCTCTCCCAGAACCTATGCAAATTGGTAACACTCGCCTTTCAGAGAATGAAAGACAATATAGGAGAAGGGAGGGTCGGTGTATGTATTGTGGAGTAGGCGGGCATTTACGCCTAAATTGCCCTAACCGTCCGGGAAACGCTCGCACCTAAGTTTCTCCAGAGGACAGGCCTTGGGTGTTTCTATTTTGTCCTCTACATATGATTACAGGGATCATAGGTTACTACTACAGGTTTCTTTAACTTGGGAAAAGGGAGTACTTAAAGCTATGTCATTAATAGATTCCGGAGCAGCTGAAAGCTTTATTGATCAAACTTTTGTCAAAAACCACTCTATCCCATCTCAGCTAAAGGAGACTCCATTGGCCGTTGAGGCCATAGATGGTAGACCTTTATCAGATCCTGTGATTTCTCGTGAAACTATACCAGTTAAGTTAACCATTGGTATTTTACACGAGGAGGAGATTTATCTCATGCTTATCTCATCCCCTTCAGTTCCTATAGTTTTGGGGTATCCCTGGCTTAAAAAGCATAACCCTACTATTGATTGGGAGCAAGGTGAAATAGTCTCTTGGGGTCAGGGTTGCCAGAAAGGTTGTGTACAGAAAGTCTCACCATTGTGCGTAGTGGACACACCTAGTAACTCTAACAAGCCCACAGAATTACAGATACCTTCCCAGTACCAGGATTTAAAGGCAGTCTTTGATAAGAGGAAGGCTGATACTTTACCCCCACACAGGTCCTTTGATTGTAAGATTAATCTCCTACCTGGTACTATGCCTCCGAGGGGCAATGTATATCCTCTATCCACTAAGGAGAACTTAGTCTTAGAAGAGTACATTCAGGAGAATCTAGACAAAGGATTTATTAGAAGATCCTCTTCTCCAGCCGGAGCCGGTTTCTTTTTTGTAGATAAAAAAGACGGTACACTACGGCCTTGCATTGATTATCGGGGCTTGAATAAGATAACTATCAGAAATGCTTATCCGATTCCCCTAATTACTGAGCTATTTGATCGCCTTAAAGGCTCTAAGATTTTTACCAAGTTAGATCTGAGGGGAGCTTATAACTTGGTGAGAATTCAGCAGGGCGATGAATGGAAAACGGCTTTCAATACCCGGTATGGCCACTACGAGTACACGGTAATGCCCTTCGGGCTTTGCAATGCCCCTGCTGTATTCCAGGACTTGATTAATGAGGTTCTTAGGGAATTTCAACATGAATGTGTTCTAGTTTATTTGGATGATATATTAATACACTCTAAAGAGCCTGAGGTTCATCACAAACAAGTCAGAAGGGTATTGCACAAACTCCTACAGCATGGGTTGTATTGCAAATTGGAGAAGTGTAGCTCCGACCAATCTCAGGTAAACTTTCTTGGTTACGTTATTTCTGGTGAGGGGTTTAAGATGGATCCTGTTAAACTCCAATCTATCTTGGATTGGCCATTGCCCAAGGGACTCAAGGCCATTCAGAGGTTTATCGGATTCTCGAATTACTACAGGCGCTTCATTAAGGGGTACTCGTCTATTATTGCTCCTATTACCAACATGACTAAACAGTGTTTGCGATTCTACTCGTTCTAGCCCCTTTTTCATGAATTATGGCTTTCATCCTTCCGTTCTTCCGTCGGCCTCCCCCTCCCAGGGGATACCGTCGGTTGATATTCATGTTGCCAATCTGAGAAAGTTGTGGGATCAGACTCGACAAATTCTTATTCATAATTCCATGGTGTCCAAACGACACGCTGACAAACGCAGAAGGCTGGCTCCGGTATTCTCTCCGGGTGATGGGGTATGGTTGAGTACCAGGAACATCCGCTTGAAAGTTCCTTCCATGAAATTTGCTCCTCGTTACATAGGTCCTTACAGGGTTCTGTGTCGTATAAATCCTGTTGCATATCGTCTGGCTCTTCCGCCTGCTTTACGCATCCCGAACTCCTTTCATGTTTCTTTATTAAAGCCTTTGGTGTGTAACAGATTTTCCTCCACTGTGCCTTCCCCTCGTTCTGTCCAGGTTGAGGGTCAGGAGGAGTATGAGATCAATTCCATCCTCGATTCTCGGATTTCTCGGGGGAAGGTGCAGTATCTTGTTGACTGGAAAGGATATGGTCCTGAGGAAAGATCTTGGGTGGTCCAGGAGGATGTGCATGCTCCTCGCCTTCTCAGGGCTTTTCATGCTCGCTTTCCGTCTCGCCCCGGTTCCTTCCGCCCGGTGGGCGTTTCTGAGGGGGGGGGGTACTGTCAGGGTACCTGAAGTCTCTACCTCGGAGGAGGTTAGACTTCCCGACGGCCGTTCTCTCAGGGGGGCTGATTCATCCAATCCTCACAGCTCTCTTAGTCATTCCCACGCCGGCCGCGATAGCCCCGCTTCCTTTTATGACACGACGCTCAGGAGCCGACGTCATGACGGCAATCACATCCCGACCTGTCAATCTAGTTCGGAACAACGAATCAGGGCTCGGCAAGGGCGGAGTCATCAATTAGAGAACCAGGGTATAAAAGAGGGATGTGTGTAATGGTTCATTGCCCTGTCGTGGTTCTAGCTTGTCTGGTTCCTCAGTGCTCTTATGTCTATTGTTCTATTTGGTTTTGACTCGGCTTGTACTATCGTTCCTGTTTACCTCTCGTGTCCTTTGACCTCGGCTTGTCTCTCGCTTACCTGTTCTCTCGGTCCCTCGACCTCGGCTTGTCTCTGACCATTCTTTGCTTTCTCCTTACGTTAGTCCGGCCATTCTAAGGTCCGGTATACGTACTCCTCTCCTGTTCGTACTCTGCGTGTTGGATCCCTGTCCCGATCCTGACACTTATACACAAATACACACTGCTTCCACTACACACAAACACACTGCATCACCTGCACAAACTAGTATCCCTATACACTACATACCATAAGCACACATATTAGATAACACATAACACATCCCCTACACACTCCACTCCCTGTGAGCGAGCTCATGGGTGGGTGGAACATATAAGTGGACTTATGAGTGGGCCTTATGGGCATACTCACTGTCAGGCACTGGGGCCCAGACCTTGAGCTGTGTAAGAGGCCCCCAAAAAATGGAGCTGCTTCCACTTCTCCCAGAACGTTGAATTTTGTGACCACAGTTGCAAACAGCCTCCAGAGGTCCTGTTCTACACCAGACCAGTGGAGCCAAACTGCAGCCCACCATCATCCTCATCTAATTGTAAGTAGGCAATCTAGTATATTATTAGTGACACTAATCTATAATTTACCTCACATTAAAGGGACACTATAGCTTAATGAAGTGGTTCTGGTGTCTATAGCTGGTCCCTGCAGGCTTTTTAATGTAAACACACACTGTGTGCAGCACTGGCGTTAGTTCATATGGCAGATCATATGGGTGGGGCATTGTGATGTCACATGGGGGGGGGGGCGGCAAATTTATATTTTGTCTAGGGCGGCAAAAATCCTTGCACCGGCTCTGATCCTGGGCAGTCTACTGGTGACCCACAGGAGGGGAGTTCACTGATTGCACTGCACTCTCCTCCTGCCCAGACCCGTCTTGACCGCAGTGCAAGTGCCCTCTGCCCCTAATTTACAGTGGCTCACACTCACAACAAGCAGTGCCTGGAGCCCTTTGCAGAGACGGAAACAAAGAGGTTCTGCGGCAGCTGGCCGTCCTGCAAGCATTCCATTAAACAGCTGTTCCCCATGCAGCCACAGGTGGCGTTGTGCTGGGAGACTGTGATTACTCTTCACTTCCTCCCAGCCTACAGAGCAGCGCATGGGGGAGAGAGGAGGAGGCATGATTTAATCTTACAATAAATCCTCTAAGCAAACCTTTATAAATTTGGGGGGATCAGCTCTGTTTCCACAGTTTATTGGTGTTTACTCTCATCTCTGTATTAATATTGAGGGATGTCTAAGTAGTAACATCAGTGTGTGTCAGCAGGGCCAGCCGTTGGGGTGGGCAAGCTGTGCGGTCACGCAGGGTGCCATGACAACAGAGGCGCCCGGCGGCCAACACAGCTCACAAGTTGGGTACACCAGCATATTTAATTTAAACGATTCGCTGGTGGTCCACTGGTGCGCACCAGCAGTAGGTGCAGTCAGATCATATCCTCTCCCTTGTGGTTCCGGCGCTCAGTTAGTGAGTCAGAGCACAGGCTCAGAGATTCTCAGCCTGTGCTCTGACAACATTGAAAGTCAGAGCCGTGAAGGAGCGGGTATGGCAAAGAGCTACTGATTAGCATAACATCAATATCCGTTATAAAACCAGAAAAAGGTGGGCATGGATGGTGAACCGATTTGGTGGCGCAATGGGCCACTTGACTGGTTTTGCCCCCCAGGCCTAAGGCTGCCAGCCCTCCCCTGGATGGGGAGGAGGGCTCCACTGATCATTTTCGCACCGGGGCCCCATGGTTTGTGTGTACGCCACTGAGAACTATAGGATTCAATGTTTCTCCTAGAGAAGCATTAGATTAGAGAATAATGTTATCATTTCATCGTCAATGAATCGCTATGAGAAGCATCTGATTGGGGAAATGTTATCAGGACTGATGACTCCATGAGAGGACGGTACTGGAATAAAGGTATGTTTCATATAGGGTTTAAAGAGGTCACCCTCAAAACATTTCACTGAAATTCCAACACTGTCAAAATATATTGTAAAACAAAGTAGGAACAACTTTGTTTGGTGTATTTTCCCTACACTTGACAAAACTTAACAAAGGACAGAGCTACCACAGTTGACTTTTGTCAATTCCTGTGAGGAAAAGTACATTGTCTGCAGTACTGACTTGGGCTCCTGGCAGATTAAGTGTCAGTAGCTGAATAGGATCTCCTGGAGAGAGATGGTGGCGTTCTCGTGGGACAGCTTTAGGTAAGTAAAACCCACTTTCCCCTGCACCCCCGCTCACAAAGCAGCAATGCTACCATCAGGGTGACAGAGGTGTTTTAATGGAACCCTTTAAACACTGCAACTTGCTGTAGTGGCTATGGAGTTTGGAGTGTTCCTTTAATGATTTTTAATGTTATGTTCATATTTTTTTATTAGAGTGTTTCTAAAACAATATCTTCAGAAGAAAGGGTTTGGTGCTAGAGTGTCCATCCAGCAGTGGAATGATATACAGAAATTCCCATGACATTACACACAGGGTTATTAACTAAAGTGAGAATCTAAAGTTTATTTCAAATTTAAGGCCAGAGTGTCAGGGTACCTGAGGTCTCTACCTCCGAGAGAGGCAGAGACTTAGACGTCTATCCATCCGGACGGGCTGTTTCCTCTGTTCCTCGCGGCCCTCCCGGTCACGTAAACACCGGCCGCGAGGGAGTCACTTCCTTTTGTAGCAGGACGTTCGGAAACCGACGTCATGACGCCAGCCCGGAACGACCTGTCACTCAATCCTTTAGAGACTAATCAGATCTCGTCGGAGGCGTGTCTCTCCCTCCGAGCCAGGGTATTTAAACTTGCTTCTCCCATTTGCTCATTGCCCTGTCGTGGTTCTAGCCTGTCTAGTCACACAGTGCTCTGGTATTTTCTGTTATCCCTTTGGTTCCGACCCGGCTTGTTTGACTTACTCTGTTTACCTCTGTTATCCTTGACCCGGCTTGTTCCTCGCTTACCTGTCCTCTCGTTCCCTCGACCTCGGCTTGTCTCTGACCATTCTCTATTCTCTCCGTACGTTAGTCCGGCCATTCTAAGGTCCGGTATACGTATCCTGTACCTGTTTGTACTCTGCGTGTTGGATCCCTGTCCCGATCCTGACATTACGACAGGGCCAATGGATCCTGCAAGTACAAACAGTCAGCTTGGTCCTTCTGATCCTAGGTTCGAAGCCATGGAGCACAGAGTGGATCAGATGGCGCTAGCACTACAGGCATTATTGTCCCGTGCTAATAACCCGCCAGAGGAGACACGTACTACTTCTATTTCTCCTGTGAGCTCAGGCTTAGAGGTAGCCACTGTAGGTGCCTCTTCCCGTATTACACCACCAGTACGTTATGGTGGTTCACCTGAGAAGTGTCGTGGTTTCCTTAACCAGATCAGTATCCACTTTGAATTACAACCTCGCTCCTATCCTACTGATAGGGCAAAGGTTGGATTTATTATCACCTTACTCATTGAGAAAGCTCTGAGATGGGCCAACCCACTATGGGAGAACGATAACCCGTTAGTATATAACTATAATGCCTTTGTAGCTGCCTTTAGAAGAACTTTTGACCCCCCTGGTAGAAAGGTCAATGCAGCCAGATTACTGTTGCGCCTGAGACAGGAGAACCGAACTCTCGTGGATTATGCACTAGAGTTCAGGTCTCTGGCGTCAGAAGTTAAGTGGAATGAGCAGGCTTATATAGATGTATTTTTGAACGGGCTATCAGACGTAATCCTTGATGAGGTTGCCACTAGAGAACTCCCTGAAAATTTGGAGGATTTAATTTCGTTCATTTCTCGTATTGATGAGCGTTTAAGAGAGAGACAAAACACTCGAGAGAGGAACCTTAGACCTTCCTTTAAATTAGCTCCCGCATTTCAAAGTCCTGATTCCACTACCTCACTGTTTCCTGAACCTATGCAGATAGGCAATACTCGCCTCTCAGAAGAAGAGAGACAGTACAGGAGAAGAGAGGGATTATGCATGTATTGTGGAGTCAGAGGTCACTTACGCCTGAATTGTCCTAATCGTTCGGGAAACGCTCGCACCTAAGTTTCTCTAGAGGACAGGCCTTGGGTGTTTCTATTTTGTCCTCTACTCATAATTATAAAGATCACAGGCTTCTGCTACCAGTTTCTTTAACTTGGGAGAAGGGAGTACTAAAGACTATAGAAATGCAAGTTCTAGACCACCCAAGTGCAGTATGTGAAGAATATGCAAAAGGATAATTACTTCCCTTCGTATGGTAAGGTATAGCAAAAGGATTCCTCTTAATCCTCAAAATACACAGAAACAAAGCAAGATATACCTATACCTAAAAAATACAAAAGAAAATACGCTCATAGGGGATTAACGTTGATATAATAAAATGCCCCTTATTTATATATCACACTCACAAGATTGAGGTTGTTTTCAAGCCCATCAAAATTATGTAGATTCTCTTGGATCCCTCGTTGTTAAAGGAATGGATATTACATGCAAGAGATAAAAGATGACATAGTGTAACACTGTTTTGAAAAAGTATAAATTGGCTTTAATGGTTGCACTTACAGCATAAAAGGTGTAAAAAGGCCCATCAATACAAATCTGTCGTCCAGACAATGCAGGGAACGAAATCCTTGTAGAGATCTCAGCCAGATAGACAAATATAAAATCAAATAAAATTAAATAAAAGTTCAAATAACTCTACGCGTTTCGTCTGTCTTAGCAGACTTCCTCAGGAGTGATGAAGTGCTTCAAATCTTCTGGGTACTTTGTCCTCCATTTATAGGTCCTCCCGCCGTTTTTTCGGATCAGAATCAGCTGTAACTCATCTGTTATATTTCGGTCCGTAATGATTTCCCATATATGGAGTTCCGGAGCGTCTCTGTGGAACGCACGTGCGTTCCACCAACCCGGAAACGTCCACCTTCATATCGGCTGGGCGGAAGTCATCGGCTATAGGACGCAATGCGTCTCACTGGAACGCACGTGCGTTCCATCTCACCCCCACGAAGCAGTCATCATGAAATAAAATTAAACAAATACATGGTATTAGAAATTTGTTCAAATCATTGTCATTATTAGCCAATGTAAAGGTATGTACTAAAACTCCAGTTATACTCTAAAATATATTCTGAAGGAGTAAGGCACTCATAGCGTTTCGTGGTCTTAAAGTGGTATCAGTATTTATCACACATAGTGGTATCAATATTTTTCACATATAATGATTCTGTACTCATTCTTCACATTCCTTGTTCACAATCTATTTTTGGGGAGTATCTTTTAGATGTAAAAAGATATCCAAGATTAAATCAAGTAGAACATCACAATACAGGAATTAGATACAAAAAACAAAGGTAGTAATAGAGTAGAAAAAATAGGATACAGCAGCTGGAATAAGTGCACGGTGGAGAACCAGAGAGAGGGATTCTGGACTACAAAATAAGCCTAATGGAAGTAAAAGTAAAAATAAATATAAAAATAAAAATAAAAATAAAAATAAAAATCAAAATAAAAATAAAAATAAAAATAAATATAAATTAAAATAAAAATAAAAATAAAAATAAAAATAAAAATAAAAATAAAAATAAAATAAAAATAAAAATAAAAATAAAATCAAATACCCGTAAAGGGCATTATACTATTATAAAAAACAAACTAAATCAAAATCCACATTCAGCCCTAGGGGCTGAAGTGTTTGCAGCTTATGAATCCAGAATCCCTCCCTCTGTCTGAGTTTCATCATAATATCCCCTCCTCTTATGTCCAAATTCACCCATTCGATAACAACCCAGGATAAATTATGGGTCTTCAATGCTGGGCATACATTGCAATGTGTGGGGACTGAGTGGTTCCTAACCCCCTTCTTTATGTTGTTTAGATGTTCTAAAAAACGTATTTTAGCCTTGCGTCCTGTTCTCCCCACATATTGCGCTCCGCAGCCACAGCTAAGTAGATATACTACGTTGGTGGATAAGCATGTGGTATGCCCCTTAATTTTGAATTCCTCTCCCGTTGTTGTACTTTTAAAGCCTGAGATATGACTTGGCATGAATCTACAAGCTTTGCATTTTCCGCATGTGTAAAAACCCTTTCTGCTGTTCTTTTCCTCCCTAGTTTTGTTAGAAGGTTTAAATAGACTAGGTGTCAAGTGGGTTGAAAAATTTCTCCCTTTTCTATAAATAACTTTGGGGATGTCTGGTACTTGACATTTCAGAAATTCGTCCTGTTGTAAAATGGACCAATGTTTTTTAAAGATTTTATTGATGTGGAATGCTTTCGAGTTATACTGTGTGTTAAATGAGAACTCAAAGGGATTCTTTTTATTCGGTAATTTTTTATTCCTATCCACCAGGAGGTCTCCCCTGTTGACATTTTTAATCTTTTGCACCTCGGCTTGTAATTGATCTTTCTTATAACCCTTTTCTACGAATTTTCTAGTGAGGAACTCTGCCTGCTCTGTATATAGTTTCACGTCTGAACAGTTTCGTCTCAATCTGGTGTACTGGCTCTTCGGAACACCTGCAAGCCACTTGGGATGATGTCCACTATCCGATTGGATGAAACTGTTCATATCCGTAGGCTTGAAGTATGTTTTAGTTCTAATCTCCAGGTCTTCGATAAAGATCGTCAAGTCCAGGAAGTCTATAGTAGTATGGTTAAAGATGGGTGTGAATACCAATGAAAATGTGTTATCATTTAGATAAGAAAAGAAATTTGTCAATTGTTCATCAGATCCTTTCCAGATTACAAGGATGTCATCGATGTACCGACGCCAGAGCACCAGGTTCGCCCCAAATGGACTATCGGCCCAAATGAAGGCTCTCTCCCAATAGTCCATAAATATGTTGGCGTATTTATGGACTATTGGGAGAGAGCCTTCATTTGGGCCGATAGTCCATTTGGGGCGAACCTGGTGCTCTGGCGTCGGTACATCGATGACATCCTTGTAATCTGGAAAGGATCTGATGAACAATTGACAAATTTCTTTTCTTATCTAAATGATAACACATTTTCATTGGTATTCACACCCATCTTTAACCATACTACTATAGACTTCCTGGACTTGACGATCTTTATCGAAAGACTAGAAAATTCGTAGAAAAGGGTTATAAAAAAGATCAATTACAAGCCGAGGTGCAAAAGATTAAAAATGTCAACAGGGGAGACCTCCTGGTGGATAGGAATAAAGAATTACCGAATAAAAAGAATCCCTTTGAGTTCTCATTTAACACACAGTATAACTCGAAAGCATTCCACATCAATAAAATCTTTAAAAAAACATTGGTCCATTTTACAACAGGACGAATTTCTGAAATGTCAACTACCAGACATCCCCAAAGTTATTTATAGAAAAGGGAGAAATTTTTCAACCCACTTGACACCTAGTCTATTTAAACCTTCTAACAAAACTAGGGAGGAAAAGAACAGCAGAAAGGGTTTTTACACATGCGGAAAATGCAAAGCTTGTAGATTCATGCCAAGTCATATCTCAGGCTTTAAAAGTACAACAACGGGAGAGGAATTCAAAATTAAGGGGCATACCACATGCTTATCCACCAACGTAGTATATCTACTTAGCTGTGGCTGCGGAGCGCAATATGTGGGGAGAACAGGACGCAAGGCTAAAATACGTTTTTTAGAACATCTAAACAACATAAAGAAGGGGGTTAGGAACCACTCAGTCCCCACACATTGCAATGTATGCCCAGCATTTAAGACCCATAATTTATCCTGGGTTGTTATCGAATGGGTGAATTTGGACATCAGAGGAGGGGATATTATGATGAAACTCAGACAGAGGGAGGGATTCTGGATTCATAAGCTGCAAACACTTCAGCCCCTAGGGCTGAATGTGGATTTTGATTTAGTTTGTTTTTTATAATAGTATAATACCCTTTACGGGTATTTGATTTTATTTTTATTTTTATTTTATTTTTATTTTTATTTTTATTTTTATTTTTATTTTTATATTTATTTTTACTTTTACTTCCATTAGGCTTATTTTGTAGTCCAGAATCCCTCTCTCTGGTTCTCCACCGTGCACTTATTCCAGCTGCTGTATCCTATTTTTTCTACTCTATTACTACCTTTGTTTTTTGTATCTAATTCCTGTATTGTGATGTTCTACTTGATTTAATCTTGGATATCTTTTTACATCTAAAAGATACTCCCCAAAAATAGATTGTGAACAAGGAATGTGAAGAATGAGTACAGAATCATTATATGTGAAAAATATTGATACCACTATGTGTGATAAATACTGATACCACTTTAAGACCACGAAACGCTATGAGTGCCTTACTCCTTCAGAATATATTTTAGAGTATAACTGGAGTTTTAGTACATACCTTTACATTGGCTAATAATGACAATGATTTGAACAAATTTCTAATACCATGTATTTGTTTAATTTTATTTCATGATGACTGCTTCGTGGGGGTGAGATGGAACGCACGTGCGTTCCAGTGAGACGCATTGCGTCCTATAGCCGATGACTTCCGCCCAGCCGATATGAAGGTGGACGTTTCCGGGTTGGTGGAACGCACGTGCGTTCCACAGAGACGCTCCGGAACTCCATATATGGGAAATCATTACGGACCGAAATATAACAGATGAGTTACAGCTGATTCTGATCCGAAAAAACGGCGGGAGGACCTATAAATGGAGGACAAAGTACCCAGAAGATTTGAAGCACTTCATCACTCCTGAGGAAGTCTGCTAAGACAGACGAAACGCGTAGAGTTATTTGAACTTTTATTTAATTTTATTTGATTTTATATTTGTCTATCTGGCTGAGATCTCTACAAGGATTTTGTTCCCTGCATTGTCTGGACGACAGATTTGTATTGATGGGCCTTTTTACACCTTTTATGCTGTAAGTGCAACCATTAAAGCCAATTTATACTTTTTCAAAACAGTGTTACACTATGTCATCTTTTATCTCTTGCATGTAATATCCATTCCTTTAACAACGAGGGATCCAAGAGAATCTACATAATTTTGATGGGCTTGAAAACAACCTCAATCTTGTGAGTGTGATATATAAATAAGGGGCATTTTATTATATCAACGTTAATCCCCTATGAGCGTATTTTCTTTTGTATTTTTTAGGTATAGGTATATCTTGCTTTGTTTCTCAGTACTAAAGACTATGGCTTTGATAGATTCCGGAGCTGCTGAGAATTTTATCGACCAAGCCTTTGCTACTAAACACACTGTTCCATCCCAGTTAAGGGATACACCCTTGGCCGTTGAGGCCATAGATGGTAGACCTTTACTTGAGCCTGTTATCTCCCGTGAGACTATACCCGTTAACTTAACTGTTGGTATCTTACACGAGGAGAACTTATCACTTATGTGTCAGGATCGGGACAGGGATCCAACATGCAGAGTACAAACAGTAGCCAGATACGTATACCGGACCTTAGAATGGCCGGACTAACGTAAGTAGTACAGTATAGAATGGTCAAAGACAAGCCGAGGTCGAGGGTAACAGAAGACAGGTAAGCGAGAGACAAGCCGAATCAAGGGTAACAGAGATAAGCAGAGTAAGGTAAACAAGCCGGGTCAAAACCAAAAGGGATAATAGAATACACAAGCACTGAGTGACTAGAACAAGCTAGAACCACGACAGGGCAATGAGCTAATGAAAAAAGCTCTGTTAAATACCCTGTTCAGAGCAGTAACCACGCCTCCAAGGCGTCCTGATTGGTCCTGCAGCCATTGACTGACAGGTTGTTCCGGGGGAGTGTCCTGATGACTACTTCCTGCCTAGATGCTGTAAAAGGCAGTCACTCCCTCGTGGCCGGCCTAGCATGACCGGATAGACCGCGGGGAAGGGAGCCATCAGACCGTCTGGATGGAGGAACAGCTAAGTCTCTACCTCTTTCGGAGGTAGAGACCACAGGTACCCTGACAGTACCCACCCCTCTCAGATACGCCCACCGGGCGGAATGAACCGGGACGAGATGGGAAGCGAGAGTGATACGCCCTGCGGAGACGGGGAGCATGAACATCCTCCTGAGGTACCCAACTCCTCTCCTCAGGACCATATCCCTTCCAATCAACCAGATATTGTACTCTCCCCCGGGAGATTCGAGAATCAATAATAGAGTTAACCTCATACTCCTCCTGACCCTCCACCTGAACGGGGCGAGGAGGGGCTATTGTGGAGGAAAATCTGTTACATATGAGTGGTTTCAGCAATGAGACGTGAAACGAGTTCGGGATGCGTAAGGTATTAGGAAGAGCTAAATGATACGCAACTGGATTGATACGGGTCAGCACCCTGTAGGGTCCAATATAACGAGGAGCGAACTTCATGGAGGGCACTTTTAAACGGATGTTCCTCGTGCTCAGCCATACCCTATCACCTGGAAAAAAGACCGGAGCCGCCCTTCTACGTTTATCAGCGTGTTTCTTGACCAACATAGAGTTGTGCACAAGGATTTGTCGAGTTTGATCCCACAACTTCCTCAAATTGGCAACATGAACATCAACCGACGGCACCCCCTGGGAAGGGGAATCCGAAGGAAGAATAGACGGATGAAAACCATAATTCATGAAGAAGGGGCTTGAATGAGTAGAATCGCAAACGAGATTGTTGTGTGCAAACTCCGCCCAAGGAATCAAACCGACCCAATCATCCTGGTGTTCAGAGACAAAGCATCGTAAATATTGTTCGATTTTCTGGTTGGTACGTTCAGCAGCTCCGTTAGACTGAGGATGATAGGCAGAAGAAAAGTTTAATTTAATACCAAGTTGAGAGCAGAAGGACCTCCAAAAGCGGGAAACAAATTGGGAGCCTCTGTCCGATACAATTTGAGAGGGTATCCCATGTAGGCGAAAAATCTCCTTAGCGAATATCTCTGCCAATTTGGGAGAAGACGGGAGTTTAGGCAGGGGAATGAAGTGTGCCATCTTAGTAAACCTGTCAACCACGGTGAGGATAACAGTCTGTCTTTTAGAGATAGGTAGATCGACAATAAAGTCCAAGGCCAAACAGGACCATGGTTTTTCTGGAACCTCCAAGGGGTGCAGGAATCCACATGGAAGCATATGGGGTTGTTTGGTTTTAGTACAAACTTCACATGCAGCGATGAACTCCTCAATATCCCTCCGTAAAGCAGGCCACCAGAAGTCCTTAGAGATCAACGCGTAAGTTTTGCGAATACCAGGATGTCCCGCCATCTTGCTATTATGTAAACACTGTAAAAGTTCCAGTTGAAGAGCAGGAGGAACGAAATGACGGCCCGCAGGAGTCTGTTTAGGTGCTAGATGTTGCAACTTAATGATCTCGGCCAGTAATGGAGAATGAATCCTGAGATTCGTATTAGCAATGATATTGCATTTCGGAACTATAGAAGAAAAAACTGGTTCAGGTACAGTAGAAGGTTCATATTGGCGAGATAATGCATCGGCTTTAGAGTTTTTAGAACCAGGTCTGTAAGTCAGTACATAATTGAAGTGAGTCAGGAATAAGGACCAACGAGCTTGTCTAGAGGATAAGCGCTTAGCCTCCCCAATATAGGACAAGTTTTTGTGGTCCGTCAAAATCGTAATAGGGTGTAGGGTCCCCTCCAACAAATGTCTCCACTCCTTTAAGGCTTTAATGACTGCTAACAGTTCCCTTTCCCCGATGTCATATCTGCTCTCAGGCCCAGAAAATTTCTTAGAGAAAAAACCACAAGGGTGTAACGGTTTATCCACCCCTAACCTTTGAGACAGAACAGCCCCAACTGCTGTCTCAGAGGCATCGACCTCGAGCAAGAAAGGCAGAGTCGTATCAGGATGGACTAGAATGGGAGCCGAGGCAAAAAGTTCCTTGAGAGTCTTGAAAGCACCAAGAGCTTCCTTAGACCAGAACTTAGTATCAGCCCCTTGTTTGGTCATATTGGTAATAGGCGCAATGATAGAGGAGTATCCTTTAATGAAGCGCCTATAGTAGTTGGAAAAACCAATAAACCTTTGGATAGCCTTGAGTCCTTTGGGCAAGGGCCAGTCTAAAATAGATTGGAGTTTTACAGGATCCATTTTAAAACCCTCCCCAGAAATCACGTATCCAAGAAAGTCTACCTGAGACTGATCAAAACTGCACTTTTCCAATTTGCAATATAGACCATGTTGCAGCAGCTTGTGTAATACCTTTCTGACCTGTCTATGGTGAGTCTCAATCTCCTTAGAGTGTATTAGTATGTCGTCCAGGTAAACAATAACACAATCATGCTGAAACTCCCTAAGTACCTCATTAATCAAATCTTGAAATACTGCAGGAGCATTGCATAGTCCAAATGGCATAACAGTGTATTCGTAATGGCCATACCGGGTATTGAATGCCGTCATCCACTCGTGACCTTGCTGGATTCTCACCAAATTGTAAGCCCCTCTGAGATCTAACTTGGTGAAGATTTTGGAGCCCTTAAGACGATCAAATAACTCGGTAATCAGTGGGATAGGATAGGCATTTCTGACAGTTATTTTATTCAAGCCTCGGTAATCGATACAAGGTCTCAGCGTGCCATCCTTCTTCTTAATGAAAAAGAACCCAGCCCCGGCCGGAGAAGAAGACCTCCTGATGAATCCCTTTTCTAAATTCTCCCAAATATACTCCTCTAGAACCGAGTTTTCCTGAACAGACAAAGGATATACATGGCCCCTCGGAGGCATAGTGCCGGGTAGCAGCTTAATCTTACAGTCAAATGACCTGTGTGGAGGCAAAGAATCGGCATTCTTCTTGTCAAACACTGCCCTTAAGTCTAGGTAAAGGTCTGGTATTTGTCTTTCTGTGGACTGAGTAGGATTCTCCGGTATGTTAATATTAGCTAATGGAGAAACCTTGCACAAACACCGATCCTGGCAGCCCTGGCCCCACGAGAGTATCTCTCCTAACTCCCAATCGATAATAGGGTTATGTTTTTTCAACCATGGGTACCCCAGAACTATGGGAACGGAAGGAGACGAAATGAGCAGAAGAGATAAATTCTCCACGTGTAGGATACCAACATTTAAATCAATGGGTACGGTCTCACGAAAGATAACAGGGTCTAGTAGTGGTCTACCATCTATGGCCTCAACGGCCAAATGTGTCTCCCTTAGCTGGGATGGAAAATTGTTCTTACTAGCAAAGGCTTGGTCGATAAAATTCTCAGCAGCACCGGAATCTATCAATGCCATAGCCCTTACTACTTCCTTCCCCCAAGTTAAGGAAACTGGTAGCAGAAGCCTGTGATCCTTATAATTAGGAGTAGAGGACAAAATAGAAACACCCAAGGCCTGTCCTCTAGAGGGACTTAGGTGCGAGCGTTTCCCGGGCGGTTAGAACAGTTCGAGAGTAAATTACCCTTGGCTCCACAATACATACACAAACCCTCTCTTCTCCTGTGCTGTCTTTCCTCCTCAGAGAGGCGGGTATACCCTATCTGCATAGGTTCAGTAAGCAAAGATATCGTGGAGTCAGGACTTGGAAAAGCAGGAGCTAACCTAAAAGAAGGTCTCTGGTTCCTCTCTCGAGTGTTCTGTCTCTCTCTTAGACGTTCATCTATACGAGAGATGAACGAAATTAAATCCTCTAAATTCACAGGGAGTTCTCTGGTAGCAACCTCATCAAGGATTACATCAGATAGGCCATTCAAAAATACATCCATATACGCCTGCTCATTCCACTTGATTTCTGCCGCCAGAGACCTGAACTCTAGTGCATAATCCACCAGTGTTCGGTTCTCCTGTCTCAGGCGCAACAGTAATCTGGCTGCATTAACCTTTCTACCTGGAGGGTCAAATGTTCTTCTAAAAGCAGCTACAAATGCGTTATAGTTATAAACTAATGGGTTATCGTTCTCCCATAGTGGGTTGGCCCATCTCAGAGCTTTCTCAATGAGTAGGGTGATAATAAATCCTACTTTTGCCCTATCTGTAGGATAAGAGCGAGGTTGCAATTCAAAGTGGATACTAATTTGGTTTAAAAAACCACGACACGGGGCGGAGCCTGGCTGTGGAGCTGAACGGACGCACGCTGTATGAGCTCCTGGGCCTAACCAAGCAGATTGGACTCTAAACACGGGCCAACCTGGCGATTTGGACCCGAACCGGCAGAACCAGGTTCTGTAGGCATCTGGCTACCGGGGGATACCCCTCACGAGTATTTAAGCCACTGGAATCCCCGGACCGAGGCTTGCGGCCTACACCGCGTGTTGCTGTAGAGAGGCGGCCGCTCTCTCAGCCCTCGGAGCCACAGAGCAACTGATGCAACGCAGCTGCCCTCCTCCCCCCCCCCCGGACCGGAGGGGGTTATCCCGGTCCAGCTCCAGACCCAAAGGAGCACAAGCCGAACACACATTGCTACAGCACCTACCCAAAATGGCGGCTGCATACAGGGGAATGACACAAGGGCACCACACTGGCCCACAACTACTAAGCGATGACCTGCCAGCCCGCATCGACAAATTATTTGCAAATTTCTGGAAGAGGCTGGAGGAGAAACTGGCACTCGGAGCTGGACAAAGCACAGCACCACGACGACCTGCCTCCCTCCCTCAACGTAACGTCCCTATGGCGCCGAGATCGAGACAGTCTGGGCCCTGTCGGACCCCACGGAGAAGGGGAGCAAGGGGCAGCCGTAAAGCTTCAGGCAGCCCCACCTGTCCGGTACAAGGTATGCCGACCCAAACCGCCACACGAAACACGACCGCCCTCCCACGACCGGGTAAGCGCTTACCCGGAGGTCGCCAGACACAGCCCTTACAGGCACCGGCGGCGGAAACTCCGTTCAGACAGCAAAACATGCACCACTCACCCCACAAACTTAAGACCACGCAGAAACACAAACTCAGGGTGAAGACCTCACCAGAGAAGCCACAGCAGCGAACAACGTCCTTAACAACAGCAAGGTGCAAGCTCCAACCTAACAGGCAGGGACCGGACGAGCCATGGCAGACCAGCACATGCAAGTACGTGACTCACCCCCAGCTGCTGGTACCTCTGACTACGCTGAAGGACTTTAACACCTTTCCTGACCGCACAGAGTCCCTGCTCTACACCCTCAGGCTGGACAGATCGGTACGCCAGGTGGGCATAGGCTGAAGGGACTAACTTAAGTGACACCGTTACCACTGGCAACAATCTACAGCCCGGTCACCTACCTCGCTCTCTATGCACCTACTTGAACTGTGAAAACTCTATTACTATTATGTCTTAATACTTCAGCAGCCTTGTCCAAGCTATACTAACAATGTTTACAGCGCACACCTAGCGGTCTAACAACAACGCATAACGTTACATTACTTTTTCAGCTTAGATGACTACCAGAAATTAAGACGTTAAGTGTACACCTCAATCATCTTTAAAGTTACCTATACTCATATAAAGCGATAACTTACTTGTATGCTGATAACTAAAGATATGCCAGCTTACCTGTCATGTATCGGCCTCCTTACCACGTGCCTAATCTGCTAATGTACACACTATGATTGTACCTCCTACAAGGAAATAAGCCACTTTGTTTTAGCATGTTACTTATACTTATGTAAAGCGATAACTTACTTATATATGTTTTGTTAAGCCTGTTAAGCCTGATAACAAAAAAACAAAAAATTGTGCCAGTTAAGAATACACCCCGCATGCTCGCGTGGAAAAAGCCTGAGGATTGCCTTTGGGGTACCTCGAGCCTGTCTGTACTATATGCGTGCACTACAAAAATAAAGAATTTAAAAAAAAAAAAAAAAAAAAAAAAAAAAAAAAAACCACGACACTTCTCAGGAGCCCCACCATAGCGTACTGGGGGGGGTAATGCGAGAAGAAGCACCCACTGTGGTTACCTCTAGACCTGAACAGACAGGAGAAACAGGGGTCTTACGTATCTCCTCTGGTGGGTTATTGGCACAAGCTAATAGAGCCTGTAGCGCAAGCGCCATCTGATCCATTCTGTGATCCATGGCTTCAAACCTAGGATCAGGAGCAGCCAGCTGACTGTTTGTACTTGCAGGATCCATTGGCCCTGTCGTAATGTCAGGATCGGGACAGGGATCCAACACGCAGAGTACAAACAGTAGCCAGATACGTATACCGGACCTTAGAATGGCCGGACTAACGTAAGTAGTACAGTATAGAATGGTCAAAGACAAGCCGAGGTCGAGGGTAACAGAAGACAGGTAAGCGAGGGTAACAGAGATAAGCAGAGTAAGGTAAACAAGCCGGGTCAAAACCAAAAGGGATAATAGAATACACAAGCACTGAGTGACTAGAACAAGCTAGAACCACGACAGGGCAATGAGCTAATGAAAGAAGCTCTGTTAAATACCCTGTTCAGAGCAGTAACCACGCCTCCAAGGCGTCCTGATTGGTCCTGCAGCCATTGACTGACAGGTTGTTCCGGGGGAGTGTCCTGATGACTACTTCCTGCCTAGATGCTGTAAAAGGCAGTCACTCCCTCGCGGCCGGCCTAGCATGACCGGATAGACCGCGGGGAAGGGAGCCATCAGACCGTCTGGATGGAGGAACAGCTAAGTCTCTACCTCTTTCGGAGGTAGAGACCACAGGTACCCTGACATTATGCTCATTTCGTCCCCTTCGGTCCCCATAGTCCTGGGGTACCCATGGTTAAAAAGACATAACCCTATTATCGATTGGGAGTTAGGGGAGATACTCTCATGGGGTCAGGGCTGCCAGGAGAAGTGTTTACGCAGGGTTTCCCCATTGGCTGTAATAAACACACCGGGTAGTTCCACTCAGTCTACAGAGGGACAGATACCGTTCATCTACCAGGACTTAAAAGCAGTATTCGACAAGAAGAATGCCGATACCTTACCTCCACACAGGTCATTTGATTGTAAAATTAAGCTTTTACCTGGTACTATGCCTCCCAGGGGCAATGTATATCCTCTATCCACTCAAGAGAACTCAGTTCTAGAGGAATATATTCGTGAGAATCTAGAAAAAGGATTCATTAGGAGATCCTCTTCTCCCGCCGGGGCTGGTTTTTTTTTCGTTAAAAAGAAAGATGGCACTTTGAGACCTTGTATTGATTACCGAGGGTTGAATAAGATAACCATCAGAAATGCCTATCCCATTCCTTTGATTACCGAGCTGTTTGATCGTTTAAAGGGCTCTAAAATTTTCACCAAGTTAGATCTCAGAGGGGCGTATAACTTGGTGAGAATCCAGGATGGACACGAGTGGATGACAGCGTTCAATACCCGTTATGGTCACTATGAATACACGGTTATGCCATTTGGTCTTTGTAATGCTCCGGCAGTCTTTCAGGATTTGATTAATGAAGTTCTTAGGGAGTTTCAACATGATTGTGTCATTGTATACCTGGATGACATACTTATACACTCTAGGGAGATTGAGACCCACCACAGACAAGTCAGAAAGGTATTGCTCAAACTTCTGCAACATGGCCTATACTGTAAATTGAAGAAATGCAGTTTTGACCAGTCTCAGATAGACTTTCTTGGGTACGTGATTTCTGGGGAAGGCTTTAAGATGGATCCTGACAAACTCCAATCTATTTTAGATTGGCCATTGCCTAAGGGACTCAAGGCTATTCAGAGGTTTATTGGTTTCTCTAATTATTATAGGCGCTTTATTAAGGGATACTCTTCTATTATTGCGCCTATTACCAATATGACCAAACAAGGGGCTAATACTAAGACCTGGTCTACTGAGGCTCTTGTTGCTTTCAAGACGCTCAAGGAACTTTTTGCCTCTGCCCCAATTTTGGTTCATCCTGATACGACTCTGCCGTTCCTACTCGAGGTTGATGCCTCTGAGACGGGAGTAGGGGCTGTTCTGTCACAAAGGTTAGGGGTGGACAAACCGTTACACCCTTGTGGGTTTTTCTCTAAGAAACTATCTGGTCCTGAAAGCAGATATGACATCGGTGACAGGGAACTGTTAGCGGTCATTATGGCTCTTAAGGAGTGGAGGCATTTATTAGAGGGGACCTTACATCCTGTTACTATTTTAACGGATCACAAGAACTTGTCCTATATTGGGGAGGCTAAACGCCTATCCGCCAGGCAGGCTCGTTGGTCCCTATTCCTGACTCACTTCAATTATGTGCTTACTTATAGACCTGGTTCTAAGAACTCCAAAGCCGATGCTTTATCTCGCCAATATGAACCGTCCACTATAGTTGAGCCAGTTCTTTCCTCGATAGTTCCTAAATGTAAGATCATCGCTAACACGAATCTCAGGATTCATTCTCCGTTGCTTGCCGAGATCATGGAGTTACAACATCTGGCTCTTAAACAGACTCCTGGGGATAGACACTTCGTTCCTCCTGCTCTCCAACTGGAAGTGTTGCGGTGTTTCCACAACAGCAAGGTAGCTGGGCATCCTGGCATTCGCAAGACGTATGCTTTAATCTCCAAAGATTTCTGGTGGCCTGCTTTGCGTAAGGATATTAAAGATTTCATCGATACTTGTGAGGTCTGTACTAAGACTAAGCAACCTCATACGCTTCCATGTGGATTTCTGCATCCCTTAGAGGTTCCAGAGAAACCATGGTCCTGTTTAGCTATGGACTTCATTGTCGATTTGCCTATCTCTAAAAGACAGACTGTCATCCTCACCGTGGTTGACAGATTCACCAAGATGGCTCACTTCGTTCCTCTGCCTAAACTCCCGTCTTCACCCGAATTGGCTGAGATATTCGCTAGGGAGATTTTTCGTTTACATGGGATACCCTCCCAAATTGTATCTGACAGAGGTTCCCAATTTGTTTCCCGTTTTTGGAGGTCCTTCTGCTCTCAACTGGGTATCAAATTGAATTTCTCTTCTGCCTATCATCCTCAGTCTAACGGAGCTGCTGAACGCACCAACCAAAAAATTGAACAATATTTACGTTGTTTTGTTTCTGAACACCAGGACGATTGGGTTGGTTTGATTCCTTGGGCGGAGTTTGCACACAACAATCTCGTTTGTGATTCTACTCATTCAAGCCCCTTCTTCATGAATTATGGCTTTCATCCATCTATTCTTCCCTCGGCCTCCCCTTCCCAAGGGATACCGTCGGTTGATGTTCATGTTGCCAATTTGAGGAAGTTGTGGGATCAGACTCGACAAATTCTTATGCACAATTCTATGCTGGTTAAGAAACACGCCGATAAACGTAGAAGGGCGGCTCCGGTGTTTGTTCCAGGTGATAGAGTATGGTTGAGTACAAGAAACATCCGTCTAAAAGTACCTTCCATGAAATTCGCTCCTCGTTATATTGGACCTTACAGGGTGCTGACTCGGATTAACCCTGTTGCGTATCGTCTAGCTCTTCCTACTGCCTTACGTATCCCTAACTCATTTCATGTTTCATTGCTGAAACCACTAGTCTGCAACCGATTTTCCTCCACAACGTCCTCTCCTCGCTCTGTTCAGGTGGAGGGTCAGGAGGAGTATGAGGTTAACTCTATTATCGATTCTCGAATCTCCAGGGGGAGAGTACAATATCTGGTCGATTGGAAGGGATATGGTCCTGAGGAGAGGAGTTGGGTACCTCAAGAGGATGTTCATGCTCCTCGTCTCCGCAGGGCGTTTCACTCCCGCTTCCCATCTCGTCCCGGTTCCTTCCGCCCGGTGGGCGTATCTGAGAGGGGGGGTACTGTCAGGGTACCTGAGGTCTCTACCTCCGAGAGAGGCAGAGACTTAGACGTCTATCCATCCGGACGGGCTGTTTCCTCTGTTCCTCGCGGCCCTCCCGGTCACGTAAACACCGGCCGCGAGGGAGTCACTTCCTTTTGTAGCAGGACGTTCGGAAACCGACGTCATGATGCCAGCCCGGAACGACCTGTCACTCAATCCTTTAGAGACTAATCAGATCTCGTCGGAGGCGTGTCTCTCCCTCCGAGCCAGGGTATTTAAACTTGCTTCTCCCATTTGCTCATTGCCCTGTCGTGGTTCTAGCCTGTCTAGTCACACAGTGCTCTGGTATTTTCTGTTATCCCTTTGGTTCCGACCCGGCTTGTTTGACTTACTCTGTTTACCTCTGTTATCCTTGACCCGGCTTGTTCCTCGCTTACCTGTCCTCTCGTTCCCTCGACCTCGGCTTGTCTCTGACCATTCTCTATTCTCTCCGTACGTTAGTCCGGCCATTCTAAGGTCCGGTATACGTATCCTGTACCTGTTTGTACTCTGCGTGTTGGATCCCTGTCCCGATCCTGACACAGAGTAGCCAAACTTAAAACATAGCTGATTTAAGTGACATTTTCCAGTTTGGCTCTGGGGGAGTCAGATCCAAAGGTGGACCGTGGAGGCAACCTTTGGGGTCAAACTAATTATGATCGTTTTGACCCCTTAAGGTAAGAAAGCGTCTGGGGACCTCCTGACACCATAACAACGTAATTTCAAAGTTTTAGCTGAACTGAAAAAAGTTCTGTCAGTAATGCTTTCAGTTCGCTAATCTGGCCTTTCTTTTGAAATTCACTATGAATTCTCAATTTAGCACCCTATTACATTCTTGCAAAACATGCTTTATCGTGTAAAATCAATTTAAGATCTACCATTTCATTTTTTAGAAACCACAGAACATTTCACTTCTTTATACAACAACAGGAAACATTAGTGTCTTTAACCCCTTAACGCCGTTCCGACGTTCTATGCCGTCACGCTTTAAGTGGGCTTTAAAGCCGTTGTGACGGCATAGAACGCGGTAACGGCATTGAGCCCTGGAGCGCCCGGGATACATACTATCCCAGCGCTCCGCTTCGGGAGGACTGCCTCACAGCCCAGGCAGCCCCCCCACGGCAAATCAGGCCCCCGGGGGCCATGTGATCGCTCTCAAAGAGCGATCACATGGCCCCCTATAGCTGGCTGTGGATCTGCCAGCAGGGGGACTGTCTAAAATATCAGACAGTCCCCCTGCTGGTGGGATCTGTAAAAAAAAAAAATTAAACATGTGTAAAATTAAAATAAATATATATATATATATATATAATATGTATATATATTATATATATATATATAATATATATGTATATTATATATATTTAACGTCATACATAGTGTATTTTAATACTAATTTAAGTACATATATTAGTATTAAAATACACTTAGAATGACGTTACATATATATAATATACATATATTATATATATATAATAGATATATACACATATATTATATGTATATATATATATATATACGTATAATTACAATAATAAATAAATAAAATAATAAAATTAATAAATAAAATATTGAAACAAAATTTCATATAAATTATATATACATATGTAATTTCATTCTAACTGTATTTTGTTATTAATAAAATTAATAAATAAAATATTGAAACAAAATTTTATATAAATTATATATGCATATGTAATTTCATTCTAACTGTATTTTGCTATTAATATATATATTAATAAAATTAATAAATAAAATATTGAAACAAAATTTCATATAAATTATATATACATATGTAATTTCATTCTAACAGTATTTTGTTATTAATATATATACATATGTAATTTCATTCTAACTGTATTTTGTTATTAATAAAATTAATAAATAAAATATTGAAACACAATTTAATATAAATTATATATACATATGTAATTTCATTCTAACTTTATTTTGTTATTACTATATATATATATATTAATAAAATTAATAAATAAAATATGGAAACAAAATTTAATATAAATTATATATAGATATGTAATTTCATTCTAACTGTATTTTGTTATTAATATATATATATATATTAATAAAATTAATAAATAAAATATGGAAACAAAATTTAATATAAATTATATATACATATGTAATTTCATTCTAACTGTATTTTGTTATTAATATATATATATAATTTATGAATTTCATATATAATTTATAGAGTATTTTAATACTAATTTAAGTACAAATATTAGTATTAAAATACACTTAGAATGACGTTACATATATATAATATACATATATTATATATATAATAGATATATACACATATATTATATATATATATACGTATAATTACAATAATACATAAATAAAATAATAAAATTAATAAATAAAATATTGAAACAAAATTTAATATAAATGATATATACATATGTAATTTCATTCTAACTGTATTTTGTTATTAATATATATATATTGGTAACAAAATACACTTAGAATGACATTCTATATATATATATATATATCTATCTATATATAAAATGCAAATAACCGCAAATATATATATAGATAAATACATATATTTACATAAAAGATTACATTAGTATACACGTAGAATTTAAATACCTATAAATGCATATATATTAAAATTTTACGTGTATATTTAAGTAATCTTTTAACATAATTAGGTGATTTGATTAATTAAAATTTGATTGACATACCTGACAACACAGGGAGAAAGTGCAGAGAATTTAATTTGCAAGCACTATATTTGACCCTGTAACTCTCCAAGACAACATAAAACCTGTACATGGGGGGTACTGTTTTACTCGGGAGACTTCGCTGAACTCACAAATTAGTGTTTCAAATTGGTAAATTGTATTACAACGATGATATTTTAAGTAAAAGTGACGTTTTTTTGCATTTTTTACAAACGAACGGCACTTTTTTTTTTTGTTGTAAATCTTTCTTTTATTAAGGCATGCGAGATGGGTACAGAATAAAGAACGGGAAATGTACGGGTGGTAAACAATATAGGGTTATTACAGCGTTAACAGTGATTGCCATTTCCGATATATTAGTGCCTCATTTTTGTTTTTAGGTTGTTCAACGAAAACATATTGTAAACAGGCTCATATTCCCTCACATGTCACAGATTTAAAGAATAGGGTGGTAAGATGAGGGGGACAAGTGTGCGTGCGGGTTTGCGTAGGTAAGCTTAATTTGTAGGTTATAGACATGTTGAGGCTTCTCACACGTTATAATAGTTACAAGTTGCCAGACAAGCTGAATAGGACATGCATACGTTCAAGTTGGATATGTGTGATTAGTTTGCACATTATAAATAGGCTTAATCTTTTTAACATGTCACGAGAGTTATGAGATGTAAATGCATAACAAATAATAAGGTGAGATGTATAATCTATGCATCAAATTAAAGACATGCTAATAGGTAAGATCACGTTAGGCTAGCTAGTGACAGCAACTCTTCAACATAGACACCCATATACCATGCATTAAGTAGGGAGACATAAGTGGTAGCAGGTTTCTTCATATTAACCCTCTCATAACCAGTGAGGAATGGCATATTCTGGCTGACCAGAGCGTGATTTGGAGAGAGTCCTTGCAGGGAGACGTAGAGAGTAAAGGTACCATAAGTCCGCAGAACAGTCCCCTTTGGCCCATGCCGGGTCCTGGCTTGTAGGTTTGCGGTAACAGCCCGCTGATGTGCGTGCGGTGTGTGTCCGTCGCTGGGCTGCAGTGGTTTGCTGCATGACAGGCGATGGAGAGGGTGTCTCTTTAGGCCCAGGCTGGTCAGGAGGTCTGTATTGACTTGCCGTAAGCTCGGTTGCCACTGGGGTCTGGAGTTTCTGCGCCCCGAGTCCACTGGCGTTCGCTGTGGGCGGGTGATGCAACGCCGTGGTGGCTTCTCTGCGGTCGAGGGCCGCTGGTCTTCGGCCTGAGGCCTGTGTGGGTGCTCTTGCCTTTAGCCATTGGGCCCATCATCAGGTCCGTGGGCCCAGGGTTCCGCCGGCTCCCAAGCTTCTCCCTGGGTGTATGGCAGGCTGTGGGGGGGGGGTTCCCTCCCTGTGAGCGCCCAGCTCAGAAGAAGAGTGAGCGGGCCTCTTGGCAGTGGCATCCCCAGGTATGGTAGTTGGTGGGTGTCAGATGCCAGGGGTATCTCCGGGTGTGAGGGCCTCCGTGTGGTATTGTGATGTAATTCCAGTAAAATACAAGTTTAGCAGGCTAAGATTGCCACAAGGCATATGTATGTATATGTGTTTGTAGTATCAGTTAGTTAATTACACGTAGCTAAGATACTGTTATCACTGTACTGACCAGGTGCAGGAATGTAAGAACTGGAATTACGCGTCCCTCTCCTTTGTATCAGATGAGCCACGTGGTTAGACCGGATGGATGAGTTTAGACTCTATTTATTAAATAGGTTAAGGGTATGTGTGGGTGTAGTTAATTGTGGGAGGAGCTACAGTGCTATATAAGGAATGTACTCTATGTATTCAGTACTCAGACTTTGCTGTATTTTGGTGACGCTAGTCCCTCTGAGTCCCGATCGGTGATCCAATAAAGAATCTCTTCCTTCCTGAAGAAACCTGTGTCCATCTCTCTGTGCTTGGCTTCCGTCAGTTTCTCCGGTATCATTTGGTGCATTGGCCGGGAAGCTCATCGTTCAACGGTAGCTGAGAGGCAGAGGCGTGAGACGGTCTATCTTTGCCCACGTTCTCTACGGCTGCACCCCTGAACTTCTGCGTGGACCTCCCTTCGTCTCGGCGCCACTGGTCTGTTGTCCAGGAGATCATCGGCCTCTACGTGAGAAGTGCTGGGGTGTCCCCGTCGATGAGTGTGAACTCAGGTTCAGGAACGAGGAGGTAAGATAACTGCTGTTTTAGACGGCAGGACCCGCTAGGGGTATACCGATTGTGCGGTAGGCCCAAAGGGGTTTTTGAATCTGTATCTGCCCCCTCTGTCGGAGGGAAGGAGCGAAGGCGCACCGCTCGATCGAACGCTCTTTAGTCAGACCGTTTGATTTGGTTAGTCAGGCGGGGTCCAGGTGTAAGATAGCCCTAGCCGGACACCGGTGTCTTGTCTAGACTAGCGTTCTAGGGTGTATATTACGTTCGCTAGGTCGGAGGGACCGGGAGACTAAGCGGCGCCTGTGTAAATTCGGTTCGCTAGTTCTCATCCTATCTGGGCTAAGTGGGAAGGCGTGTAAATTTGGAACCCACTAGACTTTTGATAGTGCGACTAAGAGGCGCCTGTGTAAATTCGGTTCTCTAGCTCGCTATATATGTGGTGATTGGGCAGTGTGGCTAACCAAAACGGGTGTATATAGTTTTAGGTAGTCCATTCAAGGTACTGGCCAATAGTTTAGTTGGGAATTGTAAATGTGTTAACGATTGTTTTAGTAAAGTGTATATCTTGTTAGATAGCGCGAGCTCAGCCGTCTAGCGAGAGTGTTAATAGTGTGTTGCTGTATTATAGTGCACGGTACCATAACCCTGTATATTTACTGACATTATATAATAAGTACTAATCATTGTCGTCCATTGCATGTTTAACACCATAACCACTAATAATTGTATTGTGACCTTAACTTGTGCTTTGACCTATGCTAACCGTACTGTAACCGCTATTTGTAAAAGACGATGTTACTGGGGTGTGTTATAGACGGGTAATTCGTATATAGAGAATTATAGCGTGGGTGACTGTATAGTTACGCCAAAGGGCATAATATTGATTATATAGTGACTGGTGTAACAGCTGTGTGTGTACGGGAATTCCCTGAGTGTTTATTGTTATTGTGTACGTTTCACTTGGTAACCGTACCACGTGGTGCTGTTGCCAGAGGAAACGGGTGTGACTGTTGAATAGTACGCGTGTATAGTATTCGTTGTCGACGACGTTCCATTGTTAAGTATGGGTGCGTCGCAGTCAACGATTCCGGATCCCTTAGGATGTATGGTTAAGAATTTTAAAAAGGGATTCAAAGTTTGTGATTTTGGGGTAAAGATGTCTCCTGTACGTTTGGTCACTTTGTGTACTAGGGAGTGGCCTACTTTGGTTGCGGCATGGCCGCCACGTGGCAGTTTGGATCCAACTCTGGTACAGCGCTTACACGTGGCTGTATCAGGTAGGCCTGAACTTTACGGCCAGTTTCCTTATATTGACTGTTGGAGACAGGCCGTAAATGACTCGCCAAAATGGCTCCAGACATGCCACGAGGAGCAGTGTCGCCTCATGGTAGCTAGGACTTGCTCGTCCACTAGGACTGGTGTTAGGCCCATTTTGGACACGCCCCCTGAGTCCGAGATCCCTTTGCCGCCCCCTTACTTTCCGTTAAGAAGAAGTGACGCAAACGCAGGAAGTCCTGCACCCCTCCCCTCATTACCCTCATCCACTTCCGCTTCCTCCTCCAGTACAGGATCCACCCCCCCTCGTACTAAATCTCCCCTTCCGGAACCAGAATCCACCCCCATTAGAAACGAATATCCTGATTTGGCGCCACTTCAGACTTCCGGTCAAGCTTCATCTAGCTCGGCCCGAAGTGTTCTATTCACTACCTTTTCCCAAAACCAACCTCCCACATCCCCATACCCTATCTCTCCCCGACCGGAACCCATGACTGACGCTTCCCTACGTAGCCCCATCCAAACCCGACAGTTGACTGGTGCCCAACAATTAAAGCACTATCAGATGCCTCTTCGCTTAAATCCCGGGTCAGCTTATATCGATGCCGCAGGTCAAATGGCACACGCTGACCCTGTCTTCGTATATGTCCCTTTCACCACTACCGACCTTTTAAACTGGAAGACCCATAATTCCTCGTATACTGAGAAACCACAAGCCATGACTGCAGTGGTGACTAATCTAGTTGCTCCTCCATCTGGAAGGACTATTACTGTGATAGGAGCAACTGGAAGAAGTGCTGAAAGACCGGTTCTTAAAAGTCGACTCTGTACATTGGGAGGCCACGTAGTAAAACACCAATTCCTTTATATGCCTGAATGTCCAGTCCAATTGCTGGGACGTGATATGCTATCAAAATTACAAGCGCAGATTACGTTCCTACCAAATGGAACAACATCTTTAAAGTTTAATGGACCTTCAGGTATTATGACTTTATCCGTACCAAAGGAAGAAGAGTGGCGACTTTATACAGTGTTGACTAGCCAAAACCCTAGGAGTGATGAGACATTGTTTAACATACCAGGAGTTTGGGCAGAGAACAACCCACCAGGACTGGCCCGCAATATTCCACCAATAAAAATTGAACTGAAACATGGGGTTTATCCAGTGAGCCTAAGACAATATCACATTCCGCAGAAGGCTAAGAAGAACATCCAATCCTATCTGGATAAGTTCATACGGTATGGTATCCTAAAATTCTGTACTTCCCCCTGGAACACCCCATTGCTGCCTGTTCAAAAGCCCGGCACAGATGAGTATCGACCTGTGCAGGACTTAAGAGCAGTCAATGATGCGGTTGTTGGCATACATCCAGTTGTACCCAATCCATATAACCTGCTTGCTTTAATTCCGGGCGGGGCTACTTACTTCACAGTCTTAGATCTCAAAGATGCCTTCTTTTGCCTCCGAATTGCCGCAGAAAGCCAATGTATTTTCGCTTTCCAATGGGAGAACGCTGTAACGGGCTCAAAACGCCAAATGACTTGGACAAGACTGCCCCAAGGGTTTAAAAATTCACCTACCCTATTTGGTTCAGCCCTAAGTCAAGATCTATTGGATTTCGAGTCCATCCCAGGAGAGTGTGTATTGTTACAATATGTAGATGACTTGTTGATAGCAGCAGTTACAAAAGAAATCTGTCAGCAAGCAACGCACGATCTACTACACATTCTCTGGAAGGCAGGATACAAGGTGTCTAGAAAGAAGGCTCAGTTGTGTTTGCCAACTGTCAAGTATCTGGGATTCCATATCTCTGAAGGTCAAAGGATTATGGGGCCAGAGAGAAAAGAAGCTGTCTGCCAAATACCAATACCCAAGAATAGAAGACAAGTGCGAGAATTCTTGGGGGCAGCAGGCTTCTGTAGGATATGGATTCCCAGCTATGCGATACTGGCAAAACCTCTGTACGCAGCCATCAAAGGTACAGAGCACGACCCCTTCTTATGGACCCAAGAACAGCAAACGGCATTTGAAGATGTGAAGAAGGCTTTGATGAGTGCCCCAGCATTAGGTCTACCTGATCACACACGACCATTCTACTTATATGTACACGAGCAAAGAAGAATGGCTGTGGGAGTATTGACACAGTACTTGGGATCATGGCAAAGACCTGTTGCCTACATGTCTAAGCAACTGGATGCAGTGGCCAGCGGACTTCCACCTTGTCTAAGAGCCGTAGCTGCAGCCGCCCTGCTAGTAGCTGAAGCCGATAAACTCACTCTGGGTCAAGAACTTTATGTACGAGTCCCACATGCAGTACAGACGTTGTTGGATTACAAAGGAAATCATTGGTTTAGTAACAGCCGTATGACCAAGTATCAAGCAATGTTGTGTGAAAACCCAAGAGTGCATTTAGAGACTGTAAACACCTTAAATCCAGCTACCCTTTTGCCGCAACCTACTGAAAGTCAACATGATTGTTTGGAAGTAATGGATGAAGTATTCTCAAGTAGACCAGATCTTCGTGATTTTCCCATCCAGAACCCCGATGTTCAATATTACACCGACGGCAGTAGTTATGTGAAAGAAGGGATCCGCTATGCAGGATATGCAGTGACAACAATAGACAAGGTGATAGAAGCTCGGCCACTGGCGAAAGGAACATCAGCACAAAAGGCAGAATTAATAGCACTAACACGAGCGTTACAATTGGCTGAAGGTTTAAGAGTAAATATCTATACGGACTCTAAGTATGCGTTTTTAACCACTCATGCCCACGGAGCTTTGTATAAAGAAAGAGGACTACTGAATTCAGAAGGCAAAGAAATCAAGTACGCAGCTGAAATCCTACAACTATTGGAAGCAGTGTGGGAGCCGAAAGAAGTCGGTATCATACATTGTCGAGCGCATCTGAGAGGAGATGGTGATGTAACCAAGGGAAATCGGATGGCAGATAGTGCAGCTAAGCGTGCTGCTAAATCAGGAAGACAGGAGTATGTGGGGCATATAGCTGCTCTTATACCAACTCCACTGTCCCAATGGACTCCAGTTTATACAGCTCAAGAAGAGGAGTGGTTAAAGACTGAACCGGGAAAGTATCTGGAGAACAAGTGGTATCAGCTAGAAGATGGAAGAATAGTTATACCAGCATCGCTAGCGGTAGAAATTGTCCAAAATTATCACAACGGGACACATTCTGGGAGAGACAGTACTGAAGAATCTCTTAGAAAACATTTCTACATACCAAGATTGTCCAACTTGACTCAGGCCATTGTACGCAGATGTGTAACGTGTGCTAAGAATAATGCAAGACAAGGACCAGTAAAGCCACCAGGAGTCCAGTTTATGGGGGGACTCCCCATGTCCGATCTACAAATAGACTTTACAGTGATGCCTAAATCGGGTGGACATCGTTACCTGCTGGTAATTGTGTGCACCTATTCAGGCTGGGTAGAAGCATGTCCTACTCGTACAGAGAAAGCAGGAGAAGTTGTGAGATTCCTGCTACGAGAAATAATACCCCGATATGGACTACCCTGTTCTATAGGATCGGACAATGGTCCAGCTTTTGTTCATCAGTGCCTACAACAACTGACTCATATGCTTGGTATAAAGTGGAGGCTTCATACTGCATATAGACCCCAGAGTTCTGGTAAGGTAGAGAGAATGAATAGAACTATAAAGAACCAGTTGGCTAAAATGTGTCAGGAAACCCAACTTAAGTGGAACGTTCTCTTACCCATAGCTTTATTGCGAATCCGCAGTACCCCTACCAGAAGGATGGGCCTCTCTCCTTTTGAAATCATGTATGGGCGACCACCTCCCGTACTTGGTAACTTAAGGGGGGACTTGAGTCAGTTGGGAGAAGGAATTACCCGGCAGCAGGTTGTAGAGTTGGGTAAGACTATGGAGGAGGTACAGAAATGGGTACAAGATAGATTACCTGTGAATATTTATCCCCCTGTTCATAGTTATCATCCAGGAGATCAAGTGTGGATTAAAGAGTGGAATAATGTACCGTTAGGGCCCAAGTGGAGAGGTCCTTATGTTGTTCTTTTGTCTACCCCTACAGCGATAAAAGTAGCCGAAGTAACTCCGTGGATACATCACTCCAGGGTTAAACCAGCAGCAGTCGATTCTTGGCAAGTTACAGCAGATCCAGAGAATCCCTGCAAGATCCGGTTGAAACGCACTACTCAGTCGGAGTAACGAGGAATTATTGTGGATTACAAATTTTATTGTTACAGGTGTGAGTGAGAAGGCCATAATAAAGCCTGTCCGCTTACCAACACATAGTGTATAAGCCAGGAAAGTCTCGAAGGGACACCTGTGAAGATGAGCAGAACTCCATTCCCTGCAGCCCTCACATCCTGGAAGCTGAGGTTCCATCGCACGGACGAAGACTGAGGATGACGGCGAAAGATGTGCTTTTGATAGTGTTTATTTATATGTGTTTTTATATTCAGGAAGGTAGAGGTACCGACACTCCTAGCTGTGAGGTATGCATTAAGACTACGAGAACAGGTAACCATATTTCCCAAACCCTAATTTGGCATTCACAATACGAATGTAAAGGAGATGTATCGAGATGTAGATACTTAAATATAGATTATAGTGTGTGCCATTTAGGAGTAGGAGAACCTAAGTGCTTCAGTCCAGAGTATCAACCTCGTACAATTTGGTTGACTCTCAGGAATGGAGATCCTCAGGGGACCCTAATTAATAAGACGGTGTTAGAATCCGTACATTCTTCGGGTGTTCTGCTATTTGATGCGTGTAAAGCGATATCGAGTGGTAGAAAGCCGTGGAATGTATGTGGGGATCTTAGATGGGAGAGGACGTATGGGTCTAATGATAAATATATTTGTCCCAGTGGTAAAAATAAATATGTGAGTCCTAGATGCCCAAATAAAGACTATAACTTTTGTCCATATTGGTCTTGTGTGGGGTGGGCGACTTGGGGACAGACAGTAGATAAAGACATGATAGTGACTAAGTTGCCGACTAGCCCTTATTGTAAGTCTATGGAATGCAACCCAGTCCATATACTCATTAATAACCCCGACAAGTTCTTAGATAAGTTTCAGATATACGGGACGGGTTTAGATCCTGGGACATTATTGTTTATAGGAATAGAGACTGATACGGTATCCTCCCAGACTCATCAAGTATACCATTCCTTTTACGAAGAGATGAGTATAGATAATAAGATCCCCCATAACGCTAAAAACCTGTTCATTGACCTAGCTGAAAGTATTGCCGGTAGTCTTAATGTTACCAACTGCTATGTGTGTGGAGGTACTAACATGGGAGACCAATGGCCTTGGGAAGCAAAGGAGGTAATGTCCGGTTCTGAGGCAGTTGACCAACTAATATCTACACAAGCCGATTATCATTTGAGTGTTAGAGGTAGATCTGAGTGGAGATTAAAGACCTCCATCATAGGTTATGTTTGCATAGCAAGGAAAGGAATAATGTATAATACTTCTGTAGGAGAATTAACTTGTCTAGGGCAAAAAGCTTATGATGATGATACTAAAAATACAACTTGGTGGTCGGCTTCAAATGTCTCAGAACCATCTAACCCGTTTGCTAGATATGCCAATTTAAAGGATGTGTGGTTTGATCTATCCATCACATCTACCTGGAGAGCCCCAGCAAATTTGTACTGGATCTGTGGTAAGAAAGCCTATTCGGAGTTGCCACAGGACTGGGAAGGGGCATGTGTGTTGGGTATGCTCAAACCATCCTTCTTCTTGTTACCGATTGAAACAGGTGAGACTTTAGGTGTTAAAGTGTATGATGTGAATCATAGGAAGAAAAGGGGACCCATAGAGATAGGCGCCTGGGAAGATGATGAATGGCCTCCCCAGCGTGTCATGGATTATTATGGGCCAGCCACGTGGGCTGAGGATGGTACCTTTGGTTATAGAACCCCAATTTATATGCTCAACCGTATTATAAGATTACAGGCGGTGGTTGAGATTATCACAAATGAGACATCACAAGCACTCAATCTTCTAGCGAAGCATAATACCAGGATGAGGACAGCAGTGTACCAAAATAGATTAGCCTTGGATTACCTTTTGGCAGTAGAGGGAGGTGTATGTGGGAAGTTTAACCTGAGCAATTGCTGTCTTCAAATAGATGACGAAGGGCAAGCAATAGCTGAGCTTACTAGCCATATGGTTAAACTAGCGCATGTGCCTACTCAGGTATGGAAAGGGTACGATCCAAGTGGTTGGTTTGGTAGCTGGTATGAGTGGTTTGGAGGGCTTAAGGCAGTGGTAGGTGGAGTCCTACTGATTTTACTGTTGTGTCTACTCCTACCGTGTCTTATACCCTTAGTAGTTAGGTCTGTGCAAAGCCTGATAGGAAGTATAGCAGAGAGGAAGGCTGCTGCACAGATAATGGCGATATATAAGTATAAGGCTCTAGATCAAGGAGAACCAATGCAGGAAGATGAGTGTTAAAAGATTCACATCATAAGATAAGTCTGGTCTGGTTCATGGTAACCTGAGGTATATGCAAACCAAGGTTAAGTGATGCCTCAAGTAATTGTGAAATATCAGAGGCATCAAAGGGGGGAATGTGATGTAATTCCAGTAAAATACAAGTTTAGCAGGCTAAGATTGCCACAAGGCATATGTATGTATATGTGTTTGTAGTATCAGTTAGTTAATTACACGTAGCTAAGATACTGTTATCACTGTACTGACCAGGTGCAGGAATGTAAGAACTGGAATTACGCGTCCCTCTCCTTTGTATCAGATGAGCCACGTGGTTAGACCGGATGGATGAGTTTAGACTCTATTTATTAAATAGGTTAAGGGTATGTGTGGGTGTAGTTAATTGTGGGAGGAGCTACAGTGCTATATAAGGAATGTACTCTATGTATTCAGTACTCAGACTTTGCTGTATTTTGGTGACGCTAGTCCCTCTGAGTCCCGATCGGTGATCCAATAAAGAATCTCTTCCTTCCTGAAGAAACCTGTGTCCATCTCTCTGTGCTTGGCTTCCGTCAGTTTCTCCGGTATCAGTATATCCCCGCGTGCAGGCATGGGTGAAGGCGGTTGGTAGGCCTGTGCTCGGGGTTGCGTGTAGTACGCACATGGTCTCCGCCATCTTGTGTGCGGGCCACAGGCCACACGACAGCGGTGTCTCAGAGAGCTGTGGAGTCTGGCATGGCTTTGTTTGGACCGGGATCACCCCCCCGGTCCAGTGGGGGGGAAGCAGGACCGGGTCCGCAGGTTCTTCACGCGTGTTGGGCTCCGTCGGGCGGGATAGCGTTGCGGCGGCCGTCCGCTTCACTCACCGCCAGTATAGGTCCCGTCTGGTGCAGCGGGCCCCATCCTCCGAGGGACTAAAACTGCGAGAGCAAGCCTCTCCTCGGCTCGGGCAGCCCGGGTACATCGAGGGTCGCAGGGAATTGCCGGAATTTCTCACCAAAAGTGCGATTTGTAGGCTATTTGTGGCCCTGTTTGCAGGAGCTGAGCTGTCCTGCGACCGCTCAGCTCGGCGGCCCGGCCCCGCCCCCCACGAACGGCACTTTTATGGACTATATTATTGTTGTAATATGTTTTACTGTTTTAAAACACTAATATTTGTGTTTAGTGAAGTCTCCCGAGAATAACAGTACCCCCCATGTACAGGTTTCATGGTGTTTTGGAAAGTTAGAGAGTCACATATAAGGCTTGCATTTCATTTTTTTGACATTGAAATTTGCCAGATTGGTTATGTTGCCTTTGAGAGCGTATGGTAGCCCAGGAATGAGAATTACCCCCATGATGGCATACCATTTGCAAAAGTAGACAACCCAAGGTATTGCAAGTGGGGTATGTCCAGTCTTTCTTAGTAGCCACTTAGTCACAAACACTGGCCAAATATTCGTTTTTTGCTTTTTTAACACAAAAACAAATATGAACGCTAACTTTGGCCAGTGTTTGTGACTAAGTGGCTACTAAAAAAGACTAAACATACCCCACTTTCAATACCTTTGGTTGTCTACTTTTTCAAATGGTATGCCATTATGGGGGTAATTCTCATTGCTGGGCTACCACACCGTCTCAAAGGTAACATTACCAATCTGGCAAATTTCTATTTGAAAATGGAACGTTCTATATTTGACCCTGTAACTTTCCAAAACACCATAAAACCTGTTAATGGGGGATACTGTTGTACTCGTGAGACATCGCTGATTACAAATATTTGCATTGTTGTGCAGTAAAACCTAACAGTATTATGACATTCACAGCTAAAATGTCAGACGGAAATACAAATTTAAAAAAAAAATCTTATTTTCTCACATTTTTTTTTTAATTTTATTCATAATGAATTATATATTATGTTCCATATATGAATAGTTAATGATAAATTAAAGCCCTGTTTCTCCTGAACAAAATGATATCTAATAAGTGTGGGTGCATATAATATGAAAGAGGGGAATTACGGGTGAACAGACATATAGCGCAAATTCCAGTTTTTGTTTACGTTTTGTTTTGATCAGAACTATTGACTCCGTCCTGAAGGGGTTAACCCGTTAACGCCGTTACGGCGTTCCATGCCGTCCCCATTATAATGGGCTTTAAAGCCGTTGCGGCGGCATGGAACGCCGTAACGGCTTTGAGCCCCAGGAGGTAAGTTATACTTACCTCCGCCGCGATCCTCTTCTGGGGGGCTGCCTGACAGCCCAGGCAGCCCGCCCACGGCAAATGAGGCCCCCGGGGGCCATGTGATCGCTCTCAAAGAGCGATCACATGGCCCTCTATAGCTGGCTGTGGATCTGCCTGCAGGGGGACTGTCTAAAATATCAGACAGTCCCCCTGCTGGTAAGAAAGTATAAAAAAAGAAATTAAACATGTTAAAAAATAAATTGAAAATATTTTTATATATATATAATATGTATATATATTATATATATAATATATATACATATTATATATATGTAACGTCATACAAAGTGTATTTTAATACTAATATAAGTATATATATTAGCATTAAAATACACTTAGAATGATGTTACATATATATAATATGTATATATATTATATATATAATAGATGTACATATATATATTATATATATATACGTATAATTAAAATAATAAATAAATAAAATAATAAAATAAATAAATAAAATATTGAAACAAAATTTAATATAAATTATATATTCATATGTAATTTCATTCTAACTGTATTTTGTTATTAATATATATATATCGGTAACAAAATACACTTAGAATGACATTCTATATATATCTATCTATATATAAAATACAAATAACCGCAAATATATATATATATATAGATAAATACATATAATTACATAAAAGATTACATTAGTATACACGTAGAATTTAAATACATATATATGTATATATATTAAAATTCTACATGTATATTTAAATAATCTTTTAACATAATTATGTGATTTGATTAATTAAAATTTGATTGACATGCCTGACAACACAGGGAGAAAGTGCAGAGAATTTAATTTGCAAGCACTATATTTGACCCTGTAATACTCCACGACACCATAAAACCTGTACATAGGGGGTACTGTTTTACTCGGGAGACTTCGCTGAACTCAAATATTAGTGTTTCAAACTGGTAAATTGTATTACAACGATGATATTTTAAGTAAAAGTGATGTTTTTTGCATTTTTTTACAAACAAACGGCACTTTTATGGACTATATTATTGTTGTAATATGTTTTACTGTTTTAAAACACTAATATTTGTGTTTAGTGAAGTCTCCCGAGAATAACAGTACCCCCCATGTACAGGTTTTATGGTGTTTTGGAAAGTTAGAGAGTCACATATAAGGCTTGCGTTTCATTTTTTTCACATTGAAATTTGCTAGATTGGTTATGTTGCCTTTGAGAGCGTATGGTAGCCCAGGAATGAGAATTACCCCCATGATGGCATACCATTTGCAAAAGTAGACAACCCGAGGTATTGCAAGTGGGGTATGTCCAGTCTTTCTTAGTAGCCACTTAGTCACAAACACTGGCCAAATATTCGTTTTTTGCTTTTTTCACACAAAAAAAAATATGAACGCTAACTTTGGCCAGTGTTTGTGACTAAGTGGCTACTAACAAAGACTAAACATACCCCACTTTCAATACCTTGGCTTGTCTACTTTTTCAAATGGTATGCCATTATGGGGGTAATTCTCATTCCTGGGCTACCACACCGTCTCAAAGGTAACATTACTAATCTGGCAAATTTCAATTTGAAAATGGAACGTTCTATATTTGACCCTGTAACTTTCCAAAACAACATAAAACCTGTTAATGGGGGGTACTGTTGTACTCGTGAGACATCGCTGATTACAAATATGTGCATTTTGTTGCAGTAAAACCTAACAGTATTATGACATTTACAGCTAAAATGTGAGGCGGAACTACACATTTTTAAAAAATAAATAAATTTCTCACAGTTTTTTTTATTTTATTCATAATAAATTATATTCCATATATGAATAGTTAATTGTAAATTAAAGCCCTGTTTCTCCTGAACAAAATGATATATAAGTGGTGTGGGTGCATATAATATGAAAGAGGGGAACTACGGGTGAACAGACATATAGCGCAAATTCCAGTTTTTGTTTACGTTTTGTTTTGATCAGAACGTGCACTATTGACTCCGTCCTGAAGGGGTTAATATAATCAAGTATTGTTGTTTATAACTCTGCCTTAAGGTGGCGCTGTGATCAGTAGAACTCTATGATTCTCAGCTCCTGCTTTCTACCACAAATTGCGTACTCACTGGTAGAGTTGAAAGGTGTCCCGGAAGTGACACATACAGCATGGCAAAATAAGTGCAGATCCTAAGGAAACTGTGAAGTTCACGTGTATCAGGATTGTTTGACTTTATTTTGTAATAGGTGTATAGTGGCAAGTAGCAATATGAAGGAACAATTCAGGGAGACGGATGTGGCCAAAAAGATGTGAGTGATTCCAAACCTAATGCAATTATTAAATAATAATAAACCAGGTGACAGCTTCATACACTGCATGCTATTATGCTGAAACACCACAGTCAATATTTAATAGTATTTGTTAATTGGGTCCCAGACTGACCGTATTTTATATGTGCATGGTATCTTCATGGAAAGATTAATATATAAATACAAATAAATAAATCAGTGATGTTCTTCAGGATCTGGACCATTAAATCCAAAATGCAAGTTGTATTTTTAGGTGCTTTTATAATGGTTTAATTGGTAAAAGCTCCTATGCCTTTACAAAATATGTTTTTTAAGGTACACATCACAATTCTTGGAAATGAAACTAATGTACCAAATAAAGTAATTATTATAGTTTATAAAGCAAAGATGTGTGATGAATGTGGCATGTTTGGAGTGGTGAATGATGAATACTGCAATATACTACTGACAAGTACATAGTGATTAATACACTGATGGTATTGAATGCAAATAACTATGGTAGACTCTAATCATAAAACACAAACAGTATGGCAAATTTACTTGAATTCAACTTGATTTAGTAGGTTGCTAATATTTGCAAGAATATATATATATATATATATATATATATATATATATATATATATATATATATATATTCTTGTTGATGGTTATGAAATTTGTCAAAAAAGAATAGAATGCAGTGCAATATCCAGATTGGCAATTGGTTGATTTGAAATAATTTGTCAGGTATCAGAGATTACATTGATGGAATGTTAAAGGGACACTAT
Source organism: Pelobates fuscus (assembly GCF_036172605.1). Lineage (NCBI taxonomy): Eukaryota > Metazoa > Chordata > Amphibia > Anura > Pelobatidae > Pelobates > Pelobates fuscus. The sequence goes on from NC_086326.1 coordinate 95,808,227, forward strand.
AGTCACCTGAACAACTTTAGCTTAATGAAGCAGTTTTGTGTGTATAGAACATGCCCCTGCAGCCTCACTGCTCAATCCTCTGCCATTTAGGAGTCAAAACCCTTTGTTTATTAACCCTAGTCACACCTCCCTGCATGTGACTTGCACAGCCTTCCATAAACACTTCCTGTAAAGAGAGCCCTATTTAGGCTTTCTTTTTTGCAATTTCTGTTTAATTAAGATTTTCTTATCCCCTGCTATGTTAATAGCTTGCTAGACCCTGCGATGTGATTAAAGTTCAATTTAGAGATTGAGATACAATTATTTAAGGTAAATTACATCTGTTTGAAAGTGAAACCAGTTTTTTTTCATGCAGGCTCTGTCAATCATAGTCAGGGGAGGTGTGGCTAGGGCTGCATAAACAGAAACAAAGTGATTTAACTCCTAAATGACAGTGGATTGAGCAGTGAAATTGCAGGGAAATGATATATACACTAAAACTGCTTTATTTAGCTAAAGTAATTTAGGTGACTATAGTGTTTCTTTAAAGTGTTACTCCGAGCATCATAATCATTCCAGCCCGCTGTTGTCGTTACGGTGCGAGGAGTACTCTGGCCCAGTTCCCTGTTAATGTGGCAAACTGTTTAGCAACAGTTTCCCCACTTATCTGGGGTGTGATGCTCCCTGGTGGTCCAGTGATGCACTTCTGAAGGGCTGCAGAAGCCTCAGGTAACTACTCTCAGCCAATTAGTGCAATAAATGTTGCATAGAATTGACATTAGCCTGCTGGGATTTCTTGTTTCAGGCTGGCTGATGACACTGCGGGAGGTGGAGTTACACTTTTACCAACGGATGGGTTAAGTTCCAAATGTGCAGCATTTCAAAGAGAAATATTGCTCATACAGACCCCAGTCACCATGCTTAACTCCAACCAAAATCCAGTGTCTTAAAGGGACACACTAAGCCAGGGCTGTCCAACCTGCGCCCCCCCCCCCCCCCCCCTGTTGTTGCTGAACTACAACTCCCATGATTCTTTCAATTAAAAAGATAGCCAGGGAATCATGGGAGTTGTAGTTCAGCAACATCTGGGGGGGGGGGGCGCAGGTTGGACAGCCCTGGCTTAGATCATGCCCCTGCAGTCTTAGCTCAATCCTCTGCCGCTTTAGGAGTTAAATAATTTTATTTATTCAGCCCTAGTCTCACCTCACATGCATGTGACTTACAGTTTGAAATGAAACCATTTTTTATGTTGACTGTGTGAATCACAGCCAGAGGACGTGTTGCATAAACAAAAGTAAATGTGTTTTAGCTCCTAAATGGCAGAGAAATTAGCAGTTAGACTGCAGGGTTATGATCTATGCATTGAAACTGCTTCATTAAGCTAAAGTTGTTTTTTTTTTTAGCTTAGTGTCCCTTTAAAAACAAATTACTTGTTTTGGTTACCTTGTTATCCTGATGTGTCCATCCCTACTTCCAACAAAGAAATAAACAAACCATAAACTTCCCTCTGTTCCAGTTCCAATGCCAAGTTCTCCACTCAGCCCAATCCTCCTCTGCTGATGTCACTCTCCCTAGCTGCCAGGAGAAGGATGTAGCCGGAGGAGGACATGGCATGCTATCCATGTTGATGACAGGCATCCATTATGCACAGAATTGATATTATCCAACCCTAAACTCTTGTTCTGGGCTGGCTAATAACACCCCAATGATACTGCTGGAGGTGGAGTTACACCTCTGACAGCAGAGGGATTTTAATTGGTATGTGTAGTGTTTAATTGCGAAAGGTTGCTACTACAGACTTTAGGCACAATGACAACTTCAAACCACTGAATTGGTCATGGAGTTTGGAGTAACCCTTCAAAAACCACTACTTTGTATTTGATTGACTACTGGTCCTAAATTCACACAATTTTACAGCTTTGCTCAGAATTTGGAGAACTGCTATCAGAGGCATGGGAATTAAAACAAACAAATATATCTCAAGTGGCCCTCTAAGCTTCTTTTTCTGACTAGACTAAGGCCTCTTCCTAGATCGTGGATGTTGTGTTCTCAACCACTGTCCCCTTAGTGTCTCTCAATCTGCTCCCATAATGTGATATGCATGCTTGTTGTGTGTAGTGTGTGTGCAATGTATATGTATTGCTTGCTGTATGAAGTGGTCATGGTGACTGGAGTCTGTATGTGCAGCATTTTGCTTTGGAATGTTCCACATATAGAAATTAACATCATAGCTGCTGGAGATGTAACTTTACCAACGGCAGTCACATTAGCCAGTCCCTGACTGACTGTCAGTTCCTTGTCAAATTGGCATCTGGATTGGGTTTCTACTACTTTCAAAATCTTCTGTAGATGTGATGATTGAAAAGCTTCTGTCATTAATTTGATTGTCTCTCCTGTTAATGGTACATCAGAAGCCACATCTGTTTCGGGGTGAAGTCTGCAGAGCAGATGCGACAACAGGCTCACATTCAGGTGGTGAGCAAGAGTTTGTACAGCCAAGACAATAACCATTCACCCCTTCCATTTGGCGTTCTAGATCACCGCATGGTAAGCCTTATTAAATTATGCTATAATAGATCATTATGTAGCAAATGTCTGAAAATATTGATTTCTAAAGAAAAAGATCTAACCTGTGTTTCGACTGACTTTGTTTAAATTTGGTTGGGCTTTATTTTATGTTTATGTAATGTTTTATTCAGCCACTAGATGGTGATCATTCTGTTTGTTGCTAAGCTCTTTTTTTATTCGTCTATACTATATTTTACACCTAATAGTGTATTTAAACCACAATTTGACAGAGATACACTAATACACATGAGAAAAGAGTTACTGCTTGTAATCTCAATATTTTTTTTTTTTTGTATTCCTATGAACCTGGTTTATAGCTGTAGTACGTAAACCTTTTGTATCCCAATAGTGGTATGAGGCCTGAGTATATTTTAGGACCATCGACCCCAGTAGCAGGCATTGTGCAACCAGAAATCCCTTAGGGCAGGCATATTTAACTCTGGCAACCCTGATTTAGCTGAACTACAACTCCCATGTTTCTCTCGCCATCTATGGCATTTGTAGGCCTTCAGTATCCCGGGTTTCAGGTTTTGACACGACTCAGATATACCATATTGATAATGAGAAGTATGCCAAGGGTCATGTTATTATGAAAACATAGTAGAGTTTGCCAAATGGATAACAGCTGTGTTGATGTGTTTTAAGATTTCAGGGAAGTGAAGATTTAAGTGTGTGGAGAATTATTAGAGAAAGAACTATAAGAATGGAATCTGAATTAAAATTAAATGTAGGATAAAGCTCTGTGCTTACTGACTTTTTTAAACACAAATAGCAGGTTTGTATACCTTTTAAAAGTTGACCAGCATTTTTAATGTGGAGATACGATTGAGAAACCTTATTGGATGTGTGTGTGTTTTCTGATCTGTGCATTAGTTCATTAGACAGATGTATTCCCCAAAAATAATTAGTTTACCAATGTATAATTTAGGTTCTATAATTTCCCACAAAAACACGATATGTTCCAATCTGCCTGGGATGAGTAGGAGTTAAACTCCTGAGCAGTAGGTTGGCACATTTTAATGCTCACCAATCCCAGACAGCACTGGGACATTTATATATACACCAGTGCTCAGTCATTGTATATATGTGAAAAACACGTGTTTTTGTATACCTTTTTTGGAATTCAGGGAACAAGTGAAAAGGACCGACCCTGTCTAACATGTGGGAAGAACCTGGCAGATTGCCTAGGGCACTATGGATATCTAGACCTTGAATTACCTTGCTTCCATGTTGGGTATTTCAAAGCTGTGATTGGCATATTACAGGTAAGTACATTCACTATTCTTGCATACGTAAAAGCGTATAGTGTCTGCAGTCCCTGGTGTCAGCCTTCCATTCAGCATTAACCCCTTAAGGACAGAGATAATTGTACATTTTAACTGTGAAAGTTATAATGCTGTACGCTTTTAGTGCGAAAAATACACGTTTGTATGCTGTGATGCCCCCGATGTACGGGTTTCATTGTGTTTTGGAAAGTTACAGGGTCAAATAAAGAGCTTGCCCATTTCAGTTTTTACACGTTAAAATTTGCCATATTAATTTGCTGGGCCTGCCTATATTGCCTTTGAGACCTTATGGCAGCCCAGGAATTAAAATTATACCCATCATGGCATACCATCTGCAAAAGTAGACAACCCAGGGTGTTTAAAATGGGGTATGTCCAGTCTTTTTTTAGGAGTTTGAATAGGCTATTTCCCAAGTACATAAATGCTTTAAGTGACTAGAATATTTATGGCATGTACCTATACTGATGGTGAATAGATTGCTCAGTTTTCATGTTACTATCTTCCCTTAGATGATATGCAAGACATGCTCTCATATCATGCTGACTGTAGAAGAGCGGAAACAGTTCCTTGACAACTTGAAGAGACCTGGTCTTACTTACCTTCAGAAAAGAGGTCTGAAGAAGAAAATTTCTGAAAAATGCCGTAAAAAAACAATTTGTCTATTCTGCGGGACTTTCAATGGTGAGAAACTATGTGGAAGTTATTTGTAATTTTATTTTCACAGAATAGTGTTTACCAGAGTTCGAAGAAACTATGGAAACAACAACACTAATTTGGTTAAATTTGCCTGTTGAGTTGTTTTTTTCTAATTCTACATTTGTAGGTCGGTTCTTGTTAATGTTAAAATTAATCTCTGGTCTCTTATCAGGTTCAGTGAAGAAGTGTGGCTTGCTAAAGATCATTCATGAGAAGTACAAGAGCACAAAAAAGGTGGTGGATTCAGTCGTTTCTCACTTTCTGCAGTCGTTTGAGACTGCCATAGAGCATAACAAAGAAGTGGAGCCTCTACTTGCACGGGCACAGGTGAGATTGTCTGTCTGTTTTCTTGCCACTCCAGTTACAAGGTCCCTTTAATTAGGCTGGCTAGAGAAAGAGGAGAGCACACAGCACTATCCAGCAATCAAAACTGATATTGTGCAACCTCTCACCCACTCCCTTGCCCGGATTCAAAACTTTTCTGGACCTCTATCGATCTAATTCCTGGATCTGAAAATCTTTATGTATTTTTCTAATTTCATATTTTTTTTCCATTTCATTAAATTAACAAAAATACAGACTGTGAAAATCAATTCAGTTGTTATTTTACTCTATTTATTTTTGCATGTGTTTTAAATAATGTATATAGGATTAAACTGGCAAATAATTTGTCACTTTAGATACTAACATCTGAAGCTTGTCTTGTTTCTTACAGGAGAACCTGAACCCACTCGTAGTGCTTAACATACTGAGACGTATTCCTGCTGAAGATGTTCCATTACTGCTCATGAATCCAGACGCAGCCAGGCCCTGTGACCTGATCCTGACTCGACTTCTGGTTCCCCCACTTTGCATTCGCCCATCTGTTGTGAGTGACCTCAAATCTGGCACCAATGAAGATGACCTCACCATGAAACTGACAGAGATCATATTTTTAAATGATGTAATTAAGAAGGTGAGTCATCCAGTGCAATTCTTGTTATTTTTACATAGACTTTTTAATGTATTTTTTTATATATATATTTTTATTTTAAAACATTTTTTTATGTATTATTTTTTCTGCATCAGCTAGTTGCTTTGTTTTGCATGAAATTGCTGCACACACTCCCCAATCCTGACCACCCAGTAAAATGTTTTAGCCATATTTGGTGTCCCTACATATGCTTATTTAATGATTTCTTTAAATCCCGAATTAAAGAAAATCCTTGGAAACCACCATGTAGAACATGCATCATCTTATTGAGTAATTTCTGATTCTAAAACATGTAACAATCTATATACCAAATATCTTCAAGATAGTACTTTCTAGACTCACTTTGCCTTGACTCAATATCTGAGTAACATCATTGATCTTATAATTATTTTTTTTTGTAAATATGTTTTTATTTAATATTTTTCAACACATAGTATTTCAACATGGACGCGCAGGTCCCCTTGTTTACTTGTTATCGCATATACACTGTAAGGTACAATCCTTTAGGTATGCGGTAGCGGGTCGCATTATGAGATGTATAACATGTGCATAATGTACTCGCAGGTCCGGTGGTACATAGGCGTATATAAGCAATACTCTTATGTCTGATGGGGTACCATGTTTACGTTGGGTTTTCGATCCCTAAGGTTCACTTCTGTACCTTTCTTTTCCCTTTTCCAGCACCCACCTCAGGACCGTTAAGTGTTAGTGAGACTTGCAGGTCTCCATTTGTTCAGGATCCCCTCTAGACACGCATGTACCCGGTGGTATCGTGCCTAGTGTCCTATGTGACGGTGGAATGAGGTGTTGCCTCCCCACAATGATTCTATCAGAATCTGCTTTGCACTACGTACAGTGTTGATGAAGATAACATAGGGAATGTCCTGCGATCCCATTTTAACTAATAAACTTTGTAACAGGCTAAACCAATGGGCTTCCGCCCCATTTGCTGTGGCGTTTAGGTTCCTGTCTGCCGACCGGGCCATCTCCCCAGTCAGGGGGAAGAACTGGGGACTTGCAGTAGAACTGGGGACTCCTGCGTGTTCGGGAGGGTACCCGCCTGTCCCCACACAGATAATGTGAATGCATGTGGCCATAAGCCATTTTAGGTATTGCAGGTGACTATTCCCTGACGAGTATAATGGTTTAACCTCAGCAATCTGGCTGGGCATGCGCTCTGCATCTTGTGCACGGCAGTATGCCCCCGCGGGGTCAGTTTCCGTCCCACGCCCCGGGCTTCAGGGCACACGCTCTGCTCAGGACCTTTCGGGGGGGGAGGAGATAAGAGGGCGGAGTGGGGTGCCGTACACAGGAAGCGGGTGTGGGTCGTCCAGTTAGTCTCCCTGTGTCTCCTGCTGACGGTTGACAGTCCCTCCCCCCCCCATGGTCAGATACGTGGTCCGAAACGCCTCTGTGCCCACTCGCACCAGCCAGGGCATCTATGTGTGTCTGTGCTCGGTCTTGGGCAGTGTACCAGAGCTCTGTAACTCGCAGCTCCTCCATTTTAGTAAACCAGAGGGAAAGTGTTGGGATTGTGTCCTTTTCCCAGTACAGGGGTACAGGGAGCGTTTGTATCGTGGTGTAGGGGTTGTCGTGTGGTGCAGGAGGTAGGGGGCTGGCTTAAAGGGTGGTGTGTTGTCTGTGAACAGGGCCACTATGGAGGCTATTTTTTCCCAGAACGGTACTATGAGTGGGCATTCCCACCATATGTGGAGGAAGGATCCCTCCCCTCCCCCGCACCTCCAGCAGAGACCATCCGTATCTATGTGCATTCTCTGTAGGCGTTCCGGTGTCTTGTGCCACTGGTTCTCGGTGAGTGTTTAACCTATGGCGGTTTCCATTTGGACATGAAGGGGGGTGCCCCTGTTGTCGTTGTAGCATTGAGTAGAGGTAGGAGATGCTGTGGGGCATAGGATCCGGGTCCTGGCACAGTTGTTCAAATGGATGTCAGGGCGTTGGGGTATGGCGGCAATGTAGTTCTTAATTTGGGTGTAAACAGTGATAAAGAACAAAAACAGGAGGGGGGTGCTATATATATAAAACCACAGTGATATACTTATATCTGTACATAGGTAATTCTGTCAAAGATCTGCCGGATCGATCTAAAAACAAATAATGTACATAGCATAATACTGTATAACAAAATGGTGAATAGATATGGTCTGGTATTGGGTCACTCACGATCTCCAAAGCCTATTGTAGCAGGCTTAGACTGTAACAGCTCTTCATAAGGTCATGCAGTTAGCAGGCTTAGACTGTAACAGCTCTTAATTTGGGTGTATCTAAAGCCCGTCATGAAGGTGTGATTGGATGTGCCCGTGAGTGTCTGTAGTGGCAGGATTTTCCCGTTAGTGGTTATGTCTCGGAGTCTGGGTATGTCTTGTGGGAGGACGCAGCGGAGGTTACTTGGTCTTATCCCCGGTTTGAAATCAGGGTTGTACGCCAGGGGTAGTAGTGGGGATGGGAAGGAGGAGAGACGTAGTTTTCTCGCTTGTGAGTGCCATGTGGAGTGAGTGGCTGTAACGAACGGTTGTTGGGAGACTAGCCGTCTGCCGATGGTGGGGTCAAGCCACAGGAGGGCTGAGAGGGGCCGGCCCGCATGATGGGCTTCGATGGCCTTCCAGGGTTTGCATATCCCCTCCTTTGCCCATTCCAGGGCCCGTTGCATGTGGCATGCTTGGTAATACAGGCTCGTACCGTGCTGTCCCTGGCTTCTCTGTGTGGGACGAATCCTACCTGATCAGGTGAGATCAAGTCTGGTATGTGCGGACCCAACCTCGCTGCTAGTATTTTGGCGAACAAGCGTAGGTCGCAATTAAGCAACGAGATGGGCCGGTAGCCAATGCACCATTCGGTATCTCCCCCCTCCTTTGGTAACAGGGTGATGTTGGCCGCCAATGTCTGCTGAGGGATTGCATTTCCCTCTGGTATGGAGTTGAAGGCCGAGATAAATTGGGGGGACAAGGTCGCCAAAAAGGCTTTGTAGTATTCGATCGGGAGGTAGTCAGGGCCTGGGCTTTTGCCCGTCTTTGAGGTTTTGATGGCAAGGGCCAGTTACCCCTCAGTCAGTGGTGCCTCCAGGGCTTCCGCTGCATCCGAGGAAAGTTTGGCTTTTGTGTATCTAGTAAGGTATGAACTTATGCAAGATGCCCTCGATTTCAGGTCAGCTCGGAGGGTGTGTGAGGGGAGTGCATATAGGTCTGTATAAAAGCATGTTATTGCTGTGGCTATTTGGTCTGGCATGTGGCATAGCTGGCCCGAGGTGTCGCCCATGCGCGCAATATATGTCATGGAGCATTTTTTGTTGATCATTCTAGCAAGTAACCTGCCACATTTGTCTCCCTCCGCGTGGAAAAGGGATTTGGTGCCCTAGTGTACGATTGTCGCAGGACCCGTGCTAATTCTTCGCGTGCTACCATGAGTTCCCCTAGGAGTGTGTCATCCAGTGTTTGTTTGTGTGCCTGTGTCAGGTTCACTGTCTTGGTGGTTAGTTCTCGGTTCGTGTGTTCCCTTGCCTTTTTCAGTGCTGTTCTCTGTCCATGTTTTACTTTTGTTAAATAAGACAGGAGAACCTTTAGTTACTTTCTGAAGTGCTTTTTTTTTTTTTTTTTTTGCATTTATCTCCTTGTAGCACAGGATGACGGGTGCCAAGACCCAAATGATTATGGAGGATTGGGATTTTCTGCAGCTGCAGTGTGCTTTGTACATCAACAGCGAACTCTCAGGAATCCCTATGAATATGGCTCCCAAGAAATGGACGCGTGGGTTTGTCCAGAGATTGAAGGGAAAGCAAGGTGAGCTATTCTGACTACATCGTTACAACATTTTTTTAAAAAAACATTTTTTTTGTCAATCTTTCTTTTATTAAGGCATGCGAAATGGGTTACAGAATAAAGAGTGGGAAATGTACGAGTGGTAAACAATATAGGGTTAATACATCGTTAACATTGATGAGTTACATTTCCTGTTTAGTAATGCCTCATTTTTGGTTTTATGTCTAATGAAAACATATTATAAACAGAAGCAGTGCCTGTCTAAATAGACTATTAAGAGTAATACTAGGCTATGCAAGGTCTTGGACATGGTACACGTTGTACTGAAGCTAAGCTTGTGACAATACGATTAATGTTGAAAAACCTAAGGTATGACATTGCGCATCTCGGGATACTAACTTGCTATACCTATAAGTGATAACGCAAGACACAATAGCTATTAATAATATGCAAGTAATTATCCTGACCTGGTGATACACAACTATGTAATGCTTGGGGGGGGGGGGGGCATAAGATTAGTTGTGTAGTAAGGTGAGAACATATTGCAATGAAACAGCAGATTGGATCATAAAATCCTACAATTGCTATGGAAACAATCGAACCACTATATGTATTAAGGTAAGGCCAGATACGGCCTAAAAATAGAAAACCAAAGAAAATATAATGAAAAGTCAGCCATTGTCCACTTCTGAGCAGGAGACGAAGGAGGCTACCTTCCACATGTCCACAAGGTGTTTGTAGCTGTGTTAGAGGCCTTTTGTTTTATAAGCTCGCTCACTGAGGAACAATTCAGATTTAAGATTATTGCGCTGTCACTGATTGTACTGCCGTTTCTTCATGGCCGTGTATGACATGTGCAGCTGTTTCATGTTATTTGTTTCACAGCAACAGCATTGCGATAAGGAGGAGATGTCCTCCTCTGTTGCTTTAACCTAGTCAGCAATAGCTTTAACCTAGTCAGCAATAGCTACCTCCTCCTGGACCACCGCCAGATCTGCTCGAAAAAAAGTCCTGGATAGTGACCATAAGGTCCATGATGTCGCCTTATGTAGCTGGGGCCATCTGGTGCTCTGTCTGTAGGTGAGTTCCCGGCTGTGCAGCCTCTGGTATAGGGTCAAGAGCATCCAACAATTCCTCGGAGGAGGATGAGCTGGGATTTTCAGGCTGCTCTGACGTCTTTGGCCTATGCCTCGCTTGAAAGAGTTGAACATTCTCTGGTTACCGTCCCCGAGAGGGTCTTAAGCTTTTTGGATATCTGGGACCCCTTGGGAGTCGGATTGCGGCAGTGCTGGTAATGATTTTAGGTATTTTAGCCAATGAATCCGCAGATATGCAACCACTCTCTGCACCTCCGCACCCCACCATTTAATAATAAACTGTAGAATTTTTAGGTGAACATGGGCTTGCATGCATTCTATAATTTATTTTTATTTTTATTTTTTACTACCTACAAGCAAAACATATTAGTGCACTTATGGTATTAACGGCACACCCCATCCTCATAATAACTTTAGCTTAATCAAGCTATTTTGAGGGCAGGGGTGTCTTCATTTAGGGATTAAACTGTTTTGATGCTTTAACCCCTTAAGGACCAAACTTCTGGAATAAAAGGGAATCATGACATGTCACACATGTCATGTGTCCTTAAGGGGTTAATGCTTGATTTTGGTGCCGGACACCTTGCCACAGTAAACATGCAAAACATGTAAATCGTGGTCACATTCAAATAAAACATATGTTTTGTGAACATTCAGACATTCTCATTAAACATTTGTTTGTAAGACTGTCACCATCTCTACAGCTGTAGATGTGCTTGATGTTAATCTGTCTCCCTATAATTGTCTGCTACAACATTGTCTGATGCTTCATTTAAATTCTGTGAAGAAACAGACGCACACATATCCAGTGTGACACATAGCTTAAAACCAAAACCAGTAATTAAAATAACATGTACGTATAGCCTCCTAGTTATAAGTTACAACAACCATGCTGGTTTATCTCCATTATGTAGTAAAGTGTACAGTTTTGCAAATAATAAATCTAATTCTTTTTTATAAGCAGTTTATGAACCCCTGTCTTTAGTTAAAAAAAAAAATAAGGGAGAGAGAAAGTGTAATGAGTTAAAAGGTACCATGTAGAGCCCAGAGCCAGGGATTTTTTTATTTTTGTAATTTGAAGAATTGTTACAAACTTGAAGTAGAACATAAATTTCAAAAAGTACATCCTTGTTGCCATGCTGCAGTGATGCAATGCAAGGGTCCAGCAAGATGAGCTGATGTGGCATTGGTGTCATCCGGTGGCTGTAGGGGTTGTGTGGACAAAATAAAATATAACTTATCCTTCCCGTGGTCGATTAATGGATGGAAATATTGCGCCTAATTCCTTTAAATATGTTCATACATCCCCTGAAAAATTTACCCATGTGAAACAAAAAAAAAACAGCATTCATTTCTTTTCTGCATGGCTTTCACTTCTAGTAAATAAATTATGGTATTAAAAAAAAAAGCTAAACTAAAAACTATGGGGAAAAACAAACCTGTTCCTTACAGTGTCACTTTGACCACCCATTCTCTTTCAGGTCGATTCAGAGGAAATCTCTCTGGTAAGAGAGTAGATTTCTCTGGACGTACTGTGATTTCTCCTGACCCAAATCTCCGAATTGACGAAGTTGCTGTTCCTGTCCATGTAGCTAAAATATTGACCTTTCCCGAAAAGGTTAGTGCTGACAGGGCTTTTTCTTTCAGTCTGTAATTGTAAATATCGAGATAACATAATGGCGAAAATGGAAAATAAAAACCGCATGTAGCTTATACACTTCCAGAAGCTAAAACGTAGGTGTGTTTTTGGTTTTTTTTCCATCAAGAAAAGTCACACTCTTTACGCAAGCGTGTTTGGGGGTGTAGAATACACATTTACTCTCCTGTTAAGGCTACATTTAAATAGTTTCCTAGTGCTCAATCATACTACTGCTAACCATGTCCTTTTAAAGTGATTCTAGTTTGAGAATCCCTACAAAACCATCACTTACTTCAAGCCACTAGTTACTCTATTTTAGACAAAAATGGATAATGTGGATGAGATTTTCATTCTTCTCCTTTCTGCTTTGTATAGGTAAACAAGGCAAATATCCACTTTATGCGGAAATTAGTGCAGAGTGGGCCAGATGTTCATCCGGGAGCCAACTTCATTCAGCAGAGACACACCCAGATGAAGAGGTTCCTTTTTTATTTGTGTTATATCCAGTTGTGTAAACTCCTATACAAAAGTGTTATGAAATTGAAAACATGTTTATATGTAATTCCCCTTGCTAGACATGCTTTACTATGGTCCAAGGTTTTACAATTTGGGACTAATCTAATAATTATACTGTTTTGGACAATTAGTCTTGACTGGTTTTGGGTGGTCAGATGTGGCCTGGTCTGTGATGTATCTAAAGGCACAAATAGACGTGCTTGGGTGATGATAGCACGTTCTAAGCCTATATATTCCTGCTGCCACAGTTTGGAATTAGAGTTCTATAGTTCGAGCCACCTGTGAGTAATTGAGATATGCTGGCCACTATTTAACTCTTAATCTCATCAGGGCACCAGAACATATGCCTCAATGTCATGGTTAGTAAGGACATATTAATCCCCATTGACTTGGTTTTAACGGATTGTTTATATAGTGAATACATAAACACTGACTGTTCTCTCTTGTCCATTATTATTGGGTAGATTCTTGAAGTATGGAAATCGTGAGAAGATTGCTCAGGAACTGAGGTTCGGAGACATTGTGGAGAGGCACCTTATAGATGGAGATATAGTTCTCTTTAACAGACAGCCTTCTCTGCACAAGCTCAGCATCATGGCTCATATTGTGAGTGACCGCAATGAATATGCATATTTAATATTAATATAATTAATATATTCTGCACTTTTTGCAGAAGTGATGGCAGAAGGCTTGAGAATGCTCTGTCAGTGTATCGCTTACTAGGGCGATATATGAAGCAAGCCTTTTCAATTGTTTGAGTTCTGAATTGGGCTCTTTTAAACACTGCAATTTGTGGGGGAAAACACGCCAAATGCATAAACTGTCTGCGTCTGTGCACTTTGTTTGATCTTTGCAGGCCCGTGTTAAACCACACAGGACATTCCGCTTCAATGAATGTGTCTGTACCCCTTACAATGCTGATTTTGATGGAGATGAAATGAATTTACATCTGCCCCAGACAGAGGAAGCCAAGGCCGAAGCCTACGTGTTAATGGGAGTAAGTAATTCTGACTAGATAATTACAGAGTAGATTGTAGTATGTTCCTCAGAAAATTGATTGTTGAATTTAAAGGCACTTTCTAAAACTGGTCAGTTCTTCCCTTTTTATTCCTTTTGTATCTGTGCATTCATATGGGCAGTAGTGAAAGTGGAGTTGTAGGGGGTTACCGCCAGAGAGGTTTTTGGGTCTATATCTGTAGCTCTTGACCCAGTATTAAGGCTCCTGTGCAGTAATGTCAGTCTGTATAATGGGAAACCCCTTTTACAACGCGAGTGTAAAATTTGTTAATAGATGATTGAGACTGTACTTTGTCTCTAATACCAGGTAGGTATTAGAAGACATACAGGATGTTGTAAGTGGGCAGTCATGATTGTAGTTGTACTTTTAATTTATTTGTTTATTTAATGGTGAGAGTTGTGTTTTTGTTTTGTTTTTTGTTGGTTTTTTGCTCAGTAATTTCTGGCAAACTATAATAAGCTTTTAGGACTAAATGTCTTCTTTTTCCTCTCACTAGTGTGATTTTTATCTTTTGGTTTGTTTTTTTTAGTATTGGGTAATCAAAATTAGACATTAACATTAATTTTTTACACTTATGTTTCAGACTAAAGCCAACCTTGTAACACCAAGAAATGGAGAACCTCTGATAGCAGCCATCCAGGATTTTCTCACAGGTCTGTGCAATTAATGATTTAATAATTCATATTCTGTAGTTCTCTATGCAATATCCAATAAGTTAAGAGATAATATCTATCACACTACTAACCTCTCCATCACCAGCTGCCTACCTCATCACATCAAAGGACACATTTTTTGACCGCTCAAAGACCTGTCAAATCATTGCTTCTATTCTGGTGGGGAAAGATGAGAAGATTAAAGTTCGACTCCCTCCTCCTACCATTCTCAAGGTATGCTTTTGTCAAGTAACATATAGGTGTAGCAAGTTGTGCTAGAGAGAGAATTTTATTTTTCTCTCATTGATTTCCATTTCTTTAGCCTGTGACACTGTGGACGGGGAAGCAGATTTTTGGTCTTATCCTTCAACCCAGCCTTGATAATCCTGTCCGTGCCAATTTACGGACTAAAGGCAAGCAGTATTGCGGAAAAGGAGAGGATCTTTGTTACAATGATTCATGTAAGTGAACATTAGCTACTTGTTCTTAACCTAACATTTAATATGCAGGTATGTTTGATATACTTTTATTGCATAAAATCTGTTGCAACAAAACACACTCACTAAATATTTTCTCCTACTGGAATTTCCAGTTTAGTTTTGTCCTTTTATAAAGGTGCTTGAACAAGCTGGACCCCCAAATATCTTCTCCATTAAGTGAGATTGTTTGATTATAGTTTTCTAGCTTGGTGCCATCTTTGGCAAGAATGGTGACATGGGATTAAGGGATATATTTTTTTCCAAATTATTTTTACTTACCAGCCTGAGTAATCCTCTTCTGAATGAAACCTCTGACTCTTTCAGGTTGTTGCTTTCAAGGGGAATATTGGGACGCAGATGTCAGGCTGCCAATAGTGTAACATGAGGGAGTGGAGTGACCACCCAAACATGTTTGTCCAGATGTGGGCCACAGTGGACATAACTCATAGCATAGTTTTATGCCAGATAATGTTCGCTGGATCAGTTGGTACCCTTCGATAGATGCCGTAATGGTTCCATGGGACTTCAGGCTAATTTATCTAAAAACTCACTCAGTTCATGGCATGGAACCACCAGAAATCTGATTATCTTTATTACTCTGTCATAGCCCCACAGTTCTTGACACTTGGATATGATCAGGATGCCCAAGTGAAAACCTTCAACATTCTCTTGAGCTTTACTTTGTACTTCAAGATCTGAATCTTGAGATCCTGTCTTTTATAGTATGGCCCACATGTGCATAGCTTGGCAAGGTAAAATATGTTTGGCAATTAGACAATATTATTAACATCTTTACTCAAACAAGAAAACTATAGACTTTTTTTTTTTTTTTTTTGATAAGCCACTATTGGACAGGACTGTGGCCCACTCTACTAGAGTACTGTCAACTTTTCTGCACTTTCCATTTTTGAATAGATCTATCAACCATTTGGCAATGTGTTTAATGTTATGTTTGTTACATTACTTTGCCTGGAAAAGTTCCACTTTTTTTCTCTTTGTATAGACGTGCTCTAAATCCACCCATTTGACCTTTTTCGGTGTAAAGGGACACTATGGTCAACAAACCGCTTTGGCTTAATGAAGCAGTTTTGGTGTATAGATCAGGACCTTGCAGTCTCACTGCTCAGTTCTCTGCTATTAGGAGTTATATCACTTTGCTTATACAGCCATAGCCAAACCTCCTTGCATGTGACTTACATAGCCTTCCTAAACACTCTCTGTAAAATATTATCTAATGTTTATACTTCCTTTATTGCAAGTTCTGTTTCTTAAATTTCTTCTTCAAGTTCAATTTCTTATCGCCTGCTCTGTTAATAGCTAACTAAATGTTGTAGTAGCCTCCTGTATGTAATTAAAGTTCAAATTACAGAGCAGGAGATAAAAATGTTTAAAGTAAGTTTACATCTGATTGAAAATGAAACCATTTCGTCTTCATGCAGGCTGTGTCAGTCACAGCCAGGGGAGGCATGGCTAGGGCTGTATAAACCAAAACAAAAAGTGATTTATCTCATAAATGGCAGAGGCATAATCTATATACAAAAACTGCTTCACTAAAGAGAGACACTATAGGCACCCAGACCACTTTCTCATTGAAGTGGTGTGGGTGCAGTGACCCTGTCCCTCTTAGTCCTGCAATGTAAATATAGCGTTTTTTTGAGAAACTGCAATATTTGCATTGATAAACGCTAGTGGAATTCTTAGTACTACAGACAGCCACTAGAGGCTCTTCCTGGAGCCTGCATGTGGACATCCAGCGTCAGAGAAAACCCCGTAGGAGGCAATGCTTTCCCATAAGGGAAGGCCTAATTGTGCGCGACCCTCGCTACGCATGCACATTAGATCCCAGCCATCGGATATCTAATCAGTGATGGAATCAGCCAGATGGTGGGGGCCAGAGGGCACTATTGTGTTGGGGATACAGATTTGTAATCCTAACACTACATTTTCCCTTTTAGCTAAAGTTATTTTAGTGACTACAGTATCCTTTTAAGTACTTAATGCCATGTGTGTAAATAACGTTTTGGATATTGATGACCATTTAAATTAGAGGAAAAAATTGTATACTTGGCAGTAAAAACATTTTCTGTTTTTTTTTTTTTTTTGTACTTGTTTTGTTTGGATGCTGATATCTTGAGTTATACATCAGTTGTACCACATTTCCCGAAATTTACCTTATTGCTCCTTTCTCTTCTCTTCTTTCTTATTCTATTTGATAAACAGGATGAATCAATCTAGGTATGGTTTGAACCAGACACGTTTCACATTGATATGAATTTAGAAATGCCTTTGGAACAGATCTGTTCACGGTTGTCTTTTATGTTTCTGCAGACGTGAATATTCATAACAGTGAACTGATGTGTGGCACCATGGACAAGGGAACGCTGGGATCTGGCTCCAAGAACAACATATTCTACATCCTTCTGCGAGACTGGGGGCAGATGGAAGCTGCCAATTCAATGTCACGCTTGGCAAGACTGGCACCAGTTTACCTTTGTGAGTATGCAATAGAATGTTTAATTTTTTTTTCCTTGCATTCTGCAGACAAGTATTTGCAACAACACAAGTTGGACGACAGGAACAGAGTGGGTTGAGGGCCTTGCTCAAATGAGCTTACATTCTAATATTTCAGTGATAAGGTATAAGTGGAAGTCTCTTCTATTTACTATTATAAGGGCTCTTTACCAGTAGATCTGTGTAACAATGAAAGAATTTTTCAAAAACGATGTAACTGTGTTTTGAAGTGTTGCTAAATTTGAAAGTGTTTACATACACCAATGAGTAGATTCGTTCACTTTGGAAAAGCTCTGATGATGTCATTGTTGATGATCCCGCAGCCAACCGTGGTTTTTCTATTGGTATTGGGGATGTCACACCAGGACAGGGGCTGTTGAAGGCCAAACAGGATCTTCTAGATGCTGGATATAAGAAATGTGATGAATATATAGAGGCTCTAAACACAGGCAAATTGCAACAGCAACCTGGGTGCAGTGCGGAGGAAACTTTGGAGGTACGTGATTTGTTAAATAACATTACAGATCCAATATCCATTCTTCAGTGTAGGTCTGGCATTTAAGACAACCTATATATTAAATTAAAATATATTTGTTGTTTATGTTGGGGGGATTCCAGGGAAATGTTTTGTTACAGTCTTCCTGCCATGTTACTAGAGCATAGTAGTTAGTAGTTACTGTGTTGCAATATTGTGTGTGTTTTACCTTTTACTCCTGCAAGTCTTTTAAGTGAATAATTTTTGCTCTGCTTGTTTGTGTTTTTCTTTCCTCTATCCTAGGCCCTGATCTTGAGAGAGTTATCAGTAATCAGAGACCATGCTGGTAGCGCCTGTCTAAGGGAACTGGATAAGAGCAACAGCCCACTCATCATGGCCCTCTGTGGCTCCAAAGGTAGTATCGTAGGTTCTTCTTCAATTAAATGCACAGCTTTTGTGGTAAGATAGAAACGTAACTGAAGTTTTCTGAAAAACGAATCCTTTATGAATAACTGCAACGGACCATTTATGATTGTACTGATTGTACAGACTTTTGCGCATGTCAGCTAAAGCATGCCCCTGATAGATTTATTTGAAAACTAAGGATACCATACGTATTTTGTTCCAAATCTTTCATGCCTTTGCCTGAACAGAGTGCCTATCGATTTATAGTGGGATCTATGCTCAGATTTTCAAAAAAAAATTTGAAGTTGGTTAACTTAAGGTTCCATTTAACAATTGAATCACTGGCATCATAAGGTGTGATGGACTAAACCCTATATGATGGTTAAGGTATCTGTGATACAACTTAACAGAATACTGTAGGGTAAAACATTTTGAAAAGTTTCACATGTATATCATTCGTATCGGGGATTATCACGGTGCAGTTTTAGTTCTTTGTAAATAGTTTCTCATTATATACATTTTATAGCATGCATTTTTATTTAAATTCGCATGTGGATGTCATTGTCTTCACTTTGACGATATCATTGTCTTCTCTCCACAGGTTCCTTCATTAACATATCCCAGATGATTGCTTGTGTTGGCCAGCAGGCCATCAGTGGCTTTCGTGTCCCTGATGGCTTTGAGAACCGATCCCTCCCACACTTTGAGAAACATTCAAAGGTGACACAATAACACTGCTTAATGTGTTCTTTAAAACAGCTGTTTTGTTTTTGGTTTTTTGTTGTTGTTAAAAAATCTAGAATGAGATCAGGATAAATCTGGTCTGGTAAGCCTCAAGCTGTGTATATAATAGTGTTAAAGTGATATACTTATACATACACAACCCTCTACTATAATTCAGTGGTGTCTTTGTGTAGAAGAGATTAGAAAACCGGTGGAGCGAATTTCTATAATCCGTCATAGATATGATAACATTTAGCTGTTTGGACCATTTGGAATTTAGAAGTTCTTCAATCATGGCAGAATATATACAGACACGTGTAGCTCCCATTCATATTTGAATATCAGCACATATTTTCTAGTCTACCTGTAACTTACCTGTGAGGTTTCCTCCCAATCTCATTCAAGTTCATGGTTCCTGATATCTAGTATAATAACCTCACAGTTTTACAGTGTTTACAATTTATTTGACTAACATTGTTCGTATATAGTATTTGGGAGACTTCTTTATACACCATCTTATGGGGCACTTAATCTTTCATATAACAGCTGTTGTTTTGTAGCATGTATGACACCATTTGTTCATATTCACGTTACTGTCTACTTTCTGACATAATTTACCCTTAGAAGGTACATCATACTATGCTCCCCTTATCTTGTTGTAGTACAGTCTAAAAATTACACAAAGAAAAGGTCCAGTGTTGGGTGACAAAAAGTCGCCTAGCCACCTGCAAGTGCCTCTAGTGGCTCTCTGGTAGAGAGCCACCTGAGGTTGAGTTAAACCTGCAAGGTAATTATTGCAGTTTATCAATACCTGTAAAAATTGCCATTGCAGGCTTAAGCTGACAGGGACAGTGCACCTAGACTACTTCAATGAGCCATAGTGTTGAATATTAGTCATAGACCTTAGCAACTGGAAGTTTCACGTTCAGCAAGCTCTGATTTAATCTCCGTTTGTTAATGAATGGGCTTGAAGTAATCATTTATTCCATATTCGCACCTGAGGATTTTATTTTTGCTTCTTTGTTTTTGAAACCTACTTTTATTTAATTTGTAGCTTCCAGCAGCCAAAGGTTTTGTGGCCAACAGTTTCTATTCAGGTTTGACTCCTACCGAATTCTTTTTTCACACCATGGCTGGACGAGAGGGTCTGGTGGACACTGCTGTCAAGACAGCAGAAACTGGATACATGCAGGTAAGATAGAAACCATTCCCTTAAATTGGATTACGGACTTTGGAGTCCTTATTTATCTACATGTTATGTCTACTCAACCCTGCTTGGTGGTCTACTTTCCAATGTAATTCCTGAAAAACGGTTTCACTGTAAATTTCTGCATACTCTGCACTTGTTCTACTTCAAGCACAGTGACCAATAAAAATCATTAAAAAAAAAAGAAAAGAAACCATTCCCTTAAATTTGGTGCTGAAAATGCTTTTGTTTTCAAATTATCGGCCTCTTTTCCACTTTCAAATCCCTTCGGCTCAGTAACGAAATTCTAGAGCTGAAAAGTGGTCTTTAGAATGATTCCCGACCATATTAAATTGTATGTTCCACCCAGTACGAGATGTCATAAACCAAGTGCAGAGCAATAACAAAAAAGATTGGGGGCACACCCGAAAAAGGCATTCTACAGGAATGGTGCTGCCGTTGTGGCCAATATTCATACGTGATACAAATTAAGTTACGGCACACACATAAAAATACACTAATAATGTTATCAGGCTACTTAATTCGCCCATCTAAGAAAACAAATATGGGGATTCACTTCCACCACGTGGCCATATTGTGTTAAGCCCACAACTATGTCACAGTAAACCCAATATCGGTGGGTCCTATACTAATTCCTAATGTGGCAGACAAATTAAATAGTACAAAATAAGCCAAAGTGTATTAAGTTAATCTATTGGAAGAGCTCTGTGAGTATACAAAATTAATGTGGTAAAGCAATTAAAAACCGTGTCAAGACTATACAATTAAAGTGGATGAATATACTCACAATGCAAATGAATATGTGCTAAATGAAGTAAACCAAGTGCAGGGCAGCAGTATATATATAATTTATGAATAACTTTATTACTCCATTCTGGCTGTGTTTGACTCAAATCAGCGGGGCTGTGTATATTCTGTGCTACCACATACAGTGTAAAATTCACAAGGGTCCATTTTTAAATGTCTGTTTTGGCAAGCCTAACTCATAGTGGAGCCAAGTAAATTCTCCTGTTAAGGAATACAGCTGCATAATTGTTTACAGCACTGGTTCAGGGATGACATGAACTTGTCAATGTACAATCCCATCTCAGAAGATTACTGTCCAATTTCATTCCCTAAGGGGCTTACATCTCTACAGGTTTTCAGTATAATTCTAAATGGGCAGTGTAGGTTAAACATGGTCATGTTTGGACAAGCACCACTCTGCTATAATTGCATTGCTGGACCCAATCCATTTGATGGTTTAACATACATTTCCATGGACACGTTTCAAATTAAAATTGTATGCCTGGCTTTAATAATATATAAACTTTTGACAACCCTTCTTAGAGTTGGCTGCATTATGTTTTGTTGTTTTTTATTTTATTTAGAAATACGTGTGCCATTTGGGGAAAAATGAAGTCTTCTAATACCGTTATTTATTTTTAAAAAGGGCCTCTTTGCTTCTGACAGGAAAGTGAGATATTAACATAACACGGTGCGCAGTTAAACACATCGCAAAAAAGTGGAACTTTGTAGTTAAATCATTTTTTAATGACGGAACACTTCAAAGTTACAGTTGAACTTTACTTTCAGAGCATACATTTCCACTTTGTTTTTAATAACCTAGGATTTAAATAGTTGCAAACAGTGTAACTTTAATCAAATGTGTTTATTTAACCCCTTAAGGACACAGCTTCTGGAACAAAAGGGAATCATGACGGAATATTTCTGTCATGTCCTTTAGAGGTTAATAAACTTGTCAGAACATGCATAATAAGGATAAAATCTAAATTTAGTATCCATCACACGACAGAAAATTCCCATGTCCCCTCCCCTCCCACCCCACCCCCAATCCTGTGGACTGATTAGTGTCCTTTCAGTGTGACTATACAATGTATATCACTGGGTATTCAAGTGAGAATGGACTACAGACCATGGGGAGGTGGGAATATGGGCTACAGATTTGAGGGTTGCAAATACAATCCTGCATTCACATACACTTTTTTTTTTTTTTTAATTCTTTATTTTGGTTGCGCAGGTGAGTACAATAACAATACAGACGCCACAACAGCGCACTCGTGTATACCAAACATTCAAAACAGTGGCATGGGCATTAGCGCATTTTTTTTTTGTGATTACAGGCTTATTTCAAAAGTTGAACTCACAACATTGGTAGAAACAATCATATATGCTAAGAGTCATAGGCTTTATAAATTCAATGTTATACACTAACTTAGACGTTGTGTTGAGGGCAGGTAAGTAAATACGTCAGGTCAGACAGTCCGGCAGTATGGTGTTTAGAGAGCTGCTAGTTAGCACAGTATGTTCAGTTAGTTCCTAATCTGTCCTGCCTCGATTATGTTAGTAGATATGCTATGAACATGCAGGTTTTCATAGTTGTACCAGTAGCTAATAATCAGGCACACTCAATTTTTGAGGAATCCAATCTGCAAACATATTTAAGCACAGCAGCGGTCTGAGTGTGATGATGGTTAAGTAGGTTAGGCCAGGATATTCAGGTGGAGTAGGTACGGTACACAGAAAATAAAACCCAAATAAGAAACCTATTGCCTACATTTGTGGCATACTGTCCACTATGCACGATTGAGACCTCACACAAAATGGGCCTAGGGAAGACAAAACAGTGTTACATAGGCTAAACAAGCTAGGCAGGCTAAACAATACCTGAGTGATTATAAGTGTACATGTCAATTCTGTAATATTTAATATTAACAGGCGAAGCCCTACTATGCAGCATAACTTCGGCTTAAAGTGTTTTATTAAGCTGCAAACCGGCTAGATCTATTCGTCGATTTGGTAATATCATGGGATAGACAGGCTTACTCAGGTAACACTAGTTGATTACCCAGGCTAGTGCTAAGCGCCAAGTTTATAGTAGCGATGTGCGCGAGGCCCAGAGGTAACCCTCAGAGAGGAGCCGGACACCTATCACCTAGCCCATGAAAAATCAGCGTATATCTGAACGGGTCCCCTGCAGAGGTGTCTAGCCGGAGTGTGATATAGCTAAGCCGTTATGTGTGGGTAGGCTAATTAAACAGTACGTTACAAAAACAGATCATAAACTTTCTATCATTCGCCTGTCGTGGGGATGTGGGGCATGAAAAATCAAAATTAAAATTAAAAATTGGCAGGACATAGTCCTCAATGGCTGCATTGATGTGATAGCATGACAGCAGTCCAGGCCGCCGTGCGGCAGGGAGAGTTAGTGAGTGTCAGCCTACACCAATGTTCGGCTCTGGCCGGGCACATACCGAAAAGTCCCCTGGGGTCTTGGCATCGCCGATCATGGTTGCTGTTCTAACAGTAACGGCAGGTGTATGACAGGAATTCCACCTAGTCTATGCTCCAATATTAGGTATATACAACGTGTGAATTAGGCTGAGAGCAACACAAATTATGCCTACATGAGAGAGGGAGAGGAAATAAACATGAGGGAGAAACAAGTTGGGTGCCATGTAGGCATGCAAAATAGGTGGCAGGTAATCTAAGAGCAGGTCTGATGCGTGCTTTGGGGCGCTATACTAATGTATAATGACTCATGGAGGTGCTGAAACAATTGGCAGTTAGCAGTAAACATTTAGTTGACAGTGTATATTACGTGAAAGTTCAATCTCGTCGGAAAGTCTCTTTTTAAGAGGTTGCAGTGTAGCATGGACAGCGTCCATAGAAAAAGAGGCTTCAAGGTTGTACCCCATAAATGTCCTCTGTTTAGGTGGTGACCGCGGCATATGTGACTGGCGTGAGGTTCCGAGGAACGAACGGGGCGCTGGCTGCCGGGTTCCAACTGTGAGTCGGAGTGGTAGTGGCTTTGGGGCCCGCCTGGAGAAGTGAGTCGCATGTTAGGCCCAAAGTCTGTAGCAGGTCTGCAGCATCCTGTGGGTCGTGGATTTGGTGGATTGTTTCCCCACGCTGCACTTGGAGTGAGCTGGGGAACCGCCAGCGGTATGGAATGTTATGTTGCTGGAGTGTGGTAGTGAGGGGTCGGAGTGATCTTCGCCACGCCAGGGTGCCCCCTGACAGGTCCTCGAAGAATGTCAGCTTTGCGCTCTCAAATTGTAAGGGGGTTTTTCCCCGGAGGGCGGTTAGGACCGTTGCCTTGTCTGCTCCATTTTTAAAGGTAAGTATAGTGTCTCTGGTGGCTGATTTAGGGGCTTTGGCTGGTTTTGGGATCCGGAAGATGTTTGTGGGTATGACAGAGGTACGGTTACCTGAAGGGAGTATGCTGGTTAGGAGGCGATCGATTTTACGCGGGACTTCTGTCTCCGGCAGCTCGTCCGGAAGCCCTCTGATTTTAACATTGCATTGCCTTTTCGTATCCTCCTGGGCATCTAAGCGCCGTTCCAGCAATGCGTGTTTATGGTGCAGCTCTTTCAGCTCGCCCCGCAGCGTGGCGATAGTGCTCTCGTGCTTTTGGGTGGAGGCCTCTAGCACCATGATACGGCCTGTCAGGCCTTGTAGTTCGCCCCTCAAGGCCGCGGTATCAGTGAGGATATTATGTTGTAGGTCCGCCAGCAGGGCTTTTAGCACCCCAGTGGTCACAAGCTCGGCATCAGGGTCCTTCTTTGCAGTGCTTGGGGTTTGCTTTGGCTTCGGGTCAGGAGTTAGGGGGTAGTCTTCTTCTGCTTCATCGGAATACTCGTCCGAGAAGTCCGTACAACCTCCGTGGAGCGCCGCCATATTGGCTTCGCTCGGGCCGCGTGCTCGCCTCCACATTTCCCTGATTGTGAGTCCTGGGGCTGTCATTTCTGTCGCCTTCTTCCTGTGTTTGCGACCCATTTGTCGTGTGGGATACCTGCGTGCAGGCTGCGGTCAGCGGTGGTAAGTTTTAACGATTTAAGCTCCTGAGATGTGCGACTGTTCACCTCGATACGCCAACCGGAAGCCCACATACACTTTTAAATTCAATCTCCCCATCCCCCAGTATGTCCCCACATTCACCCCCCACCCCCTTCCCCAGATATTTTATACCAATATGCCATTGTGTTCATGCAGATACTTCATGCCAATACGCCTTTGCCTACACACAGGCATACATAAAATGACCCTCCTTACATGCATGTCTCACGTACACATACTTCCCTGTGTGTGTGTATATACATATATATTCTCTCTCTCTCTCTCTCCTTACGTATGCCACTCTACATACACTGTCCTTTCCTTTTCATACATACCAAGACACTACATACAAATATGTACATGCATTCACATGTTCACTTCATACGAATCCACACCTTCATGTACATATAGTGAAGTTGTAGAGATACTTGAAAAAAAAACAACTAGTGATAGTTTACAAGTAACTCAAAATGGAAAACATTGAGCCATGTGTATACATTATTTTGACATTTTATTTATTATATATTTTTATTTTGTTTGTAAACTTTGCATCTTCTTTAAGTCACTAATTTCTTAAATGTACTACTTGGTAAAGACGTGAATCTCTTAATCAATCAAAATCAGAGAACTGATAGTGACATAATCACACTCTATTAGTTTTACCAGCTTAACTGTTTTTGTACTTATTATACCCAGAGGCGTCTGGTGAAATCTCTTGAAGACCTTTGCTCCCAGTATGACCTCACTGTCCGGAGTTCCACTGGTGATGTCATCCAGTTTATCTATGGGGGAGATGGGCTTGACCCTGCTGCCATGGAAGGAAAAGATGAACCTTTGGAGTTTAAACGTGTCCTTGAGAATGTTAAAGTAAGTGTTGTAATAAGTGAAAAAAATGACAAAACAACAAATTTATATAACTTTTGTAAATGATACCGTTTGTATTTAATGTTCTGTAGGAAACTTGATATTGACAAGTTCTACTTGCTGATGCATGTCAATTGAAATTTCTATTTGTTGTACTTTTAAGAAAAAACATAGAGAAAAGAGCAATAGTTTATGCTAGAGTACCAGTTGGTTAAAGCAACACTAAAATGTTAAGAAATAGAAATCTTTATTCCTAATACTTAGGTGTCCCTGTCCCTAGCCATATAGGTGCGCCGACCCTTATTATGAAATAATCATTTTTATAAACCCTTTTCCTGCGACATGATTCAGTCAGCGCTGCTTTACTCTCCTTCTCCCACAATGTCCTGGTCACCTCCGCGATGGTCCAATCCAATTCTCCTCATAGAAGAGCATGGAGGACCTGATGTACACGCGCGGCATGTGCCAAACACACATCCAAGATTTTCCATGGGATTAATGATTTCCTATGGGCGCAGAATAAACAACACGTTTGTGAAATAAGTATTTCAAGCAATTAATTGAAGGCCCATGGATATATGAAACATGTGGCTGTTCATATCCATGACCATGAGGCTTCAATCCATTCTTTGGACTGTTTTCTACTGATTTGTCAGAGAAGATAAGGTGATTGGTTATATTAAAAAAGGAAGGGTAATAGGCGCTCACTATAGTAACCAGGCAGCAGTATACAGGACAAGGATTCCCCAACCTTGTGAGTGAAATAGCAGAAAAAGAGAGGGCGTATACCGCGCTTATTGTTTTAAAAGTAAAATATACAAAAATACATACATATGTTCTTGGATATTCCAATTAATCGTGACCTCAAAGAGAAATAGAAATAAAAAGATAATAGCGCAATACAGCAAATATAGTTTAAGAAATAGATGATAAGTAACTAAGTACAGTCCACTCACATGAAGTAGAGCTATAACAGAGCTCTACTGTAAAGCGCTTGGACGGTACAATCCCCGTCTTTGGTTTTGTGGTGGTTGCCGCAGATGTTTTCAAGGTGCCAAGTGTATAGTTGGTATAAAAAGAAAAGATGGCAGCAATATGGTGAAGTAAGTCCAAATGGTAAAATAAATAGTAAATAGTAATGTACTTACACTTTCCAGAGCATGTAACCTGCTCTAGTGTAAACAGCTTAGGTGGTATGATCCCCACCAAGGATATACAGGATACCAGGAAATGAAGATTATAAAAAAAAAGTAACTTAAAAGTATACTTTAATATAAACAAACTAAACAATGAAATCTAAAATATAGATAAAAATATAGATATATAATATAGTCCCACTTAACGCGTTTCGCCTAATAGGCTTCTTCAGAAGTGTGGTGTGGAGTTCAAACAGTCCGTTTTTATATCTTCATTGATGAATAGATGATTTCCTGGTGAGATGACTTCCGGGTCTCGGCTTTGTGCTGATACGCATGCGTCAGACCGGAAATGGCGCGACATCCGTGTCGCACCGGAAGTGATGCGTTGTTCAGATTCAGGCCGGGAATGGCCGCGGCGTATCCATAAGGGGAGGGGGGAGCGTGGTATCGTGACGCTCTTGGGACGCACGCATTACCAGGAAGTGGTGTGCGTAGCGTTCCAGACGTCACTCACCTCAAAGTCCAATCTAAAAGAGAGTATGGGCTGTAGTAATATTATGGCGTGGCGGCCATATTGGATAAGGGCAATAGTCCGTGGATATATAAAGAAAACACATAATAACACAATGTTAGATGGTAGTAGTGATACAGGCAATGATTACAAGGGCGGTAAACACTATAATAATGTATATTAACATTGATAAAAATCATAAAAGCAAGAATCATAATTAGAATGTACACAGGGATAAAGGGGCAGCCTCACTAAATGGTGAAAATCTCTAAGATGGATTTAGTGACAATAGCTTATACAGATAAGGCTAGTTATCATACACAATTCACTGGATACAAATATTGGGAATAAGTGCACCCAATTTATAGATATTGGAGCATATTCTGAGAAAGGGTGGACAAATAATAGTGGAGTGAGGAGAAGTATACAAATCAAAACATATGGCTTAAAACCATAGAATAAAAAATAATATTCGTTAAAACTGTGTATTTTATAAAAACGGGTATACTTATAAATATCTGATAAGAAAAAATAAAAAGATAAAAAGTATAAACATAAAAAATATATAGAATATAAAAAATATATAATTAAACTTTATCTTTAAAAACTTTAATTAGGAATATAATTATAAAAAATGAAACAGATCAAAGTCCACATTCAACCCCTTGGGGTGTAGGGTATCTAGTTGGTATACCCATTGCATTTCAGTTTGTCCAATCTTTCTTATAATATCTCCCCCTCTCCAGTGGTTTTTCACTATTTTAATTCCAATAAAAGTAAGGTGTTTAGGGTCATTGTTGTGCATGCAGAAGTGTGCTGGTATTGAGTGGTTTTGTACACCTTTTTCTATATTTCTGCAATTCTGTTTTTTAGTGGTCTGATCGTTCTGCCCACATATTGTCCTCACTCCACTATTATTTGTCCATCCTTTCTCAGAATATGCTCCAATATCTATAAATTGGGTGCACTTATTCCCAATATTTGTATCCAGTGAATTGTGTATGATAACTAGCCTTATCTGTATAAGCTATTGTCACTAAATCCGGCCTGAATCTGAACAACGCATCACTTCCGGTGCGACACGGATGTCGCGCCATTTCCGGTCTGACGCATGCGTATCAGCACAAAGCCGAGACCCGGAAGTCATCTCACCAGGAAATCATCTATTCATCAATGAAGATATAAAAACGGACTGTTTGAACTCCACACCACACTTCTGAAGAAGCCTATTAGGCGAAACGCGTTAAATGGGACTATATTATATATCTATATTTTTATCTATATTTTAGATTTCATTGTTTAGTTTGTTTATATTAAAGTATACTTTTAAGTTACTTTTTTTTATAATCTTCATTTCCTGGTATCCTGTATATCCTTGGTGGGGATCATACCACCTAAGCTGTTTACACTAGAGCAGGTTACATGCTCTGGAAAGTGTAAGTACATTACTATTTACTATTTATTTTACCATTTGGACTTACTTCACCATATTGCTGCTATCTTTTCTTTTTATACCAACTATACACTTGGCACCTTGAAAACATCTGCGGCAACCACCACAAATCCAAAGACGGGGATTGTACCGTCCAAGCGCTTTACAGTAGAGCTCTGTTATAGCTCTACTTCATGTGAGTGGACTGTACTTAGTTACTTATCATCTATTTCTTAAACTATATTTGCTGTATTGCGCTATTATCTTTTTATTTCTATTTCTCTTTGAGGTCACGATTAATTGGAATATCCAAGAACATATGTATGTATGTTTGTATATTTTACTTTTAAAACAATAAGCGCGGTATACGCCCTCTCTTTTTCTGATTGGTTATATTAGCATGACTAACAGTAATGTAGATCCTATTTCACAAAAAGGTAGTCGACCCCTACCTATAGCATCAAAGAAACTCCTTGCATGGACAGAGCAGCGTTAGAATGGCTAAAGTTACTATAAGAGTGGATCGAATGTAATCACTGTTGGTTTTGTGTCATTTTGCAAATATTGTGTCAGAAGTCACATAGTGCCAAACTCTCAAGGCTAAGGCTACAGTGGGTCCTGATCAGTGAGACTAGAGTATGCAATCAGCCAAGGTATGGTGCACGAGAAACATTTGCATCTTCAGGGGTTTTAGTGACCATCATGATGGAAATCCATGAGGCAGATGCAGCAACATTTCAGATGATGGGTTGTACACTTTATTGATTATATAATTAGGCATACTAGCAGAAAAGCAGTAGAAAATCATGCAAATACCCAAGTACAATCGCAGAATAACTATTTCAAATACCTTAAAGCAGCACTGTCACTGTCCAGGGACATGGCAGACTTCGCAAAGACCTTTCGACTGTGACAACTCCACTGGCAATAATATCTTTATGAAATACTCGTTTTTTCAGGGGGGTGGCAACGGTGCCTCTTTAAACTATGTAATATGGAGTAACAGTGCTCTATTTGTCTTCCTTTTCACTAGGCTGTGTACCCCTGTTCAGATGAACCAGCACTTAGTAGAAATGAGCTTGTTCTCACCACGGAGTCCATAATGAAGAAGTCAGAGTTCCTCTGCTGTCAGGATGCCTACCTTCAGGTAATCTATCCTTTTGACCTATTTGTAAGCATTTTTCATCTTTTCTCATTTGCTTTCATATTGCATAATGCACACTTTTTTTTTTTTTGATTCATCATGAGGTCAGCATTTGGGACTTGTGCTGTTAGATGTTCCTAATTGCATTATTGTTAATCTTTTAAGGACCTGCTCAAGATTACTGAGCAGCATGGGCACTTTTGTTTCCCTGGACATTCTAAAACAAAAACTTTTCATGATGGTGTACCCCTTTTGGTGGCTGGCAGTATGGGAGTTGTCATTCTGCAACATTTGTGTATTTATGTTTTATACATCCCTGTTTAGGCTACTTATAAGTAGGTTAGTCATTTTAATGTTTTCTTGTACGTAGTTCTTAATAACTCATTGAGGTTAATGCTGTATAGCCATCCAATGCTTATATGATGCTGTACTTCCTAATGTTATGAATATGGGTTGACTGGGTTTTGGACTAATAACCAAGAGAATGACTATATTTACTGCAAAATGTACACTTTATTTTCTCTACTTTTTTTTTTTTTTTTTTTTTTTAACTCTTTTTTTTCTACCTTGACCGTCAAAGCCCTATGTGAAGTCATCACATTTGTTACAATTTTCAAATGTATTGCAAAATGGGTTAGAATCCTTGACACGGTTCTTTTTTTTTTTTTTTTTAATGCTTCCGTTGAAAATCCCTATGCATATTTAAACAAATGGAGGTCATTTAACGTTGGCAGGCGGGCATTCCTTCCAATGGCCATTGGAGTAACTAAATGACCTCCATTTATTTAAACATGCATAGGGATTCAGGAGAGAGCGCAGGTCATTTTTTCTTTGTTTTTTACTGTCTATTGGGGCTGTTGTACACTGTGGTCGTTGCTGCCGCCCAGGAGTGATGGGAGTGAGCGCAGATCTATATCCTATATCAGTCCTGCATTACAATGTTTAATGTTTCTTCATGTTTCGTATCACTGTGATAGGCTTTCACAGTGATTGAATGCTTCCACTCATGCTACAGGGCAGTAAGCAATCTTTCTACCTGATGCATGCCCGGATTCAACATGTATTGAGTTATTGCTTGCTTAGTGAAGCCAGTTCAGTAATAACCACCAATTTGACTCCCTAGCACTGTGATCATTGTTGAAGCCCACCACAGGCATGATATTGCCTTAAGTGACATTTAGAGAATCAGGTTTTTAATTGTTTAGTTCGTACAAGACATTATTTAGGGGAAATTGGCTGGTCGGTTTTCATAACGTCATAAGTTATAAAGAAAGTCCGTTTAGGAAGTTACATTTTTCCTGACATTGCAGGAAACTTAAGACTGGTTAAAAGGAAAGCCATTCATCCTGGCTGCATAAAAGTACCCTCTTTTCGCAGTAGAACATTACATTGTATCCAATCATTTTTGGTATTTTACCTGGCTTTGTCTTTGTTTATTTTACTTACCCTTCACCACTTTATGTAGCCCAGACAGAGAGCTTTCAGCTCTGTTGGATATAGTGGAGGCAGCAAGCAGTGCCTGCCTGACACAAGGTAAGTAGTCAGGCAGGTCTAAAAAGATTTGCCTAATTACAATGGGAAGGTTCCTTGGAAAAGGTGTGCTAGGTCAAACACAATTCCAGTACAACTCTTTTGAATGACTGTATTCCACGGACAACAAGCCACGGTCATTTAAATTGTTTCCTTCATTCAAAAGAGTTTGAGTAAAAGGTATGTGTCCATGGAAGGACCTATCCTGGTTCAATATCAAGAAAATGCTGTTTGACCCAAAGTCTCATTCCTCTCAAACATTGACTGAGAAGTAGTCCTAACTTCATCTTGGATGAATCAGTACACTGATTTGACTCAAATTTCCACTGTCTGGGATTAAAGAGATATTTTTCGATCTAACTAGATTGTATGGCTTAATTTAGAACGTCTGGAAAAAATTTTTTACGGCCGTCGCATTCTTCAGAACTGTTCTTAAAAAGATGGGTGTGTTTAGCCTATTAATACCAATGAAAACCATTGTATCACACATTTTTGTTTTCAATGTCCAAACCTTTTTAGCCTCACCTTAGCAGATCAGAGGTTTAACACAAACTGAACAACCTGCTTGATTTACTTCCCCTATTCTCTGTGTGTAATACAATACAATGCAAGATGGGATTGTGGAAACACAATTCATTACCTCTATAAGTAGCATAGTAGAAGAAACCGGCTTGATGGCCCATGGATTTTCCACTCGCAAGCTTGGTAGAATGTCATTTATGATATTTATGGCTGCAGTGCATGACTGTGTAAGCTGCTAAACTGTGAGGAATGACTGTCTAAGAATGCACCAATATTATGTTTTATCAGCCTTTTTGTACATGAATTGTGGTCACTCTACTCTTTATACTATGCGAAAACAAGGCAATGCGTCCCTTGTTGACAAATTGCCAGCATTCTGCAGTGGGTTAACAGTTACGTTTTTAAATGTACACAAGTGATTTTGCAAGCATCTCAACAGTGAGGATTTAAAGGATTTGTTATATCATTATTTCATGTCCAGAAGGGTCAACAGTACTGATCTCCTAGGCAGGTGAATAAAATAAAATAAAAAAATAGCTGCAAATCTTCACAATGTTCTGAAATGTGTAAACTAGCACTGAATATTTATCACTTTTGTTTAAACATTACACTTTTTTTGTGTTTGTTCTATTTTGTCTTTCTCACCATTTCCCACGTTGTAAGTCGTTCACTGATACAGGGTACAGAAGATACTACGAGGTAACGGCAGCATGAGACTGAGACTTGCGTACTTACACTTTGCTTACATCTGTGCGCGGCTTCAGACTTTAAAGTACATTCCGAAATTAAACTGCAAGCTTTTAAGGCCTTGGAGGTTTGTGGGATTTGTGGTTTAATAGCTCAGGAGCCACAACTGGGCAGCAATTAATCAACCCCTTACATGTTTGAGGCTACAAAAATGGCGTTCACCATCTCCACATCTTAATGCATGCCAGCACATTCACGCCAACAGCAGCTAATGTTTGACGTTGTCCGACTTGTTATTATATTTAATGGCTTTATACACTGCTTTAATAATGCGTTGTGATACTATGAATCCACCTACGCATTCTCTATATTTTATGAGCAACCACTGAGTCAGTCATGAGTGTTTTCTGTTGATGTGGCAACTGAATATTCACTTTGGCACCAAGATTGTGTTATATTTACATTTTGTGTTACTTATCCAAATTACAGATATTGAGAGCATGTCAAATGGTTTTAAATTTATTTTTTGTAATTATGTGTAGGTGCTTTATTGAAAGCGCAATGTGTTTTGCCGTATGTCCCCTAACAAGAAATGCATCTACAGATTTGTAATTCACATGAATATATGAACTGGCACTCCCACATGTCATATCAACAAATGAACAAAAGAGTTTTCTTAAAAATGAAATTATCTGGTTAACAAGCATAACAATGCAGATGAGTTTAGAAATCCGTACTGATGTTAGTACATTGGATGAGTTTTACCTGTAAGATGTATGTAGTCACGATTTGTTTGCTCGTTGTATAATTTGTATGTTTTATGTAAATGCACACTATAGAGCACATTAACCCCTTAAGGACCAAACTTCTGGAATAAAAGGGAATCATGATCTGTCAGACATGTCATGTGTCCTTAAGGGGTTAAATGGACACTATAGGCACCAAAACAACTTTGGCTTAATGAAGCAGCTTTCTGTATAGATCATGCCCCCCAAGTTTCACTGCTCAATTCACTGCCATTTAGGAGTTAATTAACTTTTGTTTCTGTTTGTGAAGCCTAGGCAAACCTCGCTGCATGTAACTTACACAGCCTGCACGTAAACAAAAGGTTTATTTTCAATCAGATATAAATTACTTTAAAAGTTTTTATTCCCTGCTCTGTAAGTTTAACTTGTATCACATACAGGAGGCTCCTGCAGGGTCTTGCAAGCTATTAACAGTGCAGTAGATAGGAAATTCTTAATTAAACTGTAAAAATTAGATTACTCTCTTTACAGGAAGTGTTTAGGAAGGCTGTGCAAGTCACACGCAGGGAGGTGTGACTATGGCTGTATAAACAAAGTGATTTAACTCCTAAATAACAGATAATTGATCAGTGAGACTGCAGGGGCATGATCTATACACCAAAACTGCTTCATTATAAAGTTGTTTTGGTGACTACTGTCCTTTTTAATGTTTGTTTTGGTTTATTGCTATATTCACACTATAGAAGATATTCTCTAATGGAAGAAACCCACACTGACAGACAACTTTTAGCAGCTTAATTTTTATTCTGCTTGATAATGCAATAACTGAAGTCTAATGATGGCAGAATAGAAACATAGAAACATAGACTATATAAACGCCTTTATATCTTATATCAAACAGTCGAATTGGAGTAATTTGTCTTCTTTCTGAAGATTTATCAATACATTACATACCCTTCAGACTTAAATCCAGCAGCTGAAATGACTTTGAAAGTTACTGAAAAGTTTTGTAACCAATAAACCAATACTCCAAGAGAGTGCATGCGCAGAAACATAGAATGTGACGGCAGATAAGAACCATTCGGCCCATCTAGTCTGTCCAATTTTTAAAATACTTTCATTAGTCCCTGGCCTTATCTTATAGTTAAGATAGCCTTATGTCTATCCCACACATGCTTAAACTCCTTTACTGTGTTAACCTCTACCACTTCAGATGGAAGGCTATTCCATGCATCCACTACCCTCTCAGTAAAGTAATACTTCTGGATATTATTTTTAAACCTTTGCCCCTCCAATTTAAGACTGTCCTCTTGTTGTGGTAGTTTTTCTTCTTTTAAATATAGTCTCCTTTACTGTGTTGATTCCCTTTATGTATTTAAATGTTTCTATCATATCTCCCTGTCTCGTCTTTCCTCTAAGCTATACATGTTAAAATCCTTTAACCCTTCCTTGTAAGTTTTAACCTACAATCCATGAACCAATTTAGTAGCCCTTCTCTGAACTCTCTCTAAGTATCAATATCCTTCTGGAGATACGGTCTCCAGTACTGAGTACAATACTCCAAGTGAGGTCTCACCAGTGTTCCCTCTTTCTACTGCTAATACCTCTCCCTATACAACCAAGCATTCTGCTAGCATTTCCTGCTACTCTATTACATTGTCTGCCTACCTTTAAGTCATGAGAAAAATTCACCCCTAAATCCCTTTCCTCAGATGTTGAGGTTAGGACTCTATCAAATATTCTGTACTCTGCCCTTGGGTTTTTACGTCCAAGATGCATTATCTTGCACTTATCCACATTAAATGTCAGTTGCCACAACTCTGACCCTTTTTCTAGTTTACCTATAATCATTTGGCTTTTGGCTTATCCCTCCTGGAACATCAACTCTGTTACATATCTTAGTATCGTCAGCAAAAAGACATACCTTACCATCAAGGCCTTCTGCAATATCACTAATAAAAAATATTAAAGAGAATGGGTCCAAGAACAAATACCTGAGGTACCCCACTGGTGAAAAGCCCATGCTTCGAATATACTCCATTGACTACAACCCTCTGTTGCCTGTCACTCAGCCACTGCCTTACCCATTCAACAATATTGGAGTACAAACTTAAAGATTGCAGTTTATTGATAAGCCTTCTATGTGCAACAGTGTCAAAAGCCTTACTGAAATCTAGGTAAGCAATGTCTACTGTACCACCCTGATCTATTATTTTAGTTACCCAATCAAAAAAATCAATAAGATTAGTTTGGCATGATCTCCCTGAAGTAAACCCATGTTGCCTCTGATTTTGAAATCCATGTGTTTTTAGATGTGCAACAATCCTATCCTTTAACATGGTTTCCATTACTTTCCCCAATAGTGTAGTAAGGCTTACAGGCCCATAGTTGCCCGACTCCTCCCTGCTACCTTTCTAGTGAATGGGCACAATATTTGCCAACGTTGCATCTTCTGGGACTACTCCTGTTAACAATGATTGGTTAAATAAATCTGCTAATGGTTTTGCTAGTACACCACTAAGCTCTTTTAATAATTTTGGGTGTATTTCACCAGGTCCCATTAAATTATTTGTCTTTACTTTTGACAGTTGAAATAGAACCTCAGAGGAAAGTAAATGATGAGGTGGGGTGGGAATAACCACTCACGCTGAGGTGTGCGGTCCACACTCCACTAAGGAGAACCTACAAAAAGTTAAAAAATTTAATGTTTGTGGTATTAGCCTTTATTAATGTATATAGCCGAATAAAATAAATTTCGTGTTTGTGGTTAAAATCAGAAGCTGAAATAGAACCTCTTCCTCTGTAAACTCATTTGCCCCTTTTTCCTAACTGAGGCCCCTTTCTTTCATTTTCATCTGAAAATACTGAACAAAAATATTCATTGAGGCAGTCAGCTAGACCTTTATCCTCTTCTACATACCTTACTTTTTTTGTTTTTAATCTAACTAATCCATGTTTTACTTTCCTTTTCTCATTTATGTATCTAAAAAATGTTTTGTCCCCTTTTGGTCCCCTGTGCTATTTTCTCTTCTGTGTGTGGTTTGGAAGCTCTTATAACTTGCTTAGCCTCTTTCTGCCTAATCTCATAGATCATTCTGTCTTCCTCACTCTGATAATTACTAAATGCTAACTTTTTTTTTTTTTTTTTTACTATTTTGGCCACATCTGCGGAGTACCACAGTGGTTTCTTGAATTTTTTGCTTTTACTGACAAGCCTTATGCAATTTTCTGTTGCCTTCAGTAGTGCAACTTTTAAATAATCCCATTTCTCATGGACACTTAAATTGCTCCAGTCTGATAATGACTCCTTTACACATATTCTAATTTTAGAAAAGTCTCCCTGTAGGGAGTTTAGATTATGTGTGCTCCTGGCACAAGCAGCTATTTTGGCTTTCCAATTCACATCAGGAAGATTAAAGTCACCCACGATGATAACTTCCCCCTTCATTGTCATTTTAGCTATTTCCTCAACTAGTAAAATATCTAACTCTTCTATTTGTCCCGGGGGCCTATAAATCACACCTACACGAATTACTGTGTGATTACCAAATTCTAATGTTACCCAAATGGACTCTATGTTCGCCTCACTAACTTTTATTAGGCTAGATTTTATGCTATCCTTAACACATACAGGGCCACCCCTCCCCCTTTCTTGCCTTCCCTGTCTTTTCTATATAAAGAGTACCCTGGTATTGCTATGTCCCAGTCATTTTTCTCATTATACCATGTCTCAGTAACAGCGACTAAATCTACACCATCAGTTGCCATTATAGCCACAAGTTCATGGATCTTTTTCCCTAAACTACAAGCATTTGTAGACATGACTCTAAGCTTATCATTTTCAACACACTTGCTACAGGCACCTTCTGTCCTTGTTTTGGGGGGCAATTGGTTTGATGTTTTATCATCCTTTTGCCCCCTCCCCACTCCTAGTTTAAATACATCCTAGCAAAACCTCTGAACTGCTCACTGAGAACATTTGTTCCCTTTTAAGAAAGAAGCAAACCTTTTTATTGTACAGTGTATTTCCATTCCAAACAGAGCTACCATGAGCAATAAAGCCAAATCCTTGCTCCCGACACCATTCACCAGAATTAACATTCTTAGAGAATTTGGAGCAAAATTAAAGTTTGGTGGTGTAGTAGCCTTGACTTACCACCTCCTTAATGTGCAACCTGAACTTATCCAAGTATAATCCACTGGGTCTCACAGTGTGTATAGCTGGCTGATGCTGGGTAAGTGCCTTCAGGTAGGCAGTTTTTGCAAGAACAATACATTATCTGACAGACTGGAGTCGGTTACAGGCTAGGTATGAAAGAAAAGCAGTATCCCAAACAAAAGAAAACCTTACTGCTTGTAGTATATACAGGAATATTCTGGATCAACCACAGGATCAATCGCAGTGAGCTGTCAGATGTTTCTAATGATTCCCTATCAAGGCAGTGAACAGGTTTATCAGCATAATATACACATTAATCTGAAAACATGCTATGCATTGGTAGGTCTTTTATTAAATATGCTAAGGCAAGCACCCAAACAACTTTAGCTTAAGTTGTTTTTGTGTATAGATCACGTCCCTGCAGTCTCACTGCTCAATTATCTGCCATTTAGGAGTTGTATTTATTGCTTTTGTTTCTGTCCATGCAGGCCTGGTCACACCTCCTCAAGGTTTGACAAAGGCCCATTTGAGAGTGGAAACGTTGTTGTGCATTTTTCCCCAAATAAAGTCTGCCTACCTGAGGAAACTACTGGATGTGCCTGGGCTTCTTTTGAACTTAAAGTGTCCCTTTAAATATACTTTGCAATACAGGAAGTTTAACAATTAGATCTCTTTACAGAAAGCGAGTAGAGAGGCTGTATGAGTCACAAAGTGATTTAACTCCTAAATGGGAAAGCATTGAGCAGTGAGACTGCAGAGGCATGTCACCAAAACCACTTCATTAAAAGTTATTTTCGTTCTGTGTCCCTTAAAAACTCACTGTATGAAGGATAATATTTAAAACAAAAAGTTGGAGTTATGTTTATCAAAATAAAGTGTGTTTTTATACAGGGTTTGGATATGACTGCATATGTGTGTACTGGGTGTTGGCAGCGAATGAGATGCAATCAGAGAGCGTGCAGTGAAGTTGTAGCTAAGTAACCGTAGTAATTAGTTGCCTAGGCTGTTTTATTTAATTACTAATTAGCTTTTAGGTTATCATTTCCTTGAGTAACTAAGATGAAAGCTGTTGACGTGGAAGATCTTTTACCTAAAAAAAAAAAAAAGCTATATCCCCCCCCCATACTGAATCTTGTCAGTTTTAAGAATGGATAAGAAAGTGATTAACTTCACTCAAACCACTGCGACCAGAACATGTTTCTGCTTGTTTACCATTAACTGATCTCCTGTGAGAACACCAGGCTCTCAGCATTCTCTGTGTGCTAAACAGATATTGCCTCGAGGCACCATCTTTCTATAGCGTCAACATATATTTATAGATGTCTATGCTACGCTTTAAACCGGCTGCATGTTTGCTTTCTAATGCTTTTTTTTGTTTGTTTGTTTGTTTTGTTTTTAACTAAACATGCTTTTGCAAGCTATACAGATGCAATCACAATTTCTTTCTGGACCTTGTACATTTGACTAATAAAAAATTATTATGGCAGAAATTTTTATTTAATTTTTTTTTTCTGTGACGAGTAGGTAATTCTGATCCATAGGGGGGGAAAAAATCCACAGGTACAAAAACTTAGACTTTTAATACACGTAATGCCATAATGGGTAAAATGTAAGCGTACATAAAGAGAAAGCATATTGCTTATTCTGTGTATGAGATTCTTGACAGTGGGCTAGTTCAGGATGGTTTAATTCCGATCTCCTCTTCTCCGTTCTCCTCCAGGAAATTAGGAAATTTGTGAAGGGAGTTTCCGAACAAATTAAGAAGACCCGTGATAAATACGGTATCAATGATAACGGCACCACAGAGGTACGTGCAAGAGGGGGCCCCACCATAGAGGCCAGGCTCTCTGACTGTAACATTTCCTTCTGCTATTACTATATCAGTGGCACAGCATTTAATATTCACAGTTCAATACTTAACCAGGAATTGACAGTCTTCACAGCTGGCAGGGAGGTGAATACGCTTAATTCACTCGGTGGATATGCTGCCAAGTATTTGAGGTCACTTTCTGAGGGCAAATACGCTGCATGACTTCACTTAGTCTTTCTCATCTGACAGAGAAAACTGGATGTGACATTAGATGTGTTTATTGTCGGACTGGTAAATTTAGTTATTCGGAATATGTGGGTTCATTGTAAAAGCTGTAATCGTCCAGATTCTCTCCTTACATAAGACAAGTTATTTTCGAAAAGCTTTAACGCAGACCTAAAGGCGTTAAGTGACATTTGTTCTTTCCTTAAACTTAAGAAAAATGAGAAGTGACTCTGAAACACATTGTTGATGAAATTAGCGGTAGCTGAGGGGCAGAAAGCCAGTCAAAACTGGAAGGTATCTCCTTTCAAAACTGCATTGCAAACTGATATTTAATATGTGCAATGTGGGGATAATCTAGATCAGATGCATTGCACTGTTTTGGTACATACATACGGTAGTTTATGATATTTTATGTATATTTTGCAGAAATTGGCAATTTCATCAGAAAATGTTTATAAATATGATCGGTTAAATATAGTTGTTTAGTTTGCAGAATTATAAGTAAGGGCATTTAAAGGGAAATCCTTGCTCACCTCCCCCCCTGCCCCCCTTCCTCAGCGCAGAAACCCTTAATTCATTTAATTTCTCTCCGCTCCCGCGACTTTGTGAGTACCTTGATAGCATTAGAACAATCAATGCTTTCCTATGGGGTTTTAGCAGACGCTGGATGTCATTGTGCATAGCGTGAGGATGTCCAATGTCAGTTAGGCAACCAAAATTAGTCTAGTGACCTGTTAGACAGCCACTAGAGGTGGAGTTAACGCTGCAATGTAATTATTGCAGTTTCTCAATAACTGCAATAATTACAAGGGCAGGGTTAAACTGACCGGGAGAGTGCACCCAGGTCACTTCAATTAGCTGAAATAGTCTGAGTGCCCTATTGTCCCTTTAAATATAAAGTTCGAAAGAGCACTCTTAGACTGATTCAGCTTTTATTTGTTTAATCATCTCTTCTATAGATTGTTTGTATTTGTTTTATTTTTGTAATATTGAATAAAGAGGTTGATGTTTTTTGGGGTTTTTTTTTTTTTTTTAAATACCTACCACCAATCTCTTCAATAACCATGCCAAACACGTTCATTATTCTTTTGGTTTGAATACCCATTCACTGTGTTTTAATATGAGTGTGTGATCTCTTTTTATAATTTTGGTTTAGCCACGAGTCTTGTACCAGCTGGATCGAATCACCCCTACACAGCTTGAAAAGTTTTTGGAGACTTGTCGAGATAAGTACATGAGGTAAGCACATTTGCTTCTCTCGAACCATCATTGTAGATTGAAGAAGTCTTGAAAACACGCAAATCAACCCTCTTCTGTGTCCTCAGAGCACAGATGGAGCCGGGCTCAGCAGTGGGTGCCCTATGCGCACAAAGTATTGGAGAGCCAGGCACACAGATGACTCTAAAAACTTTTCACTTTGCTGGAGTTGCTTCCATGAACATCACCTTAGGAGTTCCTCGCATTAAGGAGATCATAAATGCTTCAAAGAATATCAGGTGTGTTCTTATACATTTCTTTGAATGAATTGTGGTAAACTTATTTTTAACTAGATTGTTGATGTTTTGGTATCTTTGTCTGTTGGCCATAAAGTTAGTGAAGTGGTTTCCTGTGTCAAAGAAACTCAAAGGGGCTGAGATTTGTTATAGAATGAGGTGCATCGTTATTGTCGAAGAAAGATCTATCTTCTCTGACTGTAACACCTGAGAAATGCATACATATACATAGAAATATACCGCTACTTGATATGGCTGCTTCATATATTTGAATAAATCATAAAACCACACTCTTCTTACTGTAATTCATTAAAAAAAATTCCGCCAGTGAGCCTAAAATTATATTTTTGAACTTTTCTTACAGAATATTTCTCCTCCCGTCAAGTGTAACTGTCATTGGAAGTTTTTTGTTTTTTCTTCTTTGTTTTTTGTTTTTTTTCACTTCACAATAGATTTAATTCACATAATACAACACTTTATCAGAGTCAGAATAGGAAACAAATATCCATGCATGAAACTTGCAATGTGAGCGATTTTCTTTTGAGATAAACCTAAAGCAGACAACCATGCATGGCATTTGCATATATAACAGGGAGGTCAGAATATAGACTTGTTAAAATGTGAGAAATGCTTCTACTATTGTGGATAGAGTGTCGAGTTGAACAGCAATTCAAGAGAATAAACTAATAAGGATCAGGGGTCCACCTTTGAAAAATGCAACAAAATTAAGCGAAAGAAAAACCACACCACCCTTGCTAGGCGCTAGCCAGGGATATCTCCTCATTAGATTCCAAATCTGCAGGAGGGCAGCTGCCCCCTTGGTAGGTAGTCCCACATTATTTGAGACTTGTAGCTTTGTTTGACCTGCTGTGGCACTGTGTGTAGATTCCACGAGGCCTCCCAAAAACAGATACTGTATACAGATGCCAGAGCCATCATGCTGATAACAGGCACATGTTTTATGCTGAATGCCGCTTTGTGATGGCAGTATGTCAAGTTATGTATGACCATGTCATAGCATTGCATGTACCTGTAACTGCTTTACTACTATAGGTTACCTCTCGATTTATGTATGTGTAAAATAGATATGAGACCAGCCATAATGTGATAAAGACCCCTGCAAGGGCTCAAGACATTGCCTCTACTATGTGTTTTACCCAATAGACATGGAGTTTTTAAATTTTGAAGAAGAGGGAGCTGGATTTTTAGTTTATTTTTTTACTCAAAATTGTAGTCTGTAGTCAGGTCATCCATACCTGGTCTGCTAATATATAACACCCAGTATTTCACTGCAGCACGCCAATCATTACAGCCCACCTGGATGTTGATGACGATTCTGACTTTGCCCGTCTTGTGAAAGGCCGCATCGAGAAGACATTGTTGGGGGAGGTAGGCAGACAAAATAAGCTCTCTGGCTAAATTCTGTTAGTATTTACTTCTTCCCCTGTTTTTGACTGTTTTGCTATACACTATTGCAATAAACGTCCTAGTACACTGACATGGAAAAATAAATTATGTGAAGGAGTGAAAAGTTCAGAGTTAATACAATTGATATTATCATCCTATATTGTCGTATGTATAGCCTTCATGAATCCTGCTTTCTAGCTCTTGGTCCAAACTGCTCATATCCCTAGGATGACCATATCCCTACGATGACCATTTACATATTCCTGCCTAGTTTTATTTAGACCGTGTTTTACCGGGATAAGTACATGGAGATGTCTCTTGGTTTTAAGTACGTTCTGGAATTCACAAGCAATACAACATTATTATTCAAAGTTATAAAACACAGATAGCCGTGAGCAGTTTTTACATGATTTAGTTGATTGGAGATAGTGAGCGAGCAGTGGGAAATCTACAATCTCTGAGTTAGGGCTGTCCGTGTGTGAAGAAAGTACTTCTATTTATCCATGGCCTGAGACTGGACAATATACATTCTTTTGAGGTTTATTTGTGTGATTTATACAAGCCACTATTTAAATTGAGAGTGGTGCCAGGTTAATCCTGGCACCACAGTCACTCCAGCACTCTGTAGTGTTTATGGTGCTAGGGGTGCTTCTTTAAAATAAAGACCTGCACTTTGTTCTTCCTTTTTACAAAACATTGGATAAACTAAGAA
The DNA here is from genome assembly GCF_036172605.1 of Pelobates fuscus. Taxonomy (NCBI): domain Eukaryota; kingdom Metazoa; phylum Chordata; class Amphibia; order Anura; family Pelobatidae; genus Pelobates; species Pelobates fuscus. The sequence continues at coordinate 95,851,445 of NC_086326.1, forward strand.
CTGTCTATGAGGTTTTTGTTTTTGTTTTCTGAAAAGTTAATATTTATGATGGTAGCTTAGGCCATCTCACTTCTGTCATATACTTTTTGCTTGAGAGTGCAGTAAGTTAAATCTTATGAGGAAATGCAACAGTCCGAAACCTCTTCTAATTGTATCTAAGGCCGTCAGAAAAGCCTGCAGTTGTAACTCTCCTCTTGGTGTCCCAATGTAGCTCGTCAATATTCTGGGCAAAGATTGTTGGCTCCTTCTATTAAAACTGTTTTTTTCAGGGTAGATTTTATAGGTTCCTGGAGACAGAGGCTGTTTGGCATGAATTCCATTTGTATAGTTAGGCACATCATTGCCAATCTTCCTACACAACAGCTGATTGAACACGATAGACGCAGTAGATCTACAGATGGAAAAATCTCATTGCAAGTACCTTATCAGAATCCTACATTTACCTTTAATGGACACGTCTAGTATTGGCTTAGCTCCTTACTACTGGAAGACAGGTCAAATAAATGCAGCGATCCAATGAAAGCAGAGTTCTTCTGTACAGAATGAATGTGAAAAATGCTTGATGAAAAGCATCTAAAGTAAATGAATTCAAGCTCTGCGTTAAAATAAAATGCGTATTAAGGAATTCACTGCTTATTACTCAGGGGTACTCAGTGTTTTCTTTTTGGGGCTTTTGGGAGTTTATGACAGTCATTTTTTTTATTTTCACAGATATCAGAATACATCGAAGAAGTATTTCTTCCTGATGACTGCTTTCTGCTGGTGAAGCTTTCTCTAGAACGCATAAGGTTGTTGAGGCTGGAGGTAAGGGATTCGGAGACTTTAAAACTGAGATTAATAGCCTTTGTTACCCTGCACCTAAATGGACAATACAGTTCCCTAAAGTTCTTTAGCTTGTTGAACTGCTTTAGGGGTTAAAGGGACACTCCAAACAACTAAAGCACTTTAACTGGACGACGTGCTTTATGTGTGAAGAGTTTCACGCAAGATGCAGGCAATTGCTCATGAATAAATGCATGCATGTTTTTTCCGTTGGAGGTATATCTACTAAATAGTTATTTTTTTATTTTATTTTTTATTTGTGCAGTGGAGTGTCCCTTTATTTATTATTCTTTTTTTTTATATATAAAAGTCCAGATTTGAAGAGATATTAGTACTTTTATAAACCCATTCAAACAAATGTCAACCAGGTGTCCAGGAGGGTTTCCTGCCTCACTTGCTTTAAAACTATAGTTCGAAGTTGACTTGAATGCTTATCATAGTTTAAATGCTCCTCTAAAAGAAGCCTTTCTAGCAGATTGTGGTGATAGACTGCACCAGCACCGTGTTTCCAGATACTTCTCTATGAGAAACATCTAATTGTATACAAGTCATCAGTATTGACAACGTCCGAGAGGAAACTATCCCAGCACTGCAATAAAAGTCTTTTGATTTATTTTTAATTGTTGTGTTCCTTTTAACGTTGCAACCTACGTACCCCTTGATAGCATTGGTGGATCCTAAGTTTGCCTTTTTGTAAAATGTTTCATCTGTCACAACAAAGCAGGCTTTGTGAACTTAGGTACCCAAAGATTCTGAGATGTTTTAGAACTCCATCATGCTTTGCTATTCTAAATGCTGACAAAGTATTTGTGGTACTAAAACCGCTTATGTACTTTTAACAAGATATGCAACATTACTTCAGCACATCATTCTGGTCTTCATCAATGGTCCACATTATTTCCACATTTTCATCACCACGCAGTGGACATATACCTAACCTCTGGTGCTTCATTTATTTATTTGCCACCCAGGTTAATGCTGAGACTGTCAGATACTCCATATGCATGTCCAAGTTGCGTGTGAAACCTGGGGATATTGCCGTGCATGGGGAGGCTGTAGTGTGTGTTACCCCACGAGAAAACAACAAGAGCTCGATGTACTATGTCTTGCAGACCTTGAAAGAGGAACTCCCAAAGGTGGGTATGAGGGTACTTTCCATAATTGACATATAGTTAAATACAGAGACAATACAAAGGGCAACACTGCATTTTCCCAATGACCAATTTAATCATAATTTTTCAGCAACCATTACCGGTATTTCCCTCTCTTGCAATTAACCCTCTGTTCTGTTGCATATTACTTCCGCATTCACCACCACTTGTTTGATATTGATGCTTGTCAAAAGCTGGAATGCTATTCCTTCTGTTGGTCTCGGGCGTAACACATAATCACTTGCACAATGCCACCGCATTTCTGAAAATATGTCTGGCGTTTACTTTGGTTGCAGCAGGACATTCACATGGTTGAGGGAGGATCGTCACCCTCCGCAAACTGTAAAGCATAACAAGTACGTCAAACTTCCACCCTAAATGAAGGGAAGAAGAAAATCTGTCCTTTTTAGGACAGTGCAAAAAATATTTAAATTATATACATACTTGGCACAGCAGGCAGAGAGCACAGAACCCAAATGTTAAAGCTGAAAAAATAGAAGGATAATGTGTATCGTGACTAGCATGGTACTTACTCAATGTACCATTCCACCATTACCTCTGGGAGGCCTGCCTCTGTATAGCTGTACCTTGCTAATGTAAGCTCTGATAATTGTGATCTCATTGTCCTTTTATTTAAGGTGGTGGTGCAGGGGATCCCTGAAGTTTCACGTGCTGTAATACACATCGATGAGCAAAGTGGCAAGGAAAAATACAAGCTGTTGGTAGAAGGGGACAACCTTCGCTCTGTTATGGCAACTCATGGAGTTAAAGGTTCCCATACAACGTCCAACAACACCTATGAGGTACATTGAACTACCTGTTTGCCTTTCCGAGCCCTGATTGTAGCTGCTGCCATTCCTACATGACGGGTTCCTATATGAGAGAACCAAGCCGCTCTTATTAACAAAGAGACTTGTGATAACAGGAAATTAAACGGTTCAAATACATATTAGACAGTCACCAACTATATTTTACTCTCGTAACCAGGTGGAAAAGACATTGGGGATTGAAGCTTCCCGCTCCACCATTATCAATGAAATACAGTACACAATGGTGAACCACGGTATGAGTATTGATCGACGCCATGTTATGCTTTTGGGAGACCTGATGACTTACAAGGTGAGCATTGTAGACAGGGTCATGAAAACAGTACCTTAAATATTACTAAATGATTGGTTAGTCATTAGATATCTAGATAAAAATAGAGAGAGCGAGAAATATGTCTGCGTGTATGTTTTATGAAAAGCCATAAGAATCTTTATAGCTCAGTACTAATGTAACATAATTTATTATTGCAACCTGGTGCCCAACTTGCCTTATTTAGTTTACACTTAGAAGTAATGTACGTTCTTTTAACAGCTTCTCAAAATATATTTACAATACATATTCGAAGCAAGCTGATGTAGTGGATGTGGCACGAGGTCTGCTCAGCAGTCCCCCTCTCGTCAACTTGCTAATTCAGAAGTTCCTTATTAGCAATGTTAATTTTGTCTCAATTTAGACCGCATCGATTTGCTGAGCGTGTCAGCAAATCCAGATTTGGATATTGACATTTTTATTGCAGGTGTGGAATTTCTGCATAAGCAGTGAGGCGACATGCCAGGGGGCCGTGCGTGTGTTTGAGGGACTTTTTGTTTGTGTCAAGTAATTACAACCGCTATAGTTTTTATGTTGCCTTGAGAGCCCCTTTCAATGTTATTTTCCACTAATATGAGCAGAAATGAAAATCTACAATTTTCTGATATAGATACAGGTAAAAAGTGAATTTAGTGGTAAACCTTCTTTTCATGAGAAGAACTGTAATAAACCTACAATGATTCCGTTCTTAGAATGGTTACTATCTTATATTTCATCTGTTGTGCAATATTTACTGCCTGAGCAGACAATAGCACAAAGAACCGTCAGGAACACCAGGAAACGCAAGCAGGATTGTACCTTGATGCATGTCTCATAAACTCAAAATAGTAATTTGAACCAGTGTTAAAAATACTACATTTTATGTGTTTTGTATCATCACGGTGGGGTATCATGGTATCATCACAATGCGGTAATACCAAGCTAATAGAAGGGGAATGGTAGGGAAACTATAAATAAATAAGAAAAAGAGGCAAGAAGATATAATAATTCTAATGCCACTAAAAAAGTTAATCACTAAATAACTTAAGAGGCTGAAGACAAAATACGTCTTCTAAATTCAGCAGACTTCTGGGCATGAACATCTAGTGCATTGTGCCTGATGAAACTATTGGCTGATGACCATGTAGCTGCTCTACATGTGGTCTCAATCAGTGTGTTAGTCACAGCTTCTCAAGATGAAACCATAGATCTAGTGCAATGTGCTGTCTCAAACCAGGTTGAACCTGAACATCCTGAACTTGATAAGCAGCTGGTATTGCTAATACCACCCAATGTAGGTTTTGATGCAGCAAGATCCCTGTGTTGTCCAGAGAAATTCAGGAAATACTGTCTCCACCCATTGGTTTATGAAAGATAGACATCAAGCTACCTGCAGTGTATTCCATCTTTCCTCCTCAAGATTTTTGTGAGACTGAAAAAAGACAGCAAGATAATCATCTCATTGAGATGAAAATTTGAGATGAATTGTGCAAAGCTCAACTCTGTCTGGGAGGAACACTGTAAAAGGTTCCTCTGCCAATAATACCTGGATTTCAGCGATTCTTTTGCCAGAAGTAATGGTTACCAATAAAAGACACTTAAGTGTAACTATAAGAGATCTGAGAGGAGTTCAAATGCAGGCACTTGCACACGAATAGAATTTAAGCTGAGGTGTTTGTCCAGGCCTGCCTTCCTGTAAAATATGGGAAACTATAGCAGAATATATAGTGACATCTTCACCATGTGAACAGTCCACGAAGGCGATCAAAATACAATAATAGGTGGAAGACTGTCTTCTTGATTGTAGTAAGACTGTCTTCTAAAAAAAAAAAAAATAAATAAAATCCCTTTGAAATCAAGCTCCTCTATTCAAGCTCCATGCTTGTTGACTAAGATGGATGTGCTGTCAAGGTGAGCAACTTTCGAAGCCTGTGAGGTTCCCATGGAAATTCCAGGGCCCTTGAAGCCAATACGGAATGATTGCAATCACCTGAAGCCCTTCTGTTATGATTTTCCTCAGGGTGTTCTAGGTGAGGGGAAATGGAGGAAAAGTATAAGCTATATTGAAAGACCATGGGTTGGATAAGGCATCGATGGCCATAACTTTGGGGTGGAGCCTCTGGAAAAGAATGTTTGGAGCTGGGTATTAGATGCTACTAGATCCAACTCCGACATTTCCCAATGATGTGTCAGACGATCGAAGATCTGAGGATGTAGCTGCCATTCGTTAAGATCCAGGTCGATGATGTGGGTACTTACTTGTCAGTTTATGTAAGCCACTGCTGCACATTGTCCATCCTGAGTTTCACCCATGTCCCCTTCAGGAAGTCTTGACAATGAAGCAGTGTTGGGCAGCTCTGAGTTCTAACAAGGTTGCCGTAATCTTAGAAGCCCTCTTGTTCCATCTCCCTTGGGCATTCATATGAAAATGCAAATAAGCTCCCATCCTAATCCACTGGCATATGTGGCAAGGAATATTCAATTTATCTTTCTAAGAGGATAAACCTTTACTGAGATTTGAAGCAGTTTGCCACCACTTCAAATATTTTCAAAGACTTTCTGAGACTATGATTCTTTTGGACCAAGAATACCTGACTGGGTTGAATTTCTGAAAAAAGGACTTCTGGGGAGGGCAAACGTCCCAAAGAGACCATTTTACCAATCCAATTGCTGAAGTCAAATTTCCCAACATGCTAATGAATACATCTGCTGAGACTGGTTTCCTTGAGACAACTTGTCAACCCTTCAGCAGTAAACGTTCTCTCCTTTCTTGAGATGTAAATACCATACCCAGAACTGTACTAAATGAAGCTCGTAGAAAGCAGATCCTCTGGAATTGAACTAGTTGGTTCTGTTAGTAATTGATCCAACCAAACCTCTGGAGCGATAGAAAGGCCTTATCTCTTTTAAAGAGCAGATTTTGTTTTGATTTTCCCACCAAAAGAATGTCATCCGAATTATAAAAACGATTTGGACACTGTTGTCTTAGAGCTAGTAGGACTTTTGAAATGGTCCTTGGGGCTGTGCTTAACCCAAAGGGCATAGCTTTGAACTGGAAGTGATTTCTCAGAATTGCGAACCCTTTTAATTTTTTTATAATGTGCAATAGGAATATGAAAGTAGGCATCCTATAGGTCTATGGAGATTAACCAATCATCTTGACGCTCTACAGAGATGGTTGGAGATAGGGATTTCATCCTTCATTTTCAGATCTTGAGAAAAAGGTTAAGCCTGTGTAGGTGTACAAATAGACACCAATCATCTGATGGCTTTGGAACCAGAAAGAGGATGGAATAGATTCCATTGAGTCTTTCTTCAATTGTTATTCTTGCTATAACTTTGCCCTTAAAAAGCTTTGAGATGTCTCTTATCCGAGCATTTCTCTTGACTTTCCAAATAAATTTCTCCAGATTTTTCAAAAGTGATGAAGACCTCCAACTTCTGGAATCTGGGGACCCACATCTTTAGAAAGGACATTTAGATGCTTTGGTGAAAATTTGATTTACCTCTGGAAGACTGTCCTACTTTCCAAGCTGATGTCCTGAAAAATAATTTTTTTTGGTCTGTATGATCTAGACTCACAAAAGGACTGTCTGCCATGAAAGGATCTTCAGTCTTGCCAAGTCCAGGAAACTTTCTTGTCCTTACGAAACTGAGGTAGAAAAACCTTCTTTCCTTCCGAAGCTTGCTTAATAGCTTCATCCAAAAGCTTTCCGAATACGAGTTGTACTTGAAAGGGCATACCACACAAGCTGTTCTTTAAAAACAAATTTGCATTCCATGACTTTAGTCACAGAGGCCTACATGCTATGTTTCTAGCAAGAGCACTAACCAGATCAACGGCTGCAAATTAAATTAATTCTGCTGCACTCTTGAGCTCAAAAAGTGATTCCATCAAAGAGGTTCTGCGAACTCCTTTTTCAATATCTTCCTCTAGAAGGGATAGCCATCTTATAAGCGCTTTAGCCACATAAGATAAGGCTTCTACAGGCCGCACCTGCTGGTACATCATTTTTATATCAATTCTTCCATTTGGTCTCAAAATGTGGCCCACATCTAGGGGTAAAGCTATGTTTCTAACCAATTTAATAATGGTAGCATTAATTTGTGTGCTAAATCCCATGAAGTCCTCTTCTTCTGTAAAGTGATTAATGTTTTCCTTAAATGGTTACATGCTTTTGTGGTTTCTTCCATTCTAATGAAAAAAGCTCCTTAAGTACCTCATGGCCTGGAAATGAGGGTTTCTTCATTTTCAACTCTGGGAAAATGTTGGATGAGGACGATTTTTCCTGGTCAGATTCTTAAAATTTTAATGTGTATCTCACTGCCTTTATCATTTTTTTCAGTTTTTACATCCATTCGATCTTCTGCAGAATCTGTATCATCTTGAGAATACATCCCTTCATATTTTTCAATAAGAAGTTCAGCCTCAGAAATATCAGTGCATTTTTTCATTATCTATATCTTATAAACCTAGTACACTTGTTGGGACCATTGTTGTTCCATACTTAGGTTTTGAGATTCCTTAGCATGGCCTGCTGCATCATATTGACAGGAGCTAAGTTTATTCCCCTCTAATGTGGAGGCATGCACTTCTGTCAGACTTGTGGGACTTTTTACCTCCTCTTCCTCTAGATGTTCCAGGAGGTACATGTTCAGGGACACTGCAAAAAAATGCAAATGGTCCAGAGATGAATTAGCTGATATAAGTACTATTTTCCCTGGCTAAAAAGCTAAAGGAGCTTACCTTTAGTGCCTTGAAGGAGACCCCATGGATGATCTAGAGGCAGACCCAAGGACAGCTAAAAATAGAATAAGCAAAAATGTCTATGGGAATAAACTTACATTGGCAAAAGAAAAAAAGGTTACCACCAACACTCCGCCAGAAACAAATGAGCCAAGAGCCTGAAAAGCAGGACCAGGAGAACGGGAGATGTTGGGAACAGAATTTATAGAAGAGATTGAAAAAATAATGTGCCCTGCAGGAGATCGAGAATTCTCCAATCCAGATAGTGCCAGCACACATGCTCAGACAGCAGAACAAGAATCATTTGGACATCAGAAGAATGTGCGCATTTGCTGAACAGAATTGAAGATGCTGCAAGATCGGAAAGCGCAGGAGAGACGAGGAGAATAAACTGCTGTTGACAAACATTTATATAACCATAGAGCATTAATGTAAAGCCATATAATGCCAATAAGGAGGTCTCCATAACGAAAACAAAGTTGCAGTAAAAGTTCATCTCCGATAACACTACGCGAAGGATCCCTACGAATTTGATAGATTTCCTGTAACTAAGGATAGCCCTTAACTCCCCCTTCCCATTGGCTGTTCCTAAACAAGCTCAAATAAAAAGTTAGGTAATAATAAATTTACACAGCCAAGAGAGCAGGAACAAAAAATGGAGACCTATGGAAAATGTCTTATCTATAATTAATATCCCGTCCTACACAGCCAAGTGGGCAGAGCTAACCCTGTTGTGATGCTGACATAGAATAGCCAGGAATAGGTATTTGTGTTGGGTCACTTTTTTTTTTTTTTTTTTTTTTTTTTTAAGTTAGACATTGCAGGAACTAAATTTCCTGGAGAGTGTGAGTATTCAGGTACCAGTACTTGTATCTCTCACAAACCACAGTAAATATTGTAGTAAAGCATGCCTACTCTCTCTGGGTGCTTGTACATATCCATGCATCTTACTGTACCAGACAGGAATTATCCTACTGGATTAATCAGGATAGCTAAAAGAGGACATCCTCTGAATATCAGCAATTTTTAGTGAGCATTGCTGTTGACAGGGGTCATTGAAATGAGAAGTGAGAGCCTTTACTTGCCACAATGGGGTGCAGGGCCTGATTGGTAAGTTTCATTTTCCTGTTATGTTGTCTGTGGCAGTGGAGGAATACATTAAAAGAACACCTTAGGGTCAGGAACCAACATGTATTGCTGACCCTATAGTGTTAAAATCACTGCCTAGCCCACCCCCTTGCCCTCTCTTGCCTCCCTAAATCTAGTAAAACCTTACCTTTATTCCAGTCTGCTGGTGTTGGCTCTGCTCCTGATCTGCTGCCTTGACTGATATCATGTTAGGAAAGCATTGGATTGGCTGAGATTGTCATTTCTGATGACTTCAGCCAGGGTGGCTGGCCAGGGGTGGAGCCAAACGCCACCCTGGCCAATCAGCATCTCCTCATGAGGAAAGTTCAGTGTCTCCATGCAGAGGGTGGAGACACTGAATGGCAGTGCTGCACACTGTGCAACACTTCCTCAGGAAGCACCTCTAGTAGCCATCTGAGGCCAGTTGAAGTGTCCCTAGGCTGTAATAATATAAACCTCCTTTTCTCTGAAACATTAAGCCATATTTGTTCTGGTGTACAGGGACTATAAAGTCCCTGTAATTTAGTTGACTTTGCATCTTAACTAGAACCAAAAGCAAAACCTTGTATTTGAGCTATAGATTTATTCCACTGCAATTTAAAGGACCACTATAGTGCCAGGAAAACACTCGTTTTCCTGGCACTATAGTGCCCTGAGGGTGCCCCCACCCTCAGGGACCCCCTCCCGCCGGGCTGGATGGAGAGGAACGGGTTAAACTTACCTCTTTCTCCAGCACTGGGTTGGGAGCTCTCCTCCTCCTCTCCTGAATGCGCATGCGCGGCAGGAGCCGCGCGTGCATTCAGCCGGTCTCATAGGAAAGCATTTACAATTCTTTCCTATGGACGCTTGCATCTTCTCACTGTGATTTTCAGAGTGAGAAGCACGCAAGCCCTCTAGTGGCTGTCAATGGGACAGCCACTAGAGGCTGGATTAACCCTATTATAAACATAGCAGTTTCTCTGAAACTGCTATGTTTATATAAAAAAGGGTTAACCCTAGCTGGACCAGGCACCCAGACCACTTCATTAAGCTGAAGTGGTCTGGGTGCCTATAGTGGTCCTTTAAGGGATTCTCTTCAAATTCCCCAGTACATATGGACAGAAAGGGCTTTAATTTGATGTGACATATGCTGACTTTCAGCCTGCAGCTCATCAAAAGTCTGGGGCCACAAAAAAGGCCACAACTGGCAGAGGGAAGCCCCAGGTACCTGGTTTTCCTGGTGTGAGCAGGGTTTAGCCCTGCTCACACTACATTGCTGTCTATGGGGATTTAAATCCCCATTGGAAGAACTGCATGTTGATCTCACTGTTGATCTTGAGCTTTGCATGCAGCTAGGCTGTCAGTCTGGGGCAGGGGTCTGCAACCTTTAAGACAAAAAGAGCCACTTGGACCAGTTTCCGAAGAAAAAAAAAAAACTGGGAGCCGCAAAACCATTGCGACATTTAAAACAATTTTTCTTTTCTTGCCTTTATCCATGGCTGGCCTACCGGGGGTCCAAAACAGGGGCGTAATTAGAAATCAGAGGGCCCCATAGCAAAATCAATGCCCCAAAATGACATAGAAAATTAATCAGGGCCCCAGTCTACTATAAATCATAATCAGTGCCTGATGTAAATAATAATTAATAATGAGGGCCCAATGTCATCCTCGTCATTATAAAAAGAACTTTTTTTGTCACTTTTTTTTCCTTCTGATTGCTTAAAAAGATGACAACAAAGTATTAGTAACCCAGCTACTAAGGATTATGGCTGCGCTATGCTCAGTTACCCTTTATGTATTATGGTCACAATTGTCCACAAAAGCTGGTTATGCGTAACACATTTCATTTCATTATTATGACTGATCATACAGTTTACTACAGCAGATTTCAAGTAGTATCTATTAACAAGTATTAACATGCCTCCTAACATTTCAAATGGACAAAGGAATACTTGAAGAACAATATATCTTATTTATACAGACCGATTTCTAACCACATTTATTGTAGTTTAAAGACACATTACTGGGAGTATTATTACTGGGAAGCTCTGTTATACACTCAGACACATTACTGGGAGTATTATTGCTGTGGAACTCTGTTATACACTCAGACACATTACTGGGAGTGTTATTGCTGTGGAGCTCTGTTATACACCCAGACACATTACTAGGAGTATTATTGCTGTGGAGCTCTGTTATACACTCAGACACATTACTGGGAGTATTATTGCGGTGGAGCTCCGTTATACACTCAGACACATTACTGGGAGTATTATTGCTATGGAGCTCTGTTATACACTCAGACACATTACTGGGAGTATTATTGCGGTGGAGCTCCGTTATACACTCAGACACATTACTGGGAGTATTATTGCTATGGAGCTCTGTTATACACTCAGACACATTACTGGGAGTATTATTGCGGTGGAGCTCTGTTATAAACTCAGGCACATTACTGGGAGTATTATTGCTATGGAGCTCTGTTATACACTCAGACACATTACTGGCAGTATTATTGCTGTGGAGCTCTGTTATAAACTCAGGCACATTACTGGGAGTATTATTACTGTGGAGCTCTGTTACAAACTCGGACACATTACTGGGAGTATTATTGCGGTGGAGCTCTGTTATACACTCAGACACATTTATTGTAGTTTAAAGACATACTACTGTCAGTATTATTTTGGTGGAGCTCTGCTGTAGACTCACCAACAAAATGGAGCTCCTAGAAAAGAGGGGCAATGATGATAGAAATGAGTGACAAAGGAATTTGGGAAATAGGGACTTCTCCTCCTAAATAGGAATACTTGGGATTTATGTTTTATTATATGATATAAATTACACTTTAACAAAAAAAAAAAAAAAAAATACATTGTACACTAGTGGCACATTAAATTGGATAAAAATGTATTTAAGTTCTGTCTGTGTAAGTGTGTGGGCCGGGCTCCCCCCCCTCCCCCCCTGAGGCATCACTTCACTTACCTCACACTGGTGCCTGGCACGCTGCTGCTGCTGCTGCTGCTGCTGCTGACGGGAGTCTGGACGGATGTCATCTTCCTCCTCGCAGTCGTAGACCTGCATGCGCGCCGCTGCCCTCCGATCTGACAGCGGGCGGGAAGGAGACGTCAGGACGGTGCGTAACTACAGCGCCCGCCACAGTGGGGAGTGTCAGGGCGCACAATGCGCCTCCTCCCCTCCCTAGTATCCGCCCCAGAGCCGCGGCAAAGGTTCAAAAGAGCCACATGCGGCTCCGGAGCCGCGGGTTGCCGACCCCTGGTCTGGGGCTACTAGAAATAGCTTCAGCTGACAGAGAGGAGCCGCAGGTATCTATTGATACCTGGGTTTCCTGGTGTGAGCAGGGTTTTAACCCTACTCACACTGCAATCTAGTTATATGCATTTAAATGCCTATTTAAAAAGCACTTTGTATTGCTAACTTCAGGCACAGCAAACAGCCCATCAAAAAGTCTGTGCCACTAAAACTGATTCCAGCTGACAGAGGAGCCGTCCCAGGTATCCATTGATGTCTGTACTACCTGGTGTGAGATTTAACCCTGCTCACACTAAATATGCAGGGTATTTTATGCAGTCCTACTTTATGTAGGATGGCATAGAACGCTCTCACAGCGTTAAGTGGTTAAAATGCGGATTTCTGTCAGATATAGGGCAGGTGTAATGATAATTATGCACCATCTGGAGTATGGCAGTGTTAAATCCCACATCGGGTTGTGTTTAAAAGCCTCCTTAAACACACACACACATTCCCTTCATGTTTTATGAACCATAGTAAAGCACATCTGGTGAAAACTGAGATCTACTAATTATTAGGATAGAATGTACATCAGCGGTGGATGGGGGTCATGCCTTTTTAGACTACCAGGATAAATGGTAAGATGTGGGGGAAAACAACCAGCTGGGACAAGACAAGTTGAAGAAAAAGGTGATGAAGACCCTGCTCAAACAGATTTACAGTTTTAAGGGGGATGGGTTTAATTACACGAAAGGTAAAGTGCATTCCTTACGTAGTAAAGATTGGTTGGTTGTAAGGTGTCCTTCTGGTAAAATCATATTTTAGAGCATATGTTAGATAGCTCAGTGGGATAATGCATCATCAGTAGAATCTGTTCAACCCTTGGGTTGCAGGTTTGTTTGTTTTTTACTACATATATGCTCCCAAACTACTCTGATTTTGCTTCTAGATTTCACCATTCCCTTTTCTGCCCTCTTTCTTTTAGGGTGAAGTCCTGGGCATCACTCGCTTTGGCTTGGCAAAGATGAAGGAAAGCGTCTTGATGTTGGCTTCCTTTGAGAAGACCGCTGATCATCTTTTTGATGCGGCCTATTTTGGACAGAAGGATTCTGTGTGCGGTGAGTGTGGTTATGTATTTTACCTATATTGGACTATACTCTAATATCCGCTGCTTAAATATTGTATATTGTAAACATGTAAAGCATTGTGTTTTTAAGTTTAATTTCTTTGCATTTTTTCAGCACCTAAATGTGATGTTTAATCTCTTAGCCAAATGCACAATAAAATCAATATCAAGTAAATTAGAGTAAATTATTAACTATGTAAAACCAAACAATTCTGTACTTATTTGTAAGCTAAATGTCCGTGTGCATTAAACCTTCCATGCCTGAGCATTTCTCACTCTCTGTCCCCTAGTAAAAGTGTATATTATTAGATACAACATTTCTTCATAATGTTAAGCAGTAGATACATATCACATGGTGCAGGGGAGAAGTCACTTACTCAGATTAATTCCAAAGGAAATGTATTGATACGATAACAGATGTTCTTCCTGCAGCATTTAAATTCTATGTACTGAGGTAAGTGTTTCAATTTGTCATTGATGAGCGCTCACTGACCCTCTTCTCTCACTATTTAGGGGTCTCAGAATGCATCATAATGGGTATCCCAATGAACATTGGAACTGGCCTCTTCAAACTTCTCCATAGAGCAGACAAGGACCCCAATCCTCCCAAAAGACCTCTTATCTTTGACCATAAGGATTTTCACATCCCTGTCATCAGCACGTAGCTGGTCAATCGTGATCGAAGACCAACATTTGTCCCTGGTGTTCTTGGGAGACTATGGTTACTAAGGGTGACATTTTCATTTGAGCCCCTTTTAATGCCAGGAAACCTGTGATGCATGACGTGATGGTGAAATGAAAAACTATATTCTATGTAGTTGTGTTGTAAATATATTGTATTGTATTTCTACGCTTCAAACAAAACTGTGGTTGTTGATGAGAAGCTGCAGAGCACATATCTTGTCCCATAACTTTAGTTGCACTCTCCGGATCTTGAATACGCCGTTTCACACTTGTGACGTTATGGAGTTGGAGGGAACTGACTGAACACTGGTTGTTGGAACAAATCAATTCGTCTGAAACTATAATTATATATTTGTTTACACTACTGTGTGTTAAAATATAAATGGCACACTGTAACCTAAACATACATAAAACTGTGTTGTAACAGGTCTTTCTATTTAGACCATGCCTAACAGTGTGTTTATACAGGACACAACACATCCGTGCGCTTTCGCCCTCTTTATAGGCATTTTATTATCTAAACTGTACAAAGTGATGGCTGGGTTGGTGAGATAATCTTCAATGTTCGTTTCGTATTTTTAAGAACTGTAAAAGTAGCCTTTGTTGGAAGCACTTGAGTAGTAGCTAGCTTGTTAAATGCACCTTGTTTAAAAGGCAGAGAAAGAGTTTTAGCCCTCATTGAAGGATTGCGTGTCTTGCCTTCTATACTTAAAACTGGGGGTAGCTCTGTTACTACCTGCAGTAACTGAGTTAAACATTCCATTTTAGATTACACTAGTTAAAAACCACATTGTTATGATAGCTTAGACCATCGTTGGTTCTTAAACAGATAACCTTGGCAGAATAAATTACCCAGTGATGCTGCAACAATATTTACAGGCCCTGTGGGTTTCCAAAGATGATGTGTGATGGAGTGTGTGTGCACTGAATGGCCTCCCACCCAGAAAAGTAGTACATTTGCCACCTACGTGATTCTAAATAATTTATGTAAACCGACCTGTCCACTAATGACTGGTGCTTCAAAGATCATCCCTATGTTCTGCACTGCCTTATCATTGCACTAGAGAACTGAAGTTATTAACCCTTGTACAGCAGATCGGAACAGAGTTTCAAACCATTCATGGAGAGAATGGCATGTAAGCTTGATTAAGGTGTAAATCATTTGACTTTCTTATATCACCTGAATGTTTTCAGTTTGCCTTGTAGTGTAGGACTTATTTCATTCTCCTCCTAGGTCACAGGGCTGTGCCTTGGTTAGACAGCTAATAGAAATGACAGATTACTTTGGAAGGAAAGTTCTTTATTTAATTTGGTTTGGGATGTGCAAAGTTAACTTATGTTACTGTAAATAAAAAGTAAGATAAAAATAACATTTTGTCCTTTTTTATTGAGATACCTGAGCAGCATTAATTTCTCTATTGACGAGTCACTTTGCAGGTTTTGTTTTTAAATCATTTTTCCCTCTACATTCCATTGTTTTTATTACTTGGAAATTCACCTGCACTTTTCAGTTATACATAAGAAATGGTATGATGGGTTGCATGATCTTTGGCAATAGGTAAAGCTTAAGCACAGTTGCTTAGCTAAGTTACCTTTAATCCATCAGTCAGAGGAATCAGATATTAGGAACCAGCACAATGAAAAAAAGATTGTATAAATAAAGGATAGGGTTTTTTTGTTTTGTTTGTTTTTTAAGGAAAACACAATGCTGCTTTACACTACGCACTGAGCTTAATAGCACCTGCTTAATCATATGGGTATCTCTTGTGCTGCAAAAACAGCTCTGATTCGTCAAGGCATAGATTCAACAAGACCTCTGAACGTGTCCTGTGGCATCTGGTACCAAGACATTTGCAGGTCCTTTAAGTCTTGCAAGTTGCAAGGTGAGGTCTCCGTGGCTTGGATTTGTTGTTCCAGCACATTCCAAAGATGCTCAATCGGATTGAGAGCGGATGATTTTTAAGGCCAAGGCAACACCTTGAATACTTTATCTCCTCAAACCATTCCTGAACAATTTTTGCAGTGTGGCAGGGTGCATTATCCTGCTGAAAAAGGGCACTGCCAGCAGGTAACATTGCCATGAAGGGGTGTGTGGTCTGCAACAATCTCTAGGTAGGTGGCATGTGGGAAAGTTACATCCATATGCGTTCTACTACACAGCAAGGTTTCCCAGTAAAACCTTGCTCAAAGCATATCACTGCCTCCGCTGGCCTGCCATCTAACAATATTGCATCCTGTTGCCAACTCTTCCCCAGGTACACAAGACACGCACCCGAACGTCTACCTGATTTAAAAGCAAACGTGATTTATCAGACCAAGCAACCTTCTTCTATTGCTCTATGGTCCACTTCTGATGCTCACGTCCCCACTGAAGGAGCTTTCAGCATGGGACAGGGTTCATCATAGGCACTCTGGACGGTCTGCGGCTGTGCAGCAACCTGCAATGTACTGTGTGTTCTGTTACATTTCTAACATGGCTAGCATTACGTTTTTCAGCATTTTGAGCTACAGTAGCTCTTCGGTGTGATCGGACCAGCCAGGCTAGTCTTCACTCCCCACGTGCATCAATGAGCTTTGGGCACACATGATCCTGAAGCCAGTTCACCGGTTGTCCTTCCTTGCATCACTTTTGGTATGTACTAACCCCTGCATACCAGGAACACCCTACAAGAGTTGCCATTTTGGCGATGCTCTGACCCAGTCATTTAGTCATTACTATTTGACCCTTGTCAAAGTCACGCAGATCTTTTCACTTGCTAATTTTTCATGAAATTCAAGAACTGACCATCCGCTGCCGAATATATCCCACAGGTGCCATTGTAACAATGTAATTAATGTTATTGACTTCACCTGCAGTGCGTTTCTTTTTTATGATATGGCTGATTAGGGTAAATGCAGCTGTACTTACAGTGACCCTCTAAATTTTTTGTAAATATCTCTATTAACCCGTTAACGCCGTTACGGCGTTCCATGCCGTCCCGCATTTAGTGGGCTTTAAAGCCGTTGCGGCGGCATGGAACGCCGTAACGGCTTTGAGCCTTGGAGCGCCTGGGATACTCACCTACCCAGCGCTCCACTTCGGGAGGACTGCCTCACAGCCCAGGCAGCCCCCCCACGGCAAATCAGGCCCCCGGGGGCCATGTGATCGCTCTCAAAGAGCGATCACATGGCCCCCTATAGCTGGCTGTGGATCTGCCAGCAGGGGGACTGTCTAAAATATTAGACAGTCCCCCTGCTGGTAGGTAGTGTAAAAAAAAAAATATTAGACAGGTTATAAAATAAATATATTTATATATATATATATATATATAATATATATACATATTATATATATTTAACGTCATACATAGTGTATTTTAATACTAATACTAATATGTATATATATTCTATATAATAGATCTACATATATATATATACGTATAATTACAATAATAAATAAAATAATACAATTAATAAATAAAATATTGAAACAAAATTTAAAATAAATTATATATACATATGTAATTTCATTCTAACTGTATTTTGTCATTAATATATAAATATATATATATATATATATATATATATATATATATATATATATATATATATATATATAGGTAACAAACTACACTTAGAATGACATTTTATTTATATATCTATCTATATATAAAATGCAAATAACCGCAAATATATATATATATAGATAAATACATATAATTACATTAGTATACACGTAGAATTTAAATACCTATAAATGCATATATATTAAAATTCTACGTGTATATTTAAATAATCTTTTAACGTAATTATGTGATTTGATTAATTAAAATTTGATTGA
The DNA here is from genome assembly GCF_036172605.1 of Pelobates fuscus. Classification (NCBI taxonomy): domain Eukaryota; kingdom Metazoa; phylum Chordata; class Amphibia; order Anura; family Pelobatidae; genus Pelobates; species Pelobates fuscus. The sequence goes on from NC_086326.1 coordinate 95,869,267, forward strand.
CATGCCTGACAACACAGGGAGAAAGTGCAGAGAATTTAATTTGCAAGCACTATATTTGACCCTGTAATACTCCAAGACACCATAAAACCTGTATATAGGGGGTACTGTTTTACTCGGGAGACTTCGCTGAACTCAAATATTCGTGTTTCAAACTGGTAAATTGTATTACAACGATGATATTTTAAGTAAAAGTGACGTTTTTTGCATTTTTTTACAAGCGAACGGCACTTTTATGGACTATATTATTGTTGTAATATGTTTTACTGTTTTAAAACACTAATATTTGTGTTTAGTGAAGTCTCCCGAGAATAACAGTACCCCCCATGTACAGGTTTTATGGTGTTTTGTAAAGTTAGAGAGTCACATATAAGGCTTGCATTTCATTTTTTCCCACATTGAAATTTGCCAGATTAGTTATGTTGCCTTTGAGAGCGTATGGTAGCCCAGGAATGAGAATTACCCCCATGATGGCATACCATTTGCAAAAGTAGACAACCCGAGGTATTGCAAGTGGGGTATGTCCAGTCTTTCTTAGTAGCCACTTAGTCACAAACACTGGCCAAATATTAGTTTTTTGCTTTTTTCACACAAAAACAAATATGAACGCTAACTTTGGCCAGTGTTTGTGACTAAGTGGCTACTAAAAAAGACTAAACATGCCCCACTTTCAATACCTTGGCTTGTCTACTTTTTCAAATGGTATGCCATTATGGGGGTAATTCTCATTCCTGGGCTACCACAGTCTCAAAGGTAACATTACTAATCTGGCAAATTTCTATTTGAAAATGGAACCATAAAACACCATAAAACCTGTTAATGGGGGGTACTGTTGTACTCGTGCGACATCGCTGATTACAAATGTGCATTTTTGTGCAGTAAAACCTAACAGTATTATGACATTCACAGCAAAAATGTCAGACGGAAATACAATTTTTTTTTAAAAATCTTATTTTCTCACATTTTTTTAAAATGTTATTCATAACGAATTATGTTCCATATATGAATAGTTAAAGATAAATTAAAGCCCTGTTTCTCCTGAACAAAATGATATATATTAAGTGTGGGTGCATATAATATGAAAGAGGGGAACTACGGGTGAACAGACATATAGCGCAAATTCCAGTTTTTGTTTACGTTTTGTTTTGATCAGAACGTGCACTATTGACTCCGTCCTGAAGGGGATAAGGAAAGACAGTGCGATAAAACAATGCAAAACAACCCTGGGAAGTTCACAAAGTTACATTTGTTCTATATCAGCAGCAATACCTATTAATGAGGGTATTTTAAGAAAATGAGTCCATATCCCTATATTCTCCTGGGAATCGAGGAAAAAGATTGTCTTCCAATTATTTTCTATTTTTGATAAAAAGGAAGACATGTCACGTGACATATCATTGGAAAGGCCAGCATGTCCTCTTTACAATACAGCAGGGATTAATAGAGTAGCTCAAAATAATAAAAGGAGATGTATGTGAACAAAATGTCCAGTACAGAGGACACAAGTTAATGGGCTGGGTCTCAGGAGGATATTGAATAGTCCCCAACCTGCCCACCCATCTGACCTTTTTGATTGTGTATTGACTATAGACAAATTAACCAAAATATAAAACCCGATTGACACTAAAAAGTTCAAAAACAATATACACCTGGGACCCAGCCCATCAACTTGTATTAATTCTATGTTTCTATAAACTTTATTCAACTTGAAAATGTACTAGTGTTGAAATGATTAGAGGTTTGGAAGCAATGGATGGTGCTAAAATCAGCTAAGCTAGAAAATGAACATATTTAGAATGAATTATCAGCCCTAAGTAGGCTCTCAAATTGGAGGAAATCGCTAAACGCCTGTACAAGTTGTTCTAGGCCTCTACCTTAACTTGGTTGGAAAAGATGTTGAAGGGTTAAGAGGCTGGAGGTTAAGGACACACACTTTAGGGGGGTTAGAGAAGAAAATGATACATGGTTAAACCCATGTATACAGACCAACATACATACTTGCTCACCAAGGAGATAGTTACTGCCCATTTCCAACCCTTCACCAAGCCACCTGGCTAATGGCATCTGAGGGGAAGAGACTCACAATCCACCACTATTCTGTCTAGCTGTACAAACTTACAGGAAGAGAGGAAGTCCAACCAATGAAACTATCCAGCTAACATTGTTTAAGGTCCTGGGCAAATAGGTCTTCTGGCCGTCTGACCTCCTCAACCGCCTCTACCCAAGAGTGAAATGATGGAGTTGTTGGCGACTTACATGTTCTCAGGTTAATAGTTTTAGATACCATCAAGAGCTTTAGGATAATGGAACATTTAATATGCTTAAGTGCACCAGTAAGGATTGAGAAACATAACCACAGAGATCATGAAAGGAAGGTCATCTGATAAGCATTAAATGGCTTGTTACACTTTTTTTTCCCAGAAAGCCTGTACCTTCCAACATTTCCAGCCGGGGTTTAACATGTCTCACTTCCTGACACCTCTCCAACAGCCAAGCATGGAGTTGCATCCACACCTTTATGTATGTGCTTACTTGTTCCTTCAAATATGTCAAGTCTGCAGCTGTTGGCTCTGCCCTGCCTGCTTGGCTGACATCATTATTATTATTATTGCCATTTATATAGCGCCAACAGATTCCGTAGCGCTTTACAATATTATGAGAGGGGATTTAACTATAAATAGGACAATTACAAATAAACTTACAGGAACAATAGGTTGAGCTCAATCAAGCTCAATCTATAGGAGGTAGGGTGTAGAACACATTAGGACAGGAATTTGCAATCAAATCTATAGGAGGTAGGGTGTAGAACACATTAGGACAGGAATTTGCAATCAAATAAGGTGGACTGCCCTTTAGGAGAAGGCAAGAGACAGGTATGTGAGGTAGGGGTTAGTATTGGAGGCCATAAGCTTTCCTAAAGAGATGGGTTTTAAGTAGTGATGTACCGAACTGTTCGCCAGCGAATAGTTCCCGGCGAACATAGCGTGTTCGCGTTCGCCACGGCGGGCGAACACATGCGCGGTTCGATCCGCCCCCTATTCGTCATCATTGAGTAAACTTTGACCCTCTGCCTCACGGTCAGCAGACACATTCCAGCAAATTAGCAGCAGACCCTCCCACCTCCTGTACAGCATCCATTTTAGATTCATTCTGAAGCTGCATTCTTAGATAGAGGATGGAAAGTGTAGCTGCTGCTCATTTGATAGGGAAATTGATAGCTAGGCTAGGGCATTCAGTGTCCACTACAGTCCTGAAGGACTCATCTGATCTCTGCTGTAAGGACAGCACCCCAAAAAGCCCTTTTTAGGGCTAGAACATCAGTCAGTTTTTTTTTTTTTGTTTTTTTTGTGTGTAATGTAATTGCAGTTGCCTGCCTGCCTGCCAGCTTCTGTGTCAGGCTCACAGTGGATACTGTGCCCACTTGTCCAGTGCCACCACACATATCTGGTGTCACAATAGCTTAAGCTTGCGTTTAAAAACAAAAAAATGTTTTTCACTGTAATAGATTGAATAGCAGTTAGTTGTCTGCAAGCGTCTGGGTGTCAGGCCTTCAGCGTGTACTCTGCCAACCTCTGCCAGTGTACTTTGCCACTCATATCTGGTGTCTCTATAGCATGCCTTTAAAAAGAAAAAAAGGTTTTCACTGTAAGCTAATAGCAGTCAGTGTCCTTAAAGCGGGTGTCAGGCCTTCAGCGTGTACTCTGCCAACCTCTGCCAGTGTACTTTGCCATTTATATCTGGTGTCACAATAGCGTGCCTTTAAAAAGAAAAAAGTTTTTCACTGTAAGCTAATAGCAGTTAGTTGTCTGCAAGCGTCTGGGTGTCAGGCCTTCAGGGTGTACTCTGCCAACCTCTGCCAGTGTACTTTGCCACTCATATCTGGTGTCTCTATACCATGCCTTTAAAAAGAAAAACGTTTTTCACTGTAAGCTAATAGCAGTCAGTGTCCTTAAAGCGGGTGTCAGGCCTTCAGCGTGTACTCTGCCAACCTCTGCCAATGTACTTTGCCACTCATATCTGGTGTCACAATAGCGTGCCTTTAAAAAGAAAAAAAGTTTTTCACTGTAAGCTAATAGCAGTTAGTTGTCTGCAAGCGTCTGGGTGTCAGGCCTTCAGCGTGTACTCTGCCAACCTCTGCCAGTGTACTTTGCCACTCATATCTGGTATCTCTATAGCGTGCCTTTAAAAAGAAAAAAAGTTTTTCACTGTAAGCTAATAGCAGTTAGTTGTCTGCAAGCGTCTGGGTGTCAGGCCTTCAGCGTGTACTCTGCCAACCTCTGCCAGTGTACTTTGCCACTCATATCTGGTGTCTCTATAGCATGCCTTTAAAAAGAAAAAAGTTTTTCACTGTAAGCTAATAGCAGTTAGTTGTCTGCAAGCGTCTGGGTGTCAGGCCTTCAGCGTGTACTCTGCCAGTGTACTTTGCCACTCATATCTGGTGTCTCTATAGCATGCCTTTAAAAATAAAAAAGTTTTTCACTGTAAGCTAATAGCAGTCAGTGTCCTTAAAGCGGGTGTCAGGCCTTCAGCGTGTACTCTGCCAACCTCTGCCAATGTACTTTGCCACTCATATCTGGTGTCACAATATCGTGCCTTTAAAAAGAAAAAAAAATTTCACTGTAAGCTAATAGCAGTTAGTTGTCTGCAAGCGTCTGGGTGTCAGGCCTTCAGCGTGTACTCTGCCAACCTCTGCCAACCTCTGCCAGTGTACTTTGCAACTCATATCTGGTGTCTCTATAGCGTGCCTTTAAAAAGAAAAAAAGTTTTTCACTGTAAGCTAATAGCAGTTAGTTGTCTGCAAGCGTCTGGGTGTCAGGCCTTCAGCGTGTACTCTGCCAACCTCTGCCAGTGTACTTTGCCACTCATATCTGGTATCTCTATAGCGTGCCTTTAAAAAGAAAAAAAGTTTTTCACTGTAAGCTAATAGCAGTCAGTGTCCTTAAAGCGGGTGTCAGGCCTTCAGCGTGTACTCTGCCAACCTCTGCCAATGTACTTTGCCACTCATATCTGGTGTCTCTATAGCGTGCCTTTAAAAAGAAAAAAAATTTTCACTGTAAGCTAATAGCAGTTAGTTGTCTGCAAGCGTCTGGGTGTCAGGCCTTTAGCGTGTACTCTGCCAACCTCTGCCAGTGTACTTTGCAACTCATATCTGGTGTCTCTATAGCGTGCCTTTAAAAAGAAAAAAATTTTTTCACGGTAAGCTAATAGCAGTCAGTGTCCTAAAAGCGGATGTTAGGCCTTCAGCGTGTACTCTGCCAACCTCTGCAAGTGCACTTTGCCACTCATATCTGGTGTCACTATAGCGTGCCTTTAAAAAGAAATTTTAAATTTTTCACTGTAAGCTAATAGCAGTTAGTTGTCTGCAAGCGTCTGGGTGTCAGGCCTTCAGCGTGTACTCTGCCAACCTCTGCCAGTGTACTTTGCCACTCATATCTGGTGTCTCTATAGCGTGCCTATAAAAAGAAAAAAAGTTTTTCACTGTAAGCTAATAGCAGTTAGTTGTCTGCAAGCGTCTGGGTGGCAGGCCTTCAGCGTGTACTCTGCCAACCTCTGCCAGTGTACTTTGCCACTCATATCTGGTGTCTCTATAGCATGCCTTTAAAAATAAAAAAGTTTTTCACTGTAAGCTAATAGCAGTCAGTGTCCTTAAAGCGGGTGTCAGGCCTTCAGCGTGTACTCTGCCAACCTCTGCCAATGTACTTTGCCACTCATATCCGGTGTCACAATAGTGTGCCTTTAAAAAGAAAAAAAGTTTTTCACTGTAAGCTAATAGCAGTTAGTTGTCTGCAAGCGTCTGGGTGTCAGGTCTTCAGCGTGTACTCTGCCAACCTCTGCCAGTGTACTTTGCCACTCATATCTGGTGTCACAATAGCGTGCCTTTAAAAAGAAAAAAAGTTTTTCACTGTAAGCTAATAGCAGTCAGTATCCTTAAAGCGGGTGTCAGGCCTTCAGCGTGTACTCTGCCAACCTCTGCCAGTGTACTTTGCCACTCATATCTGGTGTCACAATAGCGTGCCTTTAAAAAGAAAAAAAGTTTTTCACTGTAAGCTAATAGCAGTTAGTTGTCTGCAAGCGTCTGGGTGTCAGGCCTTCAGCGTGTACTCTGCCAACCTCTGCCAGTGTACTTTGCCACTCATATCTGGTGTCTCTATAGCGTGCCTTTAAAACAAAAAAAAGTTTTTCACTGTAAGCTAATAGCAGTTAGTTGTCTGCAAGCGTCTGGGTGTCAGGCCTTCAGCGTGTACTCTGCCAACCTCTGCCAGTGTACTTTGCCACTCATATCTGGTGTCTCTATAGCGTGCCTTTAAAAAGAAAAAAGTTTTTCACTGTAAGCTAATAGCAGTCAGTGTCCTAAAAGCGGGTGTCAGGCCTTCAGCGCGTACTCTGCCAACCTCTGCAAGTGCACTTTGCCACTCATATCTGGTGTCTCTATAGCGTGCCTTTAAAAAGAAAAAAAATGTTTTCACTGTTATAGATTGAATAGCAGTTAGTTGTCTTCAAGCGTGTGTGTCAGGCCTACAGCGTGTACTCTGCCAACCTCTGCCACTGCACAGTGCCACTCATATCTGGTCGCACAGTAGCTTGCACGCATAGTACCACTAATCCAAAAAAAAATGACAGGCAGAGGCAGGCCACCCCGCAGGGGCCATCGTGGTCGTGGTGCTGTGATTCCCTTTTGCCCTAGAATAATGCCCAGTTTTCAGAGGCCACGTACCCTGAACTTGAAAAGTTCTGATGACATAGTTGACTGGCTAACACAGGACACCCAATCTTCTACAGCTTCCGCTCGGAACCTTGACGCACCATCCTCCTCCAGCTTAGCTTCGGGCACCTGTCAAGATACCACTCACCCGCCTGCCGCCACCACCAACACTAGCACCACAGCCGCTTCACTTGGTATGTCAGAGGAGTTATTTACACATCCGTTTGAAGAAATTAGTGATGCGCAAACATTATTGCCAGAGGATGTAGATAACAGGGATATGTCTCAGGCAGGCAGCATTACACACATGGACGTACGGTGTGATGATGATGATGTTGTACCCGCTGCTGCTTCCTTTGCTGAGTTGTCAGATACAAGTGAAGCGGTTGATGATGACGATGCGTCCATGGATGTCACGTGGGTGCCCGCTCGGCAAGAAGAAGAACAGGGCGAAAGTTCAGATGGGGAGACAGAGAGGAGGAGGAGGAGACGAGTTGGAAGCAGGGGGAGGTCGTCGCAAGGAGCTAGTGGCACAGTCAGACAGCATGCATCGGCACCCGGGGTCAGCCCGACAGCACGCCAATCAACGCATGCTGTGTACACCACCAGAATGCCGTCATTGCAGAGCTCAGCAGTGTGGCATTTTTTTTGTGTGTCTGCCTCTGACAACAGCGATGCCATTTGCAACCTGTGCCAAAAGAAACTGAGTCGTGGGAAGTCCAACACCCACCTAGGTACAACTGCTTTGCGTAGGCACATGATCGCACATCACAAACGCCTATGGGATCAACACATGAGTACAAGCAGCACACAAACTCAAAGCCGCCATCCTCCTCCTGGTCCAGCATCTTCAGCCACGTCAACCACTGCTGTCCTCCTTGCCCCCTCTCAACCATCCGTCACTCCGTCTCTCGCCTTGAGCAGTTCCCGCTTATCAGCCCACAGTCAGGTGTCTGTCAAGGACATGTTTGAGCGTAAGAAGCCAATGTCAGAAAGTCACCCCCTTGCCCAGCGTCTGACAGCTGGCTTGTCTGAACTACTGAACTATTAGCCCGACAGCTTTTACCATACAAGCTGGTGGAGTCTGGAGCGTTCAAAACATTTTTAGCTATTGGGACACCGCAGTGGAAGGTACCCGGACGAAATTTCTTTGCACAAAAGGCAATCCCCAACCTGTGCAAAAGGAAGTAATGGCATGTCTGGCACACAGTGTTGGGGCAAGGGTCCATCTGACCACTGATACCTGGTCTGCAAAGCATTGACAGGGCAGGTATTTCACCTACACTGCGCATTGGGTAAACCTGCTGACGGCTGCCAAGCATGGAATGCGTGGCTCTGCAGAGGAGTTGGTGACACCCCCACGACTTGCAGGCAGGCCTGCTGCCACCTCCTCTACTCCTCCTACTCCATCCTCTTCCATAACCTCCTCGGCTGAGTCCTCTTCTGCTGCTGCGTCTTGCTCCACATCAACGGCACCCCCCCAGCTCCCCAGGTACTATTCCACATCCCTGATACGGCAGTGTCACGCCGTCTTGGGCTTGACTTGCTTGAAAGCAGAGAGTCACACCGGACCAGCACTCCTGTCCGCCCTGAACGCACAGGTGGAAAAGTGGCTGACTCCGCACCAACTGGAGATCGGCAAAGTGGTTTATGACAACGTAAGAAATTTGTTGGCGGCATTGAATTTGGGCAAGTTGACACATGTGCCGTGCATGGCACATGTGTGTAATCTGATCGTACAATGCTTTGTGCATAAGTACCCAGGCTTACAGGACGTCCTGAAGCAGGCCAGGATCGACTTGGGGATGTCCGGAGGAGTACTCACAGATCACTGTTCAAGGTCTGTTTGTCTGGATAACCCGTCAGCATTGCCATTTTGCTTCCCAGGGCGATAGTGAATTGTAAAGTCAAAAGGCTGTAGCGCCAAACTCCAGCGCAACAGCCTGGCATTGTCTCCTGACACCCTGTTCAGCCACACCAACGGGTTTTGATCTGTGAGTAAGGTAAACGGTTGTCCATACAAGTAAGGTTGCAGCTTTTTGAGAGCCCACACCACCGCCAGGCACTCCTTTTCAATGGCAGTGTATCTACTTCCCTGGGCAAAAGTTTCCGGCTTAGATAAGCCCCGGGTTGCTCGCCGCCATCTGCTCCGACTTGGCTCAGTACTGCTCCCAATCCAAACATAGAAGCGTCTGTATGGACGAGAAAGCGTTTAGTTGGATCAGGAGCAGAAAGTACAGGTGATTTAATGAGCGCCGTCTTGAGCTGTTGGAAGGCCTGAAATCCTGAAACCCATCCAGTAGCCGATCTACCATCCTCTGAAAGTTAGCTGGGGCATTCTTCATCCCGAATGGCATGACCTTAAACTGATACAGGCCAAACGGGGTGACAAATGCCCACTTGTGGATGGCGTCCTCGGCTAATGGAATTTGCCAGTACCCCTTGCACAGATCTATTGTGGTGAGATACTGCCCTTGGCCATTTTGTCTAGGAGCTTGTCTATCCGGGGCATAGGGTAGGCGTCTGAGGTTGTTTTATCGTTTAGCCTCCGGTAGTCTACACAGAAACGGGTCGTGCCGTCCCGTTTCGGTACTAGTACTACCGGGGAGGCCCAGGGGCTGTCAGAGTGTTCTATCACCCCTAACTGCATCATTTCCTCAATTTCTTTCCGCATATTTTCTTTAACTGCTTCGGGTATGCGATAGGCGGTTTGGCGAAGGGGGGTCTGGTCTAGGGTTTCAACTTTGTGAGTGGTTAACGGAGTGTACCCAGGTAGGTTGGAAAACGTGGCCCCCTTGTCCTGGATTAGTCTTTGGACCTGGGTTCGCTCCTGGGGGTCTAACCGTTTCCCTAACTGTACTTCTCCCAGGTCTCCGCTCTGGCCCTCTTAGTCTAGGAGATCTGGGAGTGGCAAATTATCATAATCTTCAGTGGCAGGTGCACAGATTGCGGTTACCTCTTCCGTGCGCTCGTGGTATGGCTTGAGCATGTTCACATGGAGCATGCGCTTGCCTCCCGTGCCTTTGACCGCACCGATCACAAAGGTGGTATCACAAACCTGCTCTACCACCTTGTATGGACCCTGCCAGGAAGCCTGTAGCTTGTCCTTGTGGACAGTGTCAATCCATATCTGCCAAGTGACTCTATGTAGGGGGAACAGTCCCTATTCTGCTCTGTGTCAGTTTGTATCAGGGATCCTTAGGATAGGTGTCAATCCATATCTGCCAAGTGACCCTATGTAGGAGGAACAGTCCCTATTCTGCTCTGTGTCAGTGTGTATCAGGGTCCCTGAGGACAGGTGTCAATCCATATCTGCCAAGTGACCCTATGTAGGAGGAACAGTCCCTATTCTGCTCTGTGTCAGTTTGTATCAGGGATCCTTAGGATAGGTGTCAATCCATATCTGCCAAGTGACCCTATGTAGGAGGAACAGTCCCTATTCTGCTCTGTGTCAGTGTGTATCAGGGTCCCTGAGGACAGGTCTCAATCCATATCTGCCAAGTGACCCTATGTAGGGGGAACAGTCCCTATTCTACTCTGTGTCAGTGTGTATCAGGGTCCCTGAGGACAGGTGTCAATCCATATCTGCCAAGTGACCCTATGTAGGAGGAACAGTCCCTATTCTGCTCTGTGTCAGTTTGTATCAGGGATCCTTAGGATAGGTGTCAATCCATATCTGCCAAGTGACCCTATGTAGGAGGAACAGTCTCTTTTCTGCTCTGTGTCAGTGTGTATCAGGGTCTCTGAGGACAGGTGTCAATCCATATGTCGAGGTGTCAATATGTCAGGTGTCAATCCATATCCATTGTGATTTAGGAATGTTAGGTGATTTATGCCCTTTATGGATTAAAACCAGACTCTGCATCAACTGTGCAATTTTCCATGGGAGTTTTGCCATGGATCCCCCTCCGGCATGCCACAGTCCAGGTGTTAGTCCCCTTGAAACAACTTTTCCATCACTTTTGTGGCCAGAAAGAGTCCCTGTGGGTTTTAAAATTCGCCTGCCCATTGAAGTCAATGGCGGTTCGCCCGGTTCGCCGGTTCGCGAACGTTTGCGGAAGTTCGCGTCCGCCGTTCGCGAAACGAAAATTTTGTGTTCGCGACATCACTAGTTTTAAGGAACTTCTTAAAAGATGCAAGACTAGGGGCGAGTCTGATGGCGGTAGGCAGGCTATTCCATAGGAAGGGAGCCGCCCGCGAGAAGTCCTGCAAGCGCGAGTTGGCCGCTCAATCACAATGAAAATCACAGAGAAAAGTTTAGTGTCTCCATGCAGAGGGTGGAGGCATTGAATGGAAGTGATGCACATTTTACAGTGCTGACCTAGTAGCCATCTGAGGAGTGGCCAGTGGAAGTATCCCTACACTGTAATGTAAACACTGCCTTTTCTCTGAAAAAACAGTGTTTACTGCAAAATGCTTGAAGGGAATGATTATAGTCACCAGAACAAAATATAATAAGCTGTAGTAGTTCTGGTGACTATAGTGTCCCTTTAACTGCAATGACACTCATAAAATTTATTGGTTTGCAATAAATATCTAGAGAGGACAAATCAAATTAAATGTCTCAGTGGCCAAGGAAAAACATCAGTGTAGCATTGCTCCTCCCTTCCCCCCGTTGGAACCCCTTTTCAGATTATTAACCTCCTTGTGTGACTGGTGTAATAAATCAGACTCTCTTTGAAGCAGAGTTTATACTTAAGTATAATGCTACCACTTTCTCTGCAGTGTACTTTGACCATTGCTCTGTGTACTGATCCTCAGCTGGGCAAGTTTAGTGCCAGAGGATTGAATATTTGACACTTATTTAAAGTGACACCTGTTGCAAGCTGCTCTCGCGTCACCAGCATGCCACTCAACCAGGAAATGTTTTGGGGCCTCTGTAGAGGACAGAGTTCTTCTGCAGCCCCGCAGGTCTTCTGAAAATCTGTCACATAGATACTGAAAGAGCAGATAAACAACACAAGACTCTGGGAATCAAGAAGGGTGTGATTAAACAGTGTGCTAAAACTGCCAGAAATATGCTTGTCATTTGTAATCATGTTTTCTAGTCCTGTAGTATTTCATGCCGTCACATATGCAAAGAGTGAAAATACTGAATATATTTCTATAGCAAGGATAAAATGGCCATAAATTGTGCTAGTAAAGGTAAATAGCCACTGAGTTTTAAATATTTAACATTTAAAGCATTGCTTTGCTTGTGCGATCATTGGTTTGTTTTTAAGATTTTTCTATACTTCAAAACTGAATTCTAGATCGTGTCTGGCGTGGATTTCTTTTAGACAATGTAATAAACCTATGGTAGAATGTGTTATTGAGTTTTGTTCAATATTTTAGAATGCTAATTATGTCTTTTTGATTTATAATGAGGTTTCGATTTTGTGCAACCTCTATTGCAAGAAAATTGCAGACATGTCTCCATGCCAACTTGCCTCGTAATTTCAATTTAATTTTTAAGTTAGGACTTAATTAGATCTTGTGACAGTCCGTTCCTGTCATGGAAAGGATGAGCTGGCCTAGATCTCTTGGCACTAGCAAGTTACACGAGCAAATGTAATATGACCTGCCTCTAGTTGACCTCAAATCCTGTATATATGGGAGACACAAGCGTGTGGATGATAGTCTAATGAGTTCAAATGTAACTTTTTGATCTAAGCAAAAGATTGTTTATCGCATGGAGGACCCCTTTCCCGCTGGTTCATGACAATGACAGCATCATTTTGTGGATATAGTCCACAGATATATAACAATATAGAAAATGTTATTTAAAAAAAAAAAAAAGGGAGGGACATTTCTCATATTAAGGATAAATTATTTTATTAAATTAAATTAAAGAGGACTCTCGGCCAAGAATTACTTTATCCAGGTGAGAAATTGTGTGAGGAGTTATTCAGGACAAAAGTGGAGTTTTCCAAGTCTCGTGGCTGATGTAAAAGCTACAAGCAGAACAGACTTAAGATTGGACATCTTGAGAAATAAAGATTGAGGAGGCTGAAATTGGATTTTAATAAAGAGAACATCAAACGTAAGTCCCAAAGGGGGTGGTAGAGGACTAATTCTCTTACAAGGCAGAATTCTTGAAACAGAACTGAAAAATTTAATAGAGACTTTCTGGAAAGGAGATCACTTGTATGACCTGTTCCTTGAAAGTTGGTGAGGGACCTATAGAAAACATAGTCACTGGTGGCTGATCTGAATGTGTTGTCGGACTTACTATTGCTCTCTGTCCATAACGGTCTGTGTGGTGATGGGAAGAAAGTATGTTGGCTGCTTGTCTTGCCCTTACTTCCATGGCTGGCGCGTCCTATAGGCGACTTAGGCAGTCGCCTTCGGTGCACCGGCCAGGGGGGGCGCCAGATTTATGTGACCCGGTAGGGGGGAAGCGCACAGCGTGGCCGGTTGGTGCGAACTGCGGTACAGGAGTTCTGATTCCTGTACCTGGTCGGACTGAAAGGAAGTGCTCTCTCAGTGCCGCCTGGCCATGCTACAAAGAGATAGGAGGCACAACAGGGAAGGGAGGGGAGATGGCGAGAAGGGGGGAGAGACCACTAAAGGAAAGATGGGGGGGGAGATCAGTAAGGGAAAGATGGGGTGGGAGGGAGAGACCACTAAGGGAATGATGGGAGAGAGGAGAGACCACTAAGGGAAAGATGGGGGGCGGGGGGGGGGGGGAGAGAGACCACTAAGGGAAAGATGGGGGGAGGGGGCGGGTAGAAGATACAACTAATGTAAAGATGGGGGGGAGCAGAGAGACCACTAAGGGAAAGATGGGGGGGGGACGACAGGAGAGACCATTAAGTGAAAGATGGGGTAGACTATAGGGGACAGGGGGGAGGGGCTGGGGAGAGCACTAACAGAACAGCACTAAGGGACAGGATGGCAGGTGAGATCACTAAGGGGTAGGGAAGATCACTAAGGGATGGGAGAGCACTAAGGGATAGCCAATATCCTACCACACAAACACTCTCTTTCACACTACACACAAACACAATGCATGCCTACACACACATGCACAGAAACATACAATGCATCCCTACTCACATACAGACACACCAAAGCATACAGTGCATCCTACACTCACACAGAAACACAATGCTTCCCTTACACATGCATTCATTACACACACACACACACACACACACACACTGCTTCTCTTAATGCATCTCTTACACACCCATGCACCCATTACAGACACACACATTGCATTACATTACATACACAGAAACACACCGTGCATCCCTTACATATACAAGCACAGATTCACACAATGCATCCCTTACACACAGACACACACTGCATTCCCTATACACACAGAATACAAGCCTTGAACAAACTGGTATCCCTATACACTACATTCCATAAGAACACACACACATTACATCCTCTACAATAACACATAACACATCCCCTACACACTCCCGGTTAGTGAACTCGTGGGTGGGCCATGTAGGGATACTCACAGTCAGGCCCTGGGGACCCGGACCATGATCTGTGTAAGGGATCCCAATAAATGGAGCTGCTTCCTGTTCGTTGATTTTTGTGAGCACTGCCTCCAGAGAGCCTGTTTTAACACCAGACCAGTGGAGCCAGACTGCAGCCTGAGCCCATCATCATCCTCTTGTCCTCATCTGGTGGTAAGTAGGCTATCCAGTATATTATTAGTGGCACTAATCTCTAATTTACCTCACATTAAAGGGACACTATAGTCACCAGAATCACTAGAGCTTAATGTAGTGGTTCTGGTGTCTATAGTCTGTCCCTGCAGGCTTTTTAATGTAAACACACTGCTGTTTCAGAGAAAAGACACTCTGAAGCACTGGCGTGGGCTCATATGGCAGAGCATATGGGTGGGGTTATTGTGATGTCACATGCAGTGGCATACACACAATCCATGGGGCCCCTGTGTGAAACTGATCCGTGGGCCCCCCTCTGACAGACAGACACACACACACACATATAAACATACAGACCGACACACACAGACACAGACAGGCACACACACAGGCACAAATACAGACACATACATATAGACAGACACACATACAGACTCATACACACAGACAGACACATACACACACAAGACGCACATACATACATACATACACAGACAGGCACACATACAGACACACACATACAGACACACAGAGACACACATACAGGCAGACACACACACACATACAGACAGACACACACATACATACATACAGAGAGACAGACAGGCACAAACACACAAAATGTTTAAGTCACCCTCCTGTTTCCTACCTTTTAGGTGCAGGAGAGTGACTTTCCCTTTAGTCCACTGGTGGCTCAGGTGGATGGAAGTCAGAGTTCCCACTCTGACTCCCTGTTCCTCCTCCCGTGCGGGCTCGGTGTATGCTGGGAGGAGTGACGTGCAGTCACTTCCTCCCAGCAGTGATCTCTTCAAAGGGGGCCCGGTCATGCTGTTTCAAGCGCCCAGCGCTGACCGGGCCCCCTGTCAATCCATATCCATCAGGTGGCGCTGACAGCATGGGCCATCCGATGGACCCCTTGGACGGCGGCCCCGGCGGTGTGCCGCGTGGGCCAGGGCTGCAAAAGATTATGGCGGGTACCCGGTCGCAGGGGTCCACAGGGCGGACCGCGGTATGTACGCCAGTGGTCACATGGTAAGCAGAGCATATGGGGGGGCAAATTTTGGTTTGCCTAGGGCAGCAAAAATATATGCACCAGCCCTGCTCACTTCCTGTCTCTCACTTGCTATGCAGCCCCTTTTTCTTTTGAGATGTCTATATGTGTGCCCAGCCCTGACTTCTATATGCTGCTGCAGTGCTAACACAACTCTGATAAAGTTCAACATTTGGTTTTTGAGCCCAGAGCAGAAGCTTACAGTGATGGCCACATGCACTTGAGTTGTGAATGTAATAGGGGTTGCTGTGCCTGTTCTCATATCTCCAAATTATCTGGTATGGAAGTTCAGAACGCAGAATGAGCTTTGCTGAGTCAACTACTGCTGATCAAGCTGAAGAAATTCTAGAACCAACTCCTTGATGCTCAACCAGAAAGTGTAAGGGTGTTCCAGTTTCTAGCCTATCATACCTCGCAACATCTACATCAACATGAGCCCTCATCTTGGAGTGTTACTGATAAACCTCCTATTACAGTAGCCAGAAGTGGAAGGAAGCAAGAATAAGACACTTGCACCTATAGTCAAGTTAAGAACATTGAACTATTGCAGCATCTAAACGGCTTCATGTAAAGCAATTCTCTTGGATGGTAAAATAGATGAAGAACTTTACATTGTGGAAGAATATATTGACTCAAACAAGCTGAAAGTTTGTGGAATAGGACATCATTTAAATGCTCATAGAATAAAATTGAATTCAGTGTAAAGGAGATGCATGTTTATTTAACTGACACAGAAATGGAAAATGTACTTCTCTACTAGATAAAAGATGAAATGATGGAGTTGAAATGATCTTGTGCAGTGAAAGACAATAGTACTGGTAAAAGATGACAAGGGGAAATGAGGACAACAGCAATGGAGGCTGGCCCACAGAGGCAAGTTTTTCCTTATAAAAAAAACCAAATAAATATATTGCCATTGTAAGCAGAGCTGTCTTTAACTCCTTCAGGACGGAGTCAATAGTGCACGTTCTGATCAAAACAAAACATAAACAAAAACTGGAATTTGCGCTATATGTCTGTTCAACCGTAATTCACCGCTGTCACATAAAGTGCACCCACACTTATTATATATCAGTTTGTTCAGGAGAAACAGGGCTTTAATGTATAATTAACTATCCATATATGGAACATAATTTATTATGAATAAAATGTAAAAAAAATGTGAGAAAATAAGTTTTGTTTTTTTTAAATTTGTATTTCCGTCTGCCATTTTAGCTGTGAATGTCATAATACTGTTAGGTTTTACTGCAAAAAAATGCACATATTTGTAATCAGCGATGTCTCACAAGTACAACAGTACCCCCTATTAACAGGTTTTATGGTGGTTTGGAAAGTTACAGGGTCTAATATAGAACGTTCCATTTTCAAATTGAAATTTGCCAGATTAGTAATGTTACCTTTGAGACGGTGTGGTAGCCCAGGAATGAGAATTACCCCCATAATGGCATAGCATTTGAAAAAGTAGACAACCAAAGGTATTGAAAGTGGGGCATGTTTAGTCTTTTTTAGTAGCCACTTAGTCACAAACACTGACCAAAGTTAGCGTTCATATTTGTTTTTGTGTGAAAAAAGCAAAAAACGAATATTTGGCCAGTGTTTGTGACTAAGTGGCTACTAAGAAAGACTGGACATACCCCACTTGCAATACCTCGGGTTGTCTACTTTTGCAAATGGTATGCCATTATGAGGTAATTCTCATTCCTGGGCTACCATACGCTCTCAAAGGCAACATAACCAATCTGGCAAATTTCAATGTCAAAAAAATGAAATGCAAGCCTTATATGTGACTCTCTAACTTTCCAAAACACCATAAAACCTGTACATGGGGGGTACTGTTATTCTCGGGAGACTTCACTAAACACAAATATTAGTGTTGTAAAACAGTAAAACATATTACAACAATAATATAGTCCATAAAAGTGCCGTTCGTTTGTAAAAAAAAAATGCAAAAAACTTAACTTTTACTTAAAATATCATCGTTGTAATACAATTTACCAGTTTGAAACACTAATATTTGAGTTCAGCGAAGTCTCCCAAGTAAAACAGTACCCCCTATGTAAAGGTTTTATGGTGTCTTGGAGAGTTACAGGGTCAAATATAGTGCTTGCAAATTAAATTCTCTGCACTTTCTCCCTGTGTTGTCAGGCATGTCAATCAAATTTTAATTAATCAAATCACATAATTATGTTAAAAGATTATTTAAATATACATGTAGAATTTTAATATATATGCATTTATAGGTATTTAAATTCTACGTGTATACTAATGTGATCTTTTATGTAATTATATGTATTTATCTATATATATATATATATATATTTGCGGTTATTTGTATTTATAGATATATATATATAGAATGTCATTCTAAGTGTATTTTGTTACCAATATATATATATATATATTAATAACAAAATACAGTTAGAATGAGATTTCATATGAATGTATAATTTATATTACATTTTGTTTCAATATTTTATTTATTTATTTTATTTATTATTGTAATCATACGTATATATATAATATATGTGTATATATTATTATTATTATTATTATTTTATTATTTATATAGCGCCAACAAATTCCATAGCGCTGTACAATGGGTGGACTAACAGACACATAATTGAGATCAGACCACTGGACGTACAGGAACAGAGGGGGTTGAGGGCCCTGCTCAATGAGCTTACATGCTAGAGGGAGTGGGGTATAGTGACACAAACGGGTTAAAGTAGGGGAATTAAATAGTTTGTTAGAGAAGGGTTTATTGAGTGCTTGGTAGGTCATTTTTGACAGTTGCAGGAAAGGAGTCATGGGGTGGGGGATGAGAAGCCTGCTGACAGTTTAATTGATACGCTTTAACGAAGAAGTGAGTTTTCAAAGATTTTTTGAAGGAGTGGAGGCTGGGTGAAAGTCTGATTGAGGAGGGAAGGGAGTTCCACAGAATAGGTGCAGCCCTAGAGAAGTCTTGAAGGCGAGCGTCAGAGGTGGGGATCCGGGCAGAGGATAGGCGTAGGTCTTGGGATGAGCGCAGGGGTCTCGATGGGACATACTTGTGTATGAGGGAGGATAGGTATGTTGGAGCAGCATTATGTAGGGATTTGTAAGCAAGTGACAGAATTTTGAATTGGGCCCTATATCTAACTGGAAGCCAATGCAGGGACTGACAGAGCGTGGAGGCGTGGGAGGTGCGACCGGACAGGAAAATAAGCCTCGCAGCTGCGTTCATTACAGATTGCAGCGGTGCAAGCTGGGAACATGTAAGACCGGTCAGAAGGGGATTGCAGTAGTCGAGGCGAGAGAGAACAACAGCATGAACCAATATCTTAGCCGCGTCCGGCGTTAGATATGGGCGGATGCGCGCTATGTTCTTGAGTTGGAAGCGACAGGATTTGACTATCGATTGGACATGGGGAGTAAAAGAGAGGTCAGAATCGAAAAGAACCCCTAGGCAGCGAGCCTGCGAGGTAGAGGTGATAGTAGCGCCGTTGATATGTAACGTCATTCTAAGTGTATTTTAATATTAATATATATACTAATATTAATATTAAAATACACTATGTATGACGTTACATATATATATAATATGTATATCTATTATATATAATAGATATACATATATTATATATATAAAAATACTTTTAATTAATTTTACACATGTTTAATTTTTTTTTTTTTTTTACACTACCCACCAGCAGGGGGACTGTCTGACATTTCAGACAGTCCCCCTGCTGGCAGATCCACAGCCAGCTATAGGGGGCCATGTGATCGCACTTTGAGAGCGATAACGTGGCCCCCGGGGGCCTCATTTGCCGTGGGAGGGCTGCCTGGGTTGTGAGGCAGCCCTCCAGAAGAGGATTGCGGCGGAGGTAAGTAAATCTCACCTCCAGGGGCTCAAAGCCGTTACGGCGTTCTATGCCGCCACAACGGCTTTAAAGCCCTTTAAATGCGGGACGGCATAGAACACCGTAACGGCGTTAAGGGGTTAATATTGACTGGACCCTGGACAACTATTTGCTTGGGCCCCCTGGACCCTGCCTCCTGCCAGACATACTAACACACATACAGAGAGACATACACTGACAGACATAATGACACAGACAGACACATACACTAACAAACATAGACATACACATACACTGACAGACATACTGATACACATAGAAATACACACTGACAGACATACTGACACACCCTGACAGACATGCTGACATATACATGCACTGAAAGACATACTGACATACACAGACATACTGACATACACACTGATACAGAGAGACACATACACTGACAGACATACTGACATACACACTGACACAGACAGACACAGATACATACACTGACACACATACTGACACAGACAGACACATACACTGATCAACAAACTGCCATACACACACACACAGACATACTGACATAAATTTACACTTTTAAACCCACCCTCCAGTTTCCTACCTTGGAGGGTGGCTTCCCCGGTGTCCAGTCTGAAGGCTGAAGCTGTTGGGAGTTGGGGTCTGCATCTCCTGGCCCAGCCCCCTTCCTCCCTGCCTCCTCCATCTCCCGCGCGGCTACTTTTCTTAGTGGGAGGAAGTTACTTGCGGCCGTCACTTCCTCCCAGTGCTGCTGAAAAGCAAAGGGACAATTGTGCTGTTAAAGTGCCACAGCGGGGTGACCGAGCCCCTGCTTACAAATGCCGACTGGGTGGCCCTTAGTGGATGGGCCACCCGGTCTGCCTCCGTAGTGTGTGGGCTGCCGGTTGTGTCAGCAGGCCCATGGGGGAAAATTTGAGGGCAGCAGGGCCCACGGGGCAACTGCTTTGGGCCCCCCATGAGTAACTAGGCCCGGGGCAGCTGCCCTGTTTGCCCCGCGTTAAAGATGGCCCTGATTGTAAGGACTATTGATAACTGTGTAAAAGAAAGGGATAGTCTGGAGTCTCAAAAATAGAGGATATCCAGACTAAAATAAAGAGGGAATAAGAAAAATAGGAATGGGGAAGACAGCTCTAATACTGGAAACAAAAGGATAACCAGTCCTTATATAGAATAAGTAAAAGCATATCACTATAATACTATAATTAAAAATATCCAGGAGCTAGTAAACCTCAAATAAAGTCCACACAAGAAATACAGTTGGTAATACGGTATCAATAAATATAATAAATAAAAAGGAAAAAGTCTTGATAAAAAGGTCAAAAAATGTATCCAGCAAATTCACAATAGAATAGCATAAGTGTCACTCCCCCTGCTTGTGAAGACAACACAGAGCATAGTGACACAAATGGCAACTAATATACTTTCCATAGAAAGATACAACGAATCCCTACAAGGTAAAAAATGAAGCAAATCAGTACAGAGAACACTGGTGGCTTAAAGGACCACTATAGTGCCAGGAAAACATACTAATTTTCCTGGCACTATAGTGCCCTGAGGGTGCCCCCACCCTCAGGGCCCCCCTCCCGCTGGGCTCCAGGGGGTGGAAGGGGTTAAATTTACCTCTTTCTTCAGCGCCGGGCGGGGGACTCTCCTCCTCCTCCTCGGCTGAATGCGCATGCGCAGCACAAGACGCGCGCGCATTCAGCCAGTCCATAGGAAAGCATTCACAATGCTTTCCTATGGACGCTGGCGTCTTCTCACTGTGATTTTCACAGTGAGAAGCGCGGAAGCGCCTCTAGCGGCTGTCAATGAGACAGCCACTAGAGGCTGGATTAAGCCTATTATAAACATAGCAGTTTCTTTGAAACTGCTATGTTTATAGAAAAAAGGGTTAAACCTAGCTGGACCTGGCACCCAGACCACTTCATTAAGCTGAAGTGGTCTGGGTGCCTATAGTGGTCCTTTAATAGCATCAAAATGTTATCCAAGTAAAAAAAAATAAGTGTTTTATTTCAAAAATATGAAAAAGCACTCATAGAAATAATGTGAGCAAAAAGCAAACAGCAAGAGATTTAAGCTCAATGGTTTGTAGAGTAACCTGTTGTTCCGACCCTGTGGATGGGATGTATGGGAGCTGTAAACCATCCTGTGTCCTGGTCGCCGGTGAGGTCATGCGTTCCACAGTGCGTTCCACCTCAGACCTCACTCAGAGGTGCTCTCTCCAATCTTTTGGATTAATGCTTTTACTTATTGATAACTGTCCTATCATCAGAGCTGATAGCTGACATTTGGCAAAACCCTTGCCATTTTTTTAGAAACTATACTTGAATGCTCAGTAGGTTTGAGTAATGCAAGAAGGGGATTGTTGGTAATAGTCACTGTTAAACCACTCCAAGCATAACATGCATATTAATTGTAGCCTGGCACCCTGGCATTGGCATACTGAGGATGAAAAAGGGTGTTCCTGTAGGCTTATATCTGAGGTTATGGAGGAATTTTTCCTCCATTGAGGACTTCAAGATGGAAGCCTTTCAATTCCGAACTCAAAGAATTCCGAATTCCGAATTTAAAGAATGAGTTTATGCCAACCATTGTTTGAAAACAGCTTTTAAAAGAGCATCGGATATGAATAGAGACTTACTCTTGAATGACATCATGGCGGATACCCTACAGAATACTAAAATACGATGTATAGCTAATTTTGATTCAGGCTGGGATAAGGCCAAGTCCGTGTGATGGTAGTCACCATCACCAGGAGCATCAGACACACTATTTATCCATTCCTGCTCACTCATGTCCCTCACTGGCTATCTCCTCATATAACTCTACCCTCACCTCAGCCCTAGACGCTGCAGCCCCTCTCCAAATACGCACCTTGAGGAGAATACGGCCCCAACCGTGGCACACTAAATCAACACGCTACCTGCAAAGATGTTTTCGTTCTGCTGAACGCTGCTGGAGGAAGTCTGACACCGAGTCAAACTTTCTACACTACAAGTTCATATTGCGTTTATACAGCACAGGCCTTGCCCTTGCCAAACAGTCATATTTTTCTTTTCTTATTCGCTCATGCTCTCACAATCCCTGGCATCTCTTTGATACCTTTAACTCTCTTTTTTTCCCCGCTGCGGCCACCCCCTAAACTAACCTTACAGCCGATAGTTTTGCATGCTACTTTACTGACAAGATTGAACAGCTAAGGAAAGAATTCTCACCACCTTGCCCCTCACTTTCTCAACCTCACCTGGATCATGCCTCTCCAACCCTTCCAACCGCCCCACCACTTGCCCGCTTGATACTGTCCCGTCTCACCTTATTAGATCTCTCTCCTCTTGTCTTGTGCCCTCCTTAACACCCATCTTTAACTGCTCTCTTTCTTTTGGCACTGTTCCTGCTGTCCTTAAACATGCTACTGTAGTACCCATCTTAAAAAAAAAAACAACATGTCTCAACCCATCCTCCCCCTCTAACTATTGTCCTATATCCCTGCTCCCTTTTTCCTCAAAGCTTCTTGAAAGACTAGTCTTCACCCATCTGGCCTGCTTCCTCAACTCCAACTCTCTCTTTGACCCTCTTCAGTCCGGCTTCCGCCACCTCCACTCTACTGAGACTGCCCTTATCAAAGTCACTAACGACATTATCACAGCTAAATCCAAATGTCACTACTCCATACTAATTCTTCTTGACCTCTCTGCTGCTTTTGACTCCGTTGATCATGTTCTCCTTCTCCAAACTCTTCAATCACTCGGTCTCTGTGGCTCTGTCCTCTCGTGGTTTTCCGCTTATCTCTCCCAATGCTCATTCAGTGTCTCCTTTTCTAATGATACCGCCACCATTCGTCCTGTCTCAGTTGGAGTCCCCCAAGGCTCTGTCCTTGGTCCCCTTCTATTTTCCCTTTACACTGCCTCTCTTGGCAAACTTATTACCTCTTTTGGATTCCAATATCACCTGTACGCTGATGACACCCAGATATATTTCTCCTCCCCAGACCTCTCCCCTTATGTCCTGCAACATGTCACCTCTTGCCTTTCTTCTATCTCTGATTGGAGGTCCTCCCGCTTTCTGAAACTGAATCTTTCCAAAACAGAACTTCTTGTCTTTCCTCCTCCTAATATTAATCCCTCTCTCTCGCTCTCCCTTCAGATTGGTGGTACCCATATCAGCCAATCCTTATAAGCACGTTGTCTTGGTGTTACTTTTGATTCTGGCCTCACCTTTGAGCCTCACATCCGGTCTGTTGTCAAATCATGCCAATTCCACCTCAAAAACATCGCCCGCATCCGCCCATTTCTTACACAAGAGGCTACTAAAGAGCTTGTCCATGCTCTAGTAATCTCGCGCATGGACTATTGTAACTCTCTCCTAATTGGTCTTCCCAATAGCCGTATTGCCCCGCTACAGTCTGTAATGAATGCTGCCGCCCCTTCTCGGACTCTCCGCTCTGCCCTTGACCTTCTTCTGTCTGCTGCTCGCACCCGTACGGCCAATGGAATTGCCTGCCTACCACCATAGACTCTCCCCTTGTCAGGATCGGGACAGAGATCCAACACGCAGAGTACAAACAGTAGCCAGATACGTATACCGGACCTTAGAATGGCCGGACTAACGTAAGTAGTACAGTATAGAATGGTCAAAGACAAGCCGAGGTCGAGGGTAACAGAAGACAGGTAAGCGAGAGACAAGCCGAATCAAGGGTAACAGAGATAAGCAGAGTAAGGTAAACAAGCCGGGTCAAAACCAAAAGGGATAATAGAATACACAAGCACTGAGTGACTAGAACAAGCTAGAACCACGACAGGGCAATGAGCTAATGAACGAAGCTCTGTTAAATACCCTGTTCAGAGCAGTAACCACGCCTCCGAGGCGTCCTGATTGGTCCTGCAGTAATTGAGTGACAGGTCGTTCCGGAGGAGTTTCCTGATGATAACTTCCTGCCTAGATGCTGTAAAAGGCAGTCACTCCCTCGCGGCCGGCCTTGCATGACCGGATAGACCGTGGGGAAGGAAGCCATCAGGCCGTCTGGATGGAGGAACAGCTAAGTCTCTACCTCTTTCGGAGGTAGAGACCGCAGGTACCCTGACAGTACCCCCCCTCTCAGATACGCCCACCGGGCGGAATACACCAGGGCGAGAAGGGAATCGAGAGTGAAACGCCCTGCGGAGACGGGGAGCATGCACCTCCTCCTGAGGTACCCAACTTCTCTCCTCAGGACCATAACCCTTCCAATCGACCAGATATTGCAGTTTCCCCCGGGAGATTCGAGAATCAACGATGGAATTGGCCTCATACTCCTCCTGACCCTCCACCTGAACTGAGCGGGGAGGGGCGATCTTGGAGGAGAACCTGTTACATATTAATGGTTTTAGCAAGGAAACATGAAATGAATTAGGAATGCGTAAGGCATTAGGCAACGCTAAATGATACGCAACTGGGTTAATTTGAGACAGTACCCTGTAAGGTCCAATATATCGAGGAGAAAACTTCATGGACGGCACTTTTAACTAAATGTTTCTAGTACTTAACCATACTCTATCGCCTGGAACAAACACCGGTGCTGCCCTTCTACGTTTGTCAGCGTGTTTTTTAACCAGCGTAGAATTGTGCAGAAGGATTTGTCGAGTTTGATCCCACAACTCTCTTAAATTGGCAACATGAACATCCACCGACGGTATCCCTTGAGAAGAAGACTCCGAAGGAAGGATGGAAGGATGAAATCCATAATTCAAGAAAAAAGGGCTAGAATGCGTAGAATCACAAATGAGATTGTTATGTGCAAACTCCGCCCAAGGAATCAAACCGACCCAATCGTCCTGGTGTTCTGAAACGAAACAACGTAAATATTGTTCAACTTTTTGGTTAGTGCGTTCAGCAGCTCCATTGGACTGAGGATAATAGGCAGAGGAGAAATTCAATTTGATGCCTAGTTGGGAGCAGAATGATCTCCAAAAACGGGAAACAAATTGGGAGCCTCTGTCAGAGACAATTTGGGAAGGTATCCCATGCAAACGGAAAATCTCCCTGGCGAATATCTCCGCTAATTCGGGCGAAGATGGGAGTTTAGGTAAGGGAATGAAGTGAGCCATTTTAGTAAATCTGTCTACCACAGTGAGGATGACAGTCTGCTTTTTAGAGATAGGCAAATCAACAATGAAGTCCATTGCCAGACAGGACCAAGGCTTTTCAGGAACCTCTAAAGGGTGCAGAAATCCGCATGGAAGCGAATGGGGTAGCTTGGTCTTGGTACAAACTTCACATGCCCCGATGAATTCTTTAATATCCTTGCGTAAGTCAGGCCACCAAAAATCTTTAGAGACCAGCGCATAAGTCTTGCGGATGCCAGGATGCCCAGCCACCTTGCTGTTATGGAGACAGCGTAGCACCTCCAGTTGGAGAGCGGCAGGAACGAAGTGTCGATCCCCAGGAGTCTGTTTGGGTGCCAAATGCTGAAACTTCATGATCTCAGAAAGCAATGGAGAGTGAATCCTGAGATTCGTGTTCGCAATGATATTCCCCTTAGGAACTATGGAGGACAGAAGTGGTTCAGTTATAGTGGATGGTTCATATTGACGAGACAAAGCATCGGCTTTAGAGTTCTTAGAACCAGGTCTATACGTAAGTACATAATTAAAGTGAGTGAGGAACAAAGCCCAGCGAGCCTGCCTGGCGGACAAGCGCTTAGCCTCCCCAATATAAGACAAGTTCTTATGATCCGTTAGGATAGTAACAGGGTGTAGTGTCCCTTCCAGTAAATGTCTCCACTCCTTTAAAGCCTTAATGACCGCTAACAGTTCCCTCTCCCCGATGTCATATCTGCTCTCAGGCACAGAAATTTTTTTAGAGAAGAAACCACAAGGGTGTAACGTTTTATCCACCCCTAACCTTTGAGACAGAACAGCCCCAACTCCTGTCTCAGAAGCATCGACCTCGAGCAAGAAAGGCAGAGTCGTATCAGGATGAACTAGAATGGGAGCTGAGGCAAAAAGTTCCTTGAGAGTCTTAAAAGCACCAAGAGCTTCCTCAGACCAGAACTTAGTATCAGCCCCTTGTTTCGTCATATTGGTAATAGGCGCAATGATAGAGGAGTAACCCTTAATGAAGCGCCTATAGTAGTTGGAAAAACCAATAAACCTTTGGATAGCCTTGAGTCCTTTGGGCAAAGGCCAGTCTAAAATAGATTGGAGTTTACCAGGATCCATTTTAAAACCTTCCCCAGAAATCACGTACCCAAGAAAGTCTACCTGAGACTGATCAAAACTGCACTTCTCCAATTTGCAGTATAGACCATGTTGCAGAAGTTTGTGTAACACCTTTCTGACCTGTCTATGGTGAGTCTCAATCTCCTTAGAGTGTATTAGTATGTCGTCCAGGTAAACAATAACACAATCATGCTGAAACTCTCTAAGTACCTCATTAATCAACTCTTGAAATACTGCAGGAGCATTGCATAGTCCAAATGGCATAACAGTGTATTCGTAATGGCCATACCGGGTATTGAATGCCGTCATCCACTCGTGACCTTGCTGGATTCTCACCAAATTGTAAGCCCCTCTGAGATCTAACTTGGTGAAGATTTTGGAGCCCTTAAGACGATCAAATAACTCGGTAATCAGTGGGATGGGATAGGCATTTCTGACAGTTATTTTATTCAAGCCTCGGTAATCGATACAAGGTCTCAGCGTGCCATCTTTCTTCTTAATGAAAAAGAACCCCGCCCCGGCCGGAGAAGAAGACCTCCTGATGAATCCCTTTTCTAAATTCTCCTGAATATACTCCTCTAGAACCGAGTTTTCCTGAACAGACAAAGGATATACATGGCCCCTCGGAGGCATAGTCCCGGGTAGAAGCTTAATTTTACAGTCAAATGACCTGTGTGGCGGCAAAGAATCGGCATTCTTCTTGTCAAACACTGCCCTTAAGTCTAGGTAAAGGTCTGGTATTTGTCTTTCTGTGGACTGAGTAGGATTCTCCTGTATGTTAATATTAGCTAATGGAGAAACCTTGCACAAACACCGATCCTGGCAGCCCTGGCCCCACGAGAGTATCTCCCCTAACTCCCAATCAATAATAGGGTTATGTTCTTTCAACCATGGGTACCCCAGAACTATGGGAACGGAAGGAGACGAAATGAGCAGAAGAGATAAATTCTCCACGTGTAGGATACCAACATTTAACTCAATGGGTATGGTCTCACGAAAGATAACAGGGTCTAGTAGTGGTCTACCATCTATGGCCTCAACGGCCAAGGGTGTCTCCCTTAGCTGGGATGGGAAATTGTTTTTACTAGCAAAGGCTTGGTCGATAAAATTCTCAGCAGCACCGGAATCTATCAAAGCCATAGCCCTTACTACTTCCCTCCCGCAAGTTAAGGAAACTGGTAGCAGAAGCCTGTGATCTTTATAATTAGGAGTAGAGGACAAAATAGAAACACCCAAGGCCTGTCCTCTAGAGAGACTTAGGTGCGAGCGTTTCCCGGGCGGTTAGAACAGTTTGAGAGTAAATGACCCTTAGCTCCACAATACATACACAAACCCTCTCTTCTCCTGTACTGTCTTTCCTCCTCAGAGAGGCGGGTATACCCTATCTGCATAGGTTCAGGAAGCAAAGATACCGTGGAGTCAGGACTTGGAAAAGCGGGGGCTAACCTAAAAGAAGGTCTCCGGTTCCTCTCTCGAGTGTTCTGTCTCTCTCTTAAACGTTCATCTATACGAGAGATGAACGAAATTAAATCCTCTAAATTCTCAGGGAGTTCTCTGGTAGCAACCTCATCAAGGATTACTTCAGATAAGCCATTCAAAAATACATCCATATACGCCTGCTCATTCCACTTGACCTCTGACGCCAGAGACCTGAACTCTAGTGCATAATCCACCAGTGTTCGGTTCTCCTGTTTCAGACGCAACAGTAATCTGGCTGCATTAACCTATCTACCTGGGGGGTCAAATGTTCTTCTAAAAGCAGCTACAAAGGCGTTATAGTTATAAACTAATGGGTTATCGTTCTCCCATAATGGGTTGGCCCATCTCAGAGCTTTCTCAATAAGTAGGGTGATAATAAATCCTACCTTTGCCCTATCTGTAGGATAAGAGCGAGGTTGCAATTCAAAATGGATACTAATTTGGTTTAAGAAACCACGACACTTCTCAGGAGCCCCACCATAGCGTACTGGGGGGGTAATGCGAGAAGAAGCACCCACTGTGGCTACCTCTAGACCTGAACCGACAGGAGAAACAGGGGTATTACGTCTCTCCTCTGGTGGGTTATTGGCACGAGATAATAGAGCCTGTAGCGCAAGCGCCATCTGATCCATTCTGTGATCCATGGCTTCAAACCTAGGATCAGGAGAAGCAAGCTGACTGTTTGTACTTGCAGGATCCATTGGCCCTGTCGTAATGTCAGGATCGGGACAGGGATCCAACACGCAGAGTACAAACAGTAGCCAGATACGTATACCGGACCTTAGAATGGCCGGACTAACGTAAGTAGTACAGTATAGAATGGTCAAAGACAAGCCGAGGTCGAGGGTAACAGAAGACAGGTAAGCGAGAGACAAGCCGAATCAAGGGTAACAGAGATAAGCAGAGTAAGGTAAACAAGCCGGGTCAAAACCAAAAGGGATAATACACAAGCACTGAGTGACTAGAACAAGCTAGAACCACGACAGGGCAATGAGCTAATGAACGAAGCTCTGTTAAATACCCTGTTCAGAGCAGTAACCACGCCTCCGAGGCGTCCTGATTGGTCCTGCAGTAATTGAGTGACAGGTCGTTCCGGAGGAGTTTCCTGATGACAACTTCCTGCCTAGATGCTGTAAAAGGCAGTCACTCCCTCGCGGCCGGCCTTGCATGACCGGATAGACCGTGGGGAAGGAAGCCATCAGGCCGTCTGGATGGAGGAACAGCTAAGTCTCTACCTCTTTCGGAGGTAGAGACCGCAGGTACCCTGACACCCCTAGTCTTCAATCATTTAAGAAGTGCCTTAAAACCCATTTCTTTAGGAAAGCCTATGGCCTCCCAGACTAACCTATACCTCACATACTTGTCTCTTGCTCTCTCCAAAAGGGCATCACTCTACTCTCTCCTCCAGCTTTGCTTCACGCCCACCTAATTTGACTGCTATTTCCTGTCCTAATGTGTTTTATACCCCACCTCCTATAGACTGTAAGCTCGTTTGACCAGGGCCCTCTTAAACCTATCGTTTCTGTAAGTTTTCTTGTAATTGTCCTATTTATAGTTAAATACCCCCTCTCATAATATTGTAAAGCGCTACGGAATCTGTTGGCGCTATATAAATGGCAATAATAATAATAATAATATTTAGTCACTCTGTGCCCATTATAGGTGCAGGGTACATGTAAAATATTTAGTGTTTAGTGTTAAATGTTTTGTCGGCTCTCCTGTCCTGCTGAGGATTGCTACCAACTGGGTGGATTTGGCTATGGAGCCTGTGTAACGCCCTCTGTAGCAACAACAATATGCACTATTTGAATAGCAAGGCTGGTTAATTTGCATATTCAGGTATGTTTTATATTTTATATATCGATTTTATATTGCAAATTACTGAGACAGGAGGGGGTTCCTCACCCCCACAGTCCTTCTAAACAAATACACACAAACAGCACCCTCACACACACAGCCCCCTCACACACACACACTAACAGCACCCTCACACATACATCACCCTTACACACACACAGCACCCTTACACATACACACACACACACACACACACACACACACAGACAGCACCCTCACTTACACACACAGCATCCTTACACACACACAGCACACACATACCAGCAGCATCCTCACACACACAGCACACACACACTAACAGCACACACATACACAGCACCCTCACACACACATCACACACACACACACACTAACAGCACCCTCACACACACAGAGAACCCTTGTACACACACAGCACCCTCCCACACACAGCACCCTTACAAACACACACACACACACACAGCAGTGTGTGTGTGTGTGTGTGTATATATATATATATATATATATATATATATATATATGCGGCGTTTGTGTTTGTGATTTAGGGTTCACACCCTTATGCAATAGGCTGCGCACGCCTATGATGCCAAGCCAAATAATTTTTAATTTCAATAAGTCTGTCTCCGGAATAGGATGCTCCTGATCCAGATGAACCAAGGATGGCAACTTCATTAAGCCTCAGAGAGAATCATTTCACAAATATTTAGCATTTTGTAATATTGGCCAAGAATGAGTCATCATAAAAAAGAGCTGCCCTCCCACACAAATTGAAACAGAGTGAGAAGGCGAGGAACCAACCCCTGAGAAAAAATCTTATAATATCACATTGTAAATCTATCCTGACTAGGGTCCATGTGGGGCTTCATAGAAGAGAGAGCCAGAGCCTCCTTCTTGTAATTGGGGCTGGTAGGGACTCAATCAGGGTGTTACGCAATTGTGTTAGGGAGAGTTTTAGGTCAAGGGACATAAAAGCAGCATAGCAAAAAAAAAATAGACATATATAACAGTTCGCACCTCATGTAAACCCACCGCCATCACAAAAAGGATTAGCAAATAAAGGGAAGGGAGAAAGAAAAGGAGAAGAAGGTAAAGAGGAAAAAAGAAAGGGAAAGAAAGACAAAAAGAACATAGAACAAAAGTAGCATAACTATAATACAAAAAGTACATATTGCCATCAAAAGCGGTAAATGACATCCGTTAATCTCAGCTTGATTGGACTACCAGAAAAGAATGGGGTCAAGGACAAACGGACAAAAAACAGTTGATTCATTCCTCCACATCAAGCCATCACCAATAAAAATACAAATGAAAACAGCACAGCATATTCAAATTCAATTAACAATAGTTAGAAAAAAAAGAAATTACGAGCTAAATGTTGCAGTTATATGGAAAGAAAATAAATGAAAACCAATGTAGCATAAAGGTTGTACCATGGTGAACACTTGAAACGGAGTGACATAAAAGTCAAGAAGTCAAGGAAAATCCTTAGTTAGACTAGGAACAGTTACAGAATTCAAAAAACCATAAGGGACCTGAGACAGGAAAATGAGTAGTACACATCGATGAGAGGCTAGCAGTGTGAGTCCCAATGCCATGGGAAAGGAGGGTCACAATTCTGATGAAAGCCAGGATACACAGATTCCAGAACTGTACAAGGGAATGTCAGCACTGTTTATTGCTCCCCATCGTATGGCACTTTGTCCCAGGTATTCTTTCTGTAAAGGTTTTGGTATTGTTTTTCTTTTTGCTTGAAACTATAGAATACTCAATAAAACAGTTCCAAAGCAAAGTCCATTTCCTGCAAAATCTTCAGGGCAAGTCTAAGAGTTGTTGAATATAGAAAGGTCCTGATAACCAACCACGGTCAATTGCCTAACCAAGACGATGTCTAGCTTGTCTCTTTATGTCCATGTTTACTTTACCTCTAGTTTTGTCCGATGGTCCTTTTTGTTTGTTAAACTAGAGTCTTCTATTTGTTTCCATGTTTCGTTTTAGTAAATTGTTTTGAGTTTTAGTGATTCAGAGTCCTTGATTTGTCTTCCCCAGTATCACCTTTTATTATATATTTTTTTGTTTTGTTTTATCTTGAGGTTTTTCTATTCTATTTGTTTTATTGTTCCCTGAAATAAAGAAAAACACACACAATGCCAAAATCAAAGATGCAAATAAATGTGAAAGAACCTTGTAGCAAAATAAAAAAACAAAAAAGTAAATGGGGGTAGTCCCAAGCATATCAGGTAGAGTGCTGGTGAAGGAGGTCTGGCAAGGGCTTCTATTCTCTACCCTTGGCCACAGTATGCTTGTAACTGTTTGTGTGACTGTATACAGGCAACTTGGTGGGGGGGGGGAGAGGAGGCCCCGTGAAGACTTTCCGCACAGAGCGCCTAATGGCCTAAGGCCGGCCCTGATCCCAGACCTACATATATACAAACATTGCCTTACACACATATACCCACCAACCTACACACAGATATGCACAGACATACAAGCACACAGATAGGCACTGCCACACACACAGATGCACACTGCATTTATATGCACACCAACACTGTCACACACAAGGAGACACACTGCCAGATGCACGCAAATTCCAGTACAAACACACTGAAATATTTACACAGATATGATTCAGGGAGGTTAGCTACCAGGGTATCAGTGGCAGCAGATCCCTGGTGCAAGTTACCAGGTCTCCTCAGCAATTTGTTGTGTGCTGAAAGTAAGTGCTCTGACAACTTGTTCTCCTAGCACTGTCAGTAAGAGGGACTCAGCAGTCCTCCCAAGTCAAGGACACGCTCTACAGGATATCTTTAACACAGTCAAGTTGGGGACAAAGTTCTTTCTAGCCAACTGGACCCTTGAGGACCTCCTAAAGAATAAGGGATGGTAAGTGGGAAAGTGAGGGCCTTCTGGCTTGGGTGGGCCCCTTACTTGAGTAATGCCTTCTGCTGGTCGCCTGCACCTTGCAACTTTTATCTGTCAGATCAATGTATCTATGGAGGACCATCTACATGGAGATCTGTGTATTTTGTGTGCAAAAATAAGGCCTTTTATGTGTACGTGCCTCACTTGCCATGACTTGATAGACATATTTTGATATTTATACATACATATAAGGTGGAGTTTCTTTCTTATAGATGGCTTGACAATTTTGGGCAAATATCATCCTAGTAATATGTTTTTATATTTTATTTTAACATCTTTACCACTTGTGCACTTCACAATAAAGCACTTTATATTTATATCTACTATTGAGAGGATACTCAATTCTTTGGAAACCATTCCATTTACCTAAAGAAGGGAGTGGGGACCTTTATACCCCACCAAGCTGGAAATTTGAGCCTATACTGATTGGCTCCAACCTTGTGAGTGTATTTTCACTTATTAATTACACTCTCATATGTAAAATGACAATATTGTTTTCCTATTTTGTATTTTCTTACTAGGACGATATTTGCCCCAAATTGTCAAACCATCTCTAAGAAAGAAACTCCACCTTATATGTATGTATATTTATGTTTATTGTGAGATTTAAGGGAAACTCAATAAGGTGTTAGAGGTTCAACTGTTATTCATACTACTCACTGGGATTCTGTCACTTTCTATTGATATATTTTGATATTTAATTCACTAAACACAGATCTGTAATGAATTGAAAAAAGCAATGGAAAATTAGGCTAAAATTAATTATTTGAAAACATTTTCAACACTTCAGTTGTTGTCATAGCTTGGCTATTAAAGCCTAAATTTTGTAATTCAGTTTCCATTTCACAGTGAGTAATCACTAGTAGTGTTTGGGTACAATTAAACCAGGTATTCATTTAATTGGTGTGAATAGCATACTGTTGTTTCATTCTAAATTATTGTCATAATCCAATAGGAAGTGGCCTTGATGGGGCATGACAACATCAATCACATCAATGATGCATAGTTGTTATTGAGCCCAGAGGTAACATGTGTCTAGCAGTCCTCCAACTATATCTAGGTCATTTAAAGAAATGCTTCTCAAACTTTTACAAATATTACTGGTAGATCTTTTATTTTCAATCCATGTACACGATAGGAATCATTTTTTCACAACCGCTGCCATTTACAATGAATTACCATTTAGAGAGTTAAATGGTTACTTGAAGCACAATAACCACTTCAGTGATTTGAAGTAGTGCCTGGAGTCATGGTGCCTGGAGTCTGAATTTGCAGCATTTCACTATGAAACACTGCACATTAAGCTCTCTCATTTGGCCTATAACTTACAATTAAAATTTTTTTTTTTTAATCTTTCTTTTATTTAAGGCATATAGGATGGGGTACAGAAGAAAGACAGGGGAAATGTATGCATAGTTACAACATGGGGTTAAAACATCGGTAGCATTAATACAACACATTTCCACGGTAGTGATGCCTCATTTTTTTAATTTTTGTTGTTTAACAAAAGTGATACCACAGTAGTTGTAAGTTAACAAGGGTAGCATAGCCTAGTGAGAATATTGTTAAGTAAACTCGTGACCTGTACATAACTGCAGCGTGGGTTTGTCGATGCGTTGCGTCTGCTATTCTCGTGGCAGCAGCATTAGCGTAGGAGTAGTGTACTGGTTGTTTAATCCAGCTAGTGTATATAGCCCATGCGAGCCTCCCTATTTTTCAAAAGCCTAGAGGCTGAGCCACACCAGCCTAGGCTGGCATATGTGAACTAGATAAAAACAAGTTAAGTAGATTTAGCAAGCCCAGCAGTATGGTGTATATTACTAGTAAGATAGGCATTAGCTAAGTAAGGTCTGCAATTGGAGGCACGTAGTAAGTAGAGTCTACAGTAGGCATTTAAACATGTTCCGACATAACTGTCTAACAGCCACATCAATCGGTTTACACTCACATAGCTTGCGCTCGCTTCCTTCATATCCCCTTCTAGTCTAGGTTAGAATAACGTAAAACAGAATGCTTAAACATGCTATACGAAGCGTTAAATAATAAATTGCATGATGGAAACCTGTTGTTTCTCCACAGTTAGGTCTGCAGGGTTATAGTCATTCTTAGTTTCAGTCCGTTTTGTTCAGCCTATGCCAGCTCTGAGCACTTGACAGGTGGGCCATGTATAGTGGCAGGTTTGATGCCTCGGTAAGACGTCTTCTCCAGTAGGCCCTGAGGGGGCTCCTCGTCAATGTCTGCTGCAGGTGGGAAGCCGTGTTAACATTGTGGGTGTCGGTACTTGGAGAGTCCGTTGAATACGGGAGAAGTGCGAGGGCGGCAGGGTCCCCCCTTGGTCCCAGGCTCTGTGTGGGGTCTGCATCTTGGCGCCACAAACTCGGGTGCCTCTAGAGGCCAAGTTTTTCCCTGCAAGGGCGCTTCGGAGAGCCCCGGTGTTCCATCGCCGCCAGCGGCGGTTTGGCTTCCCGCTATGTGGCCGATGCTGAGGAGTTAGCCTTCTGGTGACCCTCGGCCCGGGTGGGCGGTCGGTGCTCGACATTGGCGCAGAAGGGTATGTATTGCCCGTAGCAGGCCCGTTCCGCCTCTGCTTCCCCGGCCCCCGTGCTGTACCTCCGTGTTTCATAGGGGGTTTTGCGAAGAGTCGGTCCAGCTTTTCCATAAATTGCTGGAATATCAAATCCAGACTTGTGGGTTGTGTGGGTACAGGTTCCATAAAGTACGGGGCTTCTGCCATACTGCTGGGCCCGGAGCATCCGGGCCTGAGTGGGCAGGTGCAGTCCATGCAGCCATGTGTGTCGTTTTGGTGGGGACCGGGATAACCCCCACCGGTCCATAGGGGGGGGAACGGGGATTCCAACTTTGCCTTGCCGTGTGTATCAGCAGTGGGAGAGCGGCCGTCTCCCCCACTGCCGCCATGCTTGTAGGCCGTAATCCTGGGTTGGTGGGTCGGATCCGGTGCAAAGATCCACTTGCGTGGTGTCATCATGTCTCGATGTCCCCTATCGCTTGGGAGCAACAAGATGTCGGGTCACAGCCTCTGTTCATCGAGAATTGGCATTAGGTGAGTTTAGATGCGGGAGCAGCAGCGACATGCGTCTGCTCCTCTCAGTAGTCAGGCCCCGCCCCCTATAACTTACAATTCTTGAGTCAGTTCTTCACCATTCCATGTTGTCACTTAATCTGTAATTAATATATAAAGGATAGGACGGGGTTGCTGGGTTTAACACAAAAACAGGCAAAAGAATAGTCAGGGTATAGCTAAACTAAGGACAGTACAGCTACACATATAGGTTAGACAGAGCCAAGTCAGAGAGTACCAGAGAGCAGGATAGTCAAGACAAGCTGGGTCAGAACAAAGAAAACACAATAAATGAGGAGCTATTAGGTACTACTCAGATCTCAACAGTGCATAGGCTACTTGTCAAAATTGTAGAGAAATTGGGGGCATGATACCATTTGTGTCATTCTTGTGTGCCCAGAACATATGAGAACATTCATAAGGATGTATCACTATGTAGCCTGCATCATTATTTCAACCCATGGACATTGCATCATCAATTGACATAGAGACATAGCATCTGGCATTAGAACTTTAGAACTTAAACCAGAATGGCGTTGGACCAGGTGGTGGGCACTAAAGTTACAGAGAGGCAAAGTAGCAACGGGCAGGTACCATGACAAATGTTTACTGAATAAATCTCGCTGTATATATTTACAGGAATGCAGCAATGAGGAGGGCAGAAATATAAAATAATTTCCGTACGTTCCCAGTCTGGGATTTGTAAGGGGGTAGAGAAAGAAAGATTTATGTCAGAGGAATCCCACTGCTTCCTTTCAAGTACCACTAATAATTCCAGAACATCCCATTCCCATAGATTATATAAGACATACAAGAAGAAATGCCTTAAAACTTAAACGAAATTGGAGGTACAACCGGAGTTGGATATTATGATCCAACCATACTCAGCTGGGAAAACCAGATATTTTTAGGTGGACCCCAGGTAAGAAGTTAAATCATTAGCAAAAATAGTTGGCCCATTTACATGGATGGGGAGAAGTGTGCCAGGGTTCTCTTGGCACCATAACCACAACCAGGGCCGTCTTTAAGGGAGGCAAAAGGGGTAGCTGCCCTGGGCCCAGTTACTCCTGGGGGGCCCAGAGTAGTTGCCCAGTGGGACCCCTGCCGGCATCCAAACCCTGTGGACTGCACCTTTCATGTTGCCTGCTGGGAGGAAGTGAGGTGATATAACAAGTAACAGAGTGCCACTGGGGAGGTGGAGGAGGTATACACCGGAGGAGGAAAGGGACTGAGGAAGTCAGACTCCCATCAGCCTTGGCCATCCAGCTCACACTGGACCCAAGGGAAGTCAACCTTCTGTACCCAAAAGGGAAGGAGAAAAACGGGTGGCTAAAATATGATGTAAATTGATATATGTGTGTGTACCTGGGTCTTAGTCAGTGCATCTGGCTATCTGGCTGTGTGTATGTCAATGTGTGTATCTGTGTGTGTGTGTGTGTGTGTGTATCTGGCTATGGCTGTGTGTATCTGACTGTGTGTATGTAAGTGTGTGTATTTGGATGTGTGTGTGCATCTGGCTGTATGTGTGTGTGTGTGTGCCTGGCTGTGTGTGTGTATATCTGTCTGTGTGTGTGTGTATTTAGCTGTGTGTGTGTGTATCTGGCTATATGTGTCTGTGTGTCTGTGTATGTACATCTGTGTGTATGTGTATCTGTATGAATGCATGCCTGTGTATGTGTACTTGTGTGTCAAAGTGTATGTGTACCTGCGTGTGTGTATTTCTGAGTGTGTGTATATATATATGGGTGTGAGGGTGTAATGACCCAGCAGAGTCAGTTCCTCACAGAGGGTGCCTTCCTCAATAGGCAGGGAGTTTAAAAGATTATGGTCTGAACCAGAATTAGGAACAGGTTACTTTAAGAGCACCCTCATGGTGCTCCTTGACGACTCAGAGTGCCTCAGCCAGTGCTCTGAGTCACTGACTGTGCACTGAAAATGGGTGCTCTTAAAGTGGTCTGTACTTGATATTGGTGCAAATGATTGAGCACCAGGGAAGGTAAGCAGGAGGGAGGGCAAAACATATTCACACAATACTCATACGTTCCTACACACACACATGCAATTAAGTACCACGCACATAAACTCTAAACCTCCCCCACATACAGCTCTCTCCATCCTCCTACCCACAGACACACACACACACACACACACACACACTCTCTCTCTCTCTCTCTAGGTTGCATTGAGATTGCAGGTCACCATCCTATACACAAACTCACACAGTGCTGTGCTAGTAAAGGCCATTTAAAAATCCTGCTTGCTTCCAACAAACATCCAAAATGGCAGGAGTTTTGTTGGGATGTATTTTTACACTATTCTGCAGGAGCGAAGCAGCAGGCAGTAATTGGGCAGGTTTGTGCTAGCCAGAAATTCTGTGAGTTTGTGCATGGGCTAGTGGCCTGTGCTCTCAATGTTCTCTACACCTGGACTGACCCACTGGGTTATTTCCTTGAGGACTGACCCATTGGGTTATTTCTAAGGCTGACCTGACTGTCAATTTACCAGTATGTACCACTTCTAGAGGTGTTTGCAGGTGACCACATGGTAAGATAACACTGTGATCATGATATTCATAACATGCTGGTGATTGTTGATGCCAACTGAGTCACAGGAAGCAGAGTTAGCTTAGGCGTGCTCAGATCTATATAAATGCTCCTACTTATTCTGCAGGATATATTGGATGGAGGTTGCAGGGAGCAGTCTTCATATGTCAAATCACGCTCTCTCTATCTCTCATTCACTCTCTATTCATGCCTCCCAGCATACCTGATATTGGCAGGAGAGTTCTGATTTCGGGTCCTGTCCCACCATTCCGATTTTGTTTCATGATGTTCTGCTTTTGGGGACACTTGAGAACTGTCCTGTAGTGGAGCTCCCTGTACCCCAGCTGGGTACCTCCGCTAAGGATCACTTCCTAGCTGGAACCAGGAAAACCTCAACGCTTTTGTCCCAGTCGTCATGGCTTGACTGGGGTCCTCCTAGAGCCTCTCCGTCCTGGAACAGGATAGGGGACTAACTCTATTCCCTACCAAGGACTGGACGACACACAGTCCTGGGAGCTGTAGTCCTTACAAGGACTTTTCCCGATGAATCCTCCACGAGCTGGAACAAGGTGCTGAGCAGCGATTAGCCCTTTCCTCGTTCTTGGAGTCAGTGGCGGATATAGGGGGGGCAACGGGGCAATTGCCCCCCCCGAGATTCTCCCCTGCTGGCTAATGCAGGGCTGGCATTGCCCAAGTGCCAGCCCTGCAATGTGCCTGCGGACCGGAGGGGAGATCATAGATCTCCCTCCCAGGTCCGCAGGCACTGTGCTGACAGCCGGCAGGGGAGGGAGGGAGTGAGAGAGGACCCCGGAGCTCTTACCTGCAGCTCCTCCGGGTCCTCCTCTCGTGAGATTTGGAGCATTACCGCAGTAACCACGGCAACGCTCCAAATCTCGCAAGAGTGAACTCTAGCCCTGTAGCTGGGCTAGAGTTCATCTCACCACCACTGGGACCACCAGGGACTAAGAAATGTCCCGCCTCCTCCCAGTAAAGGTAAGAAGGGAGGGGGGACATGAATATATTAATTTTTATAAAAAAAAATAAAAAAGACTCCCTACCCTCCATACACACACTGCCCCCATACACACACTACACACACTGCCCCCATACACACACTGCCCCACAAACACTGCCCCCAAGCACACACTACACACTTTGCCCCTCAAACACTGCCCCCATACACACACTACACACACTGCCCCAAAAACACTGCCCCCATGCACACGATACACACACTGCCCCACAAACACTGCCCCCATACACACACTACACACACTGCCCCATACACACACTGCCCCACAAACACTGCCCCCATGCACACACTACACACATTGCCCAATAAACACTGCCCCCATACACACTCTACACACACTGCCCCACAAAAACTGCCCCCATGCACACACTACACACTACACACACTGCCCCACAAACACTGCCCCCATGCACACATTGCCCCACAAACACTGCCCCCATACACACACTACACACACTGCCCCACAAACACTGCCCCATGCACACATACACACACTGCCCCACAAACACTGCCCCCATACACACACTGCCCCACAAACACTGCCCCATGCACACACTACACACATTGCCCAACAAACACTGCCCCCATAAACACACTACACACACTGCCCCATGCACACACTACACACACTGCCCCATACACACACTACACACACTGCCCCACAAACACTGCCCTATGCACACACTACACACATTGCCCCACAAACACTGCCCCCATGCACACACTACACACACTGCCCCACAAACACTGCCCCCATGCACACACTACACACATTGCCCCACAAACACTGCCCCCATACACACACTACACACACTGCCCCACAAACACTGCCCCCATACACACACTGCACACACTGCACCACAAACATTGCCCCCATACACACACTACACACACTGCCCCACAAACACTGCCCCCATACACACACTACACACACTGTCCCACAAACACTGCCCCCATACACACACTGCCCCACAAACACTGCCCCCATACATACGCTACACACACTGCCCCCCATACACACACCTCCCCAAACACACACACACTGCAACTCTCACACACACTGCCACCCTCACATACACACTGCACCGGTCACACACACACACACACACACTGCCCCACACATACACTGCCCCCTAACACACACACACACTGCAACCCTGACATACACTGCCGCCCTCACACTTCACCACTCACACACACACTGCACCTTTCACACACACTTCACCCCTAACACATACCACTGCTCCTATGCCCAATATCCCAGCAGACCCCAGGTAAGTTGTCAACGGTTTGACTACTTACTCTGGGATGGGATCCTGGCACTACTGGCACCATAACTACTACACTGAGTTGTAGTGTGCCTGGATTATTTCTTTAAATAATCTACAAGTGCCCCTCCCGAGATCAGGTTCTAGATCCGCCACTGCTTGGAGTACAACTGACTTTAATGGGCTAAACTCGGTCTTTTATGCACAGACCCCAACAGGTGGTCTCCAAACAATACAATGCAAGCCCCTCCCAGGAATCTCTGGGCCTGGGAGATAATTGAGTTAAAGACAAGTAAGCTAATTATCTCCCAGGAACAGAGAGCTCAACACAAAACATAAAACATAAAAGTATCCCAAAACATCATAAAAGCCTAATAACCCCACATGTCATACATCCCCCAAACAGCTGAGCGCAGAAGTTGTCCAAATAGTGCTTAAATCCATGCAGTGTAGGGGAAACGCCACCGGGGCAGTTATGAACAGCCGCGCATGTGGTCCTAGCCCAAAATAGTTCCAGGGCATTTGGTGTTTTTGCTGATCAACTTTCAGGAGCTCCTGCGTCTGAAATACTGGGTGCTCTGCCTGACTCTCAGGGAGCGTTTGTTTCTCTTAGTCACAGGCACCTTCTCTCCAAAAAGCGCTCTCCTGGTGGGTCACAAAGTGGTCCAAACCCCTGGACCAAGTTGTCCGGGAATCACAAGGTCACCTCATGCCGAAAACAGTTCCATAACATTCACGGCTAAGTACCACTGAGGTGACCGGGAACCATGAAGTCCTCATGCCGAAATTAGTTCCATAGTGGTCGCAGCTAAGTATCACTGAGGACCATTCATGGGTTTGTTCATGCGAACGGCCACTAGGGATCTAGCGTTCAGTTCCATTTGAATTAACTCAAATTCCCAAACCAGGGGCACAGATGGAAAACTGCTAATGGCGGCTGGGCAGGCTAACTCACGAACAGGGTCTCAGACCTGGACCATAGTCAGGAGGCCAGCTTTCACACTCCTCCAGGAGTTTGTGGTAAACATCAGTAGAAAATAGCATTTGTCACAAGCCCATCATTAGATGTGTGAGTGCCACATTTAAAGTACTAGGACTGAAACAGTGCTGTCTGCATGGTCTGCCCTCAGTGGGCCGGCCTGGATGATTGACATACAGCTTGTCGGCCCCGGGTGGACTGCAAATCCTTAGGATGAACACTTCCCATTTCTGACCAGGACTACTCTCATGGGTGAGGCCAGTGATGCAGTCACGCCAATGGCCCCATCCCCTTTCTCCCAGGGTCCTGATTCACAGGGCACAATGTTTAGAAATATGTCTGTTTCATTCTCAATTTGAGTAGGATCATCAATATTGAGATCTGTTAAGTTTCATGCTTATAAAAAAATAGCTTTTTTTTGCACTTGCCCCAAGCCAAATGTTCCCAGCCCTCCCCTGGGTGTGTGTTACCTCCCATTATATTTACCTCTTCAGAAAGCTTCAGTAGTCTGTATCTCCACACCGGGGCGAATGCTTTCCCTCTTACATTACGTAGTCTGTAAATCAACTGCTGATCTGTAGAAATAGTTAAATTGTCTGGAATTAATCATGAAATTTCAAATAGTCAAGAAATTTACATTGGAATTTAAAATTTAAGGCCAAAGTAGCCAAGTTGGAATAAAAAAGATATGAATTGAAGGATATTTCCAACCCCCCTTCTTTGTCCTGAATTTTGCAATTTTATTTTCAATTCACTGTTTAGTTAATAAATCCCTCACAGGGTTATTTGCAAAAGTATAAATTGTTGGGAATTCAGAGGGAATTTTCAAATTTCAGACCATTAAAGATCAACTAAAATTAAAATAGCCAAACTGGGGGAAAAAAAAATCTCCAAATTCCTAAAATGTGAAATTCATTATGATGTGTGTTCACTAAACTCCGATTTGTTGTAGTCACACTTCAGGCCCACAAATAGCAAACTGTAACCAACAATATTTTCCCATAAAATATATTTCGAGTTCAGCTGAGTAAACCCATATGATACAATGTTGTTTATAAATGTATATCAATTAGATAAAGGGCAAAAGTAAGATTTTTTTAAAAAATTGAAAAAATATTTATAATTTTAATATTTCAAATAATATTCAACGAACATCTATGTAAAGTCTGATCGTCTTTATTTTCCTATTGGCAACAACCACTGCCAAATCTGGCAATCTGGCCCATGAATCTGACGCTCTACTAAAAATAAAACAAGACAAAAAAAAAAAAAAGAAAAAAGGATTTGCTTTTCTATCGATGTACATTGTTTAGAAAGTTTATTTTAGTATCTCAGCATTGCTTATAAAGCGACATTTAAAGTGGCAATGGTTACAAGCTGGTATAGCTGTCTTTATTTACTTAAGGTTTTATTACAATGTGTGTACTTCGGCTACAAAAAGAAAAAAGAAATACATCCATAGAGAGAGAGAGACAAAGAGAGAGTGAGTGAGTAAATATCCACAGTGATAGAGAGAGGGGATGGGATGGGAGAGAAATAGGAGGGAGGAAAGTGTAGACACAGAGAGGAGGAGACAAGAGAGGAAGGAGAGAAAAAATCCGACTCTTAAAGAGACACATTGTTACTGGCAGTGGGAAAAGCAGAGATCAGAGAGTTTAGGAGCAGTAAACTGGAATAAGGGAAGGAAAGCCTTTAGGGCAGACAGCAGAGAAGCTAAGCTCAGCAGTCATGTAGCAGGAAACAGATCCTAAGTACATACTGGGAGGAGGGAAGGGGGGAGCATTTTTTTTTCCTTTTTGCCGTTTGATAACTAGAAAGACTTTGGAGGCAGAAAGGGGGACAAGGAGAAGGTTTTTTGGGGTGAGGTACAGCATGCAGCCCTGCAGCCCTCCCCAGCTGAGCAATATGGCTGCGGCTTGCAAGCTGGCTGGGCTGTGTACAGGCGGAGGGTGCAGCAGGGCAGGCTTGTGTTTAGCTCAGGCTGCAAGCTGGAGACTCCTGCTGGGCCTGTAACTCAGGAGGACTCCACGCAAAGCCACAGACTTTCGGTGGAAGAGGAGGGAACAGCAAGAGTTAGGAACAGTCTGCTTCCTCCTGTCCAGGATGGAGCCTAAACACAAAGAGTTGCTGCAACAGTGCCACCAGAACCTGGTGGAATCCATCAGTGATGCAGACAGACTTCTCAACGTTCTAGAGGAGGCTGGGACCCTCACTCTTAGGGACAGGCAGGAACTGGACAGCAGCTGCTCCACCGGACAGGACAAAGTGGACCTCTTACTGAAGATGCTTCTGGTCAAAGAGAGGGACCACTTCCAAGATCTGAGGGTGGCCTTGGAGAAGACCGAACCCCACTTGTTGTCCATCCTGTATTTGAATGGTTTAGGGACTGGAGACACTGCAGGTGAGGCATGGGGAAACCCCACAAAACATATATTGTATTTAGATTTTTATCACTGTACTCTTCTTACAGGTATGGGTGTGATTCATGCCCCCTATAAATCTGTTCTTTTGAATGGCGTTACCAGATCCCTTGGTTCTGGTCTGAGAAAGCTTATTCTCCAGTTTACTGTGATTGCGATGCTCCAAAATGTAGGGGGATTTAATTAAGTATAAGTCTAGTTCTTCCCCTGACCATTTACGTGCAAGTAGTGGCAGTTTGACAACACAGGCAATGTTGAATGTGTTTTTTTTTTTAGTTACAGGGTCTCACTTGCCAAATGCCATTACAATTGCTAGTGGAGTAAGTGGCTACTTACAGGTTTTGTGAAAGAAACAATTTAGACTGACAGCAAGTTTTTTTTTTTTTTACAAGAGGTTCTGCAGCAGCTGACTTACAGTTATACAAACTATCTTGGTTA
Source organism: Pelobates fuscus (assembly GCF_036172605.1). NCBI lineage: Eukaryota > Metazoa > Chordata > Amphibia > Anura > Pelobatidae > Pelobates > Pelobates fuscus. Next base: position 95,913,687 of record NC_086326.1, read on the forward strand.
GGGTGGGATAGTAGGTGGCTGTAATAAAACTTTGTATTGACCATAAGAACCCATCCATTCTCTGGGTATTATGTTTATTAATTTATGGGTTCCCACCTAGTCACTATGCCAGAATTACTCAGATTACATATCTTAAGGCCAGGCTTATGATCATCATCATATGTACAACAATGGATGCCTGACCTCTTGTGTAAAACATGCTTTGTCATGTGCATATTTTGTGTGTGCAAATATAACTGTCATTTTGTGTGTAAGTTATGTACAGCCAACAATACGAGAACTGCTTCTTAGTATCAGATTTTAAAAAAGAATTGTTTTGAAATTAGGAAAATTCCCAAATTAAGTAATGTAAGGTTTTTTTTGTTTTGTTTTTTTTTCACATTTGTATAATTTCACTATTTTTGGATCCAGTATTGCAAGAGCAGAGTTAAATAGAGACACATTTATGAAACAGATATTTTTATTTAGTAGCTGACCTTTTGGTAGGATTTTGTATATGACATTAAAACCCTTGCTATCTTTACGATTACCCCTCATCCCCAGTTGTAGGGGATGCACTGACTATGTCATGACTGTAACCTGGTATTGTCAGAATAGAATTTTAATGGTGGTAGTTTCATTCATTTTTTCTTTCATGACTATAACTACTCACTATTGCGTCTGCTATGCAAGCCCACACATTCTATACAATTCGTTTTGTAGTAAGCAATGACATGTAAAATGAAATCTTGATATCTTGCTGTAAGTTTCTAAACTTGTCATGCGCAAAAAAAAATTAAATTGGCAATCTTGCACCGGGTCCTTAGGGAATGTCACTTTAAGTTGCATTTTTCAGGATGGTCCAAGACTCTTATGATGTTGTATAAACAACAAATAAGATCTATCACGAAAAAAAAAAACTACACATTTTGGGTTGAATGTATGGCTTTTTTTAAAGTATGATTTTAAGAATGAGAAAGTTGGTCTGGTCTGGATCAGTAATAAGTCAACTCAGGTGTGCTGTGTGTGAAATTCACTAATCAACCATAACATTAAAACCACTGACCGTTGAAGTGAATAACATTGATTATAACTTTACAAGGGCACAAAATGCCTTGGCGACTGGATCAGGGCATTTTCAAAATGACAAGTCTTGTTGAGTGTTCTCGGTTTACAGTGGTTAGTACCTACCAAAAGTGGTGCAAGCAAGGACAACCAGTGAACTGGCATCAGGATCATGGCCTCCCAAGGTTCATTAAAGGACCACTATAGGCACCCAGACCACTTCAGCTTAATGAAGGGTTAACCCTACCTGCTGTAAACACTATTGTGAAGAAATGACTATATTATTCGATATTTTGTTGCATAGTTCTTGTTTTTTTTGTGTACGTTTCATTCGGCAGATGGGACTGCCGAACCGAGACCACCCCTGGCTCACTTAACTTCAAAGCCGGCATCACTTTCACCCTCTATGTGTGCGGTCAGCGTTCGTACTGTCGAACGCCACGTGGCAGAGAAAACCGCGGCCATCTTTTTTTCGCCAAACAAAGGCAGCGGGACTTGGTCGTCGAGTGTCTGGAACTAAAATCGGACACTCGACTTCCCAAACACCGGTCTCCATCATGCGAACGCTGGAACTAGTGATACCGATTAGCTAGGAGAGCGCTATTCGGTACAAATATGCACACGAATGAGGGGAACAATCGCTGCTAGGAGCCAGGGGAATTCATTCGGTACTTTTATGCATTTCTTCCCTTTTTCTGAAGTGACCGGCAAAACCACACGAACCTCTGGAACTATTTTGGGCAGTCCGCCCCCAGTGGACCGGTCACAAAGGACTTCCATACTTTTTGCGAACCCCTGAACCGATCCGGGTGAAATTTGGATATGTTGGTCACCCGGATCGGGGCTATCAGGGGATATAGTATTTGTGGGGATACCCCAGGTATAAAGGGGTGTTCCAGAAATTGGGGAAAGTGGTGAATTTTCAGCCTGGAGATAATTAGGTTGTCACTATATCAGACCTGATTATCTCCAGGACTAGGGGAGGGAACTGCCTGTTTGTATTGGGTGTGTTTTATATTTTTACTGTCCAGGATTGGATAAATGTTACTCCTCCCTGTGGGATGTCCCCTTGCATGGGGACCTGCATAAAAAGCCATGTGTGTGAATAAACGTTAGTTCTGCTTGTATCCTGAATCTGGACTCTGACTGTTATTTTGGAATTCGTATGCTGTAACAAGGGAATTATCTTATGCAGCTGTTATATTCCGTAGGGATTTCGTTCCTGTAACTACCGAACCGGACTCTCGCTACCTTAGGCTCTGACCGTCCGGGAGGAAACTACCGAACTCGGTTTGGTTAAACTTGGTTTCCTTACAACTGGTGGCAAGCGGAGGGATTCGAATCCCGAATGGACATTGCAAACCAAGCAAGGGAATGAATGGCTCAGCAGTACCAGCTACTTAAAAGAACCACACTAAAGGATTTACTGGAAGCTCGAGGCAGAGTGGCAAGTAACAAGACAAAAGCCACGTTAATTGCAGAATTAATACAGAGCGATAATACCAGCAACACAGAAATGGATCAAGAGGAAGAAAATGCGATGCAAAAGGACATCCGATGGATGCTCAGTCTGTTGGGACCCAACCCAGCTACAGAGGCGGTTCTGCAGGTCATGGCACAAGCCAGACAATCGCAAAAAGAGTGAGAGGACCGGGACAGACCGTCACAGGGGGATTTACTACACTCCCCGGGAAGTACTGGGGAAATACCAAAGAAGGTAAACTATGCAGCCTTTAAATCTTTCAATGACAATGAGATGGAAATTGACAGTTACTTGCAAGACTTTGAACGCCAATGTGCACTGGAGGGATTAGACTCCACGAAATGGGCTGCAGTCATTAGCAGTAAATTGTCAGGTAGAGCAGCCGAGGCGCTGCGAGCAGTACCTGAGGGGGACATACATAATTATGAAAAAATAAAAGACATTTTGTTGGCCAGATATGCTGTAACTCCGGAGGCATACCGGAAAAAGTTTAGAGATCTGAGAAAGACTGGGAGAGATTCCCATACGGAATGGGCGTTTCGGCTACAACGGGCGGCCCGCAATTGGATGAAGGGCTGCCAAGCAACCACCCTGGAGGATGCTTTGCAACTTATGTTACTGGAGCAATTTTTTAATCACTCTGCAGAGGACATAAAAGACTGGGTTAAAGATAGAAAACCAAAAACTGTGGAGGAAGCCGCCAGGTTAGCGGATGAGTATCAGGATAATAGGAGGAAGGAGCATGGGGTGAGCAGACCACCTTTTAAGCCTAACTACCAGGCTCCAACAACCCCTACCCCTCCTAGACCCGCCATGAGTAACCCTTCACCGAACCCAGCAAACACACCACGTCCCCCTGCAGTGTGTCATTATTGCAAACAACCAGGGCATTACAAGAATCAGTGCCCTCGCTTAAACCGGGGAAGCTGGGAAAGGCAACCCCCACAACAACCCAGGGCAGCTGCTCATTGTGTGCAACAGGAAGGCACAACCGGTGTTCCTAACCAAGAAGAACAGTGGAGTGTATTACACGAGGTCAACCCAGTTCAAGCTGGGGGTGACAACCGGGACCACCACCGCCAATGGATTACCGTAGATGGCGTGGGGGCCCGGGCTCTGAGAGACTCTGGGGCTACTTTGACTGTGGTGCAACCTCACACGATCAGAGCGCAAGCTCGCACCGGACGCACAGTCGCTGTGAGGGTGGCTGGGGGCGCTATTCACAAACTGCCCACCGCTAATATCCTTGTTGATTGGGGTTCCGGGTCCAAACAACTGGAGGTGGGGATTATGCAAGAACTACCCGCCGAGGTTTTGTTGGGGAATGATGTAGGATGCTTGACCTCCCAACTGGCCCGAGACCCCCCTGCTGAGGCATACCCAGTTACCACCCGAGCTCAAGCCAGACTGGAGGCTCCGCTGCACTCTGAGGAAAACCAGGTAAGAGTCGAAATACCCCCCTTACCCGATCCTACCTTTCCTTTCTGGGATACCCCCCAGGGGTTTGAACAAGAGCAGCGTACCGACCCCACATTAGAGGGTTATAGGAAGGCAGCGGCCGTTACCCCAGGGAACAACCCGCACGAAAAGTTTGAGTGGTATAAGGGGTTACTGTATAGAGTGACCGAGGGGGTGGGACAGGGGGCCACCCAGGTCATCAAAAGACAATTAATTGTACCCCGTAAATTCCGGGCTGAGTTGTTAAAACTCAGTCATGACATCCCCCTAGCAGGACATTTAGGGGTTAAAAAGACAAGAGACAGGTTAACCCAAACCTTCTTCTGGCCCAGGGTCACCCAGGACCTCAAGTATTACTGCAGGACGTGTGACGTCTGCCAAAGGGTGGGAAAAAGGGGAGATCTTCGGAAGGCCAAACTTCACCCATTGCCCATTATAGAACAGCCCTTTCACCGAGTAGCGGTAGATTTAATAGGACCCCTCAGCCGACCCAGCCCGTCGGGCAAAAAGTTCATACTAACCGTGGTCGACTACGCCACTAGGTACCCGGAGGCAGTCGCCCTCACCAATATAGAGGCCGAGACCGTGGCCGAAGCCCTTATTCAGATTTTCACCCGAGTAGGTTTCCCACAAGAGATCCTATCCGATCGGGGAACTCAGTTCACGGCTACCCTGACACAACAATTGTGGCAGAGCTGTGGAGTGAAACCCCTGTTCAGCGCCCCGTACCATCCCCAGACTAACGGGCTCTGTGAACGTTTCAATGGCACTCTAAAACAGATGCTAAAAACCTTTACGGAGTCCCACAAGAACTGGGAAAAATTCCTCCCCCACCTTCTGTTTGCCTACCGTGAGGTGCCCCAGGCCTCCACTGGGTTTTCCCCCTTCGAACTCCTGTATGGGAGAAAAGTTCGGGGCCCACTGGAGCTCGTACGGGAGCACTGGGAGGGCAATACAGACGAGGGGGGAGTCCCTGTCGTCCAGTATGTTCTGGAGTTCCGGGACCGTCTGCGGGCGCTCACCGCATCGGTTCGGGAGAACCTGCAGACGGCCCAGGAGGACCAGAGGAAATGGTACGATAGGGGAGCCCAAGATAGAGTACTAGAATTAGGGCAGAAGGTGTTAGCTTTGAGGCCAGTTAAAAAGGATAAGCTACAAGCCGCATGGCAGGGACCATTTAAGGTAGTAGAACGGGTTAGCGAGACCACCTACATCGTGAGCAAATGCTCAGATGAAAGGCTGACCAAAGCCTTCCATGTGAATATGCTCAAACCATACTTTGAGAGAACAGAGGATGTGGGCGCCGTGTGTGCGCCCGCCACAGAAGATAGTGAGGGACTACCCCTTCCCGATTTACTAGACACCGCTCCCTGTACTATTGACCAAGTAAGCTTGGGTCAAAATTTAAACCCCCTGGAGAAAGGTGAGGCCACGCAACTGCTGCAGAGATATCAAGAGATGTTTTCAGCCACCCCAGGCTATACCTCCGCTGCGGTACACCGCGTGGAAACCCAGGGAGAGACGCCACTGCGGCAACAACCATATCGGATCCCGGAAGCAGTGCGTGAGAGTATGCTCACCGAGTTAAGGGATATGTTACAGTTAGGGGTAATAGAACCCTCGCAAAGTCCTTGGGCCTCCCCGGTAGTCCTAGTACCGAAGCGCGACGGTACCACACGCTTCTGTGTAGACTATCGGAGGCTTAACGATCGTACCATAACAGACGCCTACCCCATGCCCAGAATAGATGAGCTCTTAGACCGTATGGCGGGGGGGAACTACTTGACTACCCTGGACCTGTGCAAAGGTTATTGGCAGATCCCCTTGGAGCCTGCGGCCATCCCCAAGTCGGCATTCGTCACCCCTTTCGGGCTATACCAATTCAAGGTTATGCCCTTTGGGATGAAGAATGCCCCGGCTACCTTTCAGAGGATGGCCGATAGGCTCCTGGAGGGGTTTCAGGACTTCGCATGCGCGTATCTAGACGATATTGCCGTCTACAGCCGCACATGGGGAGACCATCTGGGCCATGTGTCCAGGGTACTCCAACGAATCCACCTCGCCGGGCTCACGTTAAAACCCGACAAATGTCACGTAGGTCTGGCCGAGGTACAGTATCTCGGCCACAGGGTGGGCTCCGGTAGACAGCGTCCAGAGCCAGCGAAGGTAGAGGCCATAGCGAACTGGCCCCAACCTAGGACCAAAACCCAGGTACTAGCTTTCTTAGGGACGGCCGGTTATTATAGAAAGTTTGTCCCAGAGTACAGCGCCCTGGCCAAACCCCTCACCGACCTTACCAAAAAGGCCCTCCCCAAACAGGTTTCCTGGACCCCAGAGTGCACGGACGCTTTCCAGAAGCTTAAAGCGGCATTGAGTGAGGCTCCTGTGTTGGCAGCACCCGACTACACTAAACAATTTCTTGTACACACAGATGCCTCCATGTTCGGACTGGGAGCCGTGCTAAGCCAAGTGGGCACAGACGGCATGGACCACCCGGTGGCATACCTCAGCCGTAAACTGTTACCCCGAGAGGTCAGCTATGCCACCGTAGAAAAAGAATGCTTGGCCCTCGTGTGGGCACTCAAGAAGCTACAGCCCTATTTGTATGGGCGGGCATTTACCCTTATGACGGACCACAACCCCCTGGTATGGCTTAACCGGGTAGCTGGAGACAATCCCAGGCTATTACGGTGGAGTCTAGCCCTTCAACCTTATAATTTTACTATGCAGTACCGGCCCGGAAAACAAAATGGTAATGCGGATGGCCTGTCACGCCAGACCGAACTGGACTCCTAAACCGCTACTTTTCTCGGACATCCCCAAGCCAACCCGACAGGGTCTAGGCGGGTATGCCGACCTATGGACTTATAGGGGAGCAGTGTGAAGAAATGACTATATTATTCGATATTTTGTTGCATAGTTCTTGTTTTTTTTGTGTACGTTTCATTCGGCAGATGGGACTGCCGAACCGAGACCACCCCTGGCTCACTTAACTTCAAAGCCGGCATCACTTTCACCCTCTATGTGTGCGGTCAGCGTTCGTACTGTCGAACGCCACGTGGCAGAGAAAACCGCGGCCATCTTTTTTTCGCCAAACAAAGGCAGCGGGACTTGGTCGTCGAGTGTCTGGAACTAAAATCGGACACTCGACTTCCCAAACACCGGTCTCCATCATGCGAACGCTGGAACTAGTGATACCGATTAGCTAGGAGAGCGCTATTCGGTACAAATATGCACACGAATGAGTGGAACAATCGCTGCTAGGAGCCAGGGGAATTCATTCGGTACTTTTATGCATTTCTTCCCTTTTTCTGAAGTGACCGGCAAAACCACACGAACCTCTGGAACTATTTTGGGCAGTCCGCCCCCAGTGGACCGGTCACAAAGGACTTCCATACTTTTTGCGAACCCCTGAACCGATCCGGGTGAAATTTGGATATGTTGGTCACCCGGATCGGGGCTATCAGGGGATATAGTATTTGTGGGGATACCCCAGGTATAAAGGGGTGTTCCAGAAATTGGGGAAAGTGGTGAATTTTCAGCCTGGAGATAATTAGGTTGTCACTATATCAGACCTGATTATCTCCAGGACTAGGGGAGGGAACTGCCTGTTTGTATTGGGTGTGTTTTATATTTTTACTGTCCAGGATTGGATAAATGTTACTCCTCCCTGTGGGATGTCCCCTTGCATGGGGACCTGCATAAAAAGCCATGTGTGTGAATAAACGTTAGTTCTGCTTGTATCCTGAATCTGGACTCTGACTGTTATTTTGGAATTCGTATGCTGTAACAAGGGAATTATCTTATGCAGCTGTTATATTCCGTAGGGATTTCGTTCCTGTAACTACCGAACCGGACTCTCGCTACCTTAGGCTCTGACCGTCCGGGAGGAAACTACCGAACTCGGTTTGGTTAAACTTGGTTTCCTTACAACTATGTTTACATATGGATTAATCCAGCCTCTAGTGGCTTTCTCATTGACAGCCGCTAGAGGCGCTTCCGCGCTTCTCACTGTGATTTTCACAGTGAGAAGACGCCAGCGTCCATAGGAAAGCATTGAGAATGCTTTCCTATGGACTGACTGCGTGTACGGCTCTTGCCGCGCATGCGCATTTAGCCGGTGACATCGAAAGGAGGAGGAGAGTCCCCAGCGCCGAGGGAGCCCGGCGCTGGAGAAAGGTGAGTGTTTAACCCCTTCCTCATTCTAGAGCCCGGCGGGAGGAGGGCCATGAGGGTGTGGGCACCCTCAGGGCACTCTAGTGCCAGGAAAACAAGTTTGTTTTCCTGGCACTATAGTGGTCCTTTAATGCAGGCATTGACAAATGTGCTTTGAATCTAGAAGTCAGGATTTTCAAAGTCACAAATACAATTCCTAAAGGGGCACTATAGTCATCAGAACAACTACAGTTTAATGTAGTTATTCTGGTGTATATATCCTGTCCCTGCATGTTTTTCAATGTAAAAACTGCCTTTTCATATAAAAGGCAGTGTCGCTTTTAGAGACAGCCACTCAGATGACCACTAGAAGTGCTTCCTGGGCCATTTCTGTAGTGTGCAGCACCTACATTGAAACTCTCCATAGTTAATTTAATGCATCTCTGTGAGGAAAAGTTGATTGGCGCAGCATGGTGTTTTGCCGCAAATGCACAATGGTCTCCCAATGGTTTTAATGTTGTGGCCGATCAGTGTATATAGTCCTGGGCTCAAAACTGCTTTGTTTGGCGTCTGCTACACTGAATGATTCCAAAGATTTCACTACGTAAGAACTCCCTTGAGGAGAAGTGAATGCTAAAATAATGCTAATCGTTGTAGGGATATATTTAAATTATTACATAAACCAAATAGGTTGGGAAAGATGGATTATGGAAGGATTATTAATTTAGTGTTGTGTTAAAGGGGCTCTTCCAGATTTTCTCTATTTCTATTGCTGATCCTGCATATGGAATTTTACTGTTGCCATATTATGTCATTCTAACCATAACTGTCCAAAATCACTTAGTTTTCTTTCCAGGTGATTCCTACAGTTTAAAAAACTGCAATGTTTTCAGATTGCATGGTTAAAGGGACACTATAGTCACCAGAACAACCACAGCTTATTAAATTTGTTCTGGTGAGTAGAATCATTCCTTTTAGGTTTTTTGCAGTAAACACCGTCTTTTCAGAGAAAATGCAGTGTTTATATTACAGCCTCGGGATAACTCCACTGGCCACTCCTCAGATGGCTGTTAGAGGTGCTTCCTGGGGCAGTGCTGCACAGTATGCAAAACTGCCATTCACTATATCCACCCTCTGCATAGAGACCCTGAACTTTCCTCGTATAGATGCATTGATACAATGGGGTTATGTTCGGAATCTGTGACTTGCATGGAGGTAAGAAGTACAAGTGTAAGTAAGGCCAGTCTCGTTTGATTAATGTATCTTTTATTTTTGTGTTCAAAGAAGATCAAAGATTGTAATATGCTTTCTAGGAGTTCCACAGCTGTGGAGCAGCAAAAGAAGTAAAGATAAAACTGAAGACAGGAACAATACCTTGTTCATGAAGCACAAAACGTAGAACATGTGTTGGTACATGGAGACTCTTCTTAGATCGTCTAAGATCATGAGTTACCCCGTTGTTAAATTGTAGTGGAAGGAATAACCCTAGACCAATGACTTGGGTATTCTGAAAAGGAACAGTAGTTTGGCTTTTTGAAGTATGCGGAGGAATAATGCAGTGAGGCTGTCTATCCAGAGTGTGCCAAACCAGAGGTGCCAAGAGATGGATAGCTCTTGGAAGGAACGCTATGACACACTGTATTAAATGCATGTGGCATATCCAAGAGAAAGATAAGGAGTAGGTTAGCTTTTTTTTTTTCTGAACTAGTGTTTTTAGGTAGTCTCTCTTTATAAAGATGGCAAAAAAGACAAAGCAATGTAGGTATATGAGGATTTATTTGTAAAGATAGAAAAAAAGCAGAACCTCTTCTATTCTGTGTCCACGGCAGAGCCGATTGAAGGTTGCCTAGGGCCTTAGGCAGGATGCCAGATTGGGGCCAATCCTAGAGGGCTCTATTTCTGTATTGGTGTATGTGTATTGTGTGTGTGTGTGTGTGTGTGGCACGGAGGCTGCTGAGTGAGTCTCTGGCATTGTGTACCTGTGTATGTGTTTGAGAGAGTTTGTGTGCATTTCTGATTTGAGTATGTCTCTATGTGCCTGACTATCCTTGTGTGTAAATGTGTGTCTCTCTATCTGTGAGCATGTGTGTCTGGGAGCGTATGTGAATGGGATAATTGCTTGTGTTGTGTAAGAGGCCTGCTTGTGGTACTTGTGTGTTGTTTATTGTTTGGATGTGTTTCATGTATGAGGTGACTATGTATGATGAATCGTTTAGGAGTTGTCTGTGACAGGGTGAGTTTGACAGGGTGGGGGTGTCCTGTAACAGGGTGAGTGAGGGATGACCATATGAGGAAGGCTGTGTTAAACATATATATACATACATATTCCCCCCCCTGCTGCTTACATCCCGGGCAATAAGGGGGCAATACTGGTGGTCCAGTGAGGTGCATGTAGCAGACCATATTAATCATATACATAGTCCGTGAAGGAAGGGAATCCCTGCAGCTACTCTCTGACTCCCTCACAGAGTACTGGAAGTACTGGTAAACCACGGACCACCAGGGAATCATTTTCATCTTTTGAATCCCCTGCTGACTCGAGGGGTGCCTGCTCAGAGCCGGAACTCCAAGCACAGACAGGGCCCACCGCCTTGGTCGCCTAATGGGTAATTTTGTCTCTGGACCAGGAATCAAGACAGAGCTATGTGGTAGGTGTTTTCAAGAGTAAATGTTACTTTGTTACTTCTTTATAAATTATACCATTAAATAAAACTTTGAAAATTACCAATAGCTTCTTTTGAACTTTTTCTTGTGATGCTCTGTTGTATTTATTTACATTTTTTTTAAAGCATCTGACCATCTTTGCATGTTTTGGTGGCTGCTGGGTGCAGGGAAAGGTGTATTTACCTGTCATTGTCATCCAGTCGGTCTACTTCAGTTCCTGGTGCTTCATCTGCTTGGAGCCCATATCAGTATTGTACTCTGCATGCATGAGAAACTGCAATAATTGCATTGCAGAACAAAGACTGCCTCTATTTGCTGTCACACAGCCACTAGAGGCACTTTCTGTTGGTTAAGTGACTTTTGGTTCCCTAACTGATGCTGGACGTCCTCATACTCTGCATGTGGACCTCTATCATTTGTAAAATCCCCAAAGGAAATCATTGCAGCAATGCTCTCCTATAGGAAGGGGGTTAATGCGCTCACCGCAAAAGCGCATTAGACCCCCGTCGGGTGACGACTCTGTGCCGAGGGCGATTGGCACTGGATGTGGATGAGTAAATAAAATATTTTTTTAACTCTTAAAGGGCTGAGGAAATACACCTTTGCGTTACTTACACTATAGTATACCTTTGCACATTTAAATCACCCTTTGGGTGCTTAGAAAGCAGTAAATGTGTTTCTGTTAGGTAGATCATGTTACATCACACTGTTCTTCACAAACAGGAGTGCACAGTGTGACTCACACGGTGTGGTGCAAGTTTGCTAGTCTTCATGGAGCACTCCTGTAAAGCTATCTTGGACTGTCTAGATTACTGTCAGTAAGGTATGATTTGTCAGGAATGGAAAATGAATTTCACATTGTAGGCCAAAATTTGCCACCCTTGAAATGTTTTCCAAACAAATCATTTCAGTTCTGCCAATTCGGCCTAAAATTTTAAATTCACGACAATTCACATTCTAGTGATTAATATTACATGCGTTGCACTCCTTGGCTGTGACCATTAGTACATCACTGATAAAACAGGAAAGGGGATGAAGGAAACTAGGAGAGTGCAATTCTTTTTTTTTTTTTTCTTTTCAGCGTATCGTTTAAGGGAGAGATACATTTGCCCATGGATAGATATGGATTTTTTTGTTTTTAAGTTTTCATTTTCATCTACATTTTTCTAAAGTGTCACTCAGTGCATTGCTTAGTGGGTCTGCCTGTAGCTGCAGACAGACCCCCAACAACAAGGATGAGACTCTGCAATCAGGAGTGTCTTGTTTACTAATATTGTCCCATAATTCCCTGTCCATGAGGGGATTAGGAAAAAAAGCTTATCCCCGAAGAGCAGTTCCATAGATGATTGGAACTGCTCAATAACCCTTACCACGGCTGCTGTCTGTTTATACACATTGTTTGTTATATATATATATCTATATATCTATATATCTATATATATATCATTATTTTTTTATTATTTATTTTTTTTTTTTACTTCAAATTGCTGCAGCTGTATTCCACTCTCATTAACAAGGTTGGGCTCTAGGTGCTCTGAGCACAATGTTGTTTGCATTAATGCAAAGTGCTTATGGTACATTAACCTTTTAAAGTTAAACGTTGCTGGCTGGGCGTGTAACACACACCAATCCCAAGAAGTGTTCTAAAATAAATTAAATCATGTAGTATAATCTACGTGATGATGATATCTTTTATGGGGAACATAATGTAATCTTGGGAATTGGGAGACAATCCTAAACCAACCTTTAGTTTTGTGGTTTTATTATAATCTCTCCAGAATCCATCAATGCCATTACTTTCCTGCAATTCATACTATTTATTCTGACAAAATAAGGCTGTAAGTAATATCATTCTCTAACAGATCCCTTTGTCATTTATTTTGGATAAAAAAATATCATTAATCTCCTCTAGCTGTCACTCGCACAGCCTACATAAAACCAAACTGATTTCTTTTTCAATAAGATGTTAACTTACTTTAGGAGTTTGTATCGCCTGCTCTGTAAATAGAACTTTAGTGTCAGGTCTAAAAGACTAATAACCAAGCAGGAGATTTGAAATTCTAAATTAAACTAGGGCTTTATAAATGAAGTAATTTAACTCCTAACTGGCAGAGAATGGAACAGTAACATTGCAGGGGAATGATCTATAAACCAAAACCTCTAAATTAAGCTAAAGTTATTTTGCAGCCTATAATATCCCCTTAATTACTCTCTTTGTGATATCACCATGGAACATCTTAGGCAGATGAGTCACTCCCTCTGTAGTTATAAGCTTTTGCAGGTATGAATCTGTATGGCTTCCAGGAAGTGTGAAATCTCTCTTAGCCACACATCGAGATGGGATGGCGCTATGGATAGCCAGGGATCTTCATTCAGTGTTAAAACTTTTCAAATGGTTTAACACTGGGTGCAGGGAAATGGCAGGAGACTCTAGGCACTATAACCAATTTAATGAGATATAATGGTTAAAGTACGCACAGCCTCCCTTTTTAAATTCTATTTTGATATGTGCAGCAATAAGGCAGGTGGTTACTCTGAAGATAACATTTCTGACCTTTGTTTGCAGGTGAAACAAAGACTTGTTAAGTCTATACCGGGCATTAGATAACATATTTATTTCATTATATTGGTAACCGTGAATTTGTGGTTAACCCTAATGGCTCCTAGTAAAGTGCCTCTCTGACAGTCTTTACATTGGGAGAAAGCAGACACATTAAGCAGATCAATGATCAGATCCATTTAACCATTTTGTTTTTTTCAAAATGGGTATTGAATGGTCTAATTTTTATACAAATCAGGTTAATGTTACTGTCCCGTCGTGGAGATTCTGTGTGCTGTCAATCTGTTTTCATTCCTAGTTTAGTCTGTGTGTGTGTGTATGTGTGTGTATAGTCATGGTACATGGCTGCATTGGTGTATGAGAATATGATTAATTTGTATTTTAGTCCTGTGTTTGGCACATGTGTGCGCACTCTGTTCTTTCTCTTTGTAGCAGGCAGCCTGGCTCTTTATTTCACGATGATGGCTGGGGCCAGGAGTGAATCCTTGACCTCTATTCTTTTTTTGCCATTTGTTTCTTTTAATGGTTGCTTTCTACATCAGTGTGCATGCTCCATTTCTGCTCTGCCTTTGTGTGTGTGTGTCCTGCCCCTTTGGCTGCTTGATTTCTTCACACGTACAAATGGCCACACCACTTTACCGGTGACTGTGAGTTTTGTACTTTGTGAGTGTGTGTTTTTGTTTGTTTTTATTCTCTTGAACCCAATTTACCTGTATAAGAACATTTTGCCCAATGCTTGGTTGTTTGTCATGTGCGTAACTAGTCTGCTTATCCTGTTTCAATTTTGCCCCTTTTTTTTTTACTAGTCCCTTACCTGCATTGTCGTCTAGGTTTTTTTTAAATGTATTTATTTAACTTCTCTGTCCATTTTTCCATGTTGGTTCTATGTCATATGAATGTGGTTTCTGCTCCAGGGTGGGACTAGAATTGTTTGTGTCTTTCTTCAATTGCCATACTGGACAAGTTAGTCTTGCTTTTGTTCCGAACTCTTTCTAGTCTTTGTGCCTATGTCCATGGATCGGTTGTCTTGATATCAATTCATATTAAACCTCTGGTTCCCTAGCTCCTATTAAGATTCGTCTGCAGCCATTTTTAAAAGAAAATTATGCAATTTTTAAGCCATTCCCAGAAATGAGAGTAGATCTAAGATGTCATATGCACCATAGGTATGATGGTGTTTAGAGTGACCCTTTCAACCAATTGGTTTTGTTTAGATGGTAATCCCACACCAGACTAACCTATTACCATTATGTTCAACCTCATATTGCGCTCCTTATACCATTTCTGCCAAGTCTACGTTGGTATAGCTGCGAGAGCTAAAAAGATGATCTAGATATACTTTTGAAAAGGAAAACAAAAATTTGCTCTCTAATGCTCACCGTGTTCATACTTATGGACAAATATAACTGATATTGTAATATTATTATTTAGTCAACAGTAATCGATCCAAGCATGTAGCAGATGTTCCTTCTTCAATCTGTCTGACAAAAAAAAAAGGATGTATAAACATGGCACTTTTCAGGTTTATCAACTGTAGTAGAAAGCCAAATTTATTTTTTTGTTGGTAGGATCAACACGCTTTAACCCCATCAGTACCCATATCTAGCTAGTGTTAGGTTTCACAGTAGTGCTGGAACATTATCAGTGACACAGCAAACTAGTTTAAATAGTTCATTCAACCACCAGGACCACTTATGCTTTTAGAAGTGATCATGATTGTAGGAGTCTGTATGTGCAGCGCTTGTCTTTGAAACATCCAGACATATTTGCACTTGTGTGCCGGCGGCTAGTTACACACTCAACACAGGTGATTTAGGCAGCCTGGGGAGAGCAAAAAAATCTAAGGTGCAGGAGCATACTAAAAATGGACAACAGCTCAAGTAGCCGGCCCTTCGGTGGGTCCCCACTCAGATCTAAAGCTGGTTTTTGCTCACTGAAATGCAGGCTGACTCTCTCTGCGCAAGAGATATAGGAACCCCAGATGATTGTTCCGGCCTTGTTAAGGCCTCTGTTCCAGCCTGCCTAATGTCAATTCTGTGCAAAAAATATTGCTGTTGTCAACGTGCTGGCGACAGACTTATTGAGTTTCTACCCTTGTAGCACCTGCAATGGGAAGCGTTTATTTTTCCTCCATCCCTCTTGCCTAAAAACCCTTCCAGCCTCCTTATAACCTGCATTATTTATATATGTTCCCTTCCCTTAACTGCTCAGTGTGCATGTAATACCAGTTGTTTTGTTGACTTCAACAATTACCTTGATCAACTGGTTAAACCTCTGGATTAATGATGACCAGGTGGGACTTGGGATCATCTTATTATTATTATTATTATTATTATTATTATTATTATTATTATTATTGGCATCTAGGTAGTGCCAACTTACTCCACAGCGCTTTACGATATTATAAAGGAGATATTTAACAAAAAATTAGACTATTACAAAATCTTACAGGAACAATAGGTTGATAAGGATCCTGCTCAAACGTTAAGCAATCTAAAAAAAAACAAAAAGCAATGAAATTCAAATTAGAGGAAAATATCAACAAGAGTAGAGAACACCTAAGAGTTGCTTGATTTCGAGGTCCTTCAGTACTATCGAACCCAGATGAACTGCACCAGGAGTTGTTCCACTCCTTTTGTGCTTCTTGAATCTGTGATAAAAGAAGGATAAGTGAAAAGAAAGCCATGCCCTTTATTATTTTGAAAGTCAAGTAAACTTGTATGCAAACCACTGTCCCTTCTAAAAATCAGTTAACAAGACCTTAACACCATTATGGTAGAATTGTAATATCTGCCAAGAGAGGTGTTGAAAAATATTGTGAAATTCAGATTGCTTACTAAAATATTGCATGTTTAACATAAACCTGTCATCTAACACAATTATATTACTCAATGTTACAGTACTGATTTATAGTGATGGTGTTAACTGTATATGGCATGTGTTATTATGCCATTGCTTGTGTATTTAGTAAAAATAGGTACAGTTTTACGTGTCTAACCTGTTGTTTTTTTGGCCGTACTGCATATCCAGTGGCTAAATAGCTTACTTTACCATTTATAATCAGCAGCAGTGAATGCAAATATGTGCTTTGTTGTTTGATGTAGCACTTTCTCAATTTGGGATGGTTATACCTTTGACACTTTAGTTCTATTGAATTTTTTCATCGTAATTCTGTACCAGGAGCTAATTGATTACTTTCATGATAGCTTTTCATGGGATGATTGCCTTTAAGGGATTTAAACAAAACAACCCCACAATATTCTGAAAGAACTATGCCAACAGTTGCCATTTGCAAATTGGAAGTAAATTACATTCTAGCCTCTTCGATCGAGAATGGTTTCAGAATATTGCCCGGTATTTTAACACTATCACATTCCAAAAATGTCACAAAATAAACCACTCGACCTCAGAATTGATATTCATAGATTGTGCAGTAAAGATAATAGCAGGCCTTCCAATTATTCTCATTTCGGCGTAACATCCTTGATTTTAGAGTCCTGTTAGTGTTCATTGGATGGTCTACTCTCAGTGGGCTGGCTTGTTGTGATTGGCAGGCGTTCTGCGTGTAATCTCTCCCATACTCTGACCTTTCTCCCTTTATACCCTTTCCACCGGCCAGATACATGGGATGCCGATTTTGGGAGAAGGGTATGTAACGGGTGACATGTGCCATTAATTTGTTGTCTTTTAAATCATCACTAATGCTTTAAATGTGTTCAGATTTTATTTATAATGTACATTTGCATTTTTTGATATCCATTTTACTATGCTACTTTGTTACATTGTATATACTTTATTTGCTTGAATTAATTTATGAGAGATCCTTTTGAATACATTTGTTTCTTGTAGACATCATAAACCTCTGTGGTTTAGGTGTTCTTCTTATGTCCAAACACTTCAAGCATTTTATTTTATTTATCATTTATATTTTTCAGGGTATTGGTTAATTGTTAGTGTTTTCAGTGGAATATGAAGTTATTTTTGGTGTTAATTTAATTTACAAAGTATCTAATGGTGCAGTTAATGTTTAAGAGACTTCTCTTCAGAAGGATTTTGATTGCCAAATTTGACTGCTTAATGTATGAAATAGGGCCTACAACAAATTGATAATGGCACCTGTATCAGAACATTGATGTTGGGATCACCTTGACCATTTCAGTAGCTCACCAGCAACCATTTATCATGTCAATTATCATACAATAGGTTGTAACTTATACCTTGGTCTGAGATTAAAACTATCAATAATGTCCATATCCTTGTATTTGATTAACATGATACTGGGTCATTTCCTTGCAATTGTCCAAAGTTGTTAAATGGACTAAAACCATAACCCTAAATATGCTCAGCTCCCTGAAGACACCTGTAATTGTCAGGTGAGTTTCACCAAAGTTGGTTCCTTGGAACCCCCACTAATCACTGGACACTGGAGATATTCAATGTACTGAGCAGTGAATGTACTGATCAGTCCAGCTCCTTGGAGGATATATGTTGCTTGGTTGTAGCAAGTATTAATAAATGCGAGGCTCAAAAATATGCTCTGCTCTAGAATAGGCAGTATTCAGGAGTTCCTTTTTATTCAGTTTTTCATTGATGAAGGATTCGTGATATATTGGCTGGAATAATAAATTGTGGATCCAATTAAAAAACAAACAAACAAACAAACAAAAAAAAACTTCAAAGATTAACCCTCACATCTTTAAATATTACACCATAAACTAAAACATTAAAAATCACCTGTGACATATGTTAACCCCTTTACCTTGTGATACTTTGTTTACTTTTTAAGTTTATATTAAAGGTTTAGCAATTAACACAATAATCCAACTCGGTCAAGGCACACAATGTAAATGAGGAGGAGAGAAATTGTAAAGGTTTCATTAATCCTATCCTCTGTATGCTTTCTTAATGCTGGCTGCCTTGTTAAAAGACATGGCTGATAACCATGATTGACATGGATCTTACAGCATCTGTAAGATAAAGATGCTTGATTTTAATATAAAATTTTATTTTTCACAGATACATATTTGTTATATGAAAGGCGCAACATACTACATTTCCCTAAAAATAGGAATGCTAACACATTAGCATATTTAGAGCATGCATCATTGTGAAGCACTATAGGGTCAGGAACACAAACATGTATTTCTGACCCTATAGGGTTAAAACTACCATCTAGCCACCCTGGTCCCCTCATGCCTCCCTAAATATGGTAAATCTGCTTGTATTCAAGCCTGAAGCTGCTGGCTCTGTCCCTGTTTCCTTTTGACCAGCCCACTGCCTGCTGACATCAGCAGAAGTGGTAGCCTGATCCAATCACAATGCTTCCCCATAGGATTGGCTGAGACTGACAAAGAGGCAGATCAGGGGCAGAGCCAGCACAATTCGAACACAGCCCTGGCCAATCAGCATCTCCCCATAGAGATGAATTGAATCAATGCATTTCTATGAGGAAAGTTCAGTGTCTGCATGCAGAGTGAGGAGATACTGAATATTTGGATGCATTTTAGGCAGCCATGACCCAGGAAGGATCTCTAACAGCCGTCTGAGGAGTGGCCAGTGGAGCTATTCCAAGGCTGTAATGTAAACACTGCATTTTCTCTGAAAAGACACTGTTTAAATCAAAAAGCCTGAAGATAATGATTCTACTCACCAGAACAAATTCAATATGCTGTAGTTGTTCTGGTGACTATAGTGTTCCTTTAATGCTGGCTACCATGTTAAAGGACATGGCTGATAACAATGATTGACATGGATCTTGAGTGGAGGCCGCCAGTTGTAAGATAAAGATGCTTGATTTAAAATTTAAAGGGACACTATAGTGTCAGGAAAACCGCTTGGTTTTTCTGACACTATAGTACCCTGAGGGTGCCCCCACCCTCAGGGTCCCCCTCCTGCGGGGTCCCCCTCAGCTTTTTCCCCGCCAGGCTCCCTTACCTCTCCTCCACCGCTGACGTCACCATCCTTGTCTGACGTCACCGGCGCCAAATGCGCATGCGCGGCACTGCCGCGCGCGTATTCAAGACAGCCTTTAGAGGCTGGCTTAACCCCAGATGTAAACATAGCAGTTTCTCAGAAACTGCTATGTTTACATCAGGCAGGGTTAACCCTAGAGGGACCTGACACCCAGACCACTTCATTGAGCTGAAGTGGTCTGGGTGACTATTGTGTCCCTTTAATTTTATATTTTACAGTTCACAGATACATATGTTATATGTAAGGCGCAAGTAAACCTAGTACATTTCCCTTTAAGAAATGATTTGTAAATTACCTAGATCCGTGTCAATGATGTTACATAATATGTAAAAATAGAAAAGCTAACACATTAGCATATTTAGAGCATGCGTCAATATGGCTGTGTGCCTAACCCAGTATGCTTTCAGTATTTCTCAGAATACATGTGTATCATGAATGAGCTTACATGGTGTGCACACCAAGCTTCTATGCAACATACAACTGGAACCATACCTGAACGTGGCATGGTTTATTAAATTAATGTTATGTTTTATATATTTGCTAACAAGAGTACAATTTGGGTATATTGATTCGGTTCACATCTCTACGTATCTTCTATAAATAGCTGAATTTGCAATCTTGCTTGCCTGTGTAAAGTATATTATTGATCAGCTCATTCTATATGAATTATAGTTTACATATTCAGCATTTATAGGTGCACTTGGCCTTTTGCAGGTAACATTACAGTACAGGGGAGGTAGTGTAAGTGGCATTATTTATGCAGACATTACACTAGGGGGTTTCACTCACAGGTCAGTGGATCTATGCTAATCCCTGATTTTTTGAAAGCAGAATATTGAGTGGGGTTTCAGGAATAATGTGATGCAAACTTCAGGTCCTTTGCTGCAGGAAAAGTTTAACTGCAGACCCCCCTTGGTTGGACCCAGCTTCACAGATTTATTAACACTTAAAGGAACACTATACTAATGTGTATTTCTGACACTATGGGTCTAAATAACCTCAAGTTTAAAAGGTGATTTACCCACCCCAGCGTGGCCCGGGTCCGGTCGGGGCTGGCTCCGTCCCGCCGTCTTGGCTGAGATCATCAGACTTGATAATCTCAGCCAATCAAATGCTTTCCCATAGGAAAGCAGTGGGAGGCTAGTGTGCATGCGCAGCAAAACACAGCTCTGCGCCAATCAACATCTCCTCATAGAGATGCATTGACTTAATGCATCTCCATGGGCACTGGAGGTGTCCATAGACAGTAATGTAAACCCTGACGTTTCTCTGATAAGGCAGTGTTTACATTAACCCCTTAAGACCGCAGGACGTTCTATGCCGTCCTTATTTAGATGGCTCTAAAATCCGCAGGGCGGCATAGAACGTCCTGCGATCTTATGTACTTACCCGGTCGCTGGCGATCCCACGCCGGCGATCGCGGTATGGGGGACTTACCTGGGAGCCCAGGGAGTCCCCCTCCGTCCTCTTCGGCCCCCCAGGGCCATGTGATCGCGAGGTCCTTGCGAGGACCCCGCGATCACATGGACGGCATAGCCGTCCAAGGCAGTGCCAGCAGGGGGAGTGCCTGGAATGACAGGTACTCCC
This sequence comes from Pelobates fuscus, assembly GCF_036172605.1. Taxonomy (NCBI): domain Eukaryota; kingdom Metazoa; phylum Chordata; class Amphibia; order Anura; family Pelobatidae; genus Pelobates; species Pelobates fuscus. The sequence continues at coordinate 95,934,611 of NC_086326.1, forward strand.
CCTGCTGTCTGAAATTCAAATAAAATCCGTTAAAACAGTGTAAAAATAAGATTATATATACTTAGATCATATATATATTTATTATATATATGATCTAAGTATATATATATATACACATATACACATAAATATACATACACTGTCTACATGTATTTTAATATTAATATATACATAATTATATATATATATATTAATATCAAAATACACGTACAATGATATTGATTAAATATATATATAATTTTTATTATATATATATATTTATATATAATAAAAAATAAATAAATATATAAATACGTTAAAAAATAAAATAAAAAAAATAATACAAAATAAATAGATAAAAAATATATAAACATGCGTAATTTTGTTCTAACTGTATTTTAAAATTAATATATATATTGATATCAAAATACATGTAGAACGAAATAATATATATATCTATATACATAAGTATATACATATATATCACTAAATATATACCTATATATAAATAAAAATAATAAAAAAATTATATACATATATATGCACACACATATATATATATATACACACCTATATATATATATAATAATTCTACGCATATATTTATGTAATAATTTTACATAATTAGGTCATTTTATTAATTACAATTAGCGGGACCTGCCTGACAACCCATGCTGAAACTATAGGGAATTTAATTTGCTAGCACTATATTTAACCCTGTAACTTTCCAAGACACCATAAAACCTGTACATGGGGGGTACTGTTTTACTCGGAAGACTTCGCTGAACACAAATATTAGTGTTTCAAAACAGTAAAATATATTACAACGACGATATCGTCAGTGACAGTGAAATTTTTTGCATTTTTCACACAAAAATGGCACTTACACTGACGATATAATTGTTGTGATACGTTTTACTGTTTTGAAACACTAATATTTGTGTTCAGCGAAGTCTCCTGAGTATAACAGTACCCCTCATGTACAGGTTTTATGGTGTTTTCAAAAGTTACAGAGTCAAATATAAGGTTTGCGTTTCAGTTTTTTCACATTAAAATTCGCCAGGTTGCCTTTGAGACCGTATGGTAGCCCAGGAATGAAAATTATCCCCATGATGGCATACCATTTGCAATAGTAGACAACCCAGGGTATTGCAAATAGGGTATGTTTTTTTTTTTTAGTAGCCACTTAGTCACAAACACTGGCCAAAATTTGCGTTCAAATTAGTTTTTTGCATTTTCAAATATTAACACTAACTTTGGCCAGTGTTTGTGACCAAGTGGCTACTAAAAAAGACCTTTGCAATACCTTGGGTTGTCTACTTTTGCAAATGGTATGCCATCATGGGGGTAATTCTTATTTCTGGGCTACCATATGGTCTCAAAGGCAACGTAACCAATCTGGCGAATTTCAATGTGAAAAAAATGAATTATGTAACATGCTATATTTGACCCTGTAACTTCCCAAAACACCATAAAACCTGTACATAGGGGTTACTGTTTTACACGTGAGACATCGCTGAATACAAATATGTGTATTGTATTGCAGTAAAAGCAAACAGTATTATGACATTCACAGTTAGAATGTCACGTAGAACTAAAAAAATTTAAAAAAATCTTTTCTCCCATTTTTGTAATATTTTTTTCATATTAAATTATGTTCCATACCTAAATATTTGATGTTAAACGAAAGCCCTGTTTCCCCTGAATAAAATGATATATAAGTAGTGTGGGTGCATTTAATATGAAAGAAGTGAATTACGGTTGGACAGACATGTAGCGCAAATGCCAGGTTTTGTTTACGTTTTTTTTGGATCACAACTTGTACATTTGGCTGCGGTCTTAAGGGGTTAAAAAGCCTGCAGGGCCTGACTATATTTTGGTGGTTCAAATGACTACAGTGTCTCTTTAAGTTCTTTATAGTCTGTATGTTTCCTGCTGGAAACACTCCACTGACGTGTCTGGTATCCTGTTCTGTGCTCTCTTTCAACCAATATCTATCTCCTGTTTACTTTTATTTAAAATATTATTTACTTATCGCCCCAGATGACTTAACTTTACTTCCACAAAACCCATGTTTTCTGCCTGACACTTGTTGCCCTAGTTCACTTCACTTACTAACTTTAATTTTCCTCTGTCCTTAACTGGGCCCCCTATCTTTCTCCACCCTAACCCTATTCATTCTATTGTCTGTACCTCTGCCTTGCCTTTCTGAACCCCAGTTCTATGGCCCTTGTAATCTGAATCCTTTAAGCTATTTCAAAATGTTTTTCACCTTTTCTTGTTACTCATCCTTCATTTTATATCTTTTTTTACAAAACCCACAATCCCGGCTTTTAATTTCGTATTTTTCTTTAATCCATTCTATCTGTCTCCATTTAACACCGGTGTCCCCAACTATATTTCTTAAATGTGTTTCTTATGCTCCTCCTTTTATTGTATATATTGCTCCCCTTTACCCTCCATGACTTGTCTCTATATACTAGATTTTCTCTTCTAATTTCACTTGCAAATCTGTTTCTTTTCCTGTATTTTTTTTTCTATTTTCATCTGGGCTCCTCTGTTTCTACCCTACCTTTGCCTTTCACTCTAGTTGCCTCCCTCCCTATTAAATCTCCGCTCACATAAACCTAGCCTTTTCCCGGACTATATTAGCAAAGGCCCTGTAACATTACACCTCTGACGTCACACACTACAATACAGCACACCTGGGCTGACAGGTTTCACCACAGATTAACAACAATGCTTTTGTTTTGTTGTGTCCAAAGTGCGCTGTCATTGTACTGCTGTCTGTAACCCTTTCACCTCTGGGTGTGCAAACCTTAATGAGCATTATAGACATAATAAAAGTGACTAAAGAACATGACGTCTATTCAGGAGCGCACACTGGAAGTGGTTGGGTTTTGAATAACCATAATTGTTGCCAGTGACCTGTGCGATAATGTATCTCTTTACTCTGTCATATACAGGGTTAAAACTAGAATGTAATAATCTGTATATCCATGATCATAAAATGAGTTCTGTAAGAAGTCTTTCACCTCTGCTAAAACTCAGTAAAGTCTGTATTCCACCTAACGACCTACTGAACTATCAGGCTTAGTGATATTTCAAAACCTGACTGTTTATCAACTACATTTGACCTGGACTGATGGTTCATTTTAAATCTACTTCAGACTGCCTTTTTGTACAAAATGTGGAGATTGTGTATGAGTAATTCTGCACTGTGCAAGCATATCGTTTAAATGCAGGAAACTCACTATTTGAGTGCAATTTGAGTAGAGAGGATAACCCTATTTGTAGAGAAGGGATCCACCGCTTAAAGGGACACTCCAGGCACCCAGACCACTTCTGCCAATTGGAGTGGTCTGGGTGCCAACTCCTATCACCCTTAACCCTGCAAGTGTAATTTATTGCAGTTTTTATAAACTGCAATAATTACCTTGCAGGGTTAACTCCTCCTCTATCAGACAGCCACTAGAGGGACTTCCGGGTTCTTAAAACATGAAGTGTTTTAAACGACGCAGGGACATCCTCACGCTATGCATTCAATAATGGGGAGGTCTAATGCACTCGCGGCTATTGCTGTGCATGCGCATTAGGTGCGCATTAGGTCTCCCCTGTCGGCGGAGGAGCATGGGCGGAGCCTGACGCAGCGCCGAGGGACATCGGCACTGGATTCAGGTATGTCACTGAAGGGGTTTTAACCTCTTCAGCAACATGGGATGGGGGGTGGGAGGGAGAGGGGCACTGCAGGATATGTTTTCCTGGCACTGGAGAGACCCTTTAATGTTCATGGCTCTTTGTGACTTAAATGATAACTGTCACCTCAAAACTATTTTTAATAGAATAATCCTTTCATCGCTTTTTGGAAGGAATTTATTTATTTTTACTTAAAAAAAAATTAGATACCTTTTTGTATGTGACATAATCCTGGTTGCTATTAAAGGTAGGAATTACTTTTTAAAAATAAACTAGATGGGGGGGGGGGGGGGAAGGGATTCTAAAAAAAAAAAAAAATGAATAAAATTGTTTTGAGGTGACAGTTGCTCGTTATCGCTGTGTAGTGTGAACAATTAAGTTTTCTGTTTGAGTATATTTAGAAAATGATTTTGGAAAATATTTAAACTGATCCTATGCATATATTCCATATTGTTTTTTAAAAATAACTAAGCAAAAACAAGTTAACTTTTATTGCAGTGGGAAATTTCGCCCTCACAGTCACCAGTATGGAGGGTGTTGTAGGGTTTAAATTTAAAGCTCGAACAACAACATTATTAAATACATCTATTTTATTATTTTTTTTTTATTGTCCTTGAGTATTCGCACAACACATTTTAATATAAAATTGATAAAGGTTGGTGGGGCAAAATATTAGTTTGGTTTCAAATAAGGCAATCCTTTTCTTTTTTTTTTTTATTAATGACCTACAGATAAAAAAGAAGCCAGCTGTCCCCTGGTTTATTCATATTCATTGTCACCATTTCCCAAGTTTATGTCTTGTACATCATATTCACTTGAAAACCTGAAGATTTATTAACTAAATTATGAGTTTTGGGGAATTCTAAGTGAAATTCAAACTTCTTAAATTGCTGAACTATAAAAATAGCTGACTTGGAGATTCTTTTTATTCAAATTCAGTTTTTTGGCCTAAACCTTTAAATTTACTTTGAATTCCCAACAATTGACACAAATGGGTGATTAACCTTCCGAATCTTCTCAAATCTTACTTGAACTCCTAGATTCATGGAGTCATTGAGTGCTACCTTCTGTGATTTCTCTGATAACTGTTGTAGTTCTTTAATGGCTTTTCTTCTCTTTCCCCTGACAGGCTCCACCTACAGTGTTCTTACCACCATGCCGTCGGACTCTGAGAGCAGTGGCTCACTCAGCAGTGTAGGTGAGTAGACCTGATGTTCTTTAAGTAATTACTCTGTTTAGGCACTGACTGTCATGTAGGATGGGGTTAGGTTCAAAGTCTTCACTGATAATGTGCTTAAACACGTTTTTTAAAATACAATATATTATTTCGGTTTTCCCTTTTAATGATATGACCTGAATCATGCTTATTCCTTTTTGTGTTACGTTGGATATGTCAACAAAATCTCTGTACACAGCATGATAAAAACATGGTGGTGGATAAGGTATGAAGGTTCAAAGTGTGAACAATGTCACTGCAATTGAAAATCTACCAAAACCTAAGCATTATTGTGAACGAAAAACGTACTGTAGCAAAAATAAAAATGTGAAGTCAAAGGTCATACAGTCACCACCGAAATCACAGCTGCAGTATCCAGTAGACTTGGCTGGTGCCAACATTTATTTCCTCCAAACACATTTCGATGAAAAGTTTCATCCATTTGCTCATTCTTTTTTGGCCAAAATGTGAACATTATTTTCATTTCAGTATTCCAATGCGTGCTGCGGCTGCATCTTGCATTAGATAATTTCCTAAATTTGTAACATTGTGGGATTGCCACAGTGGCTGCACGCTGTTATAACAAATGACTGTCCAGTCACTAATCCAGTAAGGTGGGACATAGTGCCCACAGTCTCCACACATTGGCAGAGAGCGGGGGCACTAAATAACAAGGGGTATTCCCCTATTGTCGTCGTCCCCCAGCCTCTACCCATTGGCAGGTAGTGGGGGCTCTATATAATAAGGGGGGTGGACGTTTTGCCACACCATAAAATTTTTCGAAGCTTTTAGTCTCCCCCCACATAAAAAATTCTCTACCTACCACCCTCACCGAATAATAGTAAGTGGGGGCAATAAACAAAATACCTGTAAAATTAAAAATAAATTGTATTTGCCATTAGATGTGTTATTTCGTGTTCCATCAGCTTTTCTTCACCCCCAAAATTTCCAAACAAAAACTCTATAAGGTCGCAAGCGACTGTTAAAATAAAGAAAGGACCCAATAAAAAAAAAAAAAACACGTCAAGAAAATAAAAACAGGCATAAAAACAATCTGTAAGTGCTCTATGCAGACTGACCTTATAAAGCTTTCCCACACCGTGAAATTTAAGTCTGAGCATTCTAATTTGTTGGCTTATCCAATCAATCAGAGCGTTTTGACACACACTTTATAATGTTTATTGCACTCCTTACTACTACTAACGTGACGGGAGTAGGTAGGTTGCTTTAAAAAAAAATTAAAAAATGTTTTAATGAGGGGTTGACTAGAGGCTTGGGGACTCTTAGTCACTGGCTAGGGCAATATCTACCCCCTTATTATTTAGGGCCCCCAACTGCCACCAAAGGGTAAGGGCTGGGGGGACAATAGGAGCCTCTCCTGTTATTTAAGGCCCCCACCTGCCACCAATGGGGTGGGCTGGGGTAGGACTTACCTGCCACCATTGGTAGTGGCTGGTGGGACACTTTATCCCCCTGTTAATTTTATCTAAAAGCCCCCACCCATGGCCATCTTTTATTTGATTAGTGACTAGGAGGGAGAATGTATTATTCTCCTCTGGGGGTCATATTGACTACCATCCCAATTGGGATTAAGGAATTATATATTTAAATATTGCAAGGAGGGATCCCTAAGCCAGTAGCTCCCTCCTTGCAAATGTAACAAATGAACAAATTGTATAGGCGAAATTTCTTCCAAAGAAATTAGTTCATTTCATTCGTTCAATTTGTATTCATCCATTCGTCTTTCGGAAAAATGTTTTATGAAAACAAATGCCCAAGTGTAGTAACCAGTAATCTGTCAAACACGTCAGTCAATATGTTAATCTGAACTCTGTATCATAGGTATATTTTAGTAACTATACATATGACAAAATGTACTGTATACTTCTGAATCCAGGAGCATAACAATAGCCCACATGTATGTATTATATGGTGCGTATATATTTTATTATTTATATAGCACCAGCAAATTCCGTAGCACTGTGTGACGAACACTCCTCTGCCTGGACGTTCGCCACGGGCTCTTGGAGGAGTGTGGATGCTAGCCTCCTGCCCACGGACTATGGGCCATATGCAAAGACCCTGTTCGGGCGTTAAACCTCCCCAATCGCCATTAATGGTTTCCCCTGGGCGTCCCTGGTTCGTCACTTTCCGGAGCTAAAAATAACCAACTTGACCGGACATCCCCAAGCCAACCCGTCATACCCGGGTATGCTGTACCATGGAACTGGGGGGGCAGCTAAGTGACAAAAAACCCTTTTTTTTTTTTTTTTAAAGTGTTTTATTTTTCTTTGCCATATCAATTGGTTGGCGCCTACAGAAGAGAAAGGGAGGAAATTGCAGGTACAATGATTACATATTAGGGTATTGCACATGCTTAACATCTAGATACCATTTGTACAGTTCACCATAAACATCTCCGGTGGTTGTCTGCTAGGGAACTCTGGTGATCTGCATTGTTGGCTATCCTATCCCCATCACCACGCTACCTACTATCTGTTGGCTGCGGTGTTTCCAACACCAATATGCGACCTGGCTATTACTACCATGTGTCCCTTTCCGCTGTTAGTTGTCCCTATCAGTGCTCAATTTTGGGTTAGAACCTCCCAACATCACCCCTCTGTGTCACCACCCGCCTCTTGCTCTCTAAATTTTTCTCACCTCTCTCCGGCTTGGCTAGTGTGTTTTCGTGGAATGAGATGTTTGTTGGCCATGAGTTCGTATTTCCAGTTCAGGGAAATTTGCATAATCAGATTCCCAAGTGTGGGTGCCACCTGGGATTTCCAGGCTCTGGCTATTAGTGTTACTGATGAGATTAGCAGGTGGAATAACAGTCGCTCTTCTATTTTGTCTAAGGACGTGGGTAACATAAAAAGGACACACTGCTCCACCTGCAAGGTCCATGCCCTTCCGAACAACCTCTGTATCAGGGCTTGGGCCCCGTCCCAGAATGGTCGCAGGGCGCTGCATGACCACCATACGTGGGTCATAGACCCCCTGTGTGTACCACATCTCCAGCATACATTAGGTGAGCCCGGGAATATCAGTGCTTGCCTCTCCGGGACTAGGTACCACCTGTATTGGAGTTTTCTGATGGTCTCAAAGTGTGTGGTGCACAGTGTATTGCCCTTGTGTATATTGTAAGCCCTTGTCCATTGGTCCAGTGAGAACATGTGCCCTAGTTCCTTGTGCCATTCCTCTTGGTGTGTCACATTTTCTTTTGGTTAGTTTTTGTGAAATGCGTTGTATATGCGTGAGTATTTTCGTGGGGGGTTTGAGGGTTAGGCACGTGTGTTCTATCGCTCGGTCCTGGGGGGTTGCTGCGGTCTGCGTGTGCGCCTCCATGAGGAAGGATTTCAGTTGTAGGTACTGGAATATGGCTCTGGTTGGTAAGTGGTATCTTGTTTGGAGGGCCGTGAAGGGCATCAACTCCCCTGCCTGATACAAATGGTCAATTGTGATGCAACCTCCCTCCATGGCGCAGGGTCAAAAGTCGGTATTCCGGCTGCCAGGAGAGATATTGGGGCGTTCCTGGGGATAGCCTCTGGGGTCCCCCCTTTTTCTTTGACCTCATCCCATATTTTCAGTGTTGGGGTCGTGGTCGGGAGGGGGTCCATGTGTGGTGGGCGTAGGTGTTTGGGGAGCCAGAACAGGTTACGTAGTTTTTGTTTCCCCTCCCAGTGGGCTTCCAGACGGGTCCACTGTGGAGTGTCCCCGTCAGCCGTGGCGACTTTGACTGCCATTAGTTGTGCTGCTCTATAGTATGCGTGTAGGTTAGGTACCCCCAGGCCCCCAGTTCTAACGGGCTGTTGAATGAGTGTTATTGCCAGCCTGTGCCTCTTTTTTTCCCATATGAATCTTGCCAGTAGGCTTTGCATGGACTTGAGGAAGGACCTCGGCAGGGGTATCGGTAGGGTTCGCAGGAGGTATTGGAATTTAGGGAGTAGCATCATTTTTAGGGCTGCTATTCTGCCTACCCAGGAAAGATATTTACCCTCCCACCCCTCCAATGTGGACGTGAATTTTCTTTGGAGTGTGGCGTAGTTGTCCTTAAATAATTTGGCTAGTTGGGCTGGGATTTTGATTCCCAGGAATGTGAGGTGGTCGGACCTCCAGTCAAAGGGGAAGGCTGAGGTGAGTCTGGCCAGGTTGTCTTTAGGGATCCCAAGTCTCATGGCTTGGGTCTTGGCTATGTTAAGCTTATAATACAAGTGTTTCCCATATTCCGTTATGGTGGCTACTAAGTTAGGAAGTGAGACGTGTGGTTGAGTTAAAGTCAACATTATATCGTCAGCAAACAGGTTCACTTTATACTCTGTCTCCCACCTGCACTCCATGGATCGAGGGATGCTGTCGTATGGCAGCCGCCAAGGGCTCTAGGGCCATGACATATAGTAGTGGAGATAATGGGCAACCCTGGCGGGAGCCGTTGGAGATACGGAAGGTGTCTGACACAAACCCTGCATTGAGGACCTGGGCTGAGGGGTTATTGTATAGGGCCCTGACCGTTGAGATGAAGCCCTCCGGAGTCCTGAACTTAGCAAGGACCGCCTCCAGGAACTCCCACCCCAGCCGGTCAAAGGCCTTCTCGGCGTCCAACGCCACCGCTATGGTTCCCTTTCCTAGGCGCTGGGCACTGTAAATAATTTTCCTGGTATTGTCCCCCCCCATTGGAGACCCTTTATGAAGCCCACCTGGTCCGTGTGAATCACTTGTGGTAACAATCGTCCGAGCCGTTGGGCATATATTTTGGCGTAAAGTTTGGCATCTGTGTTTAACAGGGAGATGGGCTGAAAATTCTGGGGGCAGGTAGGGGGGGTGGAAACCCTATTTTGCCTTCCCAGGAACCATTCTCTTCCCCAGTTCGGGAATCTGTATAAACTTTGTTTTAATGTTACCAAAGCTGACCATGTGCTGACCATGTGCACGGTCGGTCAAATAATTGACTTGCATGGAAATCTCTAAACCCTAAACCGATCTGGGTGATTTTTGGATATGTTGGTCACCCAGATTTGGGCTATCAGGGGATGTAACTTTTGTGGGGTTTTCGTGTTTTTTATGTGTATTTTGGGGTGTTTTATACATTGTGTTTTCTGTGCCTATAGATAATTGAGTTTGTACAGTTCCAGACTCAATTATCTCTCAGGCACAGGGGACGAATTACCCTGTTTTGTGTGTGTGTGTCCTGGGCATGTTTGCTGTCACTCTGAAATGTATAAAAGCAAGCAATTGAGCCTGGATTAAACATATCATCTTACCCCTTCCTAAAGTCTAGGCCCATGTTTGGGGGATTGGAAGCTATATTCACACTTCTAATCACTACGGAGCTTGGGATTTGGGAGATGCTGGAGAACTGGGAACCGTTACATGCTGTACAATGGGTGGACAAACAGATGTGTATATGTGTCTATATATTTGCTTACTTAAAGGAGACTATAGTGCCAGGAAAACTCGTTTTCCTGGCAATATAGTGCCATGAGGTTGCCCCCACCCTCAGGGTCCCACTCCCACCGGACTGGATGTAGAGGAAGGGGTTAAACACCTACCTTTCTCCAGCGCCGGGCTCCCTCAGTGCTGGAGACTCTCCTCCTAGTTTCCCCGTTAATTGCTGAATGCGCATGCGCGGCAAGAGCCGCGCACGCATTCAGCCAGTCTCATAGGAAAACATTCTCAATGCTCTCCTATGGACGCTGGCGTCTTCTCACTATGAAAATCACAGTGAGAAGCGCCTCTAGCGGCTGTCAATGTGACAGCCACTAGAGGCTGGATTAACCTATAGGTAAACATAGCAGTTTCTCTGAAACTGCTATGTTTACAGCAGAAAGGGTTAATCCTAGGTGGACCTGGCACCCAGACCACTTCATTAAGCTGAAGTGGTCTGGGTGCCTATAGTGATCCTTTAAGCATATGTCTATGTTTCCGCATATGTATGAATACGGGACTATAAAATTATTATTTTTTTCCTGTTAATTGAAATTCTTAAAGCATAAATGTACACATTTTGTCACTAGAACAGTAATCTTTAGTAAATGAAACAGAGGGACACCGCACTCCCTGACTCAAGGTAGGCCAGACCTTAAATGACAGATGAAAGACAGAACATGGAAATACAAGTTTCAAGGAATAAGCAGATTTACTGGGAAAGTGTACAGCAACTTTTCAACCCCAAGGGGTCTTTGTCAAGGTTCATCAGAACAATAATCTTTAGCAGAAGAGTCTTTTGGGATCACAAATTGTAAAAGTCTGTTAAAGGGTATACAGGTGGAAGAAAAAACTATTTGGGGTTGCTGAGTATGTAAGTTGCTGTTGCTGAATAAGTTTAGATACATTTTGTTAATATAGAGAAATATAAAGTAAACCAATACCAGAGCTCCTAAATTAAAATTCCTAAAAAGTCAGAAAAAGAGAATTCCAACAAATGTGTATAGTAAATTTAAAAAATAATATTAATTAGGACAAAGTTAAAATAGTTTGCCATAACAATGTCAATAAGCAGGATATTGGGTGCAGTTTGTGTTGGGCAAAACTCCTTCAGTCTGCTTAACACTGTCAAAGAATATCGGAAAGAGGGCCCACAGAAAAGAGGGAATCCTACGTGTATGCTTAAAGTCGACGGTTGGAATGTAGAAAGTCTTTCATTGTGCACAGGACCTGGACACTCTCATCAACATGGAGTGTTTATTTTATATCACCATTCTGTTATCTCCTGATGTCTTTTGACTGTAGGCTCCACAGGTGGGTTTGGGATACATACAAGTAGACAGATTTTCAACTAGCTAGTAAATTACTATAGTTTAATGCATGCGAAAACTCTTCTTGTATAACTGCTCGATCCTGCTGCCTCTTTCATTTCCAGGTACGACCAATAAGCCCTCTTCTCCTCCACCTTCTGCTGCTGATAGCCGTCACATGAGTGAAAAGTTGGACACTATATTGTCGCAGTTGCGCCAGGTGACAAGAGAAAGGGATGAGCTCCGCAAGAGGCTCGCACTGTCCTCCCCGGGATCAACATTTGATGACTGCAGGTAAGAAGAGAGATCTCAAACTCTGGAGCTACATTTTGTGATCTTGGTTTATCCATGTCCTGGTAATTTTGTAGGACTTCAGGTGTCTAATGATGGTACCAAGTTGATATGTCAAAACCAGTTTCCATATTAAAAAAGTGTGCATATATACCTTTCTGTGTAAAACACACACACAACAATAATTGTGATATGTGTCTGATTTTTACTTAGTACACATAGGTTGAGACACCTTAAAGCAGCACTTAGTTGAACATTAGATTTTATTGACAATTTAGAAGATATATCCCAAATGTATTTCTTTCCCTGCATGTTTTACTTTGAGGGTATATGTGAAGACAGCTTGCAAAAAAACTCAATTTAAGTCTGACAGAGAATACGCCAATCAGAGGTTTCTCATTGAGAAGCTGCAAGTGGGGCTTTTCAATGCTACTCAATGTGCTGAAGTATAGCTCATTGGAAAAAGTGGGAAGACAGGCGCACACTAACTAGCCCAGCGCACCTTCTGCTTCTGTTGGCTCTGTGAACAGTCTGGGAGGTATTTCTGCCCCCAATTCTAATAGTACTGGTGTCTATTAGAATCTGCAATTTATATGAACTGTAACAAACAGACTCCAAACACATAAAGCACTTTAGCAAACTGAAGTGTTTTGTGTCTGGAGTGTTCCTTTAAGTGTTACTGTTGCACACGACTAAAAAATGAATATCCCAAAGTTTGGGTTATGGTAACCTTATATTTTATCAGCTTCTGATTCAGTTGAAGGAAACCTCCAGTCTCCTAAAGTACTTTAGCTGCCTGAAAAGCATTAAGTTTTTATCTGAAAAGGGACAAACTTTCTATATTTATATTGTTGTTTGTGCGTGTGTGCTTTAAAGGGACGCAATATGTAGGAACCCTCCCAAACCAGGAATTTTCTAAAAGAAACATATGAAAGTCCTATATTAATTTGCTTTTGTAAAATTTTATATTTGTTAAATCTGCTTAATTGTAGTATACCTTTCAATTGTCAATTATTACGCACTTATTATCATGTTACATGTGTTCAATATTGGCCTACTAAGAGAAAAGTGGAATTTTCGATATCTTGGTCTTTCGCGTCTTTCTACTAATTGCCTTAAAACTGTAGGACATATTACAAAGACGTGTGACTTGAAGTGTGATACAAACACATTGTGTCCCTTCTGTTATCATTATGTATGTTTGGTTGTAAGTAACCGGCTGACTGTTCTGTAATGGGCTATATTGTAAATGGCTATATTGTTGTCTTTGATAAAAATTGAGCCACCTAGTGGTGGATTCTGGATTTGCTGCATGTAAGCTAAATCTGCTGCAGTTCTACTGATTGTCTTGGCTTTCTCTTTATTGATTATATACTGAAAAAGGAAATGGTCAGTCTGCTTTAGCACCTTTTCAAATGCTATAGTTTGACGAAAGAAAATGTAGAACGTTTACTAAACAAAGAGCTACTTCCATGAAGGTATGGAAGTACAAAATAATACATACAAAAGCTATAATTACAATACATATAATCTTTAATTTGAATTGCACATTATACCAAATCCCTATGCACAATTAACCCCTTAATGACACAACTTCTGGAATAAATGGGAATATATCCGTCGTCTGTCCTTGAGGGGTTAAATAACTTTTAGTATCACTCCAATGGCTATTTGAGAGTAAGATCACTGGCCACGTCAAGGCTCTTTAGGTGAGTCCTAATCTAACAAGTCACCTTGCTGTCTTCAGCCAACAGGTAAAAGTCTCCAACGAGACAGAGATGGGCATTTTTCTAAACCTCTACATAATTATTAACCCTTAATAAGGAACACATGGGCTGGGCAGCAGCACTGTAACATGGCTGTGTAATACAAAAGCAAATAAAAACATACAAAAATAAGCTCTGTGCTCAAACTCCCACTACTCCTGGGCGGCAACTATGACTATTGTACACTTCAGGCCCAATGCTTAAAATAATATAACAAAAGTTTGTTTGAGCAGTCATCTTAACAACTTTGCAGAAGATGTGCGTGTTGACTAACTCCGCCCCTTTGGAAGCTGATTGGTTGTCACTGCTTTAGCAGGGGGAGTAAAACGAAATCAGGCAGTGAAGACCGTGAAGTAATTGGGTATTTTTCCTGACCTGACCCTGAACGCAGCTTTATTTAAATAAACTGTTTAAATGTTTAACAGAAATGCCTAAAAACTAACCCTAATGTAAACATACAGCTGCAGGGTTAACCCTAGATGGACCTGGCACCCAGACCACTTCATTGAGCTGAAGTGGTCTGGGTGCCTATAGTGGTCCTTTAATGTTAAATCTACACAGGTGACATCCATATTCTCATGACAAACACTCCCCAGCTCACAGACCTGTTTTACTATTTATTTATTTTTTAAGTGCAAATCCTTAAAAGTACAAATTCTTTGCTACTGGCAACATTTTATTTACTGTGTGGTCAGTAATTTTAAATGTACGATTGTGAATTCAAATGTGAAACGTGTAAGCTGTAAATGGCAATCTATTTTGAGAACACTCACAATTGAAATTTCAAGACTTAAAGCCTTAATTCTTTAAGAATCTATAACGATATTACTGAACCTGAAATGTTAGTCATCCATTGTGCACTGTTTATATTCAGGTCAGGGTTGATGTTATTGTGTGGGGATTGTGTTCTCAAGTTATACCAGTCTCTTTCTTTTTAATAATTAACACTGCTCTTTTTAAGTACATCAAGACTTCCTCTTCTCTCTCCTTTTGTCAAAAGGCCGAGTCCCAAACTCACTCCAGATTATGAACGGCTGAAGATCCAATGTATGAAAGCGATGGCTGAGCTGGAGGCATTGCAGAGTCAGCACTCCAAGGCCCTAAAGAAGTGTGAAGAGGCTGCAAAGGAAGCAGACTTCTATCAGTAAGTCCAGATTGTCTGTTCTCTGGAGGCAGACTCTAAGCACTATAACCACTTCATCTCATTAAAGCCATTGTATCTGCAGCCGCTGGTATGCCCCTTAGTTCAGTGTTGAATCATTCTTGAATGGTTTAAGACTGAGTGTCCCCAAAGCGCCCAGCCTTGGCCCCTCGTTGCTTCTTGGTCTAATGTTTCTACTTTAGTCCGAGCAGCGATGGGTGCCAATGATTCACTAAAAGAGTGAGCTGACCTCTCACCATTGATGGTGTGGTAAAGGCAGAGTGTAGCCTCTACTGTAGGCAAACCTCCAATGGGAGCCGGGCTGCAGGCAGTTTAGTACTAAACTTCTCTAAAATCATTTTTAGAGTGCTGCAGACTCCGGGCACCTTAACCACTTTAATGAGATTAAGTGGTTTTTTTTGTGCCTAGAGTGTCCCTTTAATGGACAAGGTGAAAAACTTCTTGAGAAATGAATTAACTTAATGCAGTTTTACTGGTTGTAATAATTATGTTTTTTCTTTGTCAACCACAACATGTTTTTGATTGCTACATAAAGTATTCTGTCCACATTGTAGTTTCATAATTTATTTATTTATTTTAAATTGTTAAAGCCTTGTGCTGCAATTTTTTTTTCTACTCAATACCCCATAATGACAATACAAAAAAATGTTTTTTACACCATTGAAAATACATTAATACATTTATAATATATAATTTGTTTTAAAAAAACCAAAAAAAAACTGAAATGTCATATTGACGTAAGTATTCAGACCCTTTACTCACTATTATTTGAAGCATCTTTCGCAGTGATTACATTCTCAAGTCTTTTTGGATTTAGGTCTTTTCTGCTATTCATCTTTGCATCTCAAGCTTTGCCAGATTGGATGGGGACGGTCAGTAGACAGCCATTTTTGTGTCTCTCCAGAGATCTGTGATTGGGTACAATTCCAGGCACTTTCTGGGCCATCCAAGGACGTTCACTTAGTTGTCCCTAAGACACTCTTGCAATGTCTTGGCTATGTGCTTAGTGTTATTGTATGGTTGAAGGGTAATCCTTTGGCCCAGTCTGAGGTCCTGAGTGCTTTGGAACAGCTTTTCATTAAGAATCTCAATGTATTTCGATGCATTCAGCTCAGATAAGTTCAGTCAACCCTTGCCAGTCTCCCAGTCCCTGCCACTGAAAACCACCTCCAAAGCATGATGCTACTTCCACTATGCTTCATTGTTGGAATTGTATTATTCAATTGAAGTGGACAAAACCTTTATAGTTTTGATACTTTTATATCTTCTCAAGCACCCTGCACAGCCGTGTCCTTGGTGATCAGACTCAACTGCAGGAGGATAGCGAGGGTCTCCGCAGGAAACACTCCCAGCTTCAACGAGAGTTCACACATTTGCAACAGTCCTGTCAAGACCTCAAGAGGATGCATGAAGCTGATCAAAAGGAAATCTCGGAACTACGCCGGCAACAGCAACTGGTAATTATACCTTTTTTTTTTTTTTTTTCTTCTTTTTTTTATAGCTTCCTCAAGTCCTAGAAGTCTTTCTAATCATTCACCAGTGAGAGTCCTGCTAAGACAAATTGAACCAGGTTACTCTACTTAATAACAACATAACACATGGAAACATTCATTTTGGCAAATAAAGTCATGAAACAAAAAAAAAAAAAATCTTCACAATGTACAGGTGTAACCATATGCAAGTTTTAATGAGCACTGTGCAGGTTTTTTCCATCTGACATAAAAATGTGGCTTCACAGTAGCAATGATGTTGGCTAATGTTTCTAATAGCTTTTTGACGTAAATGGGCATGCCATCCACGGAGGTATTAGTAAGAGGGAGAACATAAACAAGGACAGTCTCTGTGTCTCTCTTACTTGAGTGGATTACTAGTAACTAGGTTAACAAATTTCCTTCTTGCAAAATAGGTTTGTAATAATCCATAAATTCAGGATGTCCGTTTTTTTTTTTTTTTTTTTTTTCTGGTTATAAAGAAAGCTTATGGGTACATTTTAATATGTGCCTTAAGGATATATGTAGCAAGATATGGGGCTAATGCATAATAAAATAAATATACATTTCTATGTAAGAACTCAATTAATTAATGTGTGTATGTGCATAAACTTGTGAATGAGTGGGTATCCAGATTTTTTTCATGTAGTCTTTCAGGCCCATGTGTTTTCAAATGGCTAGTAAGTAGGGCTAGCTCCATTATCATATTTAATGCCTGCATTATTTAATAATGTCCATTTCAATTAGCAGTATTAGACCATAAGGGAGCAGAAAAAAAACTTAAAACTAAATATATGCCATCAATTAAGTGATAAGACCCCCCAGGCATTATTGTTTGTGTAAAATAGTTGGCTAGTAATGTTTGGATGCAACAGGCAAAATACTCAATATTGGAAAGCTCCCAAATTAAATGTTGATCAATAAATGTACAATGGAGTTTAGTTAGAAGTGGAGGATTTTAGCTGATTATGGCCATAGGCACGTGGGGAAAGAGATAAGTTGGGAAGGAGAGAAAAAAGTCCACTGTCGTCGAACTCCTGCAAATTCCAATCATATTATATATAATGTTGGGGTGTATGGGACTTTTTTTTTTTTTTTTTTTATATATAATATATTTATTGTCCCTGACAGGTTGTGAATCAGAATGGTTCCTCTGAAGTAATCAACAAGTTGTATGATACGGCTTTGGACAAGCTGGAAGGTGTGAAGCAAGATTACGATTCTCTACGTAGACAGTACAATGAGAAAGTATCTAGTCATAACTTGGACTTGGGCAGGCTGGAGCAGAGCGAGGAAGAAAAGCGGAGCCTGCAAAAACAACTAGAGGGGCTACTGAAACAGAGAGAGAACGCCATGCATCTTCAGCATCAATTCTCTTCTTCTATGAGAAGGTAAATGCCATGTGCGAGGTGGCTAGTTTGAATAGGTGAGGAGGGTCCACCTATGATCAGAATGCACTAGGATGGAGTAACTGCTCAGTAAACACTACTGAATATAACTGGTAATTGGAAAAGTGGACATTTGGACTACATCTCCCATGATACTTTGGCAGCATTATAGCTGTAAGATGAAGGTTGCCTACCCCTGCTCTAGTGGTAATTACAGTAGGACGCAATGAGAATTGAAAGTGAATTTCAAATTTAAGACCAGAGTAGCTGATTGGAAAGCATAGGGGACATAGATAGTGTTTTCCAGTTTGGCTAATTTGACCTTTTAAATTTGAAATTCACTTTGAATTCTCAGTTTAGTGAATAACCATGACAGTCTATTCAGGGAAAAAATATTGACCTTTAAATGAAAAGATTATGAACTTTAAATAATCTTATGTTTATTTTGAACCGTAAATGACCATGGTATGCCTCCCCATAGGTATGATTCCATTCAGCAGGAACTGAACAAGGCCACCTTGCAGAACAAAGAGTTGCAAAGGGAGATGGAAAGGTTGCAGGCCGAAGCTACACGATTTAAGACCATGCAGCTGAAAGCTGCCAAGGAAGCTGAGAAGTACAAGGAAGAAAGAGACTCTGTGTTCAATGAGTACCGTCTAATAATGAGCGAACGAGACCAGGTTATCAAGGAAGTGGACAAGATGCAAACAGAACTGGAGCTGGCGCAAGGGAGATTAAAAAATACTTCTAGTGAGAACAGAGTGGCGAGTGAGGAGATGGAAGCTCTTAGACAGGTAATTAGTAGTGGGCATTGAAAAGGGTATCCGGAGAAAATAGGTAGGGATCTCTGATAGAAATGTCACCTCGATCTTGGTTTCTTCATCCTTGAGTGGATTGATTCATCTATTCGTAAAAGAATAGGCAACAAATATAGAATGGTTTGAATTAAGAATAAATGAAACTGTAGGTTGGAGACCTGGTGTAAATGTATAAAAGATGTGTTTTTATTCCATTCTCCTAACTTGTACATTTAGCGATGTAGCCGTTTTCAGATGATGTGAAGTAATAGATTGGTTGTCAAAGATAGTGTTTTAAAAAAAAAAAAAAAAAAAATTGTACATTTTAATTAGGATTTGGGATTTTAGAAATGTTTTACTATTGTTACACAAAGTGATGGTTATTCTTAAATCCAGACCCAGAATTATCTAATGACAATAGGGGTAGAATGAAAGCCAAGATATGGTTCTGTTTATCTGGTTTTTAACAAATCAACAAGAGTAGAGTAAATACGATATGGGAAAGAAGCCAATAGGACCTCCCTAGGGTTTGGTTGTTAAATCTAAGATGGTATAAGCAATGGAAGTTAGTTTGTTCCCAGTGGCATTGGAAAGGCAATGTGAAATGCATGTTACAATGAAATGAAGATATTTCATTGTGTGTGTTTTATGTATACTTTGTGACTGTATATATTGTTATTCAGTTCACATTTGGTTGAAGAGAACTCGCCATGTGTGGATGTTTAATATATGTACACATTTGTGGATTAAAAGGGTGAGGCTGAATGGAAAGATGTTAACAGATAATATCTGCCACCTTTCTGTTGTACCTCCAGGAGCTTAACTCTGCCCTAGTAGAGCGTGACAGAGCGATCTTTGAGAGGAACGAGCTATTAGAGAAGTATTGCCATGAAGTGAAGGACAAGGCAGAGGCCCAAAAGGAATTGGACCAGGCGTGTAAAGACATAGAGACTGTGAAGGAAGAGCGCGATGTGGCAAGGAAAGAGAGGACAGAAGCCATTATACAGAGGGACCATCTTCTGAGAGAGTACTACCAAGCCAGACAGGTATTTTTTAAATATAACTTAGAGGGAGTACATATGTGGCATTTTGTGAGTTAGTAATTTTCAGAGGATAAAAATTATAGTTAGAACTGTTTCTTAAGAAGAAGGGAAAAACACAACAGACATTTTTAAGTAAATACTTCTCAACACTGATATATACTTTTTTTCCCCTAACCTCTTAGATTCAAGATTCTGCCACTCTTGACATGGAGAGAGCCAACAAGGAGATAGAGGTCCTAAGAAAGCAGTATGAGGCAATGAGTCATGAACTCAAGGAGGCCACCCAGGAGGCTGAGGTTGCCAAATGTCGGAGAGACTGGGCTTTCCAGGAGAGGGACAAGATTGTAGCAGAAAGAGAAAGCATTAGGTAAGTGGACAAACTTCCAAATCCTGTGTTTCCTTGATGTAGTCTCTGGCTTACTGAATGAAATGTCATGAGACTTGGCAATCACCCCAAAACATGACCGCATATTGATCAGTTTACTTTGGTTTGTACAAAGGGAGTGTGGCAGCAAATGTAGAGGATCAATCTTGCTTCAAAGTTGATTTGTAACGGTCTTGAACTCCTTGAGGAAGAAGTTTTTTACCACTTTTCCACTAGACCAGTCATTGTGAGCCTCATTGGGAGCCTAATATACTTGTATAACTATTGACTTTGAGTAAAAGAGATGACCAGTAGATATAGACTTAATTACATGAGATAGACCACTACCGTTACAGTAATCATTTAGAGAAGCTCCAACCTTTTTTTATATTCACTGTCACATTGTTTTGTAAGTTATATAAGCAATGCATGAGTTTCTGAACAATGTTAATTAAATTTGTTGCTTTTATATACACATTTTCATAAGAAATTTTTCAAAGACACTGAAAGTTTGTTCCTTTAAAAAAGGGGAGGACTTGCAAAGGCAGAAAATACAGAAATAAATGCATGCATGCTCTCATTGGAGATACATCTACTAAATTACTGATTTGATTTTTAGCCAATGGCATGTTGCTATCATTTGTTTTTTCGGGACAAATTATATATCACATAATACCTTTTTAAATGCATATTTTCTATTCCTACTTGCGTGTTATATGCTCCAGCTTAAACCATGACCTTCTATTATAATATTTATGCCTCACTCTTTAATACTCAATACAATCGGCTTCAAGATTCCACTGTCCTAGTCTTGAATTTGGCATCATTGGCCTGACCTTATAAGCAAGCATTCCTATTGACACAGAATTTCTCATTGGATAGATGGGGCCAGAATGTAATACTCTGCACACCTCGGTGATATGAGGAATTTGTATGTGACAGTAGGGTAGTCCTATGTCACCCTGCTTTTTGTTCTAACTTTTATTCTCGGCAGGACCCTATGTGACAACTTACGACGAGAGCGGGATCGAGCCGTCAGTGAACTGGCTGAGGCCTTGAGGAACCTGGACGACATGCGCAAGCAGAAAAATGATGCTACGCGAGAGCTGAAGGAACTAAAGTAAGCTCTATTTCCTTGATGTGTTGTAAATAGTTATGATGACTTCACAAACATTTGGAACCATCCTTTGAAACGAGTAGGTGTTACGCACATCCTAGCTTGATAATATGGAGCATTGAGAAAAGCAGTTAGAAAAACTTTGCTGTGAACCCTTTGGGATTTACCAGGATTTTTGTGTTGATTACAAATGAAGTGGACTCTATGTGTTCAATAAAAGTATAAAAAGTACGTCTATATGTCTTTTATTAGCATAGTCAGGTTGTGTTTGCCTATAATTACGACTTGGATGATGCTCATTACACATTGCCTGAGTAATAAATGCAGAGATTCAGTTAATTCCAAAGTGTTCACAAATTTTCTTTACTTTTATTTTTCTTATTTTTCAATAAAAGTTTGAGATTTTTAACATGACAGAAATAGAGAGATACACATATATGTAAAACATCAGGAGTTTGTTAGGCAAGATGATGATGTAAATTTCCAATGGCCATTAAAACACGTGACCAACCAATTCAATAATGTATAACATAGACCATGTTGTGAGTTGTAGAGATAGCTTTGTGTGATTATTGAATCACTAATGCGTATTAAAAACTTTATACTGATGTGCTTTATGCAGTTGTCTTCCTGTGCTACCCCATGTTATTTTACATTAAAATCTAATAAAATTTATGTTAAAAAAACAAAAAAATGAGAATTAGACAACACTAAGATCTGCTGAGCAGAATGGAGGAAAAAACTCAGAAAAGCGTAAGCAAAAGAGAGACCTACTGAAGAACAAACGCAAACCAATTTTGTCCCAATGCCCTCTCCCATCCCCCACACAATCAACTGTGAACGGGTTCCTTTGCCGCTAGGATTCAACAATGCCTGAATATTCTTTAGGTTATTGTAGAATTCCTCCCACATTCCCCAATGTTTATCTAATGATTTCATAGTATCTGCTGCTGACTGTGCCATGCGTTCCCATGAGTTATTGAGGATGTTGGCAGCAGTGGGGACTTTAAGGTCCCTCCAAAAAACAGATTAAGGCTTGTTTGGTTGCTAGGAAAATGTGACGGTTAAAGATTTTCTTTACTCTTGGTAGCTCATTGTGAAAATGTGTAAAAGGTATTCCTCAAGGCATAGGGATGTGTCAATCTGTGTTCCTTTAGAAGAAAGGGTGAAGACTGTGGTTCACAGAGACTGGAGTTTAGGACAGCTCCACCAAATATGCTTATAAGAGCCAACCAGACCACACTCACGCCAACATAGAGGTGATTGGCTAGTGTGAATGTGAGCCAAATTTTGTATAGTAGCTCCAAACGGGATGAATTCTATGTCAGGCCTCTGAGGCATTAGGGTGAACGGCCCCACACTTAATCTGTAAACATGATTTATGATTCCCTTTTCCCCGCGAATTCTGTAATGAGAAATACCCCACTGAGCGTTCCCAAACATTTGGTTATATTAATTGATGCCTTTCCTGCCATAAATAGCTGTTGTGGTTATTAAAGTAGTGCATGGAGGGCACGGGTGCCCAAAAGGTTGATACCCAGGTGTTGTAGAACTACAACTCCTTTGATGCCTTGCATGCCTTTAAAATGACAAAGCATCATGGAAGTTGTAATTTTAAAACATCAGATCTACCAGTTTGGGCACCCCTGATGTAGGGTATAAGATTCTAAATTTATCGTATTGTTGGCTAGGTAGTGTCTGATTTGAAGATATATAAAAAAGTCTTGGGAAGGGAGATCTTAATCATGTTGTAATTCTTGAAAGGAACGTAGGGATAGGTTGTGGGTGTGTTAGCAGTAAACTGGTATAAGTTTAGGCAAATGCGAGTTGTACTTTCCAACAGCTTGAGAGAGCACTGAGTAGAGGGTAATAAAATTGGTATGAGCGAGGCGTACGCTAAGTAATAAACAAATGACTGATCCTCTATGGGTGTACCAGAGAGCACAAACTCGATTAAATTAATTTTTTTTTTTTTTAAATAAATAATTATTTTTTTTATTCTTGCATATGTACATATAAAGTGACAAATTTTAAATTCTCCCACTGATGAAATTCATTGTAAAGTGATCCTCTCATCCACGTTTTTTCCAGTGTGTATATATCCTGCTGGGAACATTTCTAGCAGATGTGTGTATATATATCACTTTAAGTTTGCTTCCCTCACATACTGCACCCAGACTTTCTTCTCCCCAATAGATGTAGACCATGGATATCAAAATATTACTATACTTTTGCCTGTGAATACGTATAATAATATTAGACTTGGCAGATGCACTTTAATTCTATCCTGTGTTTTAGTCTTGGTGTGCAGCGTAAATTGAAATATGCTTGGCAACAGAGCTTGCAAATGAACTGATTTAATGAGAGAATCCAATAATATGTAGGATCTGCTCTTGCCTGTTTGAAAAGTTTTATGTGCCTGTCTCTATCTTCTGTTTAATCGCCTGATAGGGAGAAGATGGACAATCGGATTGAGAAAGAAGCACGGTTCCGGCAGCTCATGGCCCACAGCTCACATGACTCTGCCATTGACACAGACTCTCTCGAGTGGGAGACAGAAGTTGTAGAGTTTGAGAGGGAAAGGGTGAGTGACATCATATTTAATACAACTTAAGGAACACTTCAGGCTTCCAAATAATCCTTGAAAAAAATCATAAACAATATATACCCCACTGGAAGGTCCAAGAAGTGACAATCTCAAAGACAATCTCATGTTTCCATGTTTGAAGTGTCTTTCATTACCCAGAAACCACTGTGCAGTACAACTGCTCTACACGTTGTTCTATTGAAAGCTGTAAAAGAGTCTGTACAGTAAACTTGGGACTTGTCCAGAATGACTCTTTATGTATTTGTATTGGTCTTGACATCACACAGTAATTTTCTCAAGGAGTATATCTGTAATAATAAAAGTATCTTGATATATCTTCATAGAGTGTAAGCTTGTTTGAGCTGAGTCTTTTTCACCTGTTGACTCTGGTGATTTTTATATGTCAAATACTTATCAAATATCCCATTTCTATAACTGTAAAGCGCAGTGCAATATGTTGGCGCTATATAAATGTGTAATATTAGTTTGTGTTTTGAGTTTTCTCCGAGTATTGAAATAAAATCTGACGAAGAGGTGAGATGGGAATAGTTTGCAATGTTTCACTTGTTACTCTGTCACAGGAGGATATGGATCTTAAAGCTTTGGGCTTTGACGTGGCTGATGGTGTAAACGAGGCCTTCTTTCCTGGGGACAGTGGTATATTTGTGACGAAGGTGGACAAAGGCAGCGTCGCTGATGGTCGACTAAGGTAGAAACATGGATTTTGACACCAGATAAAAACCATTTGAGTTATCCAGTCTGCCAGTTTTGCTATGGTTTTTAGCTCAGAACAGTACCTGCAGCTTTCTATGACTCTACCTCTTGTGTTTTAAAGTTGTCCATCCTGTAGAAAACAGTTTCATTGAAGAGATAGATATTTCATGTCATCTTAATCCAGTTCTGCCCTGATGCATGTATATTTACATCCTTTCTCTCTTAATGCCTATTCTGCTCTAATGTTAACTGGTGGGAGTTTTGGCTGTCCCACTTTGCAGAGTAAATGACTGTCTGTTGAAGATTAATGACGTGGACCTCACTAACAAGGATCGCAAGCAGTTGATTAAAGCTGTGCTGAGTGGAGGAGACGTTATCAATATGGTTATTCGGAGAAGGAAATCCTTGGGGAGTCGTGTTATAACCCCTCTGCACATCAATCTGGGGAGCCAGAAAGGTCTGGAGTCTGGTAAACGCTACAGTAATTAATAAGACCGGAGTGTACCAGAGTATTTCACTGTAAAAGATTGCACAGTCCAAGAGACTTGTCTAAATATATGTAAATATAGATTTGTAGACAGATGGGTATCTGAAATAATTGGTGAAGAGTTGAGAAGGGAAGCTTTTTTTATTTTACATTTTTTTTTAACTTAATCACAAATTTAATATGGAGTTAATTTGTATGTAGAAATTATACTGCTCCAAATCCCTGTAAATGTATTTAATATTCTTCAAATAGCCAAATTATTGTGAGATGCTGAAAAATCACCAGGGATTTTTTTTGTTTGTTTAAAAAAAAAAAAAAAAAATAAGCACTTTAGCTTCTTTAGAATCTCTTTGATGAGTTAGCAGCAAGTATATTTTTGAAGAGCATTGCTCTGCAGGCATGTCTTATAAGATTGTGTTCAAAGAAAGATCATATTACACTGATCCAATCTAAAAAAAAAATGGTAATTTTCCTTTTTATGGCAGTCTTCCCTTTAGCTTGATACGTTTGATAAAGCTAAAAATAACTAATGTGGCACCAAGATGTAACAATGAAAATTGTATAATAAAGAGAAAAGTGTGCGTTCCAAGTCTACACCTAAACTTGTACTGCAATCCCCTGGACTGCTAGATTCAAAGAAACCTGTCCAACTGGCTTGGGTACTGATTTCAAAAACAGAGGTGTAATTAGTGTCTCATTGTTTTTTTTCTTGCTCTTTGTAGAATCCTAGAAGTAAGGGAAAATTAATTAACAACACCATTATCTGATTTATTTTTCTTTATCTCTAAAAAGAAATTCAATTGAATCTGTTTGTTCAGTTTGTAGACCGCAAAATTAACACTTTTTTTTTTTTTTTTAAGGCTGGTTTTATTTTTTTCTGTGTTTAATGTTAGATCCATATAACATTTATATATTGTGTGTAGATATTTTTAATTAGAATGTTAGTTTAAATTTGCATTCTATTTGCGTATTGCATTACATATTCCGTTACGGTCAATTTATGGTTTATCTGTTTTTCTCTATTTCACAGACAGTGGGATATCTTTAGAGAGTGGATTTATAGTGGCCGCAGTGGTTCCTGGGAGCCCTGCTGCTAAGGAAGGATCCCTTGTACCCGGTGACAGAGTAGTCGCTGTAAGTAAATCAAAGCTATATATACATTTTCCATTTTGTTTTTCTTCCTCCTAGATACTGGATATGTAGAGGAAGACATTTATTTTAACTCGTCACATTCATCTTTTAATGTATATAGTACCTAGAGATGTAATTTTTTTTTTTTTTTTTTTTTAATATTTATTTCCTCATCTGATGCACAGTATAATGAGGGAGCTAATTTACTTTTCTTTGGAAAAGCAAGTTCTGATTAGCCAATGCAGCATTTGAGTCTTCTAATTTAAATATATATTAATATGGAAGAAACCGTAACAAGTTCAAAAAGAGTAAGAAAAAAGTGGGTTAATACTTCATGTATACCTTTTATTTGGTGCATCTACTAAAATAATAATAAATATACATTTGTGGTCGGTTAATATCGTATAGTGAAGTACCTTGTGATTGGAATTAAGTCGGTGTGGTGTGCCGGAACCGACGTAGAGGGTAGGCCTGAAAAAGAGGGCCCCCCTGAATGAATTGTATAAGAGGGAGAGGTGGGTGGGGTGAACAGCGTGCGTACGGCAGGTAGGAAGGGGGGAGTAGCGTTTATATGGAACGCTTAACTCCTCCCACAAATACAGGCCTTACGGCCTTAAAACTTGTGGTCGGTTAATATCGTATAGTGAAGTACCTTGTGATTGGAATTAAGTCGGTGTGGTGTGCCGGAACCGACGTAGAGGGTAGGCCTGAAAAAGAGGGCAAAAGGAAATGCCAGAAAAACACACTTATAGCACTATATAAAATCCATGTCTTGCTACTCCTGCGTTGGGAATGTTCCTGTATAATATATAGCCGAATCCTAGTGCCTCTAATGTTTGTTCCGGCGTACTGCTACTGGATGTCGTTCTTATAGAATGGATGTGAAAATAGCAGCTAGTGGTCCTACTTACTCTAATGACGGAATGTGAATGTAGAATCGTATTTAGAAGTAGATAGGGAGTGATTAGTAGGTTAAGTGTCTCGATTGTCTGGTTCGAACGTTGATTTGACGCGGTGTAGTGTTTGTACCTTCTTAAATTTCCTTGGGGAGACATGACTTACCTGTCTGATTAGTTGTGATCGTGGAGTTGTAGGGTTCCCGAACCCTTGTATGGTTGCAGGCACATAGATTTAAGACCTGGTTGTGTGGCGCGAATGCTGTTTTTTTGGGAGTCTGATACTGCCCGGTATTCCCATCTGTGTACGTACGTTACTGTGAAGCGATAAACCAATTATCTTTGATATCTTGTGTAAAAAAAATGGGGTATGGTTGAAAGGCTTGTCAGAAACGTGTATGTCAGTTCGGAATAGTGCGATCATGTACGTATGAAGGTTTGAATAAAAGGTGGCAAAAATGTAGAAAAGACTACAGGGTGATCAGTATGTCTGTGGAAGTCCTGCTCCACTGCTTCTTGGAAGAATGTCACTATTCTGTTATATGTATCTTAGAGCAAACGAATAATGTTCTAGGTGATAACTTGTGTCGAGCCCCAACAGCCGAGTGACCGGAAGGGGATGCCAAAATGCAGATTATGCCTGAGAGATGTGAGTTGGGTGAGGTACGAGACTGAGCGACTCATGGATAGTCGGCCCTAATAGACACGAAAATGCTGCAATCCCTCGTCTGACGCTGCGTATGTAGGACATCCTGAAAAAGAACATGACAACAACAATGAACTCAAACAACAACAATATGGTTAAGTAAAATAGAACTGGCTGGCTAACTAGTGCCGAAGCGAAAAAGCTCACTACCCCGTGACAAGTGAGGCCCTGCTAGTAGCCAAGCGGCTGGTGAGAGGCTCTACCTATGATTTGGGCGTGGGGCTCGAGCCACTAGCGTGGTGGCGGGGTGGTGGCCTCTCGGTGACAGTAAAGATCCAAAACGTGTGGCCGTGTCAGGTGAGGCCCTAACTATAAACCCGATAGGTGGGTGAATGCGAGGCACTAACTATGATTTGGGCCGAGGGGCGAAAATCTCCGTGTTGAGATTGGGGAGTTGGCCTCGCGGGACCAGCTACGTTGTACAGCTAAGGCCAGCTCCTAACCCTAGATAGCCAGTTCTCTGACCCTAGATGGGGGCTTGATAAGGGGGCAACGTAACGTGCTTGGAAACCCAAGTTGTAGTAAATGATAGGTACCCGGATATTCCCAGATAGAGACAGCGGAAAAGAAGGGAGAGAAAGGAGGAAGAAAGAAGAAGGAACTGAAGTCGAGGGAAGAAAATTAATGTGCAGTATAGTGAAGTACTATGGAGATATAGCTGATAGTGCAGTATCGATAGACCCTGAGGGTGCTGAAGATTCTCGTGATGGTTACAATAGAAGCCTGAAAGGAGATGAATGAAGGCGTTGTGCCAATAAAACGTCGTAGCAGCTGACGGAGAGAGGAGGGTGAAATTAGCAAGGTAGTGAGTGACAAAACGATTGTTACGGGTAATGAGTACGAATGAAGAGTTGTGGAGTGGAGCCGTGGCCTGACGAGGCAAGGCAGGAATCAAGCCCCCGTACCCCAAACATGAAACAACGTGGCCTAGTAGAGGCAGTTGTTTGGAAACACAATGAAACCAAAACCTGATAGAAACAGGTGAAAACGTATAACAAAGGCCAATTGTGTAACAATTGTAGGAAATGTGAACGAAAACACATTTATACCAGATAGAAACAGGCGGCAATAGCGAACCAGTAATTGTCTACTGCTAGCAGATGACAAAATGAAACAAATAGTAATTGTGTTTGATGGTTCGATACCCCATCGTGTAACAACGTGGCCCTGTCGAGGCAGTTGTTTGAAATGTGGACGAAACCAAATGGTACCTGATAGAAATAGGCGACAATAGCGAACTAGTGATTGTCTAATGGTAACAAATGACAGAAAGCAACATAAATAGAAATTAGCGGGGAATGTCAAATGGCGGTAACGCCTGAACCTGAGGTAATGCGATACATGTATAACAGGAGTTGCACAAGCGGCAGCGTAATCTGGGAGACAAAATAATCCAACATACACAGTGTTTAGTTAGTTAGATTAACTTGACCCAATAAAACAGTACATGCGTCAGGCATTGAGTGGTATTACATGGGATGCACCAATAGCAGAACACCATTTACAACCTGAAAACAGGACGGTAGAGAAGCTACATATTGTACAGAATAAAACAGGCAAATACCATCAAACCACTAGGTGGAGATACCAGCCGAATAACCTAGGTCTGTGCACTGATACATGAAAACATAATGGAAAGTATGCCCAAATCTCCAAATTAGTAATATGAAAGGTAAAGTCAAGACTTGCATGACTAACGTAAAACAGAGTTGCTTAGTGTACATTTACAGAGATGAGTTATTAATGCTGCCCTTAAATTGACGTATATCGTATAAAATGGATTGCAAGCCAATTGATTCATACCCCCAACCGTTACTGATTCGTATTTAATTCCCTAGTCACTTTTAACCAAGGGCAAATAGCACCACATCACAGAGATCAAGAACCTATTTAACTAGTGAATGACCTGGGGTCAGAGTATTCCAGGGGCACCCAGGCTGCCAGTGTCCTAAGAGTGTAAGAGAAAGCGTCATATCTGAGAAATTCCACAGATTCCTGTTACACAAAGAGCCACAAATGTGCCAACTGTGTGTCTGGCTCTGAAAAATAAATGTTCTTCATTGAAAGTGACATCCTAACAGCAAACATAGTCAGCCTTGAGTAAGGAACAGCTGTGGTTGGTGCAAGACAATGAAAACAGTGACATGCAAACTCATTAAATACAATGGGACACGGTCTACTATTCGAGAATAGGCTTCCTGAGGGTTAATAATACCTCAGCCACTACATGGGTAAAAAATGCTACTGAGCATATGCAACCAAATGGTATTTCTATGTTAGAAGTGACTGCACATTTGCACCAGTTGCTATTGACCCGGAATGCTGCCACAATCAGGCATAACAGAAATAAATTGTGACTATAGTACATACTACATGCTGCTAGAATAGCATTGCCCAGCACTCATATCCCCGACATGTGTGTTCCGGTCCCCCCTGCGACCACAGCGATGTGGAGGGGACCGGAATGAGACGACTCACGGTTAGCAGGCAAGCCGGACCGCCGATAGTATGGCTGGAGATCTGCCGAACAGCAAATAGCCGGAGCACGGCTATTTGCCGATTACCTTGGCGTTTCACATGTTTGTTGCCCGAAAGGAGGAGCAGGGGGAACAGAGAGGAAGCCGGACCGGAAGAGCCTGAGCGAGGACCGGAAGTTTGGCTGTCACTGAGTGAACAGCGTGCGTACGGCAGGTAGGAAGGGGGGAGTAGCGTTTATATGGAACGCTTAACTCCTCCCACAAATACAGGCCTTACGGCCTTAAAACATATCATATATTTTTTTTTAACCACATTTACATTTCTGGTTTCTGTGTCTATTGAGATACCTGTTGCTCTAATTCTGAGCGGGTTACTAGTCATAGTGATAAAGCGGGTTACTAGTCATTGTGATAAAGCGGGTTACTAGTCATAGTGACAGTCACCAATAAAGACATTGTACTGAATCCTTTCTTCCGTTTTCTCTTTATATTGTAATTTTTGCAGTTTTGTAGAAGGGTTACCATGTGTAGTGATTTTATTCTGTTTGCCTGTAGATTAATGGTATAACTCTGGATAACAAGTCTCTCACAGAGTGTGAAGCTCTGCTACGAAACTGCCGGGAATCACTGAATCTCTCGTTGTTGAAGGTAATTTTGGTCATTAATGAAGAAATCAGTTTTTCAGAGGGTCTTAACATTGTGGACAATTCCAAATTATCCTAATTTCATTTGATGCTAGTGTAGGAGTATGTATTTTAACAATCCCCATTTGCACCTATTATTTTTCCATGATGTAACCGGATCAAATAGAAAAAAACAGGCTACTTTTGACAGTTGGATGAGAAACTCGTGTATTGAAGAATGATTGATTATATAAAGTTTTTTTTAATTATTGCAATTTTATATATGAAATAATTGTCTGTCTATTACCCTAGTATGAATAGTCCAGTGTTGAGCTACATTTGTTTCTGTTCTTATAGGTGTTTCCACCCAATACATCATGGAGCGGGCAAAACCTCTTTGAGAACCTTAAGGAGTCTTGTCGGGTACTCCCTGCCAATATCCAAGCTCAGAATAAAAGGAACTTGAAGAACAATAGTTCAACACAGACAGACATCTTCCGTCCAGACATTCTTGATCATAAGAAAGAGATGGGAGATGGAAGTGGATCTGAAAGGGCTCTTCAACGTAGTTGCCATAGCCATTCTGAGCACAGTTTGGGTTCCCTGGGTGGTGAAGACTTCATGGGCTATGAATTATTGGAAGGACATGGAAGCCCATTAGGGTACGCTGACACTATTGAGGATGCATTGATTGAGGCATCCACTGGCAAACGAAGCAGTGGTACATGGCCCAAAGTCATGGTCAGTCCAGGACATCCCACAAGTGAATTCACGGTCTTCAAGAGACCTAGACAGAGGAAGTCTATCTTTGATCCAGATACTTTCAAAAGACCTCAAACCCCTCCAAAAATGCCTTTTCTTCCTCCTGGTCCTGTTCTAGCTCTTTCTTCTCAAAATACAAAGCCAGAGAGGCCACCAACTCCACCCACTCCACCTAAACGAAGTGACTCTATTAAGTTTAAACATAGGCACCAGTCAAGTTCTGCTTCAGACTCCACAGTTACAGCTGGGTCACCACCTACTAGTCCCTCACCTGTTCCTTTACTACCTGCCAATCAGGAGGCCTCACACAAGTCTCACCACAATAGGGGTGTTGGCAAATGCTGCCGTGAGGATGGGAAAGATTGTGCCTTGCCTGGGTGTAGGGGACCTGGGGAAGTTGAAAGCTGTTTACAGAGGGCAGAAGAACCAGAAGTGAAGAGGCCCAGGCCTCTGTCTGCACCAGCACTAAGGCATCGACTTGCACCTGTAGCTATTCCTCATGCAACATTACAGGTGAGTGGTGTTAAGTTGCAGATATACACCTAGATGTACTATCTACAAATGACATATGAGGTTATGCACTATATTGGATTTTGTTGAGAACTGAGAAGTAATTTTTTTGCCTAAACGTTTACATTTCCTACATTTCCACCTTCCTACCTCCTACCTACATCATCACTGTCTACCACTCCCACTTCTAAATCGTTTTGCCAGTAGGAGGAAATGGTTCCATGTTTAATTGCATCCATTGTATCTCTGCGAGATTATCCATTTTGGTTTCCTTATTTTGTTTGATTACGTTGTTTTAAAGGGAATATTTTTTCTTTGCAATTTTAATGGTTAAGTTTGGCGTATAGACTCAAAATGTCAAGTACTAAATTGTTAGCCAGTCCTAAAATGTATTTAACATATAAACACGTGTTCAGCATTTTGTATAATTTGTGTGAACTGTGAGAAACTACTAGGGTATATTTGCTTGGTGGACCAGTGCGTAAATACAGACTATATTTGCACCCCTCTCCTCCAGTCAGTGCCCTTTTCCCCTGTTATCACTTTGTCAGAGCTTGATGGATTAAATCGTACATATCGGAACGGTAGACAGAGAAACCTGTGGAATTAGCCACACAGTCTATTGGTGACTCGCCGTTTCTGTTTTTGTACCACCTTTTAGAACCAAACCCTTTCATAAATCTTTCCCACTGTGTTTGGTACTAACTTCCATATCAAACAATATAATACAAGATATGTTACTTGAGATTAGATGGCTTAGATCAAAGCTTTTGAACTTAGAGACATTTTAGGCATCAAATCCGCTACATTTTGATGTAGTTGTTCTGGGGCACAGCGACTGTCCCTGCTGGCTGAGCAGTGTAAACAGTGCCTTTTCTGAGAAAAAGGCATTGTTCACATAGCTGTATAACCCAACTGTTAGTGGCTGTCACTAGAGGGACTTCCTGGTTGCAGTCCTTAAAAGACACTTTCAATTGAAATGCATTGAACTAATGATGCTGATTGGCGCAGCACTGTGGTTGCTGGCCATATGTACTAGCCCCCGAATGCTTCCTTACACGGAAGCACTGGATTGGCTGAGATCCTCTGTATTGATGGGGATAGCCAGAGGAGGGGTGTCAAAATTAATGCATAGTAGCATAGAAACTTGATAATAGGGCTCTTAGCCACCAAGAAATCGCTTTTGGCATGACTCGCACCAACTACTGCATGTGTAATGCGAGTGTGATTGAAATGAAACATGGAAACCTCTGCTTTTGTGCAGCTCTTTGTATTTGTGCCCATTATGTTCTCATTGGGCCAGCTCACCCAATGAAATTCTGACCCCCATGTCATTATAATAAAAATATGATATACCAGCGATAATGGGGACTTCTAGACATTTTTGGCCACTTCTGATTCCAGCTGCAGGGTTTGGTCTGGTTAGCAGCTCATAAATTGTGTCAACAAATAGCTAAACACACACTTTAAAAATACAATTTTGCACCAATCCTGCTACCATACAATGTACAGTGACTGTGAAATACATGCTTTTTTCCATACAGCGCACATAATGTGAGAATTTCCCTTTAGCAATCGGTATCATGGCAATATCATCTGGGCATATGTGCTTAGGACATACTGTTTTGTGTACCTGTGTTTTATTAAATAATGCCAAAAGAAATGTATTTGCAGTTCAGAACATTAGATATTGAACACGACCTGTTAGGGAGGCCAGATTCTATGCTTTATTTATTTATTTTATTATCAAGTACCCATATATTCTCCAGCACATTGGTTTTTAAACGTTTTATAGACATGGATCTCGATCTATACCAACTCCAAGCTAAGATATCTGATGCCTATTAACTATTTATGTTGTAACTTATTTTAATTGAATTTCATCATGTTGTTTATAAAATGTTTAATGGCAATGCATATTGATAGTTTGCCTTTTCTCCTAAGCTCTTCATTGAACATAGTAGAAAACCTTTCGATTGATTAACTATCTGTGTATCTTCTGTAATCCGCGAATAACTGTCAATAGACTGTGTGTTCCAATCAGGGTTGCCAGTCGGCAATCAAGACAGAATATATAACTGTTGTGTCTATGTTGTCTTAAATCAAGGCATTTCACTCTTATCGGAGCTCCCTCTTAGCCTTTAAATACTTGTGAGCTTTTCACTCTGTAATGCTAGTTTTATCAAGATCTGGCTCACTACCTTAATGTTCACTGCTACTCCTGAGCCATTTTACTTTGTGTTTTATACATGTTCTATTGGTAACCTATAGTGTCACTTTAATACAAGTTATCGGTGACTTGCAATGTTTTATTTAATGGTGTGATTTCCAGAGAAGTGCCAGCTCCTCTTTAAACAATCTGCTAAATACATCCGTGACATAAATGGACATCCGTGAGACCATAAATAACATTGTGTGTAATTTACAAGTCAGATTGGTACGTTCAGGTCTAGAAGGCCTCTAGAACTTGATCAGTGGCAAGATGTAACTTAAAAGAAAAGTTGTAACTCTTATTATTATATAGTGCCAACAAATTCAGTAGCGCTTTACAATATTATGAAAGGGGAGATTTAACCATAAATGAGACAATTACAAAAACTTACAGGAACAATAGGTTGAAATGGACCCTGCTCAAACGAGCTTACAGTCTACAGGTAATCCCATTCCTACTTGTCTGTATGACTAGTAAGTTGTTTTTAAGATGATCCTTACCTATTTTCGGCCTCTTACTCCTGCTTGAACTTACAATACTGCAGGTGTGAACAACTACTCCTTACCACCAGTACAAATACACTCAAACCGTATTGGAGCTTTATGATGATTCACTATATAAATATAAGTACTGTGTGCATGCACAAATTGTCACCGGTCTCAACATTCCTATTGTCCCCTCCAGCAGGCCCAAAAGTTTCCCCAGACTGCCGAGGACAGACTGTCTCCAGACCTTGCACATGAGTGGGTTCGGTTTTCTCCTACGCGCTTCCCGAGACACAGTGACATGTTCTCTGCTTCACTCTGTGCCCCAGGAATGTCAGGTTAGTTTGTGCTTTTAGATCTATAAAATAACTTTTTTTTTTTCCATGCAACCTTTTGTAACAGTACTTTTGTTTCTTATTGCATGTATATTCTCAAGTGTAATTTGCTACGTATGCATTTTATAAAAAGGAAAAAAATCTTTATTAATACACTTTGTTTAACATTCTTATGTTCTTGCCTGGTAACACTACTTTCATGTTTCAGGTACTGTACCACGGAGCCTAGCTCCATGTCCTGCAGTGACAGCGGTTTTGAGGAATCCAATCTACACAGCCTGGAGTCACCGGGTCCCTTCAAACAACTGCCCCTCATCCACTGGTCAACCCTGCAAACAGCACATACATCCCAGGTACGACCTTGTAGGTTTATCAAGATCATCTCCCTACTATCTAGTTAAACAAGACACATGTGACATGCAAGATAAAAGTGCTAAATAGTGATAAATAGTGAACTGGATGGACTTGTTCACAGGATTGGGAACATGAATTATGTTAATCCCGTCTCTTCTTTTGTGCTAATACACATGTATAGCCTACACACAAAAAGAGAACACTGCATTATGATATGCATCTAAAACAATTAGTATGGAATACGAGTGATTTCAAAACATACGGTAAATTAAAATCAAATCCCTCCAATGTGTTGGTTTTGCTGCAGTGCAGCATCCATTTATTGTTTAAAATAACAATTTAAAGTTATCTGTTCGTGGCTACTAGACAGATTCAGAAAGTAATTTCCCAGAAACATAGCAGTCATTGCCATCTGAATACCATATTGCAAGCAAAGTGAACAGGAGAACAAAATGATGTATACATCGTGAAATTCTGTTGTTAAACGTGTATTCAAGTGGTTGGGATACAGTAACTTATCCAGCCAATGTATACAAGGGGCTGTTATATAGTAGTGCACTCCTCCCACCTGTATAAATGGGTTTGGTAGTGTGAGGGTAAAATTAG
Organism: Pelobates fuscus; assembly: GCF_036172605.1. Lineage (NCBI taxonomy): Eukaryota > Metazoa > Chordata > Amphibia > Anura > Pelobatidae > Pelobates > Pelobates fuscus. Next base: position 95,970,536 of record NC_086326.1, read on the forward strand.
TCTCCTACATAAAATGTATATACAGTCATGGGGAAAAAAGTACATCCGCTTTGAATTCTATGGTTTTATATGAATAGACTTAATAACCATCATTTATCCCTTAGCAGGTCTTAGAATTGGGTAAATACAACCTCAGATGAACAACAACACATGACGTATTACACAGTGTCAGACAGGTCAGACAGGTGCTGCTAATCAAATGCCCTTGAGTAATTGATATATCTTATGTACCCTTTATATTAATACCTTCAGATTTCCTAAACTAAATAGGCTGACGTGCATAGTGTTGGTTGGGAAAGATTTGAGATGTAATATCCAAAAAGATCTGCTGGCTTTAACTTTAGCTTAGATGGTATATTGTGCTCCAGGCTCAAATCACTTGGTTAAACAATATCTAGTTAAAGTTATGGGAGAGGTTTGTTGGATTTCTGTGTATAGTATAAACATCACAAGACTCCTAGAAACTGAAATTGAATACTGTTTGAATTTTTTTTATTTTTTTATCCTGAATAAATGAGATTTATTACCCAACGTGGCAATACTTAATAACGCCTAGGAAGGGTATCACTGATGGAATATTATAAACCGTAAAATTGAGACATTTTGGCTACATGTAGTGACACATGCTAATTACTGTATATACTGTGTTTCCTTTTTTAATTCTAATTTGCTTTTGATTCAACTGCCTGCTAAAAATACACACTAATCATTTTCACAGTAGCATAGAGAAACTTTACTAGAGTTTTTTTTTCCTTTTTGTTTAGTTTTTTCTTTTATTACTTTCTGGTTGATTTCTATTCTGGGTAAACCTCTTACTTGGTCAGTGCTAGTGACTTTATCCGATGCATAGAGCATTGGGACCTAGTATTGGTGATCACATACATAAAGTATATCATTATCATTGCATGTTTTAAAAGTCTGTTTTATCATGGTGGTTTTTTTTTTGTTTTTGTAAATTGAACTGCCACACAGGTCTTTATGTTCTGCTTAGGATTTGGTAGTTTTAGTATATGTACTACCAAACAAGAAAATGTATTTTTATCAGAACCTATTTCATGCTCAACATGAAGTTTCTGTAAAAAGTATTATGAATATAGTCCAATGCATCTGGCATAATGCAAAGTGTGCATGTTTTCTTCATATCTCTGTATTTGCAGTGCACATCATGGCCGGCTTAGCCTGGATCTGAGTCACAAACACCCAATTGATTACTGCGATAACTCACGACCTAGGGTCCCTCATGGCTCCAACTCTCTCCCCTCTAGTGCTCGTCTGGGTAAGGCATACTTAATAGCTTTTTTTTGTGTGGATTAGATGCTGTTGTAACACATAGAAATGTTTGTTTGTTTTTTGTATAAAGGTCTTCTGGGAATACATATGTTTGTGCGTAGTGTATGTGAATCTAAAGTGTATGTTGGCTGCATGCGTTAATATTAGTCATTTTCACTGGACATCTGTACGTTGTGAAGATCTACTGGTAATCTGATATATGAATTGGTATAAAAAGCTTTTCTAATTCCCAGGTTCCAAGATTGAGCGCATTAAAATACCATCAACCCCACGCTACCCAAGGTGTACAGTGAGCTCAGACAGAGGTAAGACAACGTATTTCAGGTCTACGTAGAACAAATATAAGCTGGTTCTATATAAGGCAAATATCTACTATTAGAGAAATAAATAAGCTACTGTACAAGAATATCATGGAAAATAGCTAACCATAAATAGGTGTCTATCCACAATACAATTCGTAAACGAACTAGAGGTAGCGCTATATAAAGTTATTCAAATTTATTGCAACTATAAAAAGTCAACATATATAAGGACCAGCACGTTGACTAAAAGCAAAACCATAAACACCCACTGTACTTTTTAAATAATAACATTTCCTAGAAATTAGCAATATAAGCAGTGCAAGATAAGGCGCAAAACCGGAGAGCACAACAGGACTAAAGAGAGAAATAATGCTGCCAGATAATATACAGAGTGGAGTTGTCCAGCTCAAGCAAACATTCTAGTCCTGAGATAAAACCAAAGGAAATGTCCATGCCTCCTCTTAGTCAGTCTTTCACAAGTGCCTCCATTTACAGGCAGTAGAATGGTCAAAAGATCCCCAAAAGGCCCATAGCAGCTTGGGGCAAAGCACCGAAATTGCTCAGCGCTTGTAGTCCTTGTAGTGCACATGTATTCCATAAAGGGAATAGAAAAAATATTTTAGCCATAAAATAAAAGAAATGCAGGTAAACAATCTAGGAAACCGGGCAGGAAAAAACTTGCCAACAGCATTCGAGTCGTGTCTATGCATTTCTTTTTGACCAGACCTTTTCAAGACTGACATGCATAGTGCTTCCAAGGAAGAGCCAGCTTTAATTATCTACAAGTGGAAACATACAAAGTCCACATGGAATACAAATGTAATTTACATAACAGATGTTTAAAACCAATATAATTTAAAATGGATAGAAAACCCAACATGCAGAAACAAGTCACACAAGTAAAGGAAAAACCATAGATAACCTTGCGTATTACCGAACCTTAGAGTGGCCGGTCCGAACAGGCAGAGAACAAGCGATAAAAATGTCAAATAACAGGCCACGGTCAAGGGCAATAGATATACACAAAATCAATAAACTAGCCAAGGTCAGGGATACAGAGTAGTTGACGGTAACCAAAACATTTAAAAAAAAACAGTAGACATTGGCAGATATCTCCATGCTAGTTGTGCATGTCACCCTCAATGGGTGGATAATGTTCCATATGGCCAATTTCTGCATCTAAGACATCTATTTTTTTATTTTATTTATTTTTTAAACTGATTTTGATAGAGGAAGATGTACTTGCATCTTGGAATTTCAAGACTACAAATAAAAGGTCTTCAGCGAATGGAGAAATTATGAATTCAGTTAGGCAGTATATTTGTTACAAACTTCAATATGGCTTACAATGAACTTTATATTTTGGATTAATATTCCCAGATATTAAAGATTTAGATCTGGCTATGTTTTAACCTCTCAGCTAATCTTCATGTAAGTCAACATAAAACTAAAACAAAAAACTTTTAGCTCCTACAAAATGTAAGAATTTGGATAGTGGGTTGCAGGCAGCTACCAATGTCCCTGGAAATGATCAATGTGGTGCTAATAGATGTATCACCTGTGAGCATTCGTTTTTTGCTTCTTCTGTCACATTGTTTGGCTCTTGTGTTAATACATTTTAATAACCTTTTTATAGATCTAACTTTATTTAGTTTACTATTGTTGTTTCAGGTTTGTCATATTTAGAAGTTGTGGAAAATATGCAGTGCCTGTTTTATTTTTGATAAAGTTTGCATGTTCATATTTTAACTCCAACTTTTCTTGTCTGTTTTATTGGCAAGTATGTTAAATTAAGTAAACTGTATATAGAAAAGTGGGTGGGGAGGAACTACATGCTATGGGCAGCTTTTATATGTTTTTACAATGTATCTACAGGGTCCTTGTCACACTCTGAGTGCAGTAGTCCCAGTTTGGCCAGCCCACCTCACTCACCCCTCAACTTGGAGACTTCGTCATTTGCCAGTAGCCAGTCACAGAATTCTGTTGCAAGTTTACCCAAGATCTCCATCAGTACTGTCCCCATGGGGGAACGGAGAAAGGACAGGTGAGCAGAATTTGATCCACCCATCTCATGCCTATCACAAGAACAAGTCTGGTTAATGGACATGTCACTTCTTGGTTTCTTTCAATGTTCCCCTTGTCACTTCTCAGTCCTGCTTCTCACCTTTATGTCATGTCCTTTTGTACTCCTTTATCACCCCATCAATTAAACGCAAAACACACGTTCCTTTATTTTCAGTCAGCCCTCTCTCCCTTTATTCTTACCGATTGTCTTATTCTAGAGCTTCCATCTGACAAAGTTATTCACTTAAAGGGACAATCCACACTCCAGAATTGTCGCGAATTCAAATACATTTCAATTTTAATAGCAATATGGCAAAAAAAAAACTGGAAAATTCTCCAAGTTTCTAGTTTGACTATTTTGGTCTAAAATTCAGGGTGGAATTTTTTGCTGCCGGCACCATCTTTCTTTGTGTAAATGCAGCAGGGTGATGGATGCAGCCTGGCTACAGGTTGACACATACTGCATACACAACATTGTCTCAGGAACACAGCAGTAGGTCATCTGACCAGTTCTATCCAGGGGCATGTGATGCACATAATAGTAATCTGCAACCAGGCTGCATGTGTTAGTTTTGGCCTAGCTGTCAGGATATCAGCCACGGGAATAAAAATTATAAAGTATTAGAAATATTTATGACTTTTGTTTTTCTGACCATGATTTGTAATTGTTTTGTGTGTGTTTCTTAAATATATTCTTATATTAATGTATTTCTTAATTTTCTTTCTTTTCTTCTCACTGGTGTCCGTTTCCTTTTTTTTCTCCTCCTCATCACGGTCACTTTTCACACACATCACCGTGTCCAATATAATTTTGTTTTGTGTCACCTGTTCCATGTTAACCTCCCCACTTCTTCCCCCAGCCATTACTATCTTTTCTCTCACCCCACACCTTCCAGATACGTTTTCCGCACTAGGTCTTTACTGCGGCTCCAAGCCCATCCTAGGCCCAGGTTTTCCTCTGTAAGATGCTTGAGGTTGGCCTCCATTTATTATAATTCTCACTCCTTTTATCCTGATTCATAATTCCACTTAACTGAGCCTGTGCTGTCCACCTCGCTTCTGTCCACTCCCGTCATGCTGCATGTTTAAAATGTACTCGGACTGCTTCCATAAAATGAAATATGGCTTCATGTTGCGGAGGAAAGTCCGCTTGAAGGCCTCAAGTGCATTGCATTGCTGGCCTCTCCTGCTGTATATTATTAAATGCTGCTCCCTACTGTTATGTCGCATGTGTGTGCATGCAATGGCTCCAAGTATTTTCTGGGTACATTTTTAATAATGTTAGAATGTATACAATCCTCTGAAGATTTTTATTTTGTATTCAATTTTTATGAATTACAGTGAGGACGTACAATTCCTATTGCTGTCGTATCACCATTCCTGTGCTTTAACGAAGTGATAAAACACATTGATTAAACAAATGGTGGATTCAGGGTACAATATTGTTATACCCCTGCCTTTTTAACCTATATGCACAAATTTATAATATAGGTATAAAGTGCTTGTCTTTCTGAATGTATTTACAGGGTGGGTGAAATTGACAAATCTCTTCTCTATAGCAAAATATTCTGACATTACTTATGCTGTTCAGATGTTTGTTAATAATTATTTAAAATATTATCCTTCATTACCTTTTAATATTATTTCTGTATACACTAGATTACAGGATAGTATCCTGTATCCTTCCAGTTGAAACCCCTGTGCATGTTTGTTCTTAAAATGACCACTGAGGTTACCCAGGTCACTCCATCTCATTGAATATGGCTGAGTGCAGTGGCATGTTCTTTTAACCCTGCAATGTAAATATTTGCCATTTTTTAAAAAAAAATGCAATGTTTGAATTAAAGGGTTAAGTTACCCTCTGGTGGATTTCTTCCTGACCGCCACTAGTGGTGCTTCCATTGCACTGACCGTTCCTCTTTGAGGAGCATTGCAATGGCAGCAACCAGGAAATAAGCAAGTAAACGCCTTACTTTTCTTCATTTTTACTACACGTAAGGGAGGGGAAATAAAAATGATTTGTTAAACTAAACTTGTAGTAAATTGAAATCCTAAAGTCAGAAATACACCATGATCATTTATGCTGGATTTTATGGGAAGTTCACATAACATCATTTTTTATTTTTTTTTGTATTGTCAGTAGACATCTCCTCAAGTTGTCCATGTCACATCACTAGATGACCAGCATATACACTAAATAGTTCACCAAGTTTTCCAAACTAGTTTTTCAGTTTCATATCCACACATAACTTTATTTGCCTAGCCTATGCTTGTGGTTTATCATTTTTTACATCAGGGGAACCTTGGTATGGCTTTACTTGCACATTAGTGGGCTTTGGGCAGGAAATTTGCGGTGGCATGTTAATACATTGGCTGGATACACATATTTGTTAACTTTGTTTTTTATGTTCCAACGTTAGGAGGTGCAATGTGTTTCAAATGTTAGTTTGTTTCCACAAAGTTGATAGTATTATTTAAAATTTCTTTATATATTTAGTTTTTCTTTTCTGTGCCCTGTTTTCAAATGATCATTGTATAAATGTACAGCTTACCATTTAAAATCATGATGATGTCTTCCCGTGGCAGTATGATAATGTTAACTGGCTCGCCCTATAGTGTAACTTGATGATGGCTAATGGCTAAAAATAGCAAACATTCTAGTTAAACTGGTGCAGTGTAAATAGGAGTATGTCTTGAAGATTTACAGTAATGCTGTTTTTTATTTTTTTATTACTATAATTAGTTTGATCTGTAAACCCTTGTAACCCTCCCAACCTCCAGTATTACCCAATTTGCTCCAATAATATTGCTATATATGTTGTCATCCCTACAATACAAAAGGTGAAGGGTGACAATTTAACTATGAAGCAATAAAGGGATAAGTACAGTAGTGTTGTAGAAAATCTAAACTAGCATCATGAATGGCTGAGTCACATCCTGCCTGGGGGATGGCTCATGACAGAATCTACAGAGTTTAGGCTAAGGAACTTAAAATGTACCTGTTATAATTTCTCATTTTTTCATTTTGCATCTATTCTGTAATGCGTTAACTATATAATGTTAATCTTAAAGGCCAGTTAACATTTTGACTAAGCCTAACATTACCTTCAAAACAAAATGGCCAAGAGGTGAATTAGACCTACATGTATGTAAATTACTAAATAAAAAAAAAATAAAAAAAAAGAAATGGAACTTTAACATGCACAATAAGGACAGATCCACATTAATGAATTCAATTGCAGACAAGGCAAATTAAATTATAAGCGGCACATTAACTACATCTACTGCATTTCACAGACCACTAGTGGAGGAGCCGCGGCACGTGAAGGTGCAGAAAGGAGCAGAGCCCCTCGGAATTTCCATTGGTGGAGGGGAGAGCGGGGGCATCTTTGTTTCTAAGGTGACACCTGGAAGCATCGCTCAACAAGCTGGGCTGGAGTATGGAGATCAGCTGCTAGAGGTATTTATTAGAAACATAAAAACATCAAAACATAGAATGTGACGGCAGATAAGAACCATTCGGCCCATCTAGTCTGCCCAATGTTCTAAATACTTTCATTAGTCCCCAGCCTTATCTTATAGCTAGGATAGCCTTATGCTTATTACATGCATGCTTAAACTTCTTCACTGAATTTATTGCACTATCTTTGGAAACACATAATTGAAGTAGTTCTACATAAGTGAAACAAAAATAATAGCTGCACCCATAAAGGAGTAAAGAGACATTCTTATAAAGACGCTGCAAGCACCAGAACAGGGTATGCTCATTGCGTAGGTTATATTACAAGGTTTTCTCTGGTCCTTGTCTTGCACATTATTGCAACTTGAAGACTGCTTCATCTGATGTGGATGGCAAAGGAGATTTACTTTCTGCTTGCTGTCTAATCTCTGTCCATGTTGTGCATAGACACACAATTTCAGCTGTACTTTTAGCTGCTATATGACTGCATATCCAATGGCTGGGTGTAGAATGACATAAGCACCTCCTGGACATGAATTTATGACCAGGGGTCTACATCATATGGCATGTGTGCAATGTATGAAACACAGGCTGTCTGGGGAGATCAGAGCTTGCAATATTTCCCTGCAAATTTATTCTAGTCTTGACCAAGCTATCCGTGTTGAGAGGAAGTAATTTTAAAGCACTTCCTCCTAGCCGTTTTAAAGAGGAATCCATATGGCAACAAAGTCGCCTACAGCAGCAACCCTGTGATTGGCCTGCCTGGTCCCCATTGGACCCAAGGGAAGCCACCCATTCTGTTGCAAATTGTTAAGAAAAAAGAAGGGTGGCTAAGATATCATTATTGTGAATGTGTGTCCAGCAGTGTGTTTGTGTGCTTGTAGCAATGTGATTTTTGTGTGCATTTCTATGCAGCATTATGTAAATATGTGTATGCTTAGCTGTGCATTAGGGTGCATGCCTGACAGTGTATCTGTGTGTATTCAATGACCGTGGGTGGACTTTGTTTTTTGTGCTGAACTCTAATTTGGGCCGATTGGGTGATGATTTTTGAGCTGCCACATTGCAGAATCTCTGGGGGAACAGACTCGTGCAAGTACAAACAGGTTCTATTTGGTTCAGAGTGCCATTACTGGCACCAGGAAACAAACACTACCTGTCAATGCTGGTGAAAAAACCCGGCTAACCAAACAATATTTCTAATAACCAAGCTGCGTATAAATAAAGCAATTAATAAATAAAGTAGACAGTTGTACAAAAATCAGAAAAAAACACATGCTAAATATTTTAAAAAGTTAATCAAGAAATGTACTTAAATTGGCAAGATCCATTTTCAGTCCATATAAAGAAAAGGCCCTTAATTTATTCCAGTAAAAGGTCACATGAAAAGTGGTTTCATTATACTGTACAGACATCCATTTTAGCATCACATTACTCGGCTATATAAGCATGGATATGTAGACTTTTCGGCGAGTCATTGACCAAGTCTTAGGAACAAGACGAAAAGTGCCTGGTTGCCATAGTGTGAAAAGTGTTGCTCAGAGACCGTGACCGCAGTATTTGGCGAAATTTTACCTGTTTAAGTGTACGCATAATTTTAGCTCTTAATAAAATTGTATTGAGGATTTTACACGTGGCAAGTATCTCTTATTGATATGCACAATGCGATTAATCTTTATCCGCAAGGCAAGTTTCAAAGTGGAGATACTGGGAAATCTGGAGTGTGGAAGTTAAAATATTGCAAGAGGGGCGTTTGGCAGCGTTGTTACATACTTTTAAGTAGGGGCAACAACTATCTTCATTTGCAATTGATAAAGAGGTTTATGCACATGTGTGTTTTCATTTTGATGCCTATTGCAGACTAACATTAGTTTGCAAGGCAAATTTCAGGTTTGGATCTCGATACTTCAACTTATTTAGGGACCACTTGTCATGTGACCTTCTACCGACATAAATTAAGGGCCACTAGCTTATATGGACTGAAAACTGATCCTACCAAATTAAGTAAATTTCTAGATTAATTTATTGCATATTTTGTATGTTTTTCTGATTTTTTTTTTTTTTTTTTTGCACCGTTGTCTATTTATTTTATTTATACTGTGAAACTGTGATGTATTCTGCCCAGTTTGATTATTATAGATACGGTTAGGTTTAGCCTTCTCCTGTATTTGGCTAGAAGCTACTGACAGAAGCACTTGATACGGCTTTGAGTGGGAGATAAAAGATTGGCAGGCATTTTGGCATTGATCCAAGTGTGAGACTCAAAAGATTATTCACTAAAGTCCACATGTGGCATATTTACTAAATTTGAGGCCAGTAAAATTATAGGGGGTGGGCAAAGCTTCACCCATGCTCCCACATGTGGGCATCAGGTGATGTACTTTTATTATTGGGGTTGGACATATCACTGTCCACCCCTCTTCTGCTAACTGTGGTCAACGGGTGGGGGCTACTTATTTAACAGTCACTTTTGTGTTTCTCCCACCCATTGGCAGCAGGTGGGGGGAGGAGGGGCTGTGTCCATTCCAGCCGCCATTCACTGACAGCAGGTGGGGACTCTAAATAATTATATAAGTGGGGTGGATATGCCATTGCCCCCCCCCCCCCCCTAATTAGTGGCATGGTCCACCCCTCCCCGGGTGGCTAGGGGATTCCAAGCCCATAGCCACTGCCCCTTAGGTAAAATGAACCTGACCCACCCTACCTCACCCTAATCCTAGGGAGGGAGGTTATTAAATGAATATCTGTTTAAAAAAAAAAAATATATATATATTATTTTTGGCCCAGTGCTGCTAAAAGTTTGGGGTGAGAAAAAACGAAACCAAACTGGTCTATAATTAGATTAAGATTGATTGGGACTCTTCTTGGGCTGAAATGAATCTCTCTGCCTGTCGCTCCAGCTTGCAGTTATTGGCATAAACTTCGAAGGAATTCATATTTTATTTATTTATTTGTTCATTATTTTTATTATGTTAATGCATTTTCTATTAAAAAATATCCTCCAGTGACTTCTACAAGAGTTACAACCCCCATGACCACTTCTTCTGCTTTTAGGAGTCTCTCAGGGTTATTCACGAAGTGAGAATTCAAAGTGAATTTCAGATTTAAGGTTAGAAAATGTTTCCAGTTTGTCTATTTTAACCTTAAATCTGAAATCCACTTTGAATTCTCACTTTAGTGAATAACTCTGTCTATGGGCAATGTTTTAACTTGTGAGCCGGGTTACCAAGTCCGTCATTACTGATTAAAAAAACTGTACACTTAGTAAAAGGTTACTCCAAACCTACTTGACTAAAACATGGCTTATAGTTTCTTTTCATGCTGTAGGGTCTGGAACACAACTGTGTATTCCTAGGCCCTTAGTGTTAAAAGGCATGCTAGCCTTTCTCGGCCCGTCCTCCCACTCCCCCTTAAATAACTAGAAAAGGTCCTTATTTCCGGCGCATATATGAGGAGTGATTGGGGGCAGAGCTAAACTCCGTCCGGACCAAACCATATGCATATCTAAGGGAAACGTTCGGACATGCTGAGCATCAGTGCTGCACTGACCCCCACTGCACACTCTGCAGCACTGACCCAGGAAACTCCTCTAGTAGCCATCTGAGGAGTGGACGCTAGAGGTGTTACTCGGCTGTAATGTAAACACTGCCTTTTCTCTGAAAGCACAGGGTTTACTGCAAATAGCCTGCAGGGATGGACTATACTCATTAGAACAACTACAATAAGCTGTAGTTGTTCTGGTAACTATAGTGTCCCTTTAATACTTTCCTTCAACTGTTTAGTCGTGTTGTTCTAATCACTGAATTACAGTGGCTACTAGAGGAAAGGTCAGGTTAAATACCCCATTCCCCTCCCCCAATCTCATCCTCAGATGGTTACAATTGGTTCCATCATTTTCAGAAATATGTTCAGATACATTGAGTAGATCTGTGCTATGAGCTAGTGATTCTGTTTTCACACAGGATGGCTGAATAGACCTCCACTGTTTGTGAATGTAACACGTTGATTTCTCTGGGGTTCTTTTATTCTACACTTTCTGTCCCACTCTTGCAATTCTCACTATTTTATTACTTTCCCCTCACTAGGAACTCTCCCTCTCTCTGAAACTCAAGAAACTTTGTAAATAATGCCACTCCTACTATACCACACTTTTGCTGTTTGCTGAATGTATTATTTGTGTGGTAGTGAATGGTGTTTTCCATTCCTATAATTCAAAGGATATGTCTTGGAGATTGCTTATCATTATATCCATGTCAATTCATTTTCCCTTATCTGCAGTTCAATGGCATAAACCTGAGGAATGCCACAGAGCAACAGGCACGCCTGATAATTGGACAGCAGTGCGATACAATCACCATCCTGGCACAATACAACCCACATATGTGTCAGCACATCCATTCTCGTTCCAGGTAGGGGCACCTGTTCCAACAAATTCTACCCACGCTTTCCTGATATTTTTCTATCGTATGTGCAGATTGTGATACCATAAATAGATGTATCTATATACTGATACTTGAGCTTTTTTTTTTTTTTTCTCCTTATTTCATTCTTTTGCAATCACTTTTTTCCTCTCATTGGATGTTGAGATTCCAGAGGTCATGACTTATGACATAAAGTCACTCCCTACTGGAGGAGGCAAAAGCATCCACAATGCACTGCTTCAGCCTGCTTCTACCACTCTAGCCTCCCTTCTAGAATCCTTAGTTTTGTTTCTCAGGAGGAAAGTGGACTGGCTGAAGATCTGACTGAAGGTAAATTTTAGAATTTATTTTACAAGCCTGAAGGTGGAGATATATTCCCTTAATGAGGGATACCTTGTTCCACTGGTAAATACTAGATGGCTCAGAAGTTGACAGAGTTGTACATGGGGCTGGAATTGTTGACCAGAAGCCTTCTGAGCAACATGCAGAGTCTACTGCTTTTCTGGTTTGTCCAGGATGAGGCCTCTTGAAGGGTGAAGACCACTGAGGACACCAGGGCTTGAGCTCCAGGCAGGGTGTATCCTCTCTCTCATAAATGAGTCTGGAGGGCACCTTAGCATTGACACTGCTGCTCTCCTACTTGTGGGTTTCACATACCATCAGTTGGAAAGAGGTTTCTCCTTATTTAAAATTAATCTAGAGCCAATGTGCAGAAGACTATTGACCAGTGTGCACTAGTGTGGTCAATAGGAGGGGGGATAAAAAGTGGGTAGGGCTTCTGAGCATTAGTAAATTTCCCTTGACTCTTCATGCTTATTATTTTTTATTTTTTATAAATTCTTTATTTATATCCATGTTTGTTTTCCATGTTGGGGTGGGGGTAGGGGTACATAAAAGAAGTGGGGTTAGGTGGGGGGGTTCAAAACATTTACAGTGCAAGTCAAAATTGTTCCCAATGTTTTTCTTATGGTAACAAAAAACCTTTGAGTTGCGTGTGCAGGAACTTTACGTGCAATTCCGTTAAACAATGATGTGTGCAGGAAGTAGAAGTAGAAGTAGTTAAGTTGTAGACTCTTCATGCTTATTTTAAAGCTGTGATTGCTAACCAAGTTAGCACTATGTCCCCTGTGCTGAAGTGATTGTGGCGGAGTCCTGCTGAACACTATAGTGATGTTCCTAGCTTCTCGTATTTTTTCCTTTTTCACAGAGGATGGTTTCTCATTCTGCTTAGCCTTGAGCAGCTTGATCAGTTGTCATTCAGACTCCACTTCTGAGTTCTCATGCATTCTTCAGGATTTTATAAAGGGGGATATGTCTGACATGGGGATTCACAGTAAATTTTAAATTGAAAGCCAAAGTGGCTGAACTGGAAGCATAGCTGACTGGGAGAATTTTGCAGTTCAGCTATTTTGACCTTAAATTTAAAATTCACTTTGAATTCACTCTGTACACTCTGATACATCTTTAAGGTCGAGGCTTTTTCTTGTTTTAGATGTGCTGTGCAGTCTTAGTGTTGATGTGCTTGTTCAGTTATTTAAACCCGTGGAAGCACCCCAATATTTCACTACACTTGTTCTTGGCTTCAGGCTCTTCCAATAACTTCATGGTGGATGGCTTGATGGAGTTTTTGTGCTTCATGGTGTCCTTAGACATGGTTCCACTTGCACCCTCTCCGAGAATTCTTTGTCTGCTAGTGGGATATTTCCAAAGGTCTCTCATAACTCCTACATTTGGATCTTGGCATGTTTTCCAGATTTGATCATTTTGATCCTTTCAAATAGTGAGAGCTCAAGAGGCTCTGCCCATCAGTGGTTACCTTGGCTTTTGCTTCAACTGTCCTGCTCACTTTGAGGTTTCTTCCTGCTTTTCCTGTAGAAAGGAGTATTGTCAATGATTGGTAAGAGAAGGAGGTACATTCTAAAGCATTGCATTATGGGTGTTTCTACCTCCTCCAGTTCCGAGGTACTGTCATGACTCTCACCATCCTGAATAAAAGTAATTTGTCAGGTATGACACGGCTTTTGTGATTTCCTTTCAGTTCCCGGCTTGACACAAGCATGTCTCATTCCACGTCGCACAGCAGTGGTGCAGCAACTCCTGATAATCATTCCGTCATTGATACTGTGAGTGAGCAGGATGAAGGGACCATGACGCCACCTTCAAAGGAGACTACACCCAGCACAAGTCCCCGCAGTTCACTCAGGTGACTATTTGCTCATTATGTAAACTTACATTGAGCCACTTCTTATGCATTGTATTGATAATACATTAAAACTATTCAAAAACAACAAATCCAAAATACTAAAAGATAAGAAAAGTTCCTACACTTATGGATATGCCCACATATCAGTCCATGAGGGGCGCTGAGGCACTCCTGGCACCACAACCACTGCATTCAGGTTGGCTTTCTCCTTCCATAGCCAACCAGAGCTCTTCAGCAAAAGTACAGAATATGGTGAATCCTGCGGGAGATTGACATTTCTAGACAGGGATAGCTCTGCCCAATGTCGATTACTATCAGCCGTAGGAAAAATTACCTACTTTATCTCAAAATATATTTTGACTGTGTTGGAGTTTGTCTAATTCCAACACAGTCAGTATGAGTAATTCATAAAGATTTAATCTTTATGAAATATTCCTTTTGCAAGGTGGGAGTGACAGTGCCGCTTTAACCCATTAAGGACCAAACTTCTGGAATAAAAGGGAATCATGACATGTCACACGTCATGTGTCCTTAAGGTGTTAAAGTGACCAGTCAGTCTACAGCTGAGAGATTAGACACTCATGCTGTGGCTAGTTGAAACGTTGTGAAGCTTCCAACTGCAGGACTGGGGCTATGACTCTGAGGACTGAATTGAATTTGATTTGTCTGTTTCCAGCTGTAATGATTGTTGCTTCTGTTAACCATGTTTTTGGCTCCATATTACCACTGCAGATATTGCCAGCTACAAGATAATAGAGAGTCTATCAGTATCTTGATGCTTTATCCATGTGCACACTATGTGCTGAGAGCTAATGGAGTAGCTGACATGTTTTATAACAGCAGCAACATTTAATAGAAGGTGGAAGTTATAGCGAAGCACTACGGACGATGAGATCACGAGAGGAAGAGGCAAGATGAGGCTAGGAAGGTAGGCAGAGAGAGAGAGCTGGAGCATTATACAGAGACATGTACTGTGTGGATATCTCTGTATTGCAACTCTCTCTAATCCATCACAGTGATCCTGGCTGTGTCTAGTAGTTATGGGTATCTCACATTTGTAACCAACTCTGTTGTATCTCTGTATTTTACTCGGCCTGTATAGGTATCTTTGTGTTGTGCCAAGCTCTGTGTATTATCTCCCTATATTTTTTTTCTCAGCTCTGTTTATATGGTTATCTCTGTATTGTACTCCGCTCTATGTATTTTATAGATCTCTTCATGTTGTGCCCAGCTTGTTTTATTGCATTAGCATCTCTCTATGATGCTCACCTCCCTGTATTGTATGAGTATCTCTGTGATATATAGGGAGAAGTAAAATTCTGGGAGAGGAGTCTGGCACCCCACCACCTTTAAAACGTCCCAGCTGCCACTGATTGGGGATATATCTACTAACCAGTATTTTTGTTTAATTAAATCAGTACAGCGTGGTCCTTTAAATTTACATTGCTGGTTGTGAGTCTAGCTTAAAATAAATATTGTGAATTCTATTATGAGAGTAACCTTATTTTCATCATTTTTAAAAAAAAAAAAAAACTTTTTTTTTTATATATATTCTCTACTTACATATTTTGCCCAGGGCCCCTGATGGGATTAAAAGACACACAGAGCTTCGCACAGTTACCCTGCCAAAGTCTCCTGTGGAACTAGGATTGCAGATTTGTGGTGGGAACCTGCATGGGATATTTGTTCTAGAATTTGAGGATGACAGTGTGGCCAGTGGACCTGAGGGTCTGATGCCTGGAGACATGATTCTGGAGGTAAGTTTGTTCATTAACAAGAAACACTGGAAATGATTTATACGGTTAGCCATGAAATTTTCATAGTGTGTGTGTGTGTGTGTGTGTATAGGTATATATATAATTTTTTTTTTTTGGTGTGTCCGCCTCAGTATGGCTGCGTGGATATGAGGAACAGAACAGCAGAAGAAGTATACCTGGAAATGCTGAAACCTGTTGAAAATGTCAAACTAAAAGTGCAACAGAAAATAGAAGAATTCAACAAAATTAAAGACCAGCCCGGAGATGGATTCTATGTAAGGTCAGTGTTCAGCAGACGTGAAATCCCCAATTTCAAGTAAGAGCCACACAAGCCATGTTGTGTTTTTGATTACATATTTTATTGAGCACCAATTCCATAAATTGTTGGACATGTGCAATATTCCAAAGGAACATAGTTATGCGTTTCTATTCTACATTAAAGCATTCTAGACATTTTTAGAAGCAATTAATGTGTAATGCAGATTAAAATCTAGATTTATGCAAATCTTTATTTAGCATGGTGTCAAAAATAGTTTGATATATATCTCTATTTTATTTTTTTCTTTCTTTCATATCTACATATTGACTTCCAGGTATCGAGTTGATTTCTCTTTCGGACACAACCTGCCCTATTGATTTCTGTCTCTTGTATATATTCTTATTACCCCGGAGATTTGTTTATTATGGCCAGCAATTTGACAGCGTTTCATCTCCGTAAAATATGCACACATCAATGAGGTTCAGCAAGGGTCCAATGGAATTTCTATGTATGCTTGATTTCAGAGCACTTTATGAACGACAAGCAGAGCTCCCACAGGAGTTGAGTTTTAAGAAGGATGACATACTGTTCGTGGATGATACTCTGCCACAGGGGGTCTTTGGCACGTGGAACGGGTGGCAGCTGGATGAGAATGCACAGAAGTTGGAGAAAGGGCAGATCCCCAGCAAATACATGTAAGAGCAAAAAAAGACAAACAAAGCCATAGCGTATTCTTCTGCCAAACACTTGGAAGCAAAATTCTTGTCTGTGCCATTGTTGAAGTAATTAGGAAGAAATACAGTCTGTGTTATCAAGCATGCTTATGTTCCCTTTAACATATGCAGCAGATTATCAATGCAGGTGATTTTAGGTTTCCTCGTGAAAGACGCCACAGAGACTTATTGCTCAATACACTTTAGTATCCTTGGGCCCACTTTGTACCTATCTTACCTTTTAGTGTTCCTTCCATCCTGGCGGCTGTAACATATCCTTAAACAAAACTTAAAAAACAAAAACAAACACACACTGTTCTAGGTTGGTGAGTTTGCTCTGCATATTTACATAAGAAGAAGTTAAGTACATGATCTCACTAACTCGTTCATTGTATCATGAATCCTAAAATGCTGCGTGTAGTATGTGCACATGCACAGCTGGCATTTTTATACAGTCCTGCAAAGTATGTAAAATAAAATAAGCTATAGAGGATTTTGAAATGATTGTAGCATATTCTATAGCCAACTGTTAATTGACTGTTATGGTAAAATTAAGGAAGTGTTGATTCCTTTTTAAAGAAATCCAATACCTTTTCTATTTGTTATTCATAATGCAACATGACCACAACCAACAGTAGGCCGGGACAGGTAGGCAATTTTTTCCCTTCCCCAAAAGCATCAGTTGGGACCTCCATCTCATAGCCCAACTACTGTAAACTCAAAAACCTTGGGAAATGGGTCCTGGAGAGAGTAATCACGAATTTCTTGAAACAGTGTTTTAGGATTTGCATAATTTAAATGAAATATCAAAGCTGGAAAATGTTAATCTCATGTCGCCTTCAATACTTAATGTAGGAATTATCATCTTATAGTGGTGATCATAAGCCATGTAGGGGACCACCTGCCTCTATATTGAAAGCCTTCCTGTAAATATACAGATATTGCCAGTAATCATGATAATATTTGAAACTGTTACATTGTGATTAGATTTCAAAATGCTTGTGCAAAAATAAAATCATTTTAAACACTGGCCTGAAACCATGTTTCTATTTCTTCTCAGGATGGAGCAGGAATTCTCCAGGAGACTCAGCGTATCGGAGGTACGGGATGAAGGGGCGGCAGGAAAGACACTATCTGCTGCGGCCAGACGTTCCTTTTTCCGCAGGAAACACAAACACAAGCGCAGTGGGTCTCGAGATGGCAAAGATCTGCAAGGCCTGGATACAATTAGCACCGATTCTATCCCTTTTATGGATGGTGAGATATAAAACATTAGAGCATTTTTATTGGCACAACGAAATCCTAAAATTGGGGAGAACCAATCATAATGTGTGTGGTATCAAGAATACAAAAAAAAATTCACATTGGTTACCCACAGTTTTGATTTACCGTAAATACTCAAGTATAAGACAAGTTTTTTGGCACAATTTTTGTACTGAAAAACCCCCACTCGTCTTATACTCGAGTCAATGTCTGTATTACGGCAATTTACATTGCCATAATACAGACCAGGACCGCCGTGCTCATTACAAGCCCGTCGGTCCTGTTGGGGGCTGGCAGCGAGCTGTAACTTGCCTTTCCTGCAGCTCCTGCTTCTCCTGCGTTCTGGTCAGCTCCACTGTAAGTCTCGCTCTGCGCGGCACTCAGACCACGAGACTTACAGTGGAGCTGACCGGCACGGAGGAGAAGGGAGCTGACAGGAGCTGCAGGAAAGGTAAGTTACAGCTCGCTGCCAGCCCCCCTCCTACACAGCCCATCCACTGGACCACTAGGGAATGAGAGCCCCCTCCCTGGCCAGGGGGAAGAAAATAAATAAATCAAAATGTAAATAATATAATAAAAATTTTTTTATATTAAAATAATAATTTTAAAAAAATAATAAAAATGCCCACCCCCCTCCAAAGTTACACACTCTGCATCACATACGCAAACACACTCTGCATCACATACGCAAACACACTCTGCATCACATACGCAAACACACTCTGCATCACATACGCAAACACACTCTGCATCACATACGCAAACACACTCTGCATCACATACGCAAACACACTCTGCATCACATACGCAAACACACTCTGCATCACATACGCAAACACACTCTGCATCACATACGCAAACACACTCTGCATCACATACGCAAACACACTCTGCATCACATACGCAAACACACTCTGCATCACATACGCAAACACACTCTGCATCACATACGCAAACACACTCTGCATCACATACGCAAACACACTCTGCATCACATACGCAAACACACTCTGCATCACATACGCAAACACACTCTGCATCACATACGCAAACACACTCTGCATCACATACGCACACACACACACTCTGCATCACATACGCACACACACACACTCTGCATCACATACGCACACACACACACTCTGCATCACATACGCAAACACACACACACACACTCTGCATCACATACGCAAACACACACACACACACTCTGCATCACATACGCAAACACACACACACACACTCTGCATCACATACGCAAACACACACACACACTCTGCATCACATACGCAAACACACACACACACTCTGCATCACATACGCAAACACACACACACACTCTGCATCACATACGCAAACACACACACACACTCTGCATCACATACGCAAACACACACACGCACTCTGCATCACATACGCAAACACACACACGCACTCTGCATCACATACGCAAACACACACACGCACTCTGCATCACATACGCAAACACACACACACACTCTGCATCACATACGCAAACACACACACACACTCTGCATCACATACGCAAACACACACACACACTCTGCATTATATACACAAAATAAATATTAAATTAATGTAATTTTTGGGGGATTTAATTTTATTTAGAAATTTACCAGTAGCTGCTGCATTTCCCACCCTAGTCTTATACTTGAGTCAATAAGTTTTCCCAGTTTTTTTGGGTAGAATTAGGGATCTCGACTTATATTCGGGTCGACTTATACTTGAGTATATACGGTACTTTAGCTTATAATAAATGCAAGGTGTAATTTAGTTTTAATAAAGTGATCTGCATTTTCGTTGCTAAAAGCTGCAACTCATTTTTATGCCTTTTTGTTTTCCCCAATGCTTTTCTCAGAGGTGTAGAATTGTATCTGTAAAATCTGTATTGGGATCTTGTACTCATTAGACCCCAGCTTCCTGCTGTTTGCATCACTGTACTTAAACACTTAAGATGCATTACATTTCTATTTATGACCAAATTAAGAGACAAAGATCTAAAAACATCAACATTTTACCCTATATAAATTGCGTTGTTATAAAGCCTGAAGGAAAAGACCCACTAAAGCATCAGCTGAAGTCCGTCTCATTTTATTTGTATTTTATTTTTAAATGGACGTTTGGTTACCCGGTTGGATGCCCAATTTTTCATGATCTCCCATTTTCCAAACATGAAATCTTCACACAAATAATCAAAACAAAATGGTTTGTATGTGGCATCCCTATTTTCTTCCACTCATCACACAGGATGGCACCCGCTTAAATCTGTGAGGCTCTGTTAAAGAGCATTATGACGCAGCCTCAGATTCCTTATTTTCATACTCTGACAATACTGCCCTCATCTTCCATCAAATATAAATTGACAGAGCCTACTTGGCCCATGAAACCGTGAAAAGCACCGCTGAAGTAAAGGCCAAGATTCAGGCCTTGGGTGGTGACACCACAGACCTGGATAACAAAGTAGAGATGGTGGTCCTGTCTCCTAAGGAGATGGTGGACAGCACAAACAATGCCCACAGCCAATTATATGAAGTCAAAAACCTTCTGGAGCATTTCTCCCACAGGACCTACCACTATATAATATTAGAATTTAGAGTTGCTTAAAATGACTGGGGATAGCTCTCTATTCCAATTGATTCAGACATATTTAGACCTCTATTGCCAGACAAACCAGACATGTGGACAGAGCTCAATGTGCACCTTGGGCAGGTAGTGTGACCCTCCCAGGAACATGATTGTCCATTTCACCACTAAGGAGATAATTGTTAAAAATAAAAAGTGCAGGGGTTCTGAGGCTTCATAGCGGTGAAAGCCTCCACATGTATTCCAAGATACAGTAATATAGTAATGTACCAGGAGCCAGTTGATAATGTTGCCATTCAGAGCTATCATTGTAATGAAGTTGCAAGTTCTACAGTTTGGTCTTATCACAAGACAGTAGTCTGGGGTTATTTGATTAACTTGGCTACCTGCAAAAGGAAATTTAAATCCCAGGCATTATTCAATTTCCAATCCCAGGTAGAATCTATATATAAGGCCAATCCCAACCTTACATGCTTTGGAGTAGGTAAGGATTATTAGACTCCAACTCAAACATTGGTGTAGCGTGTTAAATTACATGGTCTTTCCACGTTTACTATGTAAAGGCATGCAGGATGTATACTTTGTTGGCTAGGACCTTGCGTCCCCGAGCCAGCCCTGAACAGACTACGGTGGTCAGGGATTCTTCCGGGAATTTGGTGATCACTTTAGAAGCTATCCATTCTGCTTTTCAGGAGTATTACATTTTATAATCACAGTCCAGATCACTTATTGTCTAAGCAGACCCATAAAGAGTCTGCCCATTCCACCTGTTCCCTCTACTTTTAAGAACATTCTGTAGGTAGAGGAAAATCAGGAGGCAGTAAGAAAAACAAAAACCTGATAGTGTTAGTAGTACTCATTACAAGGTTTTTTAAGATTACCTAGCCTCATCAGTTGACTGCACTCATTAACAGCTATGGCGGGTGCTTGCTTGTCTTCTGGAAAGACTCTTACCAACGTTGGCCGTGTTGTAAAAGAGGGAAGGGATCCCACTGCTTTAAATAACTATAGGTCTGAAGCATTAGCACCACTGAAAATGCTTTCTCTGTTCCTGAGGGCAGCGATACCAAATGCAGTGTGCTATAGCCAGATTTATTTGAAGGACAAAGGTTACAAACATTTTGGGTTCTCCCCTTTCTCAATGCATGTCCTTGGTGTGCACGCTGCATTTTGTAGTGCTGTCCTCATTTTTTTTTGTGCCAATTGTCTATCCCTGCTTGGAGCTGCAGAGGTGGGTGCCTGCTACACCATAGGAACTGTTTTGGCTATCTTACTTTTGAGGAAGTATAATAATCCTTACCTCACCTCTACTTTGGCCGTGTGCCCTTGATATTGGGACCAGTCAGGGGTGGGGTTGATGGAGTCTTGTGGGGTGATATCAGAGGGAGGTGGGGGCTTGATGTAGAGTACTTGTAAAATGGATGCCACATTTGGTGGTCTTGCTCAGTAGTGTCTCCGGTTTGAGAAATGGTAAGAGGATTTTTTTGTTTGTTTTAATTTCCACAAAAGTGACAGTCCTTTTAATTAAAGGTCTGTGAAGCCTAATCAGATTTTAGGTGTTTCTAACACCATTTCTTGTATGTTTCTTATCATAGCTGGTTGTTCTTTGTCTTCTGTGTCTGTCTATAATTACATTCTCCTCTTTTACACAGATTCTGTGAGTTTGGCATATCAGAAGGTCCAGAGGGTTGACTGCACCTCCCCTCGTCCTGTGCTTATCTTGGGACCCTTGGTTGATGCTGTTAAGGATATGTTGGTAAAAGAGTCTCCTGGAAAATTCTGCAGATGTCCTCTTGGTATGTTTGAGTTTTTCACTTGAACATTTAAAATATTAATAGCTAGAACAATGACAATATGATATAGACCATGCCACTCTTAGAAGAAAAAAAAATGTTTAGTATAACAACACTTTGTAAAACTGTAATGGCGTAAGCTGCTACACAGTGAGGAGAAGACGAATCACTGGAATTTATGCACTAAACACTGAATTGTACGTTACAAAATGTAGGTCTACTATGATGTTCCACCATGATTTTTTTTATTTTTTATTTTAGAAAAGTACAACTATATGGGGAAATTGTTTGAATAATTAAATTCTTTATTTCTGGAATCTTTTGACTACTGTACTTTTACCCTAAAAGACAAAATCAATGTAGAGGCTAAATATCTCTGGTCACACAATATTTATTTTGCAGAGGTAATGAAAGCATCACAACAGGCTATAGAACGTGGGGTGAAGGATTGTCTGTTCATAGACTACAAGCGGCGTAGTGGGCATTTTGATGTCACCACTGTAGCTTCGATAAAGGAGATAACTGAAAAGGTATTTATTAAACTATAATCAGTCGGTTTACTGTGATTGTGTTTTTTTTCTGGGCAAAAGCAGAGCTGTTTGTTGGAAACAATTTTGGGTTAGACTTAGACTAAATGTTCCGTATATGTACCTCCCCAATAACGAGAGGTATTCTGTAGGTTTAAGCCTATATTCACCAGCAGGGCCGCCATCAGGGGGTGACAACCATAACGGTTGTCACGGGCCCGGCCGCCCGGGCCC
This sequence comes from Pelobates fuscus, assembly GCF_036172605.1. Taxonomy (NCBI): domain Eukaryota; kingdom Metazoa; phylum Chordata; class Amphibia; order Anura; family Pelobatidae; genus Pelobates; species Pelobates fuscus. Next base: position 95,993,426 of record NC_086326.1, read on the forward strand.
CACGTGTAGCGCATGCTGATGGGGCCCATCGGGTGGCCCACTCACTTAGGGCCACCCCATGGGCCCTGTATCTTCAGGGGCCCGGCCAGCGCTGCGGCCGTGCAATAGCGCGTCCAGACCCCTTTAAAAAAAGATCCCAACCGCAAAGTACTGCTGGGAGGAAGTGGCCGTCCCCTCAGCGCCGCGCGGGAGGCAAGAAAGACAGGCCGCAGCCCGCAGGAGCCACGCCGACTCCCATCAGCCACAGCCTTCCACCTGCAAAAAAAGGTAAGAAAAATTAGCCGTGTGTGTGTATGTATGTCTGTGTGTATGTCAGTATGTCTGTGTGTATGTCAGTATGTCTGTGTGTATGTCAGTATGTCTGTGTGTATGTTAGAATGTCTGTGACTGTCTGTGTGTGTGTGTGTATGTCAGTATGTCTGTCTGTCTGTATGTATGTATGTATGCCAGTATGAATTAATGTATGTATGTAATGTCGGTGTATGTATGTGTAAGTCCTCATGCATGTGTGTCTGTATGTATGTTAGTATGTGTCTGTCACTATGTATGCCTGTGTGTCTGTCTCAGTATGTGTGTGTCAGTACGTATGCCTATATGCGTGTATTTCTGTTTCAGTATGTGTGTCTGTTAGTATGTATTTTTGTGTGTGTCTGTGTCCTTTTTGTATCAGTGTGTGTTTTTGTGTCTGTGTGTATTCCTGTGGGTGGGATTTGGAGGCGGACCCTGTGGGCGGGATTGGAGGCGGGCCCCAGGGGGCCCAGACCCTGAGCTGAGTTAGGGGCCCCAAAATTTCTGGTGGCGTCCCTGTTCACCAGATAAACCACCGCCAAAATAATGTGAAACATTTGCCTTTGGACTAGTACACTTATGATTTGGACCTAGGGTAGGCTGGATAATTTAACAAATATTCCCTTTTGATAAAAAAAATATGAATGTTGTTTTACTTACTGAGACTGTTATTTTATTATACAATTAATACGATGGTCAGGGTTTAAACATACCGTATTTTTCGCTCCATAAGACGCACCTCACCATAAGACGCACCTAGTTTTTAGAGGAAGAAACCCAGGAAAAAAAAATATTCTGAACAAACTGTCCCTTAGTGTTTCTTACTATGGGACAGTTTGTACAGAATATTTTTTTTCTCCCCTGTCCCATAGTGTCCCCCCCTCCCATAGTCTTCTCCTCTCTCCCATAGTCTTCACCCACCCCCTCCCCATAGACTTCACCCACCCCCTCCCCATAGACTTCACCCACCCCCTCCCCATAGACTTCACCCACCCCCTCCCCATAGACTTCACCCACCCCCTCCCCATAGACTTCATCCACCCCCTCCCCATAGACTTCATCTCCCCCCCTCCCCATAGTCTTCATCCACCCCCTCCCCATAGTCTTCATCCACCCCCTCCCCATAGACTTCATCCCCTCCCCTCCCCATAGACTTCATCCCCTCCCCTCCCCTCCCCATAGACTTCATCCCCTCCCCTCCCCATAGACTTCATCCCCCCCTCCCCATAGACTTCATCCCCCCCCTCCCCATAGACTTCATCCCCTCCCCTCCCCTCCCCATAGACTTCATCCCCTCCCCTCCCCTCCCCATAGACTTCATCCCCTCCCCTCCCCATAGACTTCATCCCCTCCCCTCCCCATAGACTTCATCCCCTCCCCATAGACTTCATCCCCCCCCTCCCCATAGACTTCATCCCCCCCCTCCCCATAGACTTCATCCCCCCCCCTCCCCATAGACTTCATCCCCCCCCTCCCCATAGACTTCATCCCCCCCCTCCCCATAGACTTCATCCCCCCCTCCCCATAGACTTCATCCCCCCCTCCCCATAGACTTCATCCCCCCCTCCCCATAGACTTCATCCCCCCCTCCCCATAGACTTCATCCCACCCCCTCCCCATAGACTTCATCCCCCCCCCTCCCCATAGACTTCATCCCCCCCCTCCCCATAGACTTCATCCCCCCCCTCCCCATAGACTTCATCCCCCCCCCTCCCCATAGACTTCATCCCCCCCCCTCCCCATAGACTTCATCCCTCCCCATAGACTTCATCCCTCCCCATAGACTTCATCCCTCCCCATAGACTTCATCCCTCCCCATAGACTTCATCCCATCCCTCCCCATAGACTTCATCCCCCCCCTCCCCATAGACTTCATCCCCCCCCTCCCCATAGACTTCATCCCCCCCCCTCCCCATAGACTTCATCCCCCCCCTCCCCATAGACTTCATCCCCCCCCCTCCCCATAGACTTCATCCCCCCCCCTCCCCATAGACTTCATCCCCCCCCCTCCCCATAGACTTCATCCCCCCCCCTCCCCATAGACTTCATCCCCCCCCCTCCCCATAGACTTCATCCCCCCCCCCCTCCCCATAGACTTCATCCCCCCCCCCTCCCCATAGACTTCATCCCCCCCCCTCCCCATAGACTTCATCCCCCCCCTCCCCATAGACTTCATCCCTCCCCATAGACTTCATCCCCCCCATAGACTTCATCCCCCCCATAGACTTCATCCCCCCCCTCCCCATAGACTTCATTCCCCCCCCCCCCATAGACTTCATTCCCCCCCCCCTCCCCATAGACTTCATTCCCCCCCTCCCCATAGACTTCATTCCCCCCCCTCCCCATAGACTTCATTCCCCCCCCTCCCCATAGACTTCATTCCCCCCCCTCCCCATAGACTTCATCCCCCCCTCCCCATAGACTTCATCCCCCCCCTCCCCATAGACTTCATCCCCCCCTCCCCATAGACTTCATCCCCCCCCTCCCCATAGACTTCATCCCCCCCCCTCCCCATAGACTTCATCCCCCCCCTCCCCATAGACTTCATCCCCCCCCCTCTCCATAGACTTCATCCCCCCCCCTCCCCATAGACTTCATCCCCCCCCTCCCCATAGACTTCATCCCTCCCCATAGACTTCATCCCTCCCCATAGACTTCATCCCTCCCCATAGACTTCATCCCCCCCCTCCCCATAGACTTCATCCCCCCCCTCCCCATAGACTTCATCCCCCCCCTCCCCATAGACTTCATCCCCCCCCTCCCCATAGACTTCATCCCCCCCCTCCCCATAGACTTCATTCCCCCCCCCCTCCCCATAGACTTCATTCCCCCCCCCTCCCCATAGACTTCATTCCCCCCCCCTCCCCATAGACTTCATCCCCCCCCCCCTCCCCATAGACTTCATTCCCCCCCCCTCCCCATAGACTTCATTCCCCCCCCCTCCCCATAGACTTCATTCCCCCCCCCCCCATAGACTTCATTCCCCCCCCCTCCCCATAGACTTCATTCCCCCCTCCCCATAGACTTCATTCCCCCCCCCCCCCATAGACTTCATTCCCCCCCTCCCCATAGACTTCATCCCCCCCCTATAGACTTCATTCCCCCCCTCCCCATAGACTTCATTCCCCCCCTCCCCATAGACTTCATTCCCCCCCCTCCCCATAGACTTCATTCCCCCCCCTCCCCATAGACTTCATTCCCCCCCTCCCCATAGACTTCATTTCCCCCCCCCTCCCCATAGACTTCATTCCCCCCCCTCCCCATAGACTTCATTCCCCCCCCTCCCCATAGACTTCATTCCCCCCCCCTCCCCATAGACTTCATTCCCCCCCCCCTCCCCATAGACTTCATTCCCCCCCCCCATAGACTTCATTCCCCCCCCTCCCCATAGACTTCATCCCCCCTCCCCATAGACTTCATTCCCCCCCCCATAGACTTCATCCCCCCCCCCCTCCCCATAGACTTCATTCCCCCCCCTCCCCATAGACTTCATTCCCCCCCCTCCCCATAGACTTCATTCCCCCCCCTCCCCATAGACTTCATTCCCCCCCCTCCCCATAGACTTCATTCCCCCCCCTCCCCATAGACTTCATTCCCCCCCCTCCCCATAGACTTCATTCCCCCCCCTCCCCATAGACTTCATCCCCCCCCTCCCCATAGACTTCATCCGCCCCCTCCCCATAGACGTCATCCCCCCCCTCCCCATAGACTTCATCCCCCCCCTCCCCATAGACTTCATCCCCCCCCTCCCCATAGACTTCATCCCCCCCCTCCCCATAGACTTCATCCCCCCCCCCTCCCCATAGACTTCATCCCTCCCCATAGACTTCATCCCCCCCCCTCCCCATAGACTTCATCCCTCCCCATAGACTTCATCCCCCCCTCCCCATAGACTTCATCCCCCCCCCTCCCCATAGACTTCATTCCCCCCCCCTCCCCATAGACTTCATTCCCCCCCCCTCCCCATAGACTTCATTCCCCCCCCCCTCCCCATAGACTTCATTCCCCCCCCCCTCCCCATAGACTTCATTCCCCCCCCCCTCCCCATAGACTTCATTCCCCCCCCCCTCCCCATAGACTTCATTCCCCCCCCCTCCCCATAGACTTCATTCCCCCCCCCCTCCCCATAGACTTCATTCCCCCCCCCTCCCCATAGACTTCATTCCCCCCCCCTCCCCATAGACTTCATCCCCCTCCCCATATTCTTCTCTCCCATACTGTCCCCCTCCCCTTGTCCCATAATTACTTACCTGTCTTGCAGCGTTGGCCGGCAGCACAGGGCGCACCGCGGTAGTGGAACTTGAATTTCATGTTCCGGTTTCCGGTGGGACTGAAAGGAAGTGCGCACTCAGCTTGTGCACACTTCCTTTCAGTCTTCCTTTCCCTGTGCTGCCGGCCAACGCTGCAAGACAGGTAAGTAAAGCTTCATATTCGCTCCATAAGACGCACAGACATTTCCCCTCACTTTTGAGGGGAAAAAAAGTGCGTCTTATGGAGCGAAAAATACGGTAAATAAATCATTATCGTGTAG